>NC_031974.2:34475344-35125256 GCF_001858045.2 Oreochromis niloticus
CAAAAATGATACTCATCCATAACTTTACAAACTCAGATGAAAGTTTGTTGAATAAACCTTTTGTTGCACCACGTGACCATCCTGAACACCGAGCACATGGATGTGAAACACCACATGTATGATTTTATCCCACAGAGCCCTGCTGTGCAGCTCAGTGCTGCAGCCAGGGCTGGTGCAGACGGGATCCCCACGACTGATTTTTATCTTTGGGCCTGTTGTTCTGTCACTAGTTAACATGAGTCTATTAACCAACAGACTCGGTGACGTCTGCACTAAACATGTTAATCTTCCTTAAACCCAGCCTTACAGACAGAGTGACATTCTGTAGATTTGCCTGTATATGTTTAGTGTTTCACTTCATTAAACAGACATACAAATATCTGTGGAAACTCTTTGTGTGCTGTTTCGTGACTGTTGTAGTGACGTTGTTTGTTAACGTTTTCTCACATTGCGCTGTTATGCATGCAGGTCTGTACTGCTGCGACAGGGCAGCTACCCACTGCCAGATGGCTTGCCGACAAATCCTTCGCACTATGAGCACAGAGCATGAGATTATGGAGGGTTTGATCAAGGAGTGCGGCTCCCAGCCCCTCCCTCAGGAGCCTATGTGGCAGTGCTTTCTGAGCAGTGTCCAGACTCCTTCCATAACTCCAGAGGATAACCTTCCTGCCAAGATGGACTGTGCCAAGCTGCACTGCTGCTCCAAAGCCAACACCTCACTCTGCAGGTATGACACTGTAGGTCTCGACATCAGTGGAAGACAGTGTTTGGGTGTCATTTACAGTGAGCAGAGGTGAACTACAGGTTGATTATATATGTGTTACACTCTAGGGACATGTGTCTGGAGATCAGCTCTAACTGGGGCAGCCAGACATGGCAAGACTTTGACCAGCTCTGTGAGTACAACCCTGTGGAAACAGAGCTCATCAACTGCCTGGCTGATGTCAGAGAGCCCTGCCAGCTGGGCTGCAAGGACCTCACTTACTGCACCAACTTCAATAACAGGTCAGGCTAGTGCTGCTCACTGACTTTAAAATGGCTGTGTTATGGCCACTGCATGTCAGTGACATGTTGTCTACATATGGTTCCTCACAGGAACCTGAATTTGTACTGTGCCAACACAAGCTATGATTTTTTGCCAAAATCAAAGTGAGGAAATAAAATCTTATTTTTCAGCGTATTTGACATGATGTTTAGGCACAGGTGAATAATTCGTACTCTTCGCCTTAGTATCATTATTAAACTTTTAATGCAGTCTGATTTTGTACTGTTCCCATTGACCAATTCTCATAATGACCTGTGTCTGTGCAGGTGTGACATTGTAGATAAACATGTGGATCCCCAGATCTGAAGCTTGCACACCATCAACATTAAAACTGACCTCCTTGGCTGTTTTCTGACTTTGATATGTTGTTCCTTTTTGTAGTCACTGTGTTTTCAAGTGTGATTAACAAGTAAGTCAAACGTTCTGTGACTCCACCTGAAATACCAGAAATAGGTTTTCACTATGGACTAAATAAACATCAACACACTGACTTCCTGTTCCTGCTCAAACACAGTGGTGTTTCTGAGTAGCTTTTCTGCTTAGCAATTTAATTTAAATCTTTTGATACATCCCTTCTTCATAGTATAATCTTAACGTGCTTCATCTGAATCACCCTTTCTGTGTACTCACTACCTAATTTGTAGCCAAAGTATTCACTCACTGTCTCTTTACTGTTTCGCTAGCTTAGCTTAGCTCGTAGCCGACTCGTTAGCACCATGGCTACTTCACCTGTCCCTCCTGCACTTTCCTGCTCATTGTGTCAGATGTTTAGTTACTCCTCGGCCTCCTTTAGCAGTAATGATACCTGTAACAAATGTAGCATATTTGCAGCTCTGGAGGCCAGGATTACTGAATTGGAGACTCGGCTTCGCACCCTTCATTCACCCGTAGCTAGCCAGGCCCCTGTAGCTGGTGCAGCCGAAGATAGCGTAGGCCCCGCTAGCTGTTCCCCGGCAGACCCCAAGCAGCTGGGGAAAGAGGGTGGCTGGGTGACGGCGAGGAGGAAGCATAGTCTTAAACTGAAGCCCCAGGTACACCACCAACCTGTTCATGTGTCTAACCGTTTTTCCCCACTCGGCGACACACCCGCCGGGGGTCAAACTCTGGTAATTGGTGATTCTGTTCTCAGACATGTGAAGCTAGAGACACCGGCAACCATAGTCAATTGTCTTCCAGGGGCCAGAGCAGGCGACATTGAAGGAAATTTAAAACTGCTGGCTAAGGGTAAACGTAAATACAGTAAGATCATAATTCACGTCGGCAGTAATGACACCCGGTTACGCCAATCGGAGGTCACTAAAATCAATATTGAATCGGTGTGTAACTTTGCCAAAACAATGTCGGACTCTGTAGTTTTCTCTGGTCCCCTCCCCAATCAGACCAGGAGTGACATGTTTAGCCGCATGTTCTCCTTAAATTGCTGGCTGTCTGAGTGGTGTCCCAGAAACGATGTGGGCTTCATAGATAATTGGCAAACCTTCTGGAGGAAACCTGGTCTTGTTAGGAGAGACGGCATCCATCCCACTTTGGATGGAGCAGCTCTCATTTCTAGAAATATGGACCAATTTATTAAACCCCCCAAAATATGACTATCCAGAGTTGGGACCAGGAAGCAGAGTTGCAGTCTTACACGCCTCTCTGCAGCTTCTCTCCTCCTGCTACCCCCCCAAAAACCCATCTCCATTGAGACTGTGTCAGCTCCCAAAAAGACAAAAAACAAACTAAAAACCAGCAATAAACAACTTAAACATAAAAAATCACAAAGAAAGAACAATACAGTATCCACATCTGAACCAAAGAGTAAAACAGTGAAATGTGGATTATTAAATATTAGGTCTCTCTCCTCCAAGTCTCTGTTAGTACATGACTTAATAATTGATCAACAAATCGATTTACTCTGCCTTACAGAAACCTGGTTGCAGCAGGATGAGTATGTTAGTTTAAATGAATCAACACCCCCGAGTCATTCTAACTACCAGAAATCTCGAAGCACAGGCCGAGGGGGCGGTGTGGCAGCAATTTTTCACACCAGTCTATTAATTAACGAAAGACCAAGACAGACTTTTAATTCATTTGAAAGCCTGATGCTTAGCCTCGTCCACCCCAGCTGTAAAACTCAGAAACCAGTCTTACTTGTTATCATCTATCGTCCACCTGGGCCTTACACAGAGTTTCTCTCTGATTTCTCAGACTTTTTATCTGATTTAGTGCTCAGCTCAGATAAAATAATTATTGTGGGTGATTTTAACATCCATGTAGATGCTAAAAATGACAGCCTCAACATCGCATTTAATCTGTTATTAGACTCAATTGGCTTCTCTCAAAATGTAAAAGAACCCACCCACCACTTTAATCACACTCTAGATCTTGTTTTAACATATGGCATAGAAACTGGACATGTAACAGTGTTTCCTGAAAACCCTCTGCTGTCTGATCATTTCCTGATAACATTTACATTTACAATAATTGATTACACAGCAGTGGAGAGTAGACTTTATCACAGTAGATGTCTTTCTGAAAGTGCTGTAACTAAGTTTAAGAATATAATCCACCCACTGTTATCATCTTCAATGCCCTGTACCAACATAGAGCAGAGCAGCTATCTGAACGCTACTCCAACAGAGGTCGATTATCTTGTTAATAATTTTACCTCCTCTCTACGTACGACTCTGGATACTGTAGCTCCTGTGAAAACTAAAGCCTCAAATCCGAAGTACCTGACTCCGTGGTATAATTCTCAAACACGTAGCCTAAAGCAGATAACTCGTAAGCTGGAGAGGAAATGGCGTGTCACAAATTTAGAGGATCATCATTTAGCCTGGAGAAATAGTTTGCTGCTTTATAAGAAAGCCCTCCGCAAAGCCAGAACATCTTACTATTCATCACTGATTGAAGAAAATAAGAACAACCCCAGGTTTCTCTTCAGCACTGTAGCCAGGCTGACAAACAGTCAGAGCTCTACTGAGCCAACAATCCCTTTAACGTTAACTAGTAATGACTTCATGAACTTCTTCACAAATAAAATTTTTATCATTAGAGAAAAAATTACCAATAATCATCCCACAGATGTAATATTATCTACAGCTACTTTTAGTACCATCGGTGTTAAGTTAGACTCTTTTTCTCCAATTGATCTTTCTGAGTTAACTTCAATAATTAATTCCTCCAAACCATCAACGTGTCTTTTAGACCCCATTCCTACAAAACTGCTCAAAGAAGTCCTGCCATTAATTAATTCTTCGATCTTAAATATGATCAACCTCTCTCTAATAATCGGCTATGTACCACAGGCCTTCAAGGTGGCTGTAGTTAAACCTTTACTTAAAAAGCCATCTCTAGACCCAGCTGTCTTAGCTAATTATAGGCCAATCTCCAACCTTCCTTTCATATCAAAAATCCTTGAAAGAGTAGTTGTCAAACAGCTAACAGATCATCTGCAGAGGAATGGCTTATTTGAAGAGTTTCAGTCAGGTTTCAGAGCTCATCACAGCACAGAAACAGCTTTAGTGAAGGTTACAAATGATCTTCTTATGGCCTCTGACAGTGGACTCATCTCTGTGCTTGTCCTGCTAGACCTCAGTGCAGCGTTCGATACTGTTGACCATAATATCCTATTAGAGCGATTAGAACATGCTGTAGGTATTACAGGTACTGCACTGCAGTGGTTTGTATCATATCTATCTAATAGACTCCAATTTGTTCAAGTAAATGGAGAGTCCTCTTCACACACTAAGGTTAAATATGGTGTTCCACAGGGTTCAGTGCTAGGACCAATTCTATTTACATTATACATGCTTCCCCTAGGCAGCATCATTAGAAGACATAGCATAAATTTTCACTGCTATGCAGATGACACGCAGCTCTATCTGTCCATGAAGCCAGGTAACACACACCAATTAGTGAAACTGCAGGAATGTCTTAAAGACATAAAGACCTGGATGGCCGCTAACTTTCTGCTTCTTAATTCAGATAAAACTGAGGTTATTGTACTCGGCCCTGAAAATCTTAGAACTATGGTATCTAAGCAGATTCTTACTCTGGATGGCATTACCTCGGCCTCCAGTAACACTGTGAGGAACCTTGGAGTCATTTTTGACCAGGACATGTCCTTCAATGCACATATTAAACAAATATGTAAGACTGCTTTCTTCCATTTGCGCAACATCTCTAAAATTAGAAATATCCTGTCTCAGAGTGATGCTGAAAAACTAGTTCATGCATTTATTACTTCCAGGCTGGACTACTGTAATTCTTTATTATCAGGATGTCCTAAAAACTCACTGAAAAGCCTTCAGCTGATCCAAAATGCTGCAGCAAGGGTACTGACAGGGACTAGAAAGAGAGAGCATATTTCTCCTGTTTTGGCTTCCCTTCATTGGCTTCCTGTTAAATCCAGAATTGAATTCAAAATCCTGCTCCTCACATACAAAGTCTTAAATAATCAGGCCCCATCTTATCTTAATGACCTTGTAGTACCATATCACCCCATTAGAGCACTTCGCTCTCGCTCTGCAGGCTTACTTGTTGTTCCTAGAGTATTTAAAAGTAGAATGGGAGGCAGAGCCTTCAGTTTTCAGGCCCCTCTTCTGTGGAACCAGCTTCCAGTTTGGATTCGGGAGACAGACACTATCTCTACTTTCAAGATTAGGCTTAAAACTTTCCTTTTTGCTAAAGCATATAGTTAGGGCTGGACCAGGTGACCCTGAATCCTCCCTTAGTTATGCTGCAATAGACGTAGGCTGCCGGGGATTCCCATGATGCATTGAGTTTTTCCTTTCCAGTCACCTTTCTCACTCACTATGTGTTAACAGACCTCTCTGCATCGAATCATATCTGTTATTAATCTCTGTCTCTCTTCCACAGCATGTCTTTATCCTGTCTTCCTTCTCTCATCCCAACCAATCACAGCAGATGGCCCCGCCCCTCCCTGAGCCTGGTTCTGCCGGAGGTTTCTTCCTGTTAAAAGGGAGTTTTTCCTTCCCACTGTCGCCAAAGTGCTTGCTCATAGGGGGTCATATGATTGTTGGGCTTTTCTCTGTATTTATTATTGTGCTATCTACTGTACAATATAAAGCGCCTTGAGGCGACTTTTGTTGTGATTTGGCGCTATATAAATAAAATTGAATTGAATTGAATTGAACTGACTTAAAGCAAGTCAGCTAGAAAAAGCTGATCATGAATAGAGACAAAATGTTCATTGATTCAAAAGCACACTTCTGGAACTTGTTGATCATAGCTTGTGTGATCTGTATGTCCTCATATGGTACAGTGTAGTATAAAAGTGTATCTGTGGGATGGGACACAGTATTACATGAAATACTGGTACATGGACTGGTTCTTATACAGCTCTTTGGTGCTCAGTTAGAGTAGAAACAACATGTCTCATCCATACATGCACTTTTTTCGATGCTTAAGTGCCTCAGAGAACAACCTGGGGTTAGTATGATGCCCTAGTATAGTTGGTGTGCAGACTGAGGCGGTCAGGGATCAAACAGATAGATAATCAATAAACTGATGTTAAATAATGTGTTTTATCAGTTGTATAAGAGCACAAAACAAACTCCCCTCCAGTTACCAGAACTAGAACGGAACCACCTTGGTGCACGGTGGAGGTCATGTCCTGGCCACGTGTTCTTACACTGTTATGTTAAAACTCAGATAACCGGAGAATATTGTCTAAATAAATGAGTTTATTAATTATTGGTTAACTAAGCAACTTATAAACTGCTGCCATAAATGTGACTGGCAGTTAAAGGTCAAGAAAGAAACGTCCTGTCATGTTATCTGGGTCATTGTCACATTCGGGCAGGAGCTGAGTGGACCGTGTTGAACTTGAGGCAAAGAGCGACCATCGGTGGTGTAAGTCAGTGAGATTATTCCACAGTAGTGTGGGAGAGCATGTCCTTAGGCAGAGTTTTACCTCTGTTAAACTGCTGAGTGTGGTCCACATAGACCAGCCTCCTCTACAGTTTGAGCTTCTGAGTTCTTGTATGAAAGAAAATGTGTATAAATAAACCCAGTGGGTTCTGAAATGCAGCCACAAAATGTATGAATAGACAGGACACACAGTGGTGTGTGAATGGGAAGGTGGATGAAGTGAAATGGGGCCACTCTGGGAGAATTCAAGAAACATAGCTGCTGACTTAAAGGTCCCTTTTAATTTAGACTGAATAATTATGTAATAAATAACATGAAAAGATAAAAATGATGTTTTTAGCTTGATTTGTTTCTTAAGTTTGATTAAGAACAGGATGTCACTCAGGTTGGTATGTGTGTGTTTGCAGTATAGTGTGTGTTATATGTACACAGTGTCTCCTGTTGAGAAGCCCACAGCCACACACAGATAGGGATGGGTATCGTTTAGGTTTTATCCGATACCGGTGCCAAACCGGTACTTTTGAAACGGTGCCGGTGCTTAAAGAATGGAGAACACAAACTTTGTCCAAAAACCTCTTATGTTTTTATTTTTAGCAGTCTCATTTTTTCTGCAAAATGATGACCAAGTTAGCCTTTTCTGTTGATACAACACACCTCCTTTGGTTGGAACCGGTGCTTAAACTATGGAAAACACAAACTTTGTCCTGAAACCTCTCATGTTTAGCTGTTTTTTTGTAAAAAGATAACAATGTGAGCCTTTTCTGCAGCTACAGGGCATATATGGTATCACTCTATCAAACAAGAAGACAGCCGCATGTAACTACGACGGTGTTTGCTAGTTCACCTTACATGCATTAATGTAATAACGTGGTTAGCCTACTCAACGTTAATTACACACGAACAACATGAAGCTACTCACGCAGAGGAGAACGGCTGCTGCTGCCATCATCATCCGTCATCATTTCTGCTACACTGACAGGGCTAGGGGCCAGGACTCTCCTCTTCGGGTTTTTGGGGGATGTTACTAACTCCGGGTCCGATAACAGGCACCACACCCGCAGTAGATGTGCACGGTGTGAGGTCTCGCAGCAAGCTATCAAATACGGCGCATTTCTCGGCTTTTAAAAAAACGCTATGCGTCGCCAGGTGTTTCATCAGATTTGAGGTGTTACCTCCTTTGACAGTATCACAGTATCAGCTTAAAGCACTTGTTGCAGGCTGCTGAGTTTGCATCTTTTGCTGTGAAGTACAGCCAGACTTTTGATCGCTTCACCTTGGGCGTTTTTAATCTGTAGCTCTGCTCTAAAAGAACGTACGTACCTGGCCCCGCCTACTATCCTTGGAAAGGTAAAATGATTGGCTAAAATCCCAAGTGTATGACATCTCAGGGAAAAAAAGCACTGAAATAAAGCACCGCAATGTGCGCTGCTTTTCGGTCTGATTACTATCGTTTATGATACCGGTACCCATCCCTACACACAGAGCATTTCAAAAACAGGAAGTACATGATGAAAAGTCATTTCCAAGTGATTTTGATACAAAAAAAGGTATTTAATTGGTTTTATTGGTGATCCAAACTTTTGGATGTTTTACTTTATCCAAGCATGGCTGTCCAAATGTTGGACTAACACAAACATAAAATAAGGATGGAGGAGCCAAGCAGCCACAGCTGGATATTTTGTATTGTTAGTAGACTAAATGTGGAAACACTGAGACATAGAGCTGCACCAGTGCAACACCATTTGTTTCTGCTGCTGGCAGTACTTACCGGAAAGGTGCATTGTCATTTTTGTGACTGAAAGTCGTGCACGATTGTGTTACTGCAGCTGGGAGAAGATTTAAGGAATCACGATGTAGTAAGGTTGGCAGCAGGCTATTCACTGCAAACTGGGCTGAAGTGAGCACAGAAATAAGTCCTAGCTCCCACGATAGTGTTATGGAGGGCCATGAGTGCCAAAATAAATCAAGTTCATCATTAAATAATTGTGTCATGAATTCATTAAAACTTGAAATAATTAATTAAATATATACGTTACTTTAAAAATATCAGTTCATTTAAATTAAAACGTACGATGCATTTTTTATTCATTTCCAATTAAAAAAATGAAAACTAACTAAGGTGCAGCTCGGTGGCAGCTGTTCCAGTTTGTCCCCGTGTTACCAGCTGCAGACCTGTTCTGAATGAAACCTACCTGATCTTATGAATAATTACCAGCCTCTCCAACCTCACTGCTAAGATCTTTTGACAGTATTTTACGATCAACATATTTTAGGTGTATGGGTCTATAATTAGCTGTTAAGATTTTGTTCTTCACTGGTATCAGTGACATCATAGATCCTTTAAAACTGTTATGGTGTGTTAGACATGTGATCAGTCTGTAGGCACATACACGACCAAATGTTTGGACACACCTTCTCATTTAATGGTTCTTCTCTATTTTCATGACTGTTTACATTGTAGATTCTGACTGAAGGCATCAAAACTATGAATGAACACAAACACAAAAAGGGTAAAATAACTCACAACATGTTTTATACCCTTTGCTTTGATTCCTGCTTTGCACACGTTTGGCATTCTCTCCATGAGCTTCATGAGGTCGTCACCTGAAATGGTTTCCACCAGTCTGGAAGGAGTTCCCAGAGATGCTGAGCACTTGTTGGTCCTTTGCCTTCACTCTGCGCTCCATCTCATCCCAAACCATCTCCACTGGGTTTAGGTCAGGTGACTGTGGAGGCCAGGCCATCAGCGCTCCATCACTCTCCTTGTTGGTCAGATAGGCCTGACACAGCCTGACATGTCAGTTGGCTACCTATTTCATATGCAGGATAAGGACACCTGTCAATACTTTCCCCCACCCTCCATAATTGTTTTTTTTTGTGGGTGATTGTGAGTGTGCAACACCCCCAAGCTCCATCGTGGACCTGACACAGAGCAGCTAGACATTTTAACTGGCTGTATCTGAACCTCTTTTTTTATTTAAAAATATAACAGTACTACAAAAGGCACTATAACACTTTGCAGACTGTCTTTTACTCACAGCATTAAGTATAAATATCAGGCAGGTAGTTCAACCAGTGTAGGCGCAGTGGTAGAAAACTAGGAGGCTTTTTTTCTCGTTTATGTTTTTGTTTTATTTTTTTATTCATATTATTGTCTTGTGGATGTTATGCTGGAGAAGGCGGGGTCAAGGCCAGACTGATGAAAGATAAGAGAGGAAAGCAGAGAAACAGGAAAAGGAAACAGGAGACAGAAAAAGGGAGAGGAATGGGGGGAAGTAAACGGACACGCTCAACTGCTGCTTCTGTACACAGCACCAAAAACACACAGGGAGGTACACAAACACAGAAAAAACACTATTTTACTGTGTGTGTGTGAGACTGCAATAATGTCCCTCCTCCCTGAGCCCCAGAGGCTGATAGGGAAACACCCAGGAGATGCTGGCCGTCCACGGCAGCAGAGCTGTATCAGTACCTGTGGAGATTTACACTTTTATGCAGCAAACCACAGTCCAAATTTCCACTGATATTTGCCACAATAAGAGTAAACTCCTCTCAAAGAACTCTGTCAGAAAACGATGGAAAAGCCTGACTCTGCACTGCTGCAGTCCTGCATGGACCAAGCTCCTGTTAGCCTGACCCTGTGCATTACCAGATTTAGTTTTGTTTTGGAAGTCAAACCTAAGTTGGCCATGAATGCACCAACTATGGTTACAGAATCCACACACACACACACACACACACACACACACACACACACACACACACAGAGTGATAGAACCACACCCAGAAGCTTCCCTGTGGAACCGTCGGTATTTTAAACCACCAATTAGCTGACTCACTTGAGACTAAACCCACCAATCAGACACCACAGACGATTCCTGATGTGGTCAAGAAGGGAAAACCTGTGTGACATTTCTCAGAGGATCTCTGGCTCCCTCTGTAGGAGCTGCTACACATGTAGCGCTGAACGGCTTATTGACTTCCTGTTGTGTTTCTGTGTCTGTCCACAGGCCGACGGAGCTGTTTCGCAGCTGTAACATCCAGTCAGACCAGGGTGCCATGAATGACATCAAGCTGTGGTCTAATGGTACAATTAAGATGCCCTTCATGAACATCCCTGTGCTGGACATTAGGAAGTGTCAGCCCCATATGTGGAAGGCTGTGGCCTGCTCCCTGCAGATCAAACCCTGCCACAGCAGGTCCAGGGGGAGCGTTATATGCAAGTAGGTCTCCTCTCACCTTTGTACTGTAAGTCACATGACCTTTGTTTTACATTCCCTGTTATATCTATAATAAATGTAAAGCTCTGTCATAATAAAACCAATAAGCAATGAATGTGAACTGCTTGAAGTGTCCTATATTTGTGAAAACCTTTTCTATAGCAGTTACCTTATGATGTAATAACAATAATAATAATAATAATAATAAGCTTGCTATAATGATCACAGTGCATGTACCCTATCTCCTCCTTAATGGGTGGGCCAGTCTGAATGTAACTTCTAACAAACATTATCACACAAACAGTGATTATTAACATCCATGTTTTTACATTTATTTACTGGGATTCATTAAAAATCCCAATGCTTTGGATGTTGATTTGTTTATGTGTTCATCACATCTTTGTGAGTGTGAAGTTACTTTGTCCATTTCCACCTTCAGTAAACATCATCTGTACATAAGCAGAGTTTCTAAATACAGCACTAAGATGGAACGAAGAATCTGAAAGATGTCCTGTGCCTGGTAAAGATTGCTCACTGGTTTATCAGTGATGATCTCTGCAGATTATAGATATCGTGCATGAGACATGAAAGAGTTACTATATCTGGCAGCGAAGAGGGACCTTTGCAGTAAGTAGTCCAGATGGTGATCAGGATTGTCCATGATGGCTGTCCACAGCTGCTCCAAAAGTTTACAGCCAATCACAGAGCGTGCTCCCCCAGCGAAGTCCACTGCAACTAAGTGACAGAAAAGCTCCATCATTTTGCTCTAATGGTCTCACTGAATGTACAAATATGGCTATAAACTGTTCATGGCCCACAGCAGTCAGAGAACTGTCTGAATGTATGCATTCATGCCTGTAACACAGTAGTTACATATTACACAGTTTGAAATTCAAGAGATTTTCTGTACACAGAGTAGATGGACAGTAGATGTATAATGCATCATAGCTTCAGTGTACAATACAGCAGCCGGGCACTCAAGACACCTTAGATCTGTGTTGTATGTACATGTCTGAGTCTGATGGTATGGACCTCACATGTGCTACATTAAACCCTGATATGTTACCACAAGTGACTTAAATTCATCCATCATTTTCCTGCTTGCCCAGTACCTCTGCTACAGCAGAGAAGTCAACATCTGAATCTTCCTGGCACCTGACAGCTTATCGCACTGAGGCATTCCCAAGTGATAGAATCTCTCTTGGCTCCGCCCCTAGACCTCTTCCCAGGACATGCCTGGAAAACCTCACCTTAGAGTGAGGTATCCTAGTCAGATGCCTGAACCACCTCAAGCGCCCCCTTCTGTTTGCAGGAGTGGTGACTCTACTCCGAGTCCTGAATGACTTAACCCCTCACCCTATCGCACCTGTGCTGATCAAAGATGGCGGCTGTGTGTGTGGCGTTCCGTCAGCTGTTACCTGTTTTGTTAATAGATTAACTTTAACACTCTGCATCACAGCAGACATAACACCAGTCCGTCTGTCCTTCTCCCACTTCCTTTACCCCCTGAGATACTTTTATTCTCCTCTCCTTGGGGCAGCAACTCATCCCTACCGCAGAGTGGGAACGACTCCCCCTTCTGGCCAAAAACCATGGCTTCAGTATTAAAGGCACGAAACCTGATATCTGCCACTTCAGCTTGGCTGTGAAACACCTCAGTGCAAGTTGGAGCCCACCAGCTGATGTGACAAGAAAAAAATGTTACACAGTATTGTTACTTTGTATTTTTCTTTAAACTTGTATTCATTTTATTTTATTTAGAATTCGGATTCAGTGTTACCTTGGGATATTTTTTGTCATCCATCCATTCTCTTCCACTTATCCTTACCAGGGTCGCAGGGGGCTGTAGCCTATCCCAGCCTATCCCCGACAAGCGGGGACAGGTAGCCAGACTAATGCAGGGCTAACACAGAGAGACATAAAACCATTCACACTCACTCAGATTCAGTTTAAACCTGACCCCACTAACTGAATGTGTTTGGACTGTGGGAGAAAGCCAAAGGGAACCCACACAAACACGGGGAGAACATGCAAACTTCACACATATTCTAGTTTATTGACAATGTGTTTACTGACATTAGCTAAATCATTTTAAAATCTGGAACAAATAAAGTATTTTTGTCTTGTCTTACCATGTACATACCAGCTGTTCTATTTGTTTTACCTGTCTTCAGATCAGATTGCGTGGATATCCTGACCCAGTGTGGAGATACAAAACGTTTTCACGAAGGACAAACACCAGAGAGGATCTGTGAGCTCCTGTCGCCTATTGATGACCCTGAACACTGCATCCCTCTCTACAAATACCTCAGTGAGTCAGGTTACTCCAGCGTCTGTTTGCATTATAGAGAAACAGAATGGATCAGCTGTTAATGAAATACAGATGCAGTCTTGTGATTCAATGACAAAAGATTTTAAACATTTTAAAAATGAATTGAGTTTGCCACTAGAAGGCAGCAGAGCACAGATGCTCAGAAGCTGGTGGATACAGTACATCCTACAGTGCTGTTTTTAATAACATTTTAGCAAACAAGTTGCTGCTTGTAATGGTCAGTGGTATGTTAGCAGTGGTTTCAAAATGGGGCTTTCAGTGATTACAGTCACTAGTGTTTGACATTTTCTGTGTCGCTGTTTCCTGTTGGCAAGGTAATGCACTGAAAACAAGAAACTGAAAGAGTTATTATTATTAGTAGTATTATTATCATTATTATTATTATTATTATTTGGCTGCACATTGGGAACATTAGCCAAGCTAATGGTGTAGTTCAGTTATTCTTAACAGAAATGATGCCTAAAAGACGACTGATAGGTTCAAGGTTCTTTATTTGTCACATGCATAGTTATACAAGTATAACACACAGTGAAATGTATCCTGACACGATCCTGCAAAAATCGTGTCAAAAAACAACTGCCTGTTAGTCACACATCTGTGCCCCGAATGTTACCAGTATCCAAGATGATTGAGTCGCTTCTTTTTCTTTAATTGCCTTCTAGAGGTTAGTTTTGATGATACGGTACAAATGTAAATAAATTCACGTGTTGCAATAAATAAGCATTTATTATACTCATGCACAGTAGAATGTGCAGTCTTTTGGCTCCTACTCCCAAATCATGGATGTTGGAGCATCCAGTTTATGAAGTTACTGAGTGATCTGATGAATAAGCTCACAACATTTAATGGAAAGACAGCTGAACCTGGCTCAGGGAGGAGCGTCCATCTCTCTCTGTACATGCTACATATTAGAATTCATAGTAGATTTACATTAGGTCTGTTTTCTCCTGATGAGACTTTTCTTTTGAAAACACGTGTTCACCTTGTTACAAACAGAAAGTATTAATGGTATTTTCCTTTCCCACACACCATTTAGCACCCAGCTCCCTAGGCACCAACACTGTTGAGGAGGTTATCCATCCATGCAATCCTAACCCCTGTCCCAGCAACCACATATGCCAGGTGAACAGGAAGGGCTGCCTCGATGAGCTAAACTGTCAGCCATACCTCTGTGTGCCCGGTAAGTCAAACTACAGTCCGTTTCTGCAGCTTCACATTATTCACATTCAAGAGGCTGAAGTCTGTTTTTATGTCTTCAGGCTGCAAAATGGGTGAAGCCTCTGAGTTCTTGGTGCAACAGGATGCTCGTATCCAAGTGCCTACCCGCACTGATCCTACGGTTTGCTTCGAGGTGTGCAGCTGTGGTCCCAGTGGGCGCCTGGAGAACTGTGTGGAGATGCCCTGCATGGACACCAGCAAGCCCTGCATCGTAGGAGGACAGAGGAAGAGTAGGACTCTTACAGACATACAATTCTTATAGTATACAGTTAGTTTGTAAGCATTTGGACAATGAGGTAATTCTTTTACTAATTTTGCTTCTGTATATGAGGAAAGAAGATTTTAAATCAAACAATCCAGATGTGATTGAAGTGCAGGCTTTCACCTTTCATTCATGGGATTTAACAAAAGTATTGCATTAACTGTAAAGTAAAATGGCCTGTGTTTGTATAGCGCTTTACTCAGTCCTTAAGGACCCCAAAGCGCTTTACACATTCAGTCATCCACCCATTCACACACACATTCACACACACTGGTGATGGCAGCTACATTGTAGCCACAGCTGCCCTGGAGTGCACTGACAGAGGTGAGGCTGCCGGACACTGGGCCCTCTGACCACCACCAGTAGGCAACGGGTGAAGTATCTTGCCCAAGGACACAACGACCGAGACTGTTGGAGCCTGGGCTCGAACCGGCAACCTTTCAATTACAAGACGAACTGCCAACTCTTGAGCCACGATCGCCCCAGTAAAGTAATTACTGCCATTTCTAATACATACCTCCCAATTTTCAGAAGCTCAACAGTAATTGTCTTGATGCATTGCTAATGCAATGCATCGTAGGTGGCTGACAGTTGGTGTCATTCCCCACCCTTCTGTTCAGTGACTGTCGTTCAACAGAGGAGGTGGCTTACAACAACATAGACGGCCTCTTTTTCTCCTCTTTTAAACCATCTGGTCCAAAATGTGAACATTGTGTCCTTGGGCAAGACACTTCACCCGTTGCCTACTGGTGGTGGTCAGATGCCCGGTGGCGCCGGCAGCCTCGCCTCTGTCAGTGCGCCCCAGGGCAACTGTGGCTACAATGTAGCTTGCCATCACCAGTGTGTGAATGTGTGTGTGAATGAGTGGATGTAGTGTAAAGCGCTTTGGGGTCCTTAGGGACTAAAGTAAAGCGCTATACAATTACAGGCCATTTACCATTTACAATTAGCATCCTCGCCTTTATCTTCTAAGTGCAGATGTACAGCTGACTCTTGTCCTGTCAGAGGTGATTCTTCTATGTTCTGCCATCCATTTATGGAGCAGCTGTTTGGTTTCTCCAATGTAGAGGTCTGAGCATTCTTTGCTGCACTGCACGATCTGAATGATTCAGACCTGACATGGCATTAATTGGCTGTTTTGCCACTTTCATTTAGGCGCACACACACAGACTGGTTCAGCACCAAACGTCTCTGGCATGGTCAGCTTTTCAGCTGACCCCACACTTCTCTCGTCTCTAATCCCTGGCGACACTAAAAAGGGAAGAGAGCTCATCAGCCTTACTACCTCCACACTGACATCAGCGTCCCTGGCACTGCCCCACTCCACCACCCCTCCACTGCAGCACAGCCAAAGACCACACCCCTGCCACATCCACCCACTGCCTGACTGAGGCTGGGGCTGCATCTGTCTCATTTAAAAACAAGGACTTACATGCAAGCTTTGCATTTATAGTTTATCAAATACCACTGAGCAGCCCTTTAAAGCTAACCTTATCTTTCTTCATCTCTGAGTGAAGTCAGCCCTCATTCTTTTCTCTCCTTGTGAAAACAACACAAACAGTTTGTGTGTTTGCTGATAGAAGGGCTGCATTTGAAATGACCCGCTACTTAAAAAAGCATCAGTCATTTTATGCTTGCCTTCTCTAGGGCTAGCTACACGGCCACTTTAACCCCTGGCTTTGGCACATGTCATACTCCTGACATGTACGGGATCACTACAGGTTTTACCTTAGGCAGTAGTTGTCCTTCTCTCCTGGATCGGCTGGAGCTTTCTTTAGGCGCCTTCCCAGCTTTGACAAAAGTCCAGCTGGGATAACCACATTTACTCAGCGCCTTCTTGATGTGATGTTCTTCTGCCTCCCTTCTGTGTCTGTGGGGATGGTGTTCGCTCTGTGTTGTAGCGTCCTGATAACACCCAGTTTATGCTGCAGTGGACGATGAGAGTCAAACCTTAAATACTGATCCGTATGCTTGGGTTTCTGGTACACATCAGCTTTCAGATGTCCCCCATTACTGATGGAAATCTCACAGTCTAAAAATGTAGGGAGTAAAAGTACAAAGTTATCAGAACTACTGAAGTAAAGTACACATACCTCAAAATTCTGCTAAAGTACAGTAATGAAGTATTTGTAATTAGTTCTTTTCCACCTCTGCTTACTACTAATTAGTAGCGTTAATTGTCATTCATGTTAATGTTATTAACCTATACAAAGTTCGGTGTTGAAAGCGTTATAATGCAAACATAAGGTTAGAGTAATGCACTTCAGTCTACGGCCTGGGCACAGTGATGAGTTGGTGAGTGCTGTTGACTTATTCCAGGTGTTAGTGGTAGCAGTGGGTATTACAGATACACTATTAATGTAACTGAAGTCCTGGTTATGGTTACACTGTGAAATCCGAGCGATGAATCTTGCACATTCAGTTCAGCAACTTTGTAACGTCTTTTTGGTTGATACGTGTTACCGACAGGCCATGGGACGTCTTTCAAGACCGACTGCCACAACTGTTACTGCTTCGCTGGTGAGACCGTCTGCTCCACTAAAGAGTGTCTCAGCTCTGGATACACAGATGACAGTCATCGACACTTTACTGGTTAGTGTTTCAACAGAGTTTGGACATTTCTGATGATGAACTGCTAAATCTAGTTATTGGTTTTTATATTACAGTTAGAGGTAAATGCAGGGCACTTTCCTTTTTATTTTATTAAATATAAGATATAAAAGTGTCTTTTGTTGGTTATTAAAACATGTTTGACATGTACGATGGATTATCCCCAAATTCAGTCTTGAAGGAAAGAAAAATCTCACTTGTCCAAGAATTTTCCGCCCAGTAACATCCAGAGCTAAACAGGAAGCCAATGCCAACGCACAAAACTAAACAAAGGTTTAAAATACCAATTTTTTAGCTTTGAAAAGTTTGCAGTTTACAGCCTGGTAAAAGCCTCTTCATAACCTTTGTGGCCTCTGGACTATTTTGCCCCCAAAATTTCTGCACACCTGAATGAGCATCATGTGGCTTGAAGGGAAAAAAGGACAATAAAAATAAATACAATTCCTACGAACTGCCTCACTTACTGCTTGTATATTTATAAAATTACAACATTTAGTTCCATCTAAACTTCATCAGGTATATCTGGACTATATATTCCCAATAAATGTGTGATACAGTGCTTCTGGAAAGTATTGTAATGTTGTAGCCTTATGTCAACATGAATTAAATTTACTTTTCACCAAAATAATTAAAGAGATAAGGGTTTGTGATTAGACTGCTAAAATTGCATCCAGTGGGTTACAAAGCAAAGCATGGACAGAACTAAACCCCAGTATTCTGAGATGTTTGCCTCTACTTTAGAGAGCATAGTTGGTTAGAATACAACCCTAACAGGTTATTTTCCTTAAAGCGGATTGTGTTTTTTATCTTTTCTGTTAACTCTTGGTTGTGTACAAATCACGCTTCTCAGTGAAATAGTGGTTTCTGTCTCCCTCTGCTCTCCCTTAGGTCTTCCCTGCAGCTGCCAGGACCGCTTTGTTCCAGTGTGTGCCTCTAATGGGCGGACATATCCCAGTGCCTGTGTTGCTCGATGTATGGGATTCAAGGACAGTCAGTTTGTCTTTGGCCCGTGCCACCTCAGTAAACCATGTGCCAGCAAACCCTGCCAGAGAAACCAGAGGTGGGTTCAGTACATTTTACTTGCGCTCTGTCCTTTTCCTGACTAGGGATGGGAATTGATAAGAATTTAGGAATTCTGATTCCATTATCAACATCACTTATCAATTCAATTCCTTATCGATTGAAGGCAGCTGCAAACATGAAACTATGAACAAGCTATTACTGACTGTGAAAACTGACGAGTATAACAGACAACCTTACAATGAGTGAACAGAAACACACAGACTAAATACACAAAAGGGGTGATTAGGGGAAGTGAAAACACATGAGGAAACAGCTGATACACATGAACCTAATGACCCTACTGGGAAGAGAAATTAAATACAACGACAACAGCACAGTAGACTCCTCCAAAATAAAACAGGAAACATGAGACGCAGAAATGACAACAGAAGCTTGATAACAGGGAACACACAGACCTAAAACACATAACAAACTCGACAAGAAACAAAACCCCAAAACTCATGAGACAGATAATAATAATGGCAAAGCAAAACTCAACTAAATCCTAAATAAGAATAACACAGGAACTTATAATCACAACCATAACATAAAAGACTCAAAAATACAAAATAAAGCACAAAACGCTGGGTCAGAGACCCAGCCCGTGACAGGAGGTATTTCCCCTCTTTGTTGTGATCAGTGTTGGGTCATTACTCAAAAAAAATAATGTTTTACACACATTACACAGAACACTTAACGTTAAGGTAATGCAGTACCTTACATTACTTTGAAACATATTGTTTCATAATTATCATTTAACAATAACCTACAGTCCCACACAGCAACACAAATTCATATCCTAAAGAGGACGCACATATTGTCAAGGCGAAAGGCAGGACTCAAACGCAGGACTCTGAAGGGTAACAATTAAAGTGGATTTATTTACAGAGTGACACCTGGTGCTTTATACAGTGGTGAAGGGGAAAGGGCTCTAGGGAATCCAGGGAATCCACGCGTCCAAAAACTCTTCACCAAGACAGTCACCCACAGGTCCAACTCGCAATCTATGCTGACGCTGACTCACGACACACTCGCTCGATGGTCCAGTCACAGTGGACTGGAGAGGTAAGGTTTGAGCTGGAGGACAACATGCATGTGCATATTGTGAGGTAACTTCAGACAGGCAGAAACAGGGTGAGAGAGAGCTATACCCTCTGCCTGGACTCAAAGGGAGGTGCAGGGGTCCGATGTCGGTCTGCCAGCTGCTTGTTCTGTTCCTTGGTTGGGAGGCATCCATAGGCAGCAACACCTGCGCAGATGATGTTGAATGTAAGGGACTGAATCCACGGTCAAAGACGATGTCCAAAGGATCCCATGGAGGCAGAAGATGTGGTTCGTGAAGAGTTGGGCTGTTTCCAGAGCTGTAGGGAGCCACTTTAGAAAAGTGATCAGCGATAGTCAAAATTACCATGTTCCTGGCAGAGGGAGGTAGACCAGTCACGAAATCCAGAGCAATGTGTGACCAAGGTCGTACGGGGGTTGGCAGAGTTTGAAGCAGGCTAACGGGGGGAGAGCTCTGTGACTTGTTTTGAGCGCAGGTAGTGCTGGCAGAAAAATACTACCTTGTGTTCTTGGGCAGCGTGGGCCACCAGAAGAAGTGTTAAAGGAAGGAGATAGTTTGGTGAATCCCTGGATGGCAGGTGAACTTGGTCGTATCTGCCCAGTGGAGTACCTGAGGCCGGACAGAGTATGAAACATAAAGTCTCTTGGCGGGCCGGGTACAGGGTGAGGTTCCGACCACTGAGTCTCCCAAATAGCTGATTTGATCTCCCAGGTCACCGCTCCCATGATGCATGTAAGTGGGAGAATCCGGGATTCTTGGGTGTGTCTTCGGAGGTCGAGAATTGCCGGGAGAGAACGTCGGGCTTTATGTTGCTTGAACAAGGCCTGTAAGTGTTGGAAAAGTGGAAAAACAGAGCCCACGTGGCTTGTCGGGTGTTTAGCCACTTGGCGGATTGCAGATAGGCTAGGTTCTTATGATCGGTCCAGACGATGAGTTTTCTTCGAGCCAGTGCCGGCACTCCTGCAAGGCAAGCATTATGGCTAGGAGTTCCCAGGTCCCCTACTTCGTAGTTCTGTTCTGCAGGAGTAACACCAGTAAGCACAGCGGTGGAGCTTACCTTCATTGTCTTGCGAGAGCACAGCTCCCACCGCAGAGTTGGAGGTATCCTCCTCCATGATGAACTGGCGTGTTAGGTCCAGTAGTGATAGGATAGGAGCAGAGACAAAGGGTTTCTTGAGTCGGTTAAAGGCAGTCTGAGCTAACTGGTTCCACTGAAACAATACAGTGGGAGAAATCAAGTGAGCGAGAGGCAAGGCAATTCTTCTAATGTCCCGGATGAAACAGTTGTAGAAATGAGCGAATCCTACGAAGCGTTGGAGTTGTTTTCAATTAGAAGGCTTGGGCCAGTCAACTACTGCTTGAACTGTAACCGGATCAGGCTTGAGATTCCCCTGCTCAATGATGTAATCCAGGAAAGAGACAGTTTTCACATGGAATTCACAATTCTTCCCTTTTACAAACAATTTGTTCTCCAACCTGAAATGGCATCACCAAGTACTCAAAGCAGTTCATGTGACAATCATCTCCTCACCCAGTCATGTAATCATTCCTCCAATCAATATTGGGGTCGTGTTGCTGGAGCCAGGGATAACCTAAAACGAGCAGAGTGAGAGGAGTCTTGAACACGTAAAAACTGATCAGTTCAGAGTGGTTGCCAGGGAGGGTGAGAGCGACCGGTTCAGTTACGTGAGTGATATCTGGCAGGTGTTGGCCATTTAGAAAAGTGACTTATAGTACAGGGAGCAGTGCTTCTATGCGGATGTGTGATTGTGTGCTAGGAAGGCATTAATGAAACTGAAACTGTGAGTGACGTCTCAATGGTGATTTTAGCTGGAATCATGAGGCGCCGAGGAGAATGAGAGCCACACCAGTACCCCTTCCACTACTGGTGGGCACGACCTTTGGGCCACACAGGCCAGACATAAGTGCGTTGGTCAAAGGCAGGAACCCGGAAAGGAGTACCGCCCAGGGGGTGAGGAGTGAGGAGGAGATGGAGAGAGAGAAAGAGACACACAAACACCAAAACAACAACAAGCGTTGACAGGACACCAGTTATGTTCATATTCATGTTGTATTTTTCTCCTCCAGCACACAAACTGATGATAGCACAAGTACAAGTGGAAGCGTTATCAATAGGCAAGCGGACTAACAAGACTGTATAGTAGGGATTAGGATTCCAGTTTATTTATATGGCTCTGTCCCAGAACCTCCTGATATCAGCTTGGCTATCAGCAGATATGTGTCTGATCGAAGCTAATAATCAAATTATGAGCAAATAACTTTATAATTATTATTGATACATCAATTTTAAAACTGTATCTTTGTTTATTTTGTTACTAATACAAGATCAGAATGTTTAAAATCAAATTCTGTATTTGTGAAGCATCTGTAAAAGATGCTGAGACCAACAAGAGCTGCAAAACAGCATTGATTGTGATACGTCAGCTCATATCTCAGTTTGATTTGGTTCACATTGTGTTGGTGCAACAATGGTGTAATAAAATGTTAAACTAAAACGAACACACACACACACACACACACACACACACACACAGGGAGCTCTAAAGCTTTTTGCTTTCTCAGAGCAAACAATGCAGTGAGAGATCCACCTCAGGTGTGTGTAACACATGATTCGCCCAGCCTTGAAGACTTTTCAGTTGCTATGGTAATAGAGCAAGGTTCTGTGTGTTCAGAAGAAAGAGGTTTGCTCCTGTTCATTTGCTCTTTTTATTGCAGCTTTGGAAATTGCATACACATAGTTCCTTAAAGAACAGAATAGAGTTATATACATGCAGGATTTGTCTTCCTTCTGATTTTTTGTATACATTTGACTTGGTGGTCACACTAGCACAAGCACATTTTAAATGATTATTTCATTTATTAAGGGAAAAGAGTTATCCAGGCTAATCTGCCCATATGTGAAAAAGAAATTGCCCAAATAAAAAAAAATGACCCAGGAGACATATGAATTTGAAAATAATAAAAATATTAGGTAACACAAACTGAAGTGCTAGCAGTATTTAAACAACAACAGCATCTTTGAGATGATGTTCGCAGCTGCTGATAACCATGCTGAAGAGAGACTTCAGCCATTTGAGAGGTGCACCTGGCTCTTTACAGGACAAACTCGTCCATACATCTGTGCTTAATTCTAGTAAAACAAGAAGTAAAGACCATTAGAAAAGACTGTTACTGTAAACTGCAGTCACCACTCGCAACACTCAGCGTGCTTGTCAATAGCTTTTATTGGTGTTGAGTCTTAGTCCAGACAGCCTTCCAGCCGTCTCCACACACTGCTTCCTCCTGGAACAGCTGCCACTCAAGAAGGGAGAGCGTAATCACTTGATGAGCTGCAGCTGGCGTTTGTGTGTGTGTGTAACAATTAAAAAGTAACCCCCCGCCCCCTGTGGGCAGTCTATCCTTCAAGCTTGGGTCCTCTACCAGAGGCCTGGGAGCTTGAGGGTCCTGCGCAGTATCTCAGCTGTTTCTAGGACTGCGCTCTTCTGGACAGAGATCTCTGGGGTATCGCTACATCGATCACTACGGCCGTCTTCTTCTGCTTGTCCGTCACCACTATGTCCGGTTGGTTAGCCACCACCAGTTTGTCCGTCTGTCCCACAGGATCTTAGCTCGGTCATTCTCAACCAGATAGATAGATAATTATTTATATGGTCCAAGCCACAGATTAACTACCTAACGTTAGGTGAAACAGGTTTAATATTCAGAATTAACGCTAATCTTAATTTGAGAAACAAAAACAGGACACAGTGTAGGTTTAGTATCGAATTTCACTCATTAGCTAACAAAACTCATTGGTTTTTGTTTAGCAGCATCATCCTGAGAAGTTTGTGTGACAGGTAAGCTAATATAAACATTAATGCACAGACATTAACATAAACAAGATATCAATGCAATGCACTAACTTAAGCCATTCAGAGTTGATGTCACAGCTACAGGGGGCTGTAGTGGAAGGCACGCTATGCTTTGCACATTCTGCATTTAACTTTGTTTTCTGTGAAATACTTTCACAGTTTTTTAAATCTCTTGTTTCCATTGTCTTCCGTCCTCCTGTTTTGTGTTCTTCTTTGTTAGTATTGAGTGCGGTATTGGCAGACTATGTAGGAGTTACAAAAATGCATTTACACGGTGTTAGTATATGATGCGTCAACAAGTTTTTACATTCTATTCCAACGTCATAATCAAGGATTTCGGTCTGTCTTTACTTGGCCACTCCAAAACCTTCATTGTGGTTTGTTATTTTTGCCCATTTAGGTGGAGTTTCAGATTATAGCCTGAAACTCCTGCTGCTAACCTAGGTGAGCTTGAGCTTTAGAGTTCTGTGAAAGGACATGGTGGTGCCAGCATGCTGACCCAGCATTGTTTATTGTAATCGTCCAGTCGCCCAAACATCATGTGCTTGATGTCAGTCTGAGTCTGGAGACATCCATGTGTCAGTATTAGGTCACGCTTACGGCCCCACCTAACCTAGCAGCAACATGAAATCACCAATAGATGATAATTGTTATCTAATCAAGATGAAGTGGTAATTAATGGTTCCACGCTTGATATACAGCAGTGTGACACATGTTTAGATGGCATTTTCAACCACATGACTCTGAACGCCCAAGCTATGGCTCGGCTCAACCGCGGCACGTCCAGCGGTGCATCCAGGGTGGAAGGGCCTTTCATTGCTTGCAGCTTTAATCTAATTCTATTTATTTTGATGACCTGTAACATATAGGTGTGGCAAATATGTAACAGACTAAGAAATCAGGGGCACTCAAGGGTCAAATACTTTTTCATGGTACTATATGTTTGTGTGTGTTTTGGCAGGTGCATCCCAAAGTATCGCGTGTGTCTGAGTGACGTGTCAGACTGTCCCCAGTATGAGTGCATCGGGCACGCTGCAACCTGCGATAAGAACAGCGAAGACCCGGCCTGCGACACTGAGGGCATGGACCACCGCAGTCTGTGCCATTTGCACCAGGCTGGGAAAACCTTGGCCTACATGGGCCGCTGCCAGGTATGTTCCACAGAAAGGGTCAGACAGAAGGTTTCTGAGCAGGTCAGTCTCAGAGCGCTGGGGTGTTTGTAAACCACAAACAGGGCACTGAAACGTAGAACCGTCTCTCTGTTTGGATTCAGGAGACAAACACTATCTCTACTTTTAAGATTAGGTTTAAAACTTTACTTTTTGATAAAGCATATAGTTAGGGCTGGATCAGGTGACCCTGAATCCTCCACTTAGTGCATCATGGGAAGCCCCCAGCAGCCTAGGCCTACTGCAGCCTAACTGTTTGGTTTTCACTTGCATTTAATCAGTGGCGGTCCTAGCCTGTTTGGCGCCCTGGGCGAACACTCCCACTGTTGTCGGAACCATAATGAATTTCGCACCTCGCAAACGGAGGGCGCCCTTGCTCCCAGCAAATGGGCGATAGAAAACCAATCGGTGCCTATGCCATCTCCAAAATGTGCTGGCTGATGTCGGGGCAGCATGAGTACAAGCAACTTTTTCTTTTTTTTTTTTTGCCGATGCCCGTGATGGCGCCCCCACCACGATGCCGCCCTGGGCAGCCGCCCCTGTCGCCCGTATCAAAAACCGCTACTGCATTTAATCATTAGTTATGAATAATTTCTGGCACTCTTCAAGAGTGTGTCTTTTGTCCTCTGCACTTTCATAAAGACACCGACTGTAATGACACATATTCCTCACTGCTGTGTAATCCATTATTGTAAATTTAAATGTTAAGACAAAATGATCGGAGAAAAGAGGGGTTTTAGGGAATGCTGTCAAATACAGTACAATACAATTTTATTTATATAGCACATTTAAAACCAAAGGTACACCAAAGTGCTTCACAATAATGCAATAAGTCATTGTTATAAAACATTCAGTACAAAAACAATCACTAGTACTAATACTAACAGATGGGAAGCACTAATTAAACCAGGAGTGTGGGCTAGATAAAATAGATATCGGGCCTCAGTTCAGAGATTGGGTCAATTCATAAATATAAAATATTATCTAGGAGAATCAGCAATAATGCAGTACAAAGGTTAAAATAGATGAGATATGGGCACTAGCTAGTGGGGAATGCCAAATTAAAATAGGTACGAAATGTTCAGTTCATGTCTATGCCATTTCAAAGAAGCCAATTGAGTCTAATAATTGATGTTAAGGCTGTCATTCTTAGTATGTACATGGATGTTAAAATCACCCACAACCATTATTGTATTTGAGCTGAGCACTAAATCAAATAAAAGTCTGAGAAAACAGATCACACTCTTGAGTAAATGGATGATAGTTGATCACAAATAAAACTGGTGTTTGAGTTTTCCAGCTACAGTCAAGCCCATAATTATTCATACCCCTGGCATTCATTTGACCATAACACAGAAGACCAGAAGTCTTCTTCTTTGTCCAGATGAGCATTTGCAAAGGCCAAGCAAGCTTTTGTGTGCCTTATCTGGAGAAGTGACGTCCTCCTTGGTCTGCATCCGTGGAACCCAGCAGTGTGCAGTGTCCGTTGGACTGTCTGCCTTGAGACATTGCCACCAGCAGAGCACAGATTCACCACGATGGCCTTGGTGGTGATCCTTGGATTCTTTTTCACCTCTCTTACTGTCCTCCTGGCCAGCACAGGTGTCACTTTGGGCTTCCGACCACATCCTGTGAGAGTTTCCACAGTGCGGAGCATCTTGTATTTTTTAAATAATACTTTGCAGTTTAGCCATTGGAACTTGAAAACATTTAGATATGGGCTTGTAGCTCTTTCCTGACTTGTGAGCAGCCACAATGAGCAGCTGCAGGTCCTCACTGAGCTCCTTTGTCTTCTTAGCCATGACTGTCCACAAACCAACTGCAGAGAGCTGCTGTTTTTCACCTGTTGAGTTAATTAAAACAGCTGTTCCCAGTTAATCAGGGTAATTAGGATGCTTTAGAACAGCTTGGACTATTTGGAATGGTATGGAACTTTGGATTTTCCCAGAGACTGTGACAGTTTGTAAAGGGTATGAATAATTCTGGACATGATACTTTTTGCTCAAATGTAAATAAAAGCTGAGAAATATTTTTTTCCACAATAATGCCTCTTGTACATCATCTTATTATCTTTTGGGAGACACCTGTGTCATTTCCAGTCAATTGCTGGTTGAATAAAAGTAACTTTAAGTCAAAATTTGCCAGGGGTATGAATAATTATAGGCTTGACTGTAGGATGGAAACTCTGAGAATCTCTGAGTGAGAGGCAGATGGATGATGGATAACAGCAAATGAAACTTCTCCTTCAAGTTTTACAGCTAGAGTGGACGAGGCTGAGCATCAGGCTTTCAAATGATTTAAAACTCTGTCTGGGTCTTTGGTTGATTAATAGGCTGAGGTGGAAGATTGCTGCCACACCCGCTCCTCGGCCTGTGCTTCGACTGTTCTGACAGTTGTTATGATTCGGGGTGTTGATTCATTTAAACTAACATAATCATCCTGCTGCAACCAGGTTTCTGTAAGGCAGAGTAAATCGATTTGTTGATCAATTATTAAGTCATGTACTAACAGAGACTTGGAGGAGAGAGACCTAATATTTAATAATCCACATTGGTTCAGAGTGAATACTACTATAATACTACTCTAGTCTTTTTTACTCAAGAAATATCAAGATAACTAAAAGAAGTTTAGATATTTTATTGTTGTTTTTTTTAATTTGCAAAATCTTCTTGTTGAGTGATCGAAGACGACTCACAGTTTTGTCCATTTGAAAACACAACAAAGGTACATTTTAGTTTTGTCTAGTGCTTTTTATCAGACCAACAGTACATTAAACATAACTTTTGGTTGTATGTATGTATGTATAGTACAAAAAGAACACAATCAAATACACTTCCCATGGTGTAAATAGTGCTTGGTGTGTCCTGTCCTCAGGAAGCCTGCAGAAAGCCAAAACAAGTCTGTGGCCATAATGGCGAAACCTACAACACGGTGTGTGGCGCCTATTCTGACCGTGTCGCTGTGGACTATGAGGCCCCCTGCCGAGCTGTGGGAGCTGTCTCTGACGTGGCCCCCGACTCAGCCTGCAGTTTGGTTTCGTGTCCATCTCTGTCCACTCCAGGCTGCCACCCTGTCACTCCACCCGGTGAGTGGAGCAGCACCATACATGAAAAGGTTAACTGTGGTCAGCCAACAGGTAAAATTACACTTTGTGCATGACATTTATGTAGCGTCATGGGCAGTACAGTGGTAGAGTGGTTAGGACTGGTTGCTGGTGGGGGCTTTTCTGTGTGGAGAGCGCATGTTCACCCTGTGCCTGCATGATGACTCCAGCTCCCTCAGGCCAGGACACAGGGCCGTGCAGAGACGTTTATAGGGGCGGGTGCTCAAAGCTAAAAAGGGGCACATTGAACCAGGCTGAATAACAACAACACACATTCATCAAGAATCGAATATGGGATCGCATCATACTATATCACTGTTGTGAGGCAAAGCAAACGTAGCCTATGTTTTACCTGATGGATACAATGTTGCTGTTGAGGGGTTGCTGCTGCTCCTGCTGCTGATAGTGCTGGAGGGCAGGGCTGTGTTGATCTGAGACTGTAGACATTAAAAAGTCCATAGGAGAGATGGTAGCTGATTAAACAAGTGTCATGAGATAATAACAAAATGCAAAGATTGGTGACAGCGCTTGGAACCATAAGGCAACAAAAAACTGAGAAATAAACTAGACCCTGCCTGTGAATCACTCTTTGCCTCTCTCCCTCCTTCCATCCCCTCATCTCATCTATCACTCTCCACTTGCTGTCCATCTGAGAACAAGGCACAACTTGCTATTGCAATAAACTATTATTTAATTATCCACACTTAACAACTCTTACATTTAATCTATAATAAAATGATGACAGAAAAATGTTATAGAAGCAAAACATTTCAGTTGTGCTTATTATGATTTTTATACTGGAATACCTCTCCAACCTCTGGTACATGTGTTAATGTTACCTGTGCTCTTTGTAATCCGGCTGCTGAGGGATCCACTGCCTTTAGTAACCTCACACAGCTCCTACTGTTTCCTCCTCATGTCCTTACCAGCCATGTCTGGACAATGTTATATTATGAGTAATAATTCAAAAATCCATATACATAAAACACACACATGCACGCACACACAGTGACATTTTAGACCTTCTTCAGAATACTGTATATACTGTGGGCACAAGTTTCCATCATGGTGCTGATCCAGAATCCTTCCCTTATTATTTATTACTAGAGCTACAATAATAAAGCAATGAGGGGAAAAAAGTAATAAATTTATAATAATGTATTTATGATGATTCCATTTGTTTCACTATCCACTCTGTGCAGGCAGAAAGCTTATTACATTTTTAAACTGTAGAGATACAATAATTTTGCTGCTGTAAAATCAGCATTTTGTCTTATTTAAAATATAAATCTAATATAATCTGGTTTTTAATGTCTGTTCTTTAAAATACAGCGTGTTTTTTTAAATATTATAATTATAATAATCTATTATTATGTGGACATGCATATTAGATCGTTTTAAGTGAAATATAAGCCCCCCAGAAAGGCAGGAAAAGCCCTGTAACTTACTTTAAAACTAAATATGTTCCCTAAAACGGTGACAGAGCTACAGACCCATGACAGCCTTACCCAGTGAGCCAGCAGCTATGACCAGCACTACTTGTGCAGTTAATAAAAGGACAGGTAATGTTTGTCGCGCTGTTGCACACACAGCACGCTCATTTGTTTCAGTTCGTCAGTTGCAACAAGACAGCTTACCAACTTGTACGTGATAAGCTAATACTGCTGTGTGCTGTAGACTACAGTGTGCGCTGTACACCTACTTACTGGGTTTGTCGCATCAGTCTGTGTCTCTGAGGTCATTTGTGTTTCTCCTACAGCTCCGGACCGCAAAAAATGCGCGTGCTCTTTATGAGCTCGTTCCCGGCTCGTAACCAGCGCGTTCTGCCGTCAAGGGCGATCATTGGTTAATGGTAATCATGTGACTGATGCAAGCCAGATCCTTTTATTTAGCAAAAATGTGATTAATAGTTAAATATTATTGTTGAGGGGCACAGACAGGACTCCGCACGCACACACACATTTAAAAAAAAATAATTAAAAATTTAAAAAAAAATTGCCTCAACAAAAGGGCACTTTGGGCACCCATCAGGAAAGGGGCGGGTGCTCAGGCCCCTTCCGCCCCCCCCTCTGCACGTGCCTGCCAGGACATGCATTTTAGGTTAACTGGTGATTCTAAGTTGACCGTGGATGTGAGGTAAAATGCTTAAAGTGAAATGTATGAATGTTTTAAAAGAAATGTCTTAAACACTTTTAACTGTCAGTACAAGTAGGATAGTGTCACATAAATGTAAAGACATTACATTTTATTATAATGTGTTCTCTGAACTTTATCCAGGAGCCTGTTGTCCCATATGTGCCAGCATCCTGCAGATCCTTTGGAGCAAAGAGCGGATGAACACGTTCTCAAAGGTATGGACGGTTCACAGCTGTTTGTTTGTTTAGGTAACAAAGCCACTGTCCAGTATGATATGCTTATGAATCATTTATGCTGATGACAAAGGGAGTTTCAAAGTAATATCGTCTTTAATCAGTGTTGTTAGGGTTGACTTATAGGTAGGGTATGAAAGCTAGAGCAGGTAAAATAAGTACTGACCAGATTTCATGGTGATGTGTCGTAACAACCCGTACAATACACAGATGCAAAGAAATCAAACATACATGTCCATAAATTATGTGTAAGAATGAGAAATGACACATGTAAAATGAAGAAAGGGAGGTGCAAAAAGGCATGGAAAGTCATGACACCAGCTGAAAACTATCAGTAAATAGAAAGCAGTCCTGCAAATTAATATCAGCTGGTTCAGTCCCAACTGATGGCCTATAAAACACTGTAAAACATTACCGAGGTGTACACAAGAAACATTTCATGAGAGGTAAAACCGTGAGCTCTCTCAAGATATTCACATCCTTGTTTTTCAAAACACACTGAAAGCACTGGTTAGAGAAGAACTGCTGAAGGTTACAGTGAGCACTGTTGGGACCATAATCCCAAAGTAGAAAAACATCATTTCACCATAAACTGGCTACAACCAGGTGCTGCCCTTAAGATTTCAGGTAGAAGAGTAAAACGAATGATCAAACGGGTTGTGCAAGAGCCAAGGACGACTTGTGGAGAGCTACAGACAGACCTGGAATCAGCAGGTGCAACTGTTTCAAAGAAAACAATAAGCAATGCACTCAACCGCCTGTATGCACACTCACCATGCAAGACTCCACTGTTTAAGAAAAAGTATGTTGAGGTTTAAAGTTTGATGAAGTTTGCCTGTGAAATACTGGGAGAATATGGTCTGGTCAGATGAGCCCAAGATTGAACTTTTTGGATGCCACAATACACACCATGTTTGGAGGGAAAAGGTACTGCATATCGCCCCAGAAACACCATACCTACACTGAAATTTGGTGCTGGGAGCATCATAGTGCTGGGCTGTTTTCTCTGCATACACCACTGGCATGCTTCATTAATTGAAAGAAGGATGAATGGAAAAATGTACCAACACATTCTTGATAAAAATTAGCTGCCATCGACAAAGATGATGAAGATGAAAAGAGGGTCGTTACTGCAGCAAGACAATGATCCCAAACAAACAGCCAAAGAAACTCAGTTGGTTTCAGAGAAAGAAGCTAAAGCTGCTGGAAGGGCCCAGCCAATCACCTGACCTGAATCTAAGAGTTCTTGGGAAAAGAGAGACTGTTGCATGTTGAGAACATCTGCTTTGCAAGCTGATTGTGCAGCTTGGTACACTGGAACAGTCACCACCTGCTCCACACAGTCTCTTGTGTTATAAAGTGCTTCATGAACCTGAACATTACGGCTAACAGCTGTAGATTTTCCTGTTTCAGTGAAGCTAGCCAAACAACAAAGAACCACTTACTGTTTAACAGACAGTGACAGTGGACAGGTTACCAACATAGGACTCATAGTCGCAGCCGGGGGAGGCGCAAAAGTGACCCCCTCAGTAGTTGGCTAACATAAACGGATGTATCGACCCACGCAATCAATCTGGTGACATCACGCTCTGTACTGACACAACATGGTGCTGAATATGTTCTGTAACCTTTAACTTTAAGCACAGAGTGAAGTCTGTTTGTTTTTCATGTAAATGAACTAGTGCTGTCAGCATTAATCTCATTAAAATGGCGTTAACGCCATAATTGCATTAACGCAGCCCCCATGTGTGAGGCGCTAACACGTCAACGAGCTAACCGCGCTAACGCGTTGACGCAGTACAGCCCCAAGCACGGGGCAATCCGCATTAACTAGCTAATGGAGATTTGCTGCGTTAATGCGGTTATGGCGTTAACGTCATTTTAACGAGATTAATGCTGACAGCACTACTAGAAATGTATTGATTTCTGTAGTAAGCTCACTGCTGTCATTATATATGTGTCAGTTAAGTATACTGTTGTAGGTAGTTACCCCCCCCAAAACCCAGTGTTTTCCAGTAAAGAGAGATACTGTGGTACTGTGCTGGGAGTTTGTATTTGTTGCCCTCATTAAAGTGTCACTGACGTTGGGACAGTAACATTAATGTAACGCTATCTGTCACTGCATGCAGCTGAACAAGAAGCAGCCAGTGACGGTCCACGATGTCCTTCAGATCCTGCGGCCTCACATCTCAGTGCCACAGTGTGATGTTTTCGGCTACCTGAGTATTGACCACCTACTGGTGGTCATCATCGCCCCAGTGGACCAGCAGCCAACACCTCTGCAGGTAACAAACACCATCATGCACACATACAAAATAATAGTCTGCTATATCTGTTGTTGTGCACATGCTTGTGTTGCTGCTCTTTACTTTTTTGAGAATGTGTGAACATCATGTTCACAGTGTTTGCAGTGAAAGGTTATATTTTAGCTGTGTGACGTTCCCCTGAATGAATGAATGGCATGGCATATTTGTGTGCGTTGCTGTCACATGATCTTTTAATCACGTGTCCTGTTTGACAGTCGTGACGAGCACAGTCGTGGTCTCAACGCTTTGTTGTGCCCAAGAAGAGCAGTGTCGGCTCTCTGTGGGCTTTATTGGATTTATTTATGTTATATTGTAACTGTGTGGATATTATGCTGCAGTGGACGGGGTGAAGGCTGAGGTGGGGGGAGAGTTGGAGATGAACCAAACAGACAGGTCAGGTTTCCAACTGCTGCATCTGCAACAAAACACCGTACAGACGAAACAAAGGGACATATAATGCTGTGAGTGTGGGAGAGAGAACGTGAGCGTTTTTCATGAAACGTATTTGAAAATGATGCAGAGGTGGAAAGACCCAGGAGCCCCGGCTGCTCCTCAAGACTGCAGAAGACCCGAGGCCACACACTGCAATTACATCAATGTGCCAAAGGGACCAGTGAGCCCCAGACCCAGGCCTGGCCACATACACACACACACACTTCCACATCCACCCACCCTCTGGGGTGTGAATGGAGAGGCACCCCCAGAGCCAACCCCAGCCTCAGACAGGGTGCTGGGAATGAGGGTGTAGAAAACCCTCGTGCTCCCCTCCTTGACTGTCTGTGGCCTGTTGGGTGCATGTGTTGCTGTACACAGCCCGAAAAGCCACGCAACCGGGCCTACCAACTGTGGCAGCCCCCCCCCCCCCGTTTCAGAGTGATGTGTTGTCAGTGAAGCAGGGGGAGGAGGAGGCCTGGGATGATTAGGACTGGCAGGTAGAGGTCACATGATGACCTAGAGCCTTAGCAGAGAATCAGAGAATCAGAGAAGGTGGTGTTGTTTTGCGTTGTCATGTTGGCCTCACCTGTTCTACAGGTGACTGATTCCAGGTGTACTTTATCTGATTTGGACATGTAGTATGAATTTGACCTACATAGAAAATCACTGATATCTTTTGGCTCCACAGTTGGTTGGTGTGTGCAGCTACAGACGCTTTTGACTTGATATATGTGAACATATCTAAAGACATCCTGGGAGGAAACTGTCACAGCACATGTGACTCCTACAGCTGACTGAGAACACACTGATCCACCCTACACTGGCACTAACAACAAAATGCACATGCAGATGTGTACTCCATCTGTTATTGTCACCCCACCATGACCCTGACTGCTGTGGAGTCTCTGCAGGTGAACATCTTAGGTCCAATCTTCTGAACAGCTCATCTTACATAAGACAAAAGGGAAGAAGCCTGCATCTCTTCTTCACCTTGGATTGTAAATGGCTGCCTTCTGTGGAACCAGCTCCCAGTTTGGACTGGGGAGACAGACCCCCTCTCTGCTTGGTCATGAAGCATATAGTTAGGCCTGGATAGTTGAGGTTCAGTAGGATTAGGCCTCCCCATGCAGTATTTCTACTTAAGTCACCTTTTTCACTTGCTGTGTGTTTATGAACCACACTGCATTTAACTGTTGTTATTACTGTCCGGCTTTTTTACATAGTGGGTCTTTTATCCCATCTTCCTCCCAGCAGCCACAGCAGCCAGCTTTCCCTGGGATCTGCTGCTAAAAAGCACTTGTAATAATAATAATAATGTCATAATGTATACTTTGGTAATTAGTAAATTCCTCTCTGCATTTAACCCTTTCACTCAGTGAAGCAGTGGACAGGGACCAATCCAACGCACGGGGAGCAGTGTGTAGGGACAGTACCCTGCTCAGGGGTACCTCAGGGTAGCTGTTCAGTGGATTCGAACCCCTGAAAAAGGCAGAATCCCACGTAGAATTAGGGCAACAAACTGTATTGTCATTACTGAAAATAACCGTATTTTTAAGAGAAAGTTATTTTCTGTTATTTTCTGGTATTATTTTGGTGCCCCAGCTGCCGGAATATTACTGTTTTTTAGGAAATTTTTTTTTACAGTGTATCCCTTGCTCACAGTTGTTTGATTGTTTTTCCTTACAGTATAAGCACCTTGTGGTGACTGTTGTTGTGTATAAATAATGTTGTGTTTTGCAGATTGAAGCCTGCAGTAAAGAGGCTGAGAAAATTGACTCCCTCATCAACTATGCCAGCCCCACTCTGGTGTCCCACGTTCCTCTGTCTGCCTTCCTCACCACTGAAATCAAGACATCTTCCATCCGCTCCTCAGGGAGCACGCCATCGTCACCTCTGACACCCGCCCTGTGTTTCCTCCTGGGTCTCCTTGTTACACCGGCTCCAGTGCTCTAAGCGCCAGCCTCTGTGACTCCCAGTGTGCCAAAGTCAGGATGGCGGGCGTGTTCTGGCAGCAATGAACAGACGATCGTGATGACAATCATTCCTATTGACTGACCTGCGTTTCAAACAATCAGGGTGGTTCGAAGCTTTTGTATCAGCTGTGTTTAGTGACTAGTTACTCACTGGATTTCCCAGCCAGTGTGTGTGTGTGTGTGTGTGTGTGTGTGTGTGTGTGTGATAATCACTGTTTATCCATCTGTCCCAGGAGCACCAGGAGGGGGCGCTGATGTGCATGTTTGATTCAAGACTGGACAAACTATCCTTGTTAAGACACACACACACACACATCATCTTTGGTGTCACTACATCCAGGTATCTGTGTACATTGTAAACATACATTGGAACATATGTAATGAAGGGCACACATTTAAAGCCTGTGGTACATGACAGTGTGCTGCATGTGGACCTGGCGATTGAACCTCTAACCTCAGCAGTATTATTGCTCAAACTGAGCCCAACTAATCCAAACACAGTTTGAAGGACTGGCTAAACAAAGTCTCCAAAGTCAACTTTTCCAGGATTTTTAGTCCGTGCCATCGACCCATCTTCTGTGAAACAAGCTCCCAGTTTAGACGGGGGAGACAGACATCCAGGTACTGGTCTAGTTCACGTAGCAGTGATCTAAAACCTCGGCCAGTTTCACCTGATCATATAAAGCTTTTGTCCAAACAAACCTGGTAACACTATACTTGAAGTGGTGCTCATAAAATATCATTAATATAATTTATTATAAGGTAGAGAACCTACAGTAACACAGAGAAAGCACCTGCTGACAGTGGAAAGGAAAAACCCCTTTTTAACAGGAAGAAGCAGGGAGGCCATCTGCATTGGTTAAATAAATAATAAATATAAATAATATAAACAGTCAGATGTAGAATAACTTGACGACCTTGGATTTTTGAGCACCAGCTTTGGTCCCCACATAATGACATGAAGATAATGATAATGTCTTCGTTGCACGCCATTGGCTGCATTTCCTGCGGGGGCTACACAAGCCCGGGCCACTCCTGCCTGCCCCCCTGCAACATGGTTGCCTGCTCACCCACTGAGCTAAACTGGCGCCCCAGCATAATTATTAAAAATAAATATTGTTTGTTTTTAATGCCTTTTTCTGGTATTAGAACATGTAATAATGAGTTTAATGCTGTCAGTTAAACTGACGTATTTTATGAGCGTCACTTCTAACAAAGTGCTCCCTTGACATTCCTCAAACTCACTGAGAATCAACAATGAACCTTAAAGCAGCAGAAAGCAAAAGGGAAGTTTTCTGCTTGAAGCAATAAGCCATTCACTAACAGAAAGGACAATCAGTTGCTACCCACAATCCACTGTGGGCAGATTTTCCACAGTATGCCTTTAATGTCTTATATGAAGTATTAATAAAAATGCAATATAAAAAATGTCTCTATATTTGATATGTATCTGTCTGATTTTGTGCCATGTTTCTGAAACAAATAGTTGCTATATGTTGCATGATGATAATTATAAAATGTGTTTACTCCAGAACATAATATAATATGTGTTTCCCATCTCTATGTGTTTATTTGCCTGAATAGCACAATGTGTCTCTATATCTAACAGTATTACTGTGCTAGGCAGCTCTATAGCAGGGAACCCATCCATCTGTTATTATTATTAGCATTACTATTATTATTACCTTTAAAGTGTTTTTTTCTCTCACTGAGCCTGGGCTGCTTTTTTATGGTGAAAGTGTTTAATTTCAGTTTACAGTAAAAAAAAATAACAAAAAAGTTCTAACTAAGCTGCAACAGTTCAACCTTTTGGAAGTACTCGTATTCACTTTGTTGACTTACATGATGCTTCTCTTCTTTAACATGAGGCCTGTTGTCTTGATGTTTAGCTCTATATTTTTATTTTTGTAGATTTGCTTTATATGCATCTGTTTTCTACATGAGTTTCAGTTTAATTGTTTATGTTCTACTGTCCTCTCTTTGCTAATCTGTTTGAAACATGCAGTCTTTTTAAGGACCACGCCTTCAAGGATGCTGGGTTCTCATTGGCCGAGGAGAAGTGTCTGTACTTTGTAATCATTCAGTGTCCGGAACACCGAATTTAAAGAAAGCACATGAAGAAATAAAAAAAATAAAATTGTTTGGACAAATCGAAGCTTTTGGCTTTTTACTGTAACAGCTTTGTTTAAAAGAATCTGTATGTTTTAGATGAAGAGAGGGCATAATGGTTCCTCTTTAAATCACAGCTGGCATGATTGATTTAAATTACCCTAAACAAATGGAGTCTGGGGACGCTGCTACTCCTCTGTATAGAAATAAAAAAATGCACATAGAAACATTACTTTATTTTTAGCAACCTGTACCTAATAATAAATATTAAAAAAAACATAGTTTGTCTTTTTAGGGTAAGGTAACTCTTAAGGCTTTAGCTTAATTACCCGTGAGGGTTATCAGTTAGCTAGTTAATGTTAACTTTAGCTAGATAAACCAGCTAATATCTTTGTTAGCTAATTTGTCAAGTCTTGAGTTTAAAACTCAGTTAAATGACCTTTTTGTTGTTCTAGTTCACTCATATAAAACCTGCAGAATATTCTTAAATGTATATTTGATGACTGCATACATGATATATGAGCATAGCATGTAAAGATTAAAAAAGGCTAATGCTAGGAGAATGCTAAAAGGTTTTTTTTTTAAGCTTTCTTCAAACGGGCAGACAATATTTTTAATTCATTGTAGGATAAAGACAGTCATCTTCATTGTTACTACATTTTATTCAGAAAGGAAATGAGATGGTAATTTTTATAGTGTAACATGTTCTGAGAGGCTAGGTTATTTACTCTGGGCAGCTAGTTAACTAGGTTTGCTGGGTAAATAGTTAGCTGCTGCGTTGTGAGATGAATGTTTATGTGCCATGTTCAAGTTAAAATTCTGTTTTCTGAAGGGAAGTTAAGCTTTTAAAGTTAAGGCTTATTTTGAATGGGCTAGAGTAATCAATGTATTCAGCAGAGATGGTTTCTGTAATTAAAAAAAGGCTTGACCTCTCAGTCTCTGTTACTATACATTATTCCTTTTACCAAATTGTTGTCTTGTCTGTTTTCTTGAATGGGTTTGGCTCCAAAGATCCTGTGAATTAAAATTTGAGGAAATATGAAAGAGCAGTACCACCTCTTACAGTGAATGTGTTTGCAGAGTAGCCTGAAGGCTGGAAAGAAATAACACAACCTCTATGTCATTTGCTGCAAAAGTGATCAAATCTGCACTGACATTTCCTCTGTAAAGAGTGAACAGCACAGTGAAAGATGGGTCATTCAGATTTAACCCACCGAGATTCAGGAGTTATGTGTTTATGTTAGATAATAACGATAATGTTGTGGAGGTATGGTACAGACGACAAAGGAGCTCTGACTTTCCTCATCATAGGCATCGTGCCTGACAAAAAGGAACACATGGAACACACGCCACAGCCCAGCTCTTCACAGATTTTCGCAGGCCCGGCCAAATGAACCTGGCGCTGACCAGCTTGACCGAAGCCAGTACACCTGGATGAGAGAGGGCATGGATAGTCGAAAACACAGCAGTGCCACTTAAGGGGAACGATAGGGCGTGAGCAACCGGTAGAAACATTGCACAACAAATGCGGACTGCTGTCCCTCACCGGCATGTCCTCCAGCACGAGGCCCATCTGCGCGGACCAAAGGGCAAGGGCGTCTGGGTCGCTGCTCTGCTCAGCGGCCATGGTGGCGTACTCGACACTGACATACACGGGAGAAACCAACATGTGGGACAGACAGTCAGCAACCTGGTTGGACTTACCAGCAATGTGCTGAATGTCCATCGTAAACTCCGAAATGGCCGCTAAACGCTCCAAGGGTCAGAAACCTTGGACATGGCGAAGGTCAAAGGCTTGTGGCCAACATAGACGGTGAAACTGGGACCCTTGAGGGAAAAAAAGAAAATGTCATGTCACGAGGTGCAGAGCCAACAACTCCCTGTCAAAAACATTGTACTTGCATTCGGCGTCTCGGAGCATATGACTGAAAAAGGCGAGCTGCTGCCAGACGCCAGAGTCCCGCTGTTACAACACGGCGCCCACTGCTACATGCGTACTCTGACAGTAGTCAACGCAATCTCCACTGACGGGAACAGCTGGGCAGCGTTGGCCAGCGCTGACTTCGCGGCAGAAAAAGCTTGGATGCGTTCTGGGGACCAGTCAACAGGATCTTAAGCCGTTTTAGCTTTTAAAGCAGCATAGAGTGGCTGCAACAGGTGGGCAGCTCCGGGAAGAAAACAGTTGTAAAAACTGATCATCCCCAAAAACTCCTGCAACGCCCTAACCGAGGTGGGACGTGGAAGGGTTGCAACAGCCCTGACCCTGTTTCCACACCGTCGGCGGAAATGCGGTGCCCCAGGAAATCCAGGGACGGTAAGCCGCACTTGGACAGATTGATGATTAGGCTGTGCTCCGCCAAACGCTGGAAAACCTGGTGCAGATGAGACTCATGCTGGTATACGAAAACGAAAGGCAGCCCGCGCAAGACAGAGTCCATCAGGCGCTGAAAATTCTGAGCGGCACCTTTCAGCCCAAACGGCATGCGTAGAAACTCAAACAAGCCAAAGGGTGTAATGACGGCAGTTTTAGGAACATCCTCAGCGTGCACCAGAACCTGGTGATACCCCCGCACCAAGTCGATTTTGGAAAAAACCGAGGTCCCGGCGAGATGGGTGGAAAAATCCTGAATGTCGTTCTCCATAACGTTATTTAAACGCCGAAAATCCCAGCACGGCCGCCACCGCCCGTCTGATTTGGGCACCATGTGATTGGAGAGGCCCGCGCGCTGTTCAAGTGCTGCACAATGCCCAGGTGCTTCATGGCCACAAACTCTTCCTGAGCGACGGACAGTTTCGCGGGATCGAGGAGGTGCGTGTGCACAAACACCGGGGGCCCGACCACGGGGATATAATGCTTAACCACATGCTTCGTCATCGTGCTGGAGAAATTAGGAACAGACAATCATGGAAACTTCAACAGCAAACACTGAAACACATCCCTGGAGGCAACTAAATTGGCCCAAATGAGGAGGTTGGCAGCCCAGGTAAAACAAGGTAGCGAAGAGAACAACACAGCATCAATCAAACGTCTGTGAGCAACATCTATGAACAGCCCATGAGCACAGAAAATCCGGGCCCAAGATAGGCACCAAACTGTCAGCAACAACAAAGTTCCACTGAAAATCTCGACCAAGGAAGCTAACAGTCACTAACCTCTCCCCAAACATTGCAATAGGATAACCAGTAGCTGCAATTAGCCGCGGCCCAGGGCCCGCCACTAACCTGTCAGCTGCACCCGGTGGAACGAGGCTCTTCTGGGAGCTGGAGTCCACCAGAAAACATCTCCCGGAGCGTGAGTCTTCAATGAAGAGCAGCCTCTCCATATCACCAGCAACCGCAGCGACTACAGCGCACTGGCAGCCCCGTTTCCCTGGGCTGGAAAAGAGCGGAGTGGCAGGCAGCGACACGCTCTGGCGCCAAAATGCTGATGATAGAAGCAGAGGCCTTTCCAGCAGTGCCGTCATGTAATGATTCCCGCCGTCAGCGCCAGATCTCCCGCTCCGGGCGGAGGCAGGTGGAGGTGCTGTCAGTGGGTCCGTAGCCAGGGCATGCGCTTCGAAGGTGCAGGAAGCCAGAAGGATGCAATCCGCTTCTTCTGCCAGGGACCAGTAATCCCTCGCTGCCAGAAATGGGGAGTTGGCGAGGCCAGCCCTCAAGGCCAAAGGCAACTGTGGAAGGAAGAGATGGATGAAGAGGAATCCCGCGTCATCCGATCCGAGCAAGGACAACATGCTCTTCATGAGTTTCAGAGCCGTGCTCACTCCGCATCAGAGAGGGTGTATCGCCGAAGCAGCAGGTCCTTAAGGGCGACATATTTCCAGTGTGCGGGTGGGTCCCGGAGGAGGGTCATTACACGGCGGGTGGCTAGCAGGTCGAGCGAGGCCACCACATGATGAAACTTTGCATCGTCAGCCGAGATGCTGCGAAGAGCAAACTGAGCCTCCACGTGAACGAACCACGACGGGGGATCATGGAGCCAAAAGTCCGGCAACTTGAGCACTACGGCGACTGTAGCCGCGGCAGGAGGCAGAGGGCCGGCAGTCGCTGGTGCGTCCAGGGCGAGGCCAGCATCATCCATGGCCTGCAACATGTCCAAATCTAGGGTCACCAATGTAGAGGTATGGTACAGACGACACGGGAGCTCTAACTTTCCACTCCGACTTTATTTATCACCACACATCAACTGAACACATCACGCCACACAACTCGATAAAACCCCTCCTCTCAACTCACTTGTGAGTGGAGCCCCTAGTGGCATACATGCCAACCCTCCCGATTCTTCCGGGAGAATCCCGAATTTCAGTGCCCCTCCCGAAAATGAGGACTGTGGTGAAATTTAAACTGGAACCTAAGAATTGTGAGCTATAATAACGATGAAGACTATGGCTGTGATGACAGGGAGGTAGGTAACACAGACGATGTGACACTGAACACAGGAAGATTTAAATACACGCACGAGGTGATCAGGGGAATTGGAGACACACGAGGAAACAGCTGACTAGAATGAACGTAATGACACCACAGTGGAAGTGAAACTAAAACAACATGGACCACAAGATGCCTTCAAATTAAAACAGGAACCATTACTAAGACGCAGACGTGACATGAGCGAGACAACATCAACCACACAGACTTGAGACAAGACAGATTAGACACACTAACCAATAAGGGAGACTTATTGGTCAGACATAAGGGGAACCAATGGCGCCGCCATTGCGTGCAATAGGTCGGCAGCCTTATGAAATTTCCCCCTTGTGGGACTAATAAAGGTATATCAATCAATCAATCAATCAATCAACCATGAACTGTAACTGCAACCTAAGCAAGACAGGATTTAACTAGATACGCTGAAATGAAGCTAGAACACACAGGAACAACAAAATACAAAAAAACACCGGTCACATGACCCAGGACCGTGACACCAGAGCCAAAAGGCCTCTGAATATAGGTAGACAAGTGGAGATGGATTCATTCATTATAATAGCGATCTCTGTGGTATCTTCTTTAAATAGGAAAGAAGTCCACCTGTGGCAAACTCACTTGACAGACATGAAGTGGAATAAACACACCTGTCTATATGAAGTCCCATAGTTAACAGTCAGTCAGAGAGACTTTATTTATCCCCAAGGGGCAATTAAGATTGATACCTTGCCGACCATACAACAGTGCATGTCGTAAGCACAAAGAGACGGGATTGTATCGAGGCACAGTTTTGGAGAGGGTAGAGGAAAATTTCCGTAGTACTGAAGGTCCCAAATGAGCACAGTGACATCCGTCATCCATAAATGGAAGAAGTTTGGAAACACCAAGACTCTTCCTCGAGCAGCTGCCAGATCAGTCTGAGAGATCGGGGAAGGCCTGAGTCAGGGAGGCAGGCAACTTCTCCTCTCTCCAGTTCTCTGGAGAGAGGAGAAGCTTCCAGAAGGAAAACAGTTTCTGCAGCACTCCAACAATAAGTCCCGTTTGACTGAGTGGCCACAGAAACCACTCGTCAGTGATCACGGTCCACCTGGAGTTTGCCCAAAGGCACCAAAAGGACTCTCACACCATTTATCCATCAGCTTTCTTCTACTCATCAGGCCGGGTCACAGGGAAGTGGGTGATTGTCTTAGTCCCTTTGGAATAGGGGAATAACATGACCCCAGTACCATGTACACCAGTGGACTGTGTTGACTTTTGCACACAGGCGAGCAGATTAATCATTAATTATCATTGCTGCATCATTTTAAACTCATACTTTATTTAATGCCCAGTGTCATATGTTTGCAGTGGCTGTCCTGTCAGCACCATTAAAATAATTTTCAGTGGGATAAACGTTTCATCACTCAATACCAAATGTACTGTTTTTAAGGTTGGAAACCTGCAGTCAGCTGAGGCTGAAGATGATGAAATGTTTCTCCTGCTGAAAACATCCAGATGGACAGAATCAACCTACTGAGATTTCCTTACCTGGATGACTGAGCATGCATCAAGACATAAGCTCAGAAACACAGGCCTACATCTGGATTTCTCAAAATTGTATTAAAATATTAATGAATTCAAAGGCTTGATCAGTGTGTGACATGGCCAAGTGTCAGTATCTACAGGGAGGAATGAGATATGAATAAAAACTAAAGGTGGAGCTAGTTTACATTTAGACATGGTCCGTGTTAAAAATGGCCTGTTGGGTGCATGTGTTGGTGTATGACTGTGTGAAAACTAGACGGCTGATGAGGGAAGAGATGCAACACGAGCACGAGACTGCTGGACTGCAGTGCTCATGAGTCTCTGAGCTGCCCTCCTGGAGTCCCTCACAACTTGGTGTTCTCGGCGTCAGCAGGATTTTTCGCCAAGGTTTATTGCCGAATCGCTCGATCCACCCTTAAAGAAGAAACAGCACCCTCGCCATCCTCACCCCATCACACCTCCACCTTCACCTGTGGTGTTAGTTAAGGCAGCGGTCATGGGGCCTGCAGCACAGTTAGTGGACCTGTTGGCCCAGTCAGGCTACACGGAGATGGAGACTCTCCCCAGGGCTTCCCCAGAGGCTGAGTTGGTGACTGTTGCCACCTCTGGACCCCTGGAGAAAGTAGAACCTGGTGGGTTTCAGTCCTCAGCTCAGTTAGCTGCCCAGCCACCCTCAGCTCAGTTTTCAGTGTCCCCTGCTCAGCAGCCACCTTCAGCTCAGTTTTCAGTGTCCCCGCGGCCTGTAGCCCAGTTAGACGCCCGGCCTGTAGCTCAATCGCCAACTCCACCACCACTGTCACCTCAAATTCGGTCGCCCTCTGTTCAGTCTTCTGTGTTGCCGCTAGCTCAGTCTACATCTCCATCACAACCAGCCCCGCTACCCGTAGCTCAGTCTTCAGCCCCGCTACCCGTAGCTTAGTCACTACCACAACCAGACTTACTACAACCTTTGTTACAGTCCATTGCTCAGTCAGTAGCTCAGCAATCATTAGCTTTGTCATCAGTTCAGGCTCCAGTGCTTTCACCCATCCAGTCAGCCACTCATCTACACCCTCAGCCAGGGGTCTCAATGCCTTCTGGTCCTGCATCACTCCCTGCTGGAAGCTCGAGTGAGCCAACCCAGGACTTCGCGGCTCTCACGCTGCTGGCAGTCTCCGCTGGCAGTTCTGCAGAACTGTTCCAGCTGTTCGCCTGTCTCTGCTGAAGGGTCCGAGGGGCCCGTTCAGTCGCCTGTCTCCGCTGAAGGGTCCGAAGGGCCCGTTCAGTCGCCTGTCTCCGCTGAAGGGTCCGAGGGGGCCGTTCAGTCGCCTGTCTCCGCTGAAGGGTCCGAGGCGGCCGTTCAGTCGCCTGTCTCCGCTGAAGGGTCCGAAGGGCCCGTCCAGTCGCCTGTCTCCGCTGAAGGGTCCGAGGGGGCCGTTCAGTCGCCTGTCTCCGCTGAAGGGTCCGAAGGGCCCGTTCAGTCGCCTGTCTCCGCTGAAGGGTCCGAAGGGCCTGTCCAGTCGCCTGTCTCCGCTGAAGGGTCCGAGGGGGCTGTTCAGTCGCCTGTCTCCGCTGAAGGGTCCGAAGGGCCCGTTCAGCCGCCCGTCTCCACTGGAGGGCCCGGGAGGCCCGTCCAGTCGTTTTCTGCTTTAGCTGGGGTTCTGGAGAACCCAGCCAGCATCAAGTCTCGTCAGCTGGGGGTTCAGGAGAACCCAGTCAGCATCAAGTCTCGTCAGCTGGGGGTTCAGGAGAACCCAGCCAGCATCAAGTCTCGTCAGCTGGGGGTTCAGGAGAACCCAGCCAGCAATGTGTAACGTTAGCTGGGGGTTCTGGAGAACCTAGCCAGCATCAAGCTACGTCAGCTGGAGGGCCCGAGAAACCCATCCAGCCTCAAGTCTCGTCAGCTGGGGGTTCTGGAGAGCCCATCCAGCCTCAAGCCACGTTAGATGGTGGGTCCAAGGAGCCCATCCAGCTTCATGCCTCATCAGCTGGGAGTCCTGGGGAACCCAGCCAGCACATCCTCATGTCTGCTGACGGCTCTGGGGAGTCCGTTCAGTCACCACCTGCAACTCCCACACCGTCGCCTGCAGCATCACCGCCTGCTACTTCCGCAGCCGCCACACTGCCATCGGGTTCCACAGCCGCCACACTGCCGTCAGGTTCCGCAGCCGCCAAGCTGCCGTCTGGTCCAGCCTCTGTGTCTTCATCCTCACCTGGTCCAGCCTCTGTGTCTTCATCCTCGCCTGCAGCGTCAGCTTCATCCACGCCTGCCTCGTCTGGCCCTGCCTCGTCTTGCCCTGCCTCCTCTGGCCCTGCCTCGTCGGGTCCTGCCTCGTCGGGTCCTGCAGTTGCTACACCGTCCTCAGATCCAGCTCAGCCTGTTCCACCTCGCCTTTCCCGGCCGCCTTCCAGGCCTCTAGTTGGACGTCATGGCTGTCGAGGGCGGCCTCCAGACCTGCTTTGTTGTTGTTGCTGGTGGCTTCGCGGCCGGCCTCCGGGCCTGCTCCGTCACCGCCGCTGGCTTCGTGGTCGTCCTCCAGACAGAGTCCGTCGCTGCCGCTGGCTTCGCGGTCGTCCTCCGGACCTGTTCTGTTGTCGCCACTGCATTCCACGTGGCCGGCCTCCTGATTGGTTTCGTCTGTGTCGCCGCCGCTGCTGTCCGCACAGCCGGCCCCCTGAACTGTTTTGGCCCCGTGCTGTCGACCTTCGGGCCGGCCCCCTGAACTTTTTCTTGGACTCGTGTTAGAATCCAGTGTAGTTTTGTTTTGTCTCGTTAATGTATTCCTGGACTTTTGATTTCTTGGACTGTTTCAAGGTCTCCACTGTTTTTGTGTTGAACTGTTTTTCTTGTGTTTATGGACTGTTCTGGACTCTTGCTCCTTGTTTTTTGTTTTGTTTCTGAATTGCTTTATGAATTACATTAAATGTAACTGTCCAGTGGCTAATAACCTAACATAACCACGTGAAGACAGGGAGCTCACAGCACAAGCATACACCCAACCCATCATAAGACTGTGTTATTATTATATGTAAAGCATTTTTAATCTATTGTGTTTACAAACATCCAGTCACAGGCAAAGGAAGATCACAGCACTGGTTTAAACATGATTTCATAATCAAATACATCATTTTTCACCCTAAAGAATAAAGAATGTTCAACGCACCACAACAACAGAGTCATCACATGATATTAAACAGAAGCTGCCACTCAGGTCTCGAGTGCGCAATCACAGTGAAGCAGTTCATGTTCATCTGTAGGTTCAGGCTGCACTTCATATTTTGGCCACCAGATGTCACCAAAAAGAACTGTGTTGAAAAGCTTTGAGTAATTTTTCAATACAAGCTTCAGTGCTTCACAACGCTTCATTGGGCTGTATCTGTGATAAAAATGCTCCAGTAAAAGTACTGAAGCACTGTCTTCATTTAGGTAAAAGCGAAAAAGTACAAAAGTTACTCTGACCTGTGCTGCTGCTGCTGCTCTGAGGTTTGCTGATCTTTACAGATTAAACAGCTAAACTCAACAAGTTGTAAGCAGATGTTTCATAGGCTTATTTCCATCCTCTACACTTTGTACTACCTTTATACCAGACAGCATAAAGTTTGTATAAAGGCTGAAGGCAGTCAATGCAACTAAGCATCATCAGCGTGATCTCAGCTACACTTGATGTAACTGAACACTGACCATGAATACCACACCAGTGGCACCAGTGCAACACAGCCTTTATAGTAAAGTCATCACAGTATTAAAAGCCAACCTGTTTATTTTGCACAAAACTACCCAGTATTCTAATGCAACATTTGAATAACACAAATGAAGTATAGTCTAGCTTGTTTGCAGGATGGTACATTTATCAAAACACATCATATACAGATCCATTAAAATGACATAACATGTAATTGTCATGGGATCTTGGTCACTGACCCAGTGTTTGACTTTTTTGTCTTTTTTCTGCATTTGCTCATTTAATTATTTTCAGAGTTCTAGTTTCTTATTTCTCTTCCCAGTTTCAGCTTATTCCCTGTCCTGGTGTATTCTTGTGTCTGTCCTGGTCTCATCTGTGTTACGTCCTTTTGTCTCATGTGTTTGCTCTAGATTTTGACATCTTTTCCTCCTACATCAGCACTTATGTTTCAGTCTCTGTCTCAGTGTTAGTATGCTGTGTTATTGTTAGAGCACATGGGATGAGGTGCTATGTTCAGTTGACCTTCCCTTGTCAAGGTAAATATATTTCTAAAGATGCCATTGGCATAAAATTCTCACTAGATGTAAGTAACTCATCTAATCCACACATGCAAAGAGATCAAAGCACAGATGTCCATAAATTATGTGTAACAATGAGAAACAACACAGGGAAAAAGTATTGAACACATGAAGAAAGGGGGCTTAAATTGACAATCCTACCACTTAGTGCAAATTAATATTAGCTGGTTTAGTCCCAAGTGATGACCTATAAAACAGGTATCTCATTACCACAGTATAAAACTAAAAAAAATCTCATGATAGGTAAAGCCAGTGAGCTCTCTCACGACAGTCACACCCTGATGGCATTGGCTATAGAAGAATTTCTAAACCCCCAACTCTGAGCAGTTGCCAATGCTATGCAGCTGTTTATTGACCTCGACAGTGAGCTATGCTAAAATAACAAAAGATCTCTAAGCTTCCCTGCCCAAAATAAAAGTCAAACAAAAGACAATTTGCTTACCTAAATTCTTAGCACAAAAAAACAAGAGAAAACAGGTTTCAACAGAAAAAGCTTCTCATTCCTATGAGGCTGCAGCAGTGTTCGATATATACAGTGAAGGAACACGAGTTCTCTAATTTACAGAACTATTTACAAAGGTCACATCTAGCACATATTACCAGACACACAAACTGACTTATTCTCAGTAACAACTCATAAACACTCAGAGAAACCATCAGAACCATTGGCTGCTTGTTGGGTGGTGGAGGCCAGGAGGGAGGGGCAAGGTGTCATCTGGAGCCGACAACCTTACATGGAGCACAGAGCCAACGACAGGCAAGAAAGCTACAAGAAGAGACAGGCCAGGTGGCTTTCATCGGGTGGTTATGAGCTTGCTGTCCAACCAATTATTCGATCCGGGATTAGGAATGAATTTAACGGAACCACTCAGCAGGTACATCTCCATCAAGAACACCCATGCGCACACCTGAGGGGGAGGAGAGAGAAAAACCCACAACCATATCCTCCAGTGGTGCACACACATAAACACCCACAACCCACACGATCTTGGGTCATATCATTTCATCCCACAGCAAAAAACCCCCAAACATTTCCCTCCTATAAGAAATGTTTATTTTACACCCTGAGAGAGCATCGGCTACAGTGTTCTCGGGACCTTTCTTAAAGCAGGTTTCAGTGTTAAAGTGTTGGAGTAACAAAGACCAGCACATAAGGCATCTGCATAGGAGACAAAAAAACACAAGAGGGTAATAGTCAGAAAACACAATGCTTGGGATAGGGCTAGAGCCAAGATACACTCTGAAGTGTTGTAGTGCTAGCAGTAAAGCTAGGGCCTCTTTTTCAGTTGTACTGTAATGTAGTTGACGCTTCATGAACTTTTTGGAAAAATAAAAAATTGGATAGCCCAAATAATGCTCATCCCACTGTAGGAGTGCTGCACCAGAATTTTGGTTGCTTCAAAACCAGCTTGACACTTGTTGGACCACAAGAAGGGGCGTGTTAAAGTCAAAGCTGCCAAAGAACCACCATGTACATTGTAAGTCACTGCCATACCTAAGACTACCTAAGATACCTAAGAATCAATCCAGGGTGTTTGAGTAGCAGGGAAATCCACTGATGCTTGCACTTTAGCAGCCACTGGAAGGATTTGACCCTGCCCTACCTGTTTACCTAGATGAGTAACTACAGCTTTACCAAATTCACCTTTGGCCAAGTTTAACATCAGAGAATTATCCAAATACACTGCACAATTACTCATCCCACACGGATCAGTATTCATTAGTCACTGGAATGTGGCTGGCGCATTTTGCAATCCAAAGGCATCGCTGTATGTTGGAAGAAACGGTCCGGTGTAACAAAAGCCCTGATTTCAGCTGCGTGGGTGGTTAGTGGGACTTGTCAGTATCCTTTAAGGAGATCTAGTTTTGTGACAATCTTGAGCCGACACGGTCCACACAGTCGTCCATACCTGGAAGTGGGAAAGAATCGGCTTTCGTGACAGCATTAACCTTAACAGTCATTACAGAACCGCACGGTTTGATCAGGCTTTGGCACAAGAACTGATGGAGAGCTCCAAGGACTACTACTGGGTGCTGCAAAGTTATGATCAAGGGGATGTTTTACTTCTTGTTGCATCAAACCGAGTGGGGTTTACTTGGTAGACATGCTGTTTAACTGGTTTATGGTCACCCAGAGCAATTAACACAGTGGTTTGAGTGGGAATGTAACTAAACAGAGTTGGGTGGCTTTGATACGCTTGCGAATATCTGCCTGAGATAAAGACAGGTGTGATAAGTAGGAAGTCGGCCAAGATCTCAGAGTTTCAGAGAGCCATACCAAAAACAGAACTGTGTTTGTTGTTCAGCCCATCATCACAGAGGTTAAAGGGAGTGACCAACATCGACGCAACATATACAGGAGACTGGCTATTAGCGCTATCAGTACTTTTATGGTCAACATAAGCCTTTAGCACATCGATGTGGCAGGCACGACTTAAATCTTTACGGTCTTTTTATGAGAGAAAAGACAAATATGCTCCAATTATAAGTTTTCACAACATATTATCAAAGCGATACAATTTCATATTAGTTTTACATGGACCTCCTGTTTCTGGCTCAGAGCCTAAAGGCTGCTGCGCACAGGCAGTAAACACTTTTTATTATGTGTGATAAACAGGATACTAAGGTGATTGGTCAAAAGCCACAATTCAGCTTTTTGACTGCTTCGGTCAAAAAAGCAGTTTGACACTTCGGCTCACGTTTCTTCTTCTGCAGCTTTCTGGGCATCTCCTTACTTGGAGATAACCCTTCTGCTGGCAACGCTCCCATTACCATGACAACCGTCACAGTTAAAGGGGGTATAGTGCATACCATAACAGCAGATTTATGATCAAGGCCATACTCCTGTGAGGAGGTTGTGAGGAAGTGTTGTGTCTGTTAGTATCAGAGTGAATCCAAAACTATTCTACAATACACTGTGCCCAATAAAAACACATATATGTAATGCTAATTATGAGATATTAGCCTTAAAGATAAAAATAAATCCCAACAGGTAAGCACAACATAATCTGTCTCACTGAGTTTGCACTCTAAAACATACAGACCTGAAGACCTTGCATGTGGGGTCGAGCCAACGACAGGCACTATAGCTAAAACATGGTCACATGACTGAAGGACTTTGTGTAGCCCAGCTAAAGAGCAGCGGATCTGAACTATTTAGTCATGTCTTTTTGCTTTAAATAAAGATGTGGACGAATAAGTTGATTTGTTTTTTTGTAACTTGGCCAATCAGCAATGAGCTCCCAGTGACTTTTGCTGTTGACCTTGATCACATGACTTTCCACAGTCGCCATTGCGTTCACGTTCACACAACGCCATGTGGTCGGCAAACTGTTACCGAAGCTGAGTCGCTCGGAGTTGCGAGCGACTCTGCTGCAGTTGTTTGTTGTTCAGAATGTCACCCTGTTCATCGGTCAGGTTTTTATTTCATCTGGTAAATGATGACTCGACAGACGAACCCCGTCTGAAGCAAGCCTCCACTGACGAGTAGCGATTCCACAGTTCCAGTTAACTGGATGGCGAGCCAACCCAAGAGTGGATAAGACTGCTGAGGCTTCGTTCCCATGGCATGGTGGGGCAGATACCTGCAGGACTTTAAACTTTCCTTCTTCACCAGAGTGTGGAAGATCAAACAATTAGACAAAGACAGATCGGCCCCAACCATCCATCACTTATCAAACATTCATTCATTCATTTGACTCATATGCAAGCTGTAAGCGCGCACTTTATTTTAGTTTGTTATTATGGGGGAAATAGTTTGTATTTATTTTATTGTGTTAAGTACATTTTTTGGCAGCTGCAGTGTGTCAAATAATAATAATAATAATAATAATAAATTTTATTTATAAAGCGCCTTTCAAGACACCCAAGGACACTGTACAGTAGATAAAAACACATAACAGAACAATGACACAATGACGAACAATAAAAACAAAGCACAAGATAAAATTAACAAACAGTGGGTTCACAGTGAATATGCAGACTTGGACAGATGGGTTTTGAGTTGGGATTTAAACTGGGGGAGAGAACCAATGTTTCTTATACTTGGGGGTAGAGAGTTCCACAGCCTGGGAGCAGAACAGCTAAAAGCCCTGCTGAAGGAAGCACAGAAAGCTGGATAGAAGAAGAAGATCGACATAAGCGGGCAGAAAGGGTAGTGCTTAACAGGTCAGAAAGGTAAGGAGGTGCGAGGTTATGAATGGCCTTGAAGGTGAGCAGAAGAAGTTTGAATATTATCCGGAATTTCACTGGGAGCCAGTGAAGTTCCTGAAGAACAGGGTGATGTGCTGGTAGGAGGGGTTCTGGTGATAATGCGAGCAGCAGAGTTCTGAACCAGTTGAAGCTTATGGAGGGATTTTTGGGGGAGACCATGCAGAAGAGAACTGCAGTAGTCAATACAGGAGGTAACAAGACTGTGGACAAGAATGGGAGGAATCAGGTCTGCAGGAGAGATATAACTGGATGTCATCAGCAAAACAGTGAAAGTGAAGATCAAATTTGTGGAAAATGGTACCAAGAGGGAGGATGTATATTATGAAGAGAAGAGGGCCTAAACTGAACCTTGGGGTACACCAGAGGTGACGGGAATAGACGAGAGCGGAATGATTTCAGTTGAATAAACTGGGACAAGGAGATATGATTGAAACCAGGCAAGGGGTGTGTCAGAGATGCTGAGAGAGGAGAGTCTGCTTAGAAGGACGGAGTGAGAGATGGTGTCGAAGGCTGAGCTCAGATCCAAAAGGACGAGAATGGTAAGAAGACCAGAGTCAGCTCCGAGTAGAAGATCCTTAGTGACTTTAAGTAAAGCAGTTTCTGTACTGTGACATGAATGAAAACCAGATTGAAATCTCTCGTAGATGTTATTATTAACCAGCTGTGAATGTATTTGAGCTGCAACTACTTTTTCGAGTATTTTAGAGATGAAGGGTAGATTAGAAATCGGACGGAGGTTGTTAAAGTTGTTAGGGTCTCGGGAATGTTTTTTCAGTATCGGAGTGACCAAAGCAGTCTTGAATAAGGAGGGAACGATACCGGTGGTGAGTGAAGAGTGGACGATAGCAGAGATGAGTGGGAGTAAGGAAGAGAGGCAGGATTTCACAAGCCCTGTGGGCACAGGGTCAAGATGACAAGTGGCAGGCTTTGATTTACATATAACCTCAGAAATATCAGATAAATCTGTAAGATGAAAAGTGGAAAATGGCTCAAAATAGAGAAAAGGTTCTGGAGAGGGCGTAGACACAACATTTGAACTGAGTTGCTGGTGAATGTTATTAATTTTTGTAGTCCACAACAGCATCAAGGAGTTACAGGTCTCAGAAGAATAGAAGTGTGGTGGTAAAGCGTTGGGGGGTTGAATTAGTTTGTTGAGAACCGAAAACAAAATCCTTGCGTTACCCTCATAAGAACTGATAATACCTGAGCAGAAACGTTATTCTGAAGTACATGGTATTTGTAGATTTCTGCATCAACATGTTGATGCAGTTAAACCAGATTTCTTCTATCCAATATACCATTTTGTGCACTGTTACTGTGGTGTGGTTCTTCCTTATTGATGTTTATACCTTGGGCTCCTGACGATCCCAGATTCTCTGATATTGGCCTAGTGACAGTTTAGTTATTCTTATTAATAAACTGTAAGAAGGGTTACAAGTGCAACAGATGTTTTGTCAAAGTGTGTCTTCATTCTCATCTGAGCACCTACAAGCTCATTACAAACAAGTGTGGCATGGCACTTTGCAGTCACTCTTGGGCCATGGTACATCATTTCACCATAAACCGCCCATGATGAGGTGCTTCCCTTAAGTTTTCAAATAGAGGACTAAAAAGAATGATCAAAAAAGTTAAGCTAAGGAGCACGTGTGGAGAGCTCCAGACAGGGAGAGTATGGTCTGATCAGATCAGACCAAAGTTGATGCCATAGTACACACAACGTTCAAAAGGCACTGCATATCACCCCAAAACACCGCACCAACGACATCATGGTGTGGGGCTGTTTTTCAGCATGCGCCCTGGCACACTTTATATAACTAAAGGAATGATAAATAGAAAAATGTACCAAGACATTCTTGATAAAAATGTCTTGCCATCTACTAAGAGGATACAGACAAAATGAGGGTGGATGCTTCAGCAAGAAAATGGGCAGGAGCCTGTCTCAGACACAATAGGGTGATAGACAGGGTAGACCCCGGACAGGTCGCCAGTCTGTCGCATGGCTAACACAGAGAAACGAACAACTATTCACACACACATTCAAACCTGTGGGCAGTTTAGAATCCCCACTTAACCCCACTAACTGCGTGTCTTTGGAAGCGGGAGTACGTGGACATAACCCAGGCAAACACAGGGACAACATGCAACCTCCATACAGAGGTGACAGTGCTAACACCACCATGCTGTCCTACGTACATCACAGTAATCGTTAATATAAATCTATACAAATATAACTGCTCTTCTTCCCCTCCTGTCCTGTCTTTCTGATATCTTTCTCCATCGCTGAGTGAAGTTATCTCACACTCTTTTCTTTCCCTGGAAATCACCACAGCTGTAGCTTTAGCTAGCAACACGCTGTGCAGCAATGTGTTTTCTGTTTGTTGAATTTATAGAAACATTGAATTTGAAAGGACCTGCCACTTATAAAAACGTTACTTCCTTTATGCTCTGTCCTGTTCAGTAGCACTAGCTCGATGCTAAAGTACCACGACCACAGTTTATGGATTGTAATTCCTACACATTACATTGTCCTTTATAGTTAAAATCCTTGAATTGACGCTCGAAGTCTGGATTGAATCACCACTTGAATGTCAGACCATCACAGTTGTTATGTAGATGTATGATTTAAAAACCTTTCAAAAAATTGTTTGTCATTGTCCAAAAGTTTATGGACCTAGCTGTACCAGCAGAGATGGGCAGTAACGCGTTACCGTAATCCAATTACTTTTTCCAAGTAATGTAAGGGGTTACTGTTGCAAAAAAGTAATTACATTACAGTTCTGTTCAGTTACAGTTACAGTCATTACAGTTCAGTCTTACAGTTACATTCCTGTACGCACGCTGTGTTACTGCGTTACTAAACTGAAAGTGTTTCATGACAATGACATACAAACGTGCAGCGCCTGTGGCAGCAACAGATGTGTGCAGATCAACAATGGAGTGATGGAGAGAGTACGACCATGCAGCGTTTAAAGCGTGGAATTACTCGCATTACTTTAAGTTTTAGTCCGTAAAAAGTGACCAAAACATTACCGTCCGCTGTGCACTCTGCGTGGGAAGCAAACTTCTTTTTACAGCGAAAAATTAAACTTCAAATCTGAGTGAGCACTGAGCACGCTGCCACGGGAATGTGACATTCACAGAGAAACCCCCGGATCCTCCCACTGACATGACTGCTGTGGGCAAACCTCCACCCACCCCACTCCTGCTAAACAGGTGACAATAGATTTAAGAGCGACAGGACTCAAAGCTGCTGAATCTTTGATTTTATTTATTCTTTGCTGTGTTTTACTTGCATCTATTTGAAAGAGTGAGTGTAAACACAAAACATTATTTTATTTCATATGCTGGAACATGCAGACAATAAGTTTAAATGTTAAACAAATTTCTTTAAGTCAAAGACTGTTGCATATAATTAAATTTTTGTTTGATACAACGTGCATGAAGTCAAAAGATTAAAATGCATCAAAAAGTTTTAAAAAGAGACTTTTTCATTTGATTACGTTTTATATGATTTATTATGCAGAAAAAATAGAATTGTGCTGAAAGGTCTATTGCTTTATTACATATTCAGGTTGTGTATCATGTTCAAGTAATAAAGTAACTAATTACTTTTTGAAAATAAGTAATCAGTAAAGTAACAGGATTACTTTCTTGGAGAAGTAATGAACAATTAGTAACTTATTACTATTTTCAAGTAACTTGACCAACACTGTGTACCAGTAGCAGTCCGTTTATCATTTACTTCAGTTTTCTTTGATTTGTTTTTTAAGTTTTGCCATATTTGATTTTAATAGTAAAAAACAATTTTTTTTTTTTTACAAAATTGATGGAATAGCAACAAATGCCATCTTTTCTGACATAAAACTGTTTGTCAATAATGTCACATTTTGAAGTCCATAATGGCATTTCCTGTCTGCTTCTCCAGATGTAAGCACCAATCAAAGAAAAAACACTCTCAACTCTGTGAAGCTGACCAGTTTCTCTTTGCTGTCATACTAGATGTTTTGTATGTAATCAAATTTTCTACATATTTTGCAGATACTGTAGGTTGGATGTGTTTTGAAATTCCGATTAAATTTTTTAAAATTAATTGTGTCTGCTGTTTTTATACTACTACTACTACTAATAATAATAATAAACTTTACCCAGGAAACTATAACCTTTGATAAGCATTAAGCTGCAATTTTGACTGCAGCTGTTGAAGCTATGGCTGCGTTGCTGGGGCCAGCACTCAGCTTTATTATGTATGCTGTCTTCATTGCTCTGTTATCAGCAGCTGTTTGTAGCCTGGACATAGTTTTACTTTACCGTGTTCTTATTGCTCATTCTGGTAACTACAAACAAGTTATTTAGGAGCTGTTAAAGCCATTTAGAAAGTCCAAGCAAATGATTAACAGCATATTTAGATGCACATTTATACATACACAGATTATGAAATGAGGGTTTATAGGTGTTATTTCATTTTGTAATTCATGGCTAATTCAGGTATTTACTAGTTGTTAATTAAGTATTTTTATGAAGTGAGTGAACCAACTGAGAGTTCAAAGCATTTACAAACCTTAAAATGCAAAAAAGCCTTCCCTATCTTCATAACAGAAGAAGCACAAAGGGATACAGGACATACAAATATTTGATGTGTGATGCAAACATAACTCACTATTTATAGAAAACAGAAATGTATGTCAGACCAGAACCTGAGTTTGCAGAAGGGTTTGAAAGAGAGAGACTACGGACTTACAGAGTATTTACTCTGTGGAACCAGCTTCCAGCTTGGATTCAGGAGACAGACACTATCTCTACTTTTAAGATTTGGCTTCAAACTTTCTTTTTTGCTAAAGCATATAGTTAGGGCATATATCATAGGGCATATATCATATATCACATATCCCCTGTGTAAGACTTATTATTCTATTCTCTAAGAATAGTTTGGTTTCTATTAGAAATATACGAACACGGTGTAGTACTGAAGTAATATGAATGTAACTAAATTATAACATTCTTTGTTAATGCAGTGAACACGGTTTGTTTACAGGCGCGTTACAGTTGCTCTAGTGGGCGGGGTGTCGCACGTTCCTTGGCCAATCAGCTCGCTCTGCTCCTGAGCAGGTCCTGGCCAGGCGGGCTCGTTGCTCCGTCAGCCTATCAGCGGCCGTCTTCTTCTGCGCAGGGAGAAGTTAGCAGTCGAGTGGCAGTCTGGTTCACAGCCACGATGGGTGCAGTACGGCTTTTTGTGGTCGTCCTTCTTTTTGGGACAAGGATACAAGAAAATAATGGTAAGTGGCCTGAAATGAACACAGTAGATGTGCGTTTGTTGGTGTTCTCGTGTATTTGTCGAAACTTGCACTCTTGGTTCGACTCGCTTCCCTTAGAAGTGCTCTTTGTTCAAGAACCCCCAAGAAGCGGGTTGTGTCTAACTAAAATGGCGTAGGGTCTGCGGCCAGTCTGCTGCTGTCTGCCTGATGAATGTTTATAGTCTGGGGGAAAAGGACAAAGGCAGCAACAAGTCACACGGCGCTGAGACGGTTCGGCGTGCTAAGCTCGTTTTTGGTCACCCGTTCCGATCCTGCTTTGGACCAGCACCGGACCGTCTGAAGGAACAGTCCGAGTGTGGCTGAGAGAAAGTTGGCCGCATCACGGATGGATGTTTGCTTTTTGTCAAACATTAATTGAAATTGGGAACAAACATTTTTCCTGCTGGGATTTATGTAAATATCTGTATTTACCATTTCTTATCTCAAACGCGTTGTTAGTGTTCTGGTCAGGACTCATCTTGAGGAGCATTAATAACCTTTGATCTCAGTCTGATAAATAATTCCGTTATTCTACGTTAATAAATGCTTAAAGAGTAACTTGCTGGTTGACTTCAGTAGTTTTCTGCCTGACGAGCAGACGCTAGCCTGTTAGCTTCTGTCAGACATTAGTTGAGCGCTGCTGTAACTTTGAAGAAGAAATTCATTTAAATAAATGCTGAAGTCGCTGCTGCGTAAATGCCAGAGCTGCATCGTTTCACTGCATGTTTGCAGCAGCGTAGTTGGCTACAGTAGAAGTGTTTAAGGAAACGCAGCTTTGAAGTAGCCAGCACGATTAGTGACGAGGGCAGGCGCGTGCACTGCTGCTCGCGCTCGCGAGTGTTGAGCCCCGATTTTTATTAGTTTTTCATTAAAAAAACATCGTGGTCGCTAAAACCAGCGCTGACTGTTACAGGTGAAGGCTTTTCTTAAAGGTACAAGCAGCCTTCACCTGCATTTTTATTTTTTGCGCTTCATTGTGTGACATTCCTTTGTGTATACAGAGAGGCTGGTGATGAGTGGGGAAGCGTGATTTCAGCTGGCATATACAAAGAGGTCATTAAAGCCCCCCCGTGGGGTCCTCATATACTCTGCTGCTGCTTCAGTTGCAGGCTGGATGTTACACTGATATGTTGGCTCAGGGATACAAACAAAGGGGAGGCACTTCTGCTCTTTGTTCAGCAGGAGGCTTGTCATGGTCCATGTTCGGAGCAACACCAGTCCTTCTTTCGTTTGTTATCCTCACATTAACAACAAGTCTGATTTTAATTGGACCACGAGTGGCTGTGTGCTACAGTTTAGACTGCATGAGAGCATCTTCACTGCCACCTCTGTGCCACGTTGCTGTTCAGCACCACACCCATGCAGCTCCCACTCCTGCTTCAGCAGCATCCGCACACAGCTGAGCACAGGCAGCAAGCTAAATTGGATGGTGTCACTAGCACTCATCATCCTCCCCCCTAACGGGCTGGAGGTGATGTTCTGTCACTCAGAAAAACCTTCTTCCCTCCCATCTTCCTCCTCCATTTTTAGCACAGTAAGAAATGAAAATCGTGAAATATTTTAAGATGTAGAAACCGATCACCTACAGAGTATTCCACGTACACACTACTACATGCAGAATTCAAAGTATATACATGTTTGCAAATGTTTAAATGCAGCAGATGAGCTGGAAATGATACACGAAGCAGTGTCATTCAAGAGCTGTTTTTTTTGTTTCCTAATGTTAAAGTGTTGCTAGAAGAGTGGACAGTGGGCACATACCTGGTTTGGAGAGTGAGGCATGTTACTGTGACAGTCTGTGTACCACATGCACACCACTATAGTGACACGATCTCTGTGAACCACCATGTTTGAAGGCTTGAGTTTGGCAGAAAATCGTAGCAAAACATGCAAAACCAGATATGACAAGAGGCGTCAAAGAATTGTTGTGAGCACTGCCAGCTGAAGCTAATGTGTCACATGTCCTCCACGCTCAGTGGAGTAGACGAGGGTGGGTGATGTTCAAGTAATTATTGAAAAGTGTTTTTCCTTAAAGCAGTGGCCACACTGTCAGATGGTTACACTGGGCAGAGTGGTAGGAAGCTAACTTTGAACAAACACAGCAACAAACATTAAGCTGAATGAGAGGAGAGCCTTTTCCCATAATGCTGTTTGATGAATCCTTCAATAACAGCCAGGACGGGCTGTTTGTTAGTGACCCAGTGGTCATGGGATTTTGTTCCACCAGTGGCAGCTCTGCTTCCTCTTTGATGGAGGGTTGAACAGATGTTTTTGTTAGAAACAGTAAAAATCGACACAGACGGTCAGTTGCTGTTTTTTGCGAATGGTTGTGTTGCTCATGCTTCACTGTTGGGTGTTTATACAACATGTTATTGTTGTGGAGGTTTTTCTGGGCACCGCGTTCTCCCACCGTCAGGACTAGCAGTGGAGGAATGCCAGGCATGTGGGTGACCCCAGACACCCGTTGTCCTTGCTTAAAGAACCACAACTAATTTGAGTGGTCGTAGCCACACGAGCAGCCGTTGGCAACAATGTGTTAATGAATAACCCTCGATCACTGACGGAGAGGCTGCTGTGTTTCTGAGTGAAAGCTTCAGTCTGGCTGAGGACGACGTCTAGTGTATGATGTCAGGGCTGAAGCTGCTGGTTATTGTAGTGATCGATTATTAATGAGTAATAAAAAGAGAAAATCACAGTATTTTTAACTGCACACATCTGTCAACAATAACCAAAGCGTCTGTTTGTATTTACTTTGCATACTAAAGTTTGATTTGTTTAAAGAAAACATTCTGTTAAATACAAAAATAAATAATCTCAAGTCCAGTCAAATAAAGTAAGCTCTACATGCAGTCTAAACAAAGTCATGAAACACAACAGACTCTGTCTCCTTGGAAGGCTTTCTTCTATTAATAGGAGCCAAAAGAGTTCAGACAATATTGTATCTGTGTGTTTTTGTGCGTGAGCGTGTCTGTGGGACTGTGAGTCCGTGGGACTGTGAGTCTGTGGGACTGTGAGTCTGTGGGACTGTGGGTGAGTCTGTGAGGGTGTGGGTGAGTCTGTGGGACTGTGGGTGAGGCTGTGGGTGAGTCTGTGGGACTGTGGGTGAGTCTGTGAGGCTGTGGGTGAGTCTGTGGGTCTGTGCCCATTTTGCTTAACACGGTTCGTGACTGAGAGACATGACCTGGACGTGTCTGTGTGGTGGTCACAATGAGAGCTTTTCCAGTTCTCCAGATACTAAGGATAGGAGCTTCGTTGCTTCCTTTAGCAGAGGATACTCTTTACTCTTTGCCATCCTGTGTGAGTGTAGAGGGGAAGATGCTGTGTTGTAATCCATGCATTCATTTCATGCCATAACCTGACCTCTGAACATCACACAGCTGGGATAAAAGCCACTTATTGTTCAGGTCAATATCTAAGCTCCAGATTAGGATGTATATTAACTGATAAAGGTGTGAAGAAGGTTCTGCGTGCTTTAGTGAGTCCTTTTTACTTCAGTACAGTTCAGCTGGGACGCGTGATGATTGGAGGGAAGTTTACATCAGTCAGGGAGGAGGAGCCGAGTTACACTGGATCACAGCAAATATAAGAACATCATTTTCTATGCTGTGATCCAGTGTTTACTGTGTGAGGCAAATGATAGTGATGATGTGATAAACTGATAGTAAACACCGTCTGAGTGTTGGCAGCTGTTTCTGTCTGTAAGCTAGTTCATGTCATAAAACAGTCTGTGTGGACCAGCTGACCGGTCACATGACATTATCTACAGTCAGGTCATGAGCATCCCAGTTAAGGTTGGGCGATATGTACATTTTTTCCAGCAGACAATCATTGGTCCAATAAACGATGATATGTTTGTGACATTTTGATGGGCGGAGCCTTGTAATCATACACAGACTGATTTGCACATTTAGAATTTACACGTTTTGTTTGGAGGGGATATTTGATCTTCTTTTCTTGTTTGTTTCAGTATTAATGTAGCTCCTGTTTGGATTATTCATTTATTTGAGATAAAAGACTTAATGTTACGTCTGGGATTTTTTAATGTTCACTGGCTGCAACATTTAGATTTTTAACTTACTTTTTGTTGAATTTTGTATCTGTTGTTTGGTCGAGTGTGTCAGACATAAACACGGTTAGAGTGGAAAAACAAAGCTAGTGTCTCTTTGTTTCCCTCCCTATCATTGTGGTTTTTAATTTCAATGTTTTTGTTGTTTTCTGAACACAGGCTGCTGCCGTTCGTTCTGCTCTGAGTTTCAGTAAATGAATCGCTGCATTTGTTTGCAGCTGGAAGATGGTGCTGTTAATACAGCTCTATTGTTTTTTGCGTTGACTCCTTCTCTTATCTTCCACCAACATTATTAGCAAACGTACTCATGGGCAGATAAATAAATCGCTCTTGTAAAAGCGATGGGTGAAAGGCTCAGCCTGTCGTTGAAGGTCGATATATTCATCCAGCCTTAATCTCAGTCAGTGTTACTGTGCATGAACGTGCGCAGTGCCTTTTAGTTGTAATAGCACATTGTAACGTTCAGGCATTAATCTAACACACTAACATTTATTTGTTACAGGTTCAGCAGAGCGAAGCAACTCGCTGTGTGCTTTAAGGACATCACATCTGTACAAATGGCTTCCATGCTCTGTGGTCAGATGTTTGATGTTGCAGGTGTTTCCGTCTTTGTTGTCATCAGTGTTGGCTCATCACGACAAAAAGTCGTTATTGCACATATTACACAGAACTCTTTTTTTAAGAGTAATGCATTACGTTATTCCCAGGGGAAAGTCATTTCTTGTCATACTTACTCATTATAACTACTTATAATAATACATAATTACTACTTTATAATTGCTTTGATGTTACTCTGTAAAATGCCATTTAACAATTTAAACGTACACACACACTAACACATTTGTGCCTGTCCTAATGAGGACACACACATGATGTTTTTCTTTGTCGAGCCCACAGCAGCAGATGAAAACGAGCACGCAGAGACTTCAAAGTGATCAACACAGTGACTGTACTCTAGGTGGAGATGCAGCCTGACTGCTCATCTTGCTGAAGTTCAGGCTCCGGGTGCTGGACTGGAGTCTGCGTTCACTCAGCTTTAACAGCACTCCCGGTTCTTGGCTAGCTTAGCGTTAGCATGCTGTCCATGCTGAAGTTGTGTTAACAGCATAATGCACTTGTTTCTGTCCTGGAGCAGTCTCCACTTTACCATCACGCTAGGGCTGCACGATTTTGCATAAAATGAGAATCACGATTTTTTTGCTTAGAATTGAGATCACGATTCTCTCACGATTTTCTTTTCCAATATAAATATTTATTGCACTTATTAACTGCACATCAACTTCGTAACAGTTGAGACTGAACATAAAAACAAAAAATAAACATAAAAACAATAAATGTCTCACATTTTGTGGTTGCGGCAAAATGTTGTGCTGCTTGAAATTCCGTCTCCACCGTTGCTCGACACTGCGTGTATAGAGCAGGTAGTGCAACAATAGAAAAATAGTTGCGGGACGGCACTGTGTAGCGTTTGTCTAGGGTGTTGATCATTTTCCTAAATCCCTCGTTTTGCACAGTGTTGATGGGAGCCATATCTTTGGTCAGGTGATAAGTGATAGCCTCCGTAATTTCTTTGTGCCTGCGGGAGTTCGACGTGTATGGGGAAGCGTTAATAAGATTCCCGTTATTGATGTTTGGGTGGTTGACCGGGACGGATTTTCTCCTGTCACTTTCTCGTGTTCTCCGTTGTTTTTTTCCTGCCAATTTGAGCATCACACGGCACAGCTTCTGTATCACGTGGTATAAGGCTCCGCCCTTGTCATTTGTTGAGCAGGAAGAGTGAGCGCGATTAATCGTGCAGCCCTACATCACGCTCTCCTCTTTTTTGTGCAATGTCCACGCTGTGGACTGCACCGCTGTTTCCCTCGTCCTCCGACACAGGTACTGAAGTCAGCTGACCGTAGCGAGGGTGCGAGAACTAATAAGTGGGATCAATAGGCAGGCAGACTAATGATTCTAAGGAACCAGACTACTAGGGCTGTTCGATATAACGATATATAGCGTTTGATGATATGAAGACATCTTGTTTCATTTTACGCTATCGTTTGTTTCGTGGTGTTGCAAAACAAACTGTTCACAGCATTATTTTTTCATGGTTTTGATGGTCACTGTAGAATTTCTTAAAGTTCTGTCTTTGTCTTATATTTAATATAACCACACTACAGACGGACAAGCGGCTGTTTTTGTGCATTGTCATTAGCAACAACGATGGTAAAACCATCACATGGCTCCGCCGTCCGCTTGTTTATTTTCCACATAAACCTTTCACAATAAAGCTGAGGACCATGTTGAGATTTTTCAAAATAAACTGAATTACGTGAAATAGTATGCAGCGTGTTTACGGATGAGAAGCTAAAAAGAGCCGTCAGGTGCTAAAAAATAAACCTTAGAACAGGCGTTTCCCCGCAGCACGCCGTGTAATAAGTACTCACAAAGAAAATTGCGGCCGTTTCAACTTAAGTAACACTCGACTCCAGGTAAACAACGCCCAGCTGAAAACACTTCACGCAACTCGAGCTGCCTGAAATTCACAGAATTTACAGAAAAAGTAACATTTTTGTGATAAATATCGTTGTCGGGACGATAAATGTCTTATATCAGGATGTGAGAGTTTGGTCATATCGCACAGCCCTATGGACTACTACTGGGTTCTCTACAAGAACAGGTTCTGGATTCCCGTCCCTAACCAGGACTGACAGCATGTGGTGTTCTGCAGTAAACTGGACTAACCAACAGCAGAACCCTTTGGGTAAGTTATTGGTATGTTTGTAAGTCGATCAATAGTTAATGTCCTTAGCTAGCTAAGTAAGATGAGCAGTTGGCTGGCGTTGGTGTTGGTTAGCTAGTCTGTGCACATAAATGAGTAAAACCTGACTAAAGAATCCCTCTGAGCTGTAGTTCAGACATCAACTGTGCTGCTCTGACTGAACTGAGGGATGTTCAGACCTGCAGCTGAGATGGGTTATGGGAAATGTACACTAATGTTGCCGTTACAGTACCTTTACTATAGTACAGTATAGTATTCAACTAAGAGCAACAGGCTGGACTCTACTTCAGATCTTGTGTAGAGCTGATTATTAAATAAGTGCAAACAGCAGCATGTTTGTGTGTATCTGCGCATGTGTAAGGACAGTAAGCCGTCATTATTGGAGGATTTGATGCAGAAGAAGAAAATGTCGTCACAGTATTCTTCACTCACTGCCTGCCTGTAAAATCAGTGACATTTTCCAGCTGGTATGTCGGTTTGTTGTAACACACCTGATTGAAGTAAAAGAACCAGGATTAAAACAGCAAAGCACAGTGTTTCTGTGCTGTAACCAAGAATCTGTGTTTCCACTGACTCGTTACAGTTACTTATAGTTGTTTTCTTTGTGTGTTTCAGTCTTCTGATGTTTGTGTCATGAGTGCTCTCTTAGTGGGTCAGCAGAACATCTGGAAAGGGAGCAAGTTTCTCCAAACCTCTGGATGCAGGAATGGTCTCCGTCACTAGTTGTTCTCCAGGGTGGATGTATCTGTGGATAATAATGTGGACTCTGGGTCCTGTACTTAAATAAAGGATAAATTGTACATCTATGAAACCTGCTGCTGCTGTTTTTATTGAAAGTGTCCATGTTAGCCGGCTGTAGAGGGCTCTGTGAGAGAAATGGATCTAAAACTGTTTAAACCTTCAGTTTTAGATCATCTTCAGTCTGATGTTATAATCTGAAAGGACTGCTGATTTAACTTCCAGAACATTCTGAATTGTGACCCTGGGCTTCTGTGGAGTGTGCAGCTGATGCCATCTGTCTACGGTGGGATAAGAAGAACTCAGGAGAGCCGAATGTTAGACCACGACAGTAACATAATCTAATCTAATCCAGCCAACAAGTTAAGATCAGGAGCCACAGAGTGACGTTACGTGTTGTATCGAAGTGTAACATGTTCAGACGTGAGTCTTTGTAGTTCGAGTGACGTCATTGGATTTATCTTCGTTTAATGAGTCACATTAAACCCATCTGCTGATGGTTTGAAAACTGCAGCAGCCACATAAATGTATCCAGCAGGGCGGGCGGCTGCGCAGCGACTGCACCTCAGGTCACTACTGCGCAGACAACATAGCAGCTCCAACAAACAGGAAAGTTTGGCTTCATTTTTGCACCATGGGAGGAAGTGAGGTGGTGTCTTCTGTGTGTTACACAGTCATTGATTCACACAGTGTGTGTTGTCATGTAGGACGGGGCCAGAGCAGCAGAGCAGACGCTTCAGTCTGAGCTGTGAGTCAGCGGCTTCAGACGCCGGGCCCGCCGTGGCCTCCATTAAATGGCTCCAGGTCTCCCCGCCTCTTCAGCCAGGCCTACTTTCACTCACTCGCTCTGTGGCTCTGTCTGTGAGAGTGATGTAACCATTGTCAGTCCCCCACTTTGTTATATCTAAGATTGAGTTTAGATTTTTGTATTTAACTTGTAATTTCTCTGCCTAACCAGAGAGGGAGCTAGTGCTTTAATGACTCATTGAATAACTCGAATATTTAAAAAAAAATAAATGTAGACCCCAGTTTTTTGCTTCGATGCTTCACCAGTGGGGCGTGTTAGGTGAAGCAAGTGTTTGAGCAGCACTGTGACTGCAGTAGAAACGTGTCTTTGTTTTTAGTAAAAAGACTGATGACAGCAGTGAAGATGATATTTCCATCGTTTGCAGGAGTTTGTTACACACACTGTAACAAGTAAAGATACAGAGCTGTGACCAAGAAGGTGAACTCAGGTGGAAGAAAACACATTTCCCAGCATCCATCAGCAGCGCCTGTTCCTGTCACTGTTTCCACTGTAACAGCTGGAGGGAAGGCTCGCTCACATCACCTGTTTAACTTACACACAACTTTATTCCTTTGTTATACTGGCTGCAAACAGTTTTACAGCATAAACATTATTACATGATCTTAAAACAGAGACACCTAAACAGTAAGTGCTGACCTTATAGGCTGAGTCTCAAAGCCTGTAGCTGAGAGAAGCACCTTATATTGTTGTTTCACTGAGTTTTTTATTTAAAGCATGTTTTAAATGCAGCAGGAGTTTTTTATGAACAGTGTGTTAAGTGCAGCTGTGCCTTGCATTGTTGGGAATATGCATATAATAATTTGGTGATTTAGAAAATGTATAAATGGTGTTCTGCTCTATTCTAACATGCTGCTGCGTCTCTGTAACACTGATGGAAGCTCAGATACTAGAACACACACACACACACACACACACACACACACACACACACACCTCCTGTTCAGTCATTACATTTGATGACATCTGTGACACTAATGAGGATCCTTCTGTATGGAGACATGCAACCTGTAGATTAGTGTGATGCTGGGAAACCCTGGGCTTAGTTAGATGTGAGCTGATCATTACTAGAATAAAAATAAGTCAGACTGTCACATAAAGACTCCCAAACTCACAACAGACGGCTGCTGTTTGGAATACAGATGTTCAAAAACTAAACAGATGGTCTGACATCAGTCTGCAGGATCTATGAACAGCGCCAACACCCTCCCTTTCCTTCCTCCTTAAACATTTTTAATATTAGTTTGAATTCAGGATTAACAGTTTGGACAAGTATGACACACTCGGCCATCAGAACATAAAGACCCCATGATATAACCTGTGAGACGGTCAGCGGGGCTATGAAGGCTGTGTGCCGGGAGGCGAGCACTGTCGGCGGTCACATCACATCGTGCAAGGAAGCGACAGCTCAGACAACATCAGAGCACTTTTGCAAACAGGCCCCATCTTGACAGATGTAGCCGGGGACACCCCTCCATGTGACTCCTGCTGGCTACTTCCTGTGCTGGTGCTTGATATCAGTAACACGGCTTCTCAGAGAGCCTTGTCCTGTGCTCGCCTGTATTCCAGCTGGTGACAGGAGGTCTTGTGGTCTGGACTTCTGTTGCCTTCTTGTCTCCGAGGTGGTGGAGCTGCAGTTTGTCTGCAGGGTGAACAGCTGAAGTTATTGCTCAGTTATTTCTTTGAAATATGTGCACCCATTCCTCACCCCCCACAAATAGATCTACTGTATTCGGACTGCACATTCGCTGCTCTGCTTTTCAATCAGAGCCACGACGTGGTTAATAATTAGCATTATGGTAAAGAGCACAATATGAAAGTCTACCAAATCCCACAGAGCCCTTGTTCATCATGGTTGTCAGATTCACAGAATTAAAAGAACTGTGCAGGTTTCACTTTTGTACAAGCTGCAGCATGAATGTGATGCAGTGGTGTGCATGCTGCAGTGTGTATACTATGCAGCCCTATATATAAATGAGAGGGTCCACCAAGCATGGCAACAACAAGAACAGTCTCATCCTGTGTAGCTGTTGAAGTCGTGGTTAGCAGGCTGTTGTTGATCACGGGCTCCACCTTTTCCTTCTGAAAAGTCTGAGGCAGAGCAGCTGACTGGCTGCTGGCTCTCTAACCTTCAGCACCTTTAGCATAGGCTGCTCAATATTTATGAGCGCAGGGCCTCAGACAGACGTAGGACCTATTGATTCTCTGTTTAATCATGCAGACTCTGTGGGAACAAGAAGCTGGCTCAGCTTTATGTTGCCTTCTCTGATATGATAGCCGGGTGCTGTGGTTGTTGCAGGTGGTGTTTAAAAATGCATTGTTTGCATAAGGATGTGGCAGCTAATGCCAGGCAGGTTGACCAAGTGTCTGCCTCCAGTGTGATGGAGCATAGGCTGCAGGGAAAACGTGATGTTCTAATCCCTGGGCTACCTTTGCTCTCACCATGCTTTACAAAAATGGGGATTGATCAGACAGAGTGCTGCATCTGTTATAGTGTTTGAATAGCCCAGTGCACAGCTTTGTGTTCCACCTAAACAATAGAGCCATCCACAGAGCAGGTTTCTCATCTGCTTTGTAAAAGGGGGCAGATCCCGCGGCCCCTTTCCCAGCATGCATGCATCCACACATTCACAGTTATACAGAGATCACAGCTGGTGTGGACAAAGGGCTGGACATAAAGGAGCTGACTGGGTGGATGCGGCAGTGGGCAGGGCCATGACCTTTGGAAATAACTGTGGGAGCTGAGAGGTACCTCTGAAGAAGAGGAATGAAATGAAGATGGGGGTAGGGCAACATGTAGGGGGTGCTCAAAACAAAGCAAGAGCTTGTGTGCTCAATCGAGCGTGAGCTCCACATAATGACAGGTTGACCTAAGAGGAGAAATGACACCTCCTGTCTGCACACATACTGATTTAAAGTATCACAACGTTGATCATTTGTACATGCTAGCAGGATTTTCATTAAAGAGATCACAAGCTGCACCCAGCTGAAGCCTCCCATCAGACCAGGTGTTGACTAAGGCTCAGACACCAACGTGGACAGCTGGAGACCCCGCGGCTGAGCAGTCATTCCTCTTATATTATACATGCGCCTGAGTGCACACATAGGTGCATTGTAATGGAAATCCTCTGCTGACGAGTCCACAAGACACTATCAGAGCTGAACGTCACATGTAGAAAATATAATATCTACTTAATGAGTAATTTGATATCAACTACTGTTGAGACTCAAGCGTTATGTGATGTAGTGACTCCAAGTTTGAAGGTACATATTAACTTGTATTATATATATATTGGTTCAGCGGTCATAACCTCTATAGGTCAGCACAAACTGTGCTTTGGTGTGTATCTGACGGATGAAAGCCAAACCAGTTCCACACCACTGAAGTTGCACCATTTTTACAAACCAGTTCTGGTTCATCTGTTTCACTCAACGATCCGCTTTCGCCCTTCTCATTCTCTGTCGCCGCCATGCTTTTTCCGCCATGTGCGTATGAAAACAAAGGCGCTGCGCATGCGCGTTTTACCCAAATTCTATCGCGATATTTCATTTTCTTATCATTGCCTAACATTGTACCGGTATTACCGTGAACGGTATAATTGGCCCAGCCCTAGTCAGAGGTCAAGTAGAGCTGGGCGATAAAACGATAACGATATGTATTACAAAATAACTTTTTCTTGATAGAAAAATTAAACTATTGCGATAGGCCTCATCTCTCTTGTCCTCTTAAAAAAAAAAAAAAAAGAACAGCCAATCCAAATTAAGTAGCGCAGAGCCGAACCAATCACAGCCGCAGCGTCACGTCACGTGACTTGTTACATACAGCACAAGTGCCAAGGCGCACATGTGTATTTGTTTTTGCAGCCGGGCTGCCCGGGTAATGAAGGAAATGAGTTTGCCGACTAGAGAAAAATCAACCGAGAGCGTGAGCGAAGGTTACCGAAGAAAAAACAGATGATGGTTCCAATGCCGGAGAGCTTGTCGAACGGAAGAGCCATAGAAGTTCCGTAGTGTGAAGGTATTTCGGCTATTTCAAGTCTGACAAAAAACAGTAGCGCGCACTGTAAATTGTGCCGAAAGCAAGTCTGGAAATACAATAAAGCGGTGCATGCTCAATCTCTGACTGAAAGCGCTGATTCGTCATTCGGCTTTTGTCAGACTAAAGTAACTGTTAAAACTGTTTGAAAAGCTAAGCTATACAACAAGGAGAGATTGAGAATTTCCTTTTAGTTCTCAGTTTATTTGATATTGACAAAAGTTAGTCAATTTTGTCTGTTCTTCTGTAAAACAAACTAAGATTTATTTTTAGAATTAATATTTTGTTTCTAAGTGGAATTGACAATTTAGTCTGTTTTGTTTGTTCTATTTTGAAACTTAAACGCTTTAGCGGCTGCCTTTTGTGTAGTTTGCAATATTTGCCTTTATTTATCTGAAACTGAAGTCTCATGTTCCTTAAGTACATCTGCCCTGTTGAACTTATTATGGAAAATAAATATTTAAATCAAAACAAGCTGCTAATTATTTCACATTTTACTTGTGAGCAACGGCACATTTAAATCTTACAAATATAGTTATTTGACTTATATCGTGATATATATCGTTATCGCCTGAAATGAAAAAAACATATCGTGATATGAAAAAATCTTATATCGCCCAGCTCTAAGGTCAAGTTTTCTGAAACATTTCACCTAGGATCTTCACAGAATCCCGGCCTCTTGGACGAGTTCGGCTTGCTTTACACGGCGCCTCCCCATCATGACACCACACTTGAATCCACAGATGTTTGTAGAGGCGTCTGCATGCCCAGGTGCTGGATGTTATACACCTGTGGAAGTGACTGGAATAACTGGATCCAATCATTTGGTTGGGTTAGTGAATACTTTTGGTCGGGTAGAAAGCAATATTCTGTTCAGCCACGCCCCCAGGCCTAACGCCGTTAACCTGACTCAGCATCTGCCCAGCACACACCGAGGATCACGCCCAGCCTTTATCTGTCCGTGCCCTCTTCTTCTCAAACACTTTAATATTTAGACTAATGTTACTGTCAGCCACTGGACCTGTTCCAGTCAACCCAGTGCTTCCAGACTGGGAGTCCATGTGAGGACAGATTACCCAATAGGTTTGTTATCCTGGTCACTGCTTTCAGATGTTTTCCATCATACTTACCTGCACATGTCCTTATCATATGTGCAGTCCCTCATATGTGTCTTTGCATATGTTACACTGAGTGATGTACTGAACAGTTGTAAAGGGATTTCCTGTCATTGCTATGCAGTGCATTTCCTCATCCTGAGTCCCAGCAAACTTGAGCTTCTTGTGTTTGGAGCTGAGAGCTTCATTAAAGTGGCTGGTTGTTATTTCTGATCAAACATTTAGCTTGGAATAGTTCAAAGGTCATCTATGGCTCCTGGACCACTTCCTGTCATTTACTTAGGAGGTTAGAAGTAGAGATGGTGCCGTACCACTTTTTTATGTCCGACACTGATATCATAAATTTGGATATCTACCGATACCGATATGAATCCGATACAGTCTATTTTATAATCAATAAAGCTGTTTTAATTTCTGCATTTTGTACAAGTTCATACTAACATTGTAACACTAAAGCTGTTCTATTACACCTGCATGCCAAAAATACACTGTAGCCAAATACTTCAGTTCAGTAATGCTGATCTTTGTATTGAAACTTTTAGCAGAACTATTTAAAGTAATATTCAAAAAGTCATTTAAAATGCAGATTTTAAAAACTCGTTGGTTGAAAAAGAGAGTGCATTATCAGCACAAACTAATGTTTATAGTCTGTGGAGCCTTTTATACTTACAGCTGAGCATAAACAGACACCCAGAGTAGAAATCAGTGAAATGCAAACATGACACTCAGTGTGAGCTGTTTCTATCACATTTAACCTCAGACTGAAGTTTGTGTCATTTCTGTCCAAACTCAACCCTTTAAAGCCTGAACCATGAAATAATGGCCCGAAAATTCAATTTTACAAAAATAGTGTTTATTTCACCTTCTTTTGTTTAATTTTTTATAATTGTTTACAAAATAAATCACATTTACATTTCCATATATGACATTTAATTTGTATCATATTTGCTTATCTGTTTTTTTTTTACTTGGTTAAAAATGTGTTGTGCAGTTTATTTAGGTTTGTCATGGGGAAGTTCACACTGATGATGTTACCGTCCCAAAAACACTGTATGTGTCAAATATGATACAGTAGGAGTTCAGGGGTTAACACAAGTAAAACCTCGAAGCAATGACAGCGCACAGACGTCCCAGCTCCGTGTATCGGCTGTTAAGCTTAACATAGGAATGTTTTACTTCTCTGGCATTTCGGAGATGAAATGCTGGTTTGGCATCCTTTCAGTTCACACGCCACAGCCGCCCTATCACGTGACCCATACTGCTCCGACGTGCTGAGGTCACTACCTGGGTTACGCCATGTCACAGGTTTTGTGAGGTGCTTTAATGATATTTAATGGATCGGGTTACATTTTTCATCTCTCCCTAATATCCGATCCAGTAATTTAGGGCAGGATCGGACCCATACTGATACTGTATATGGGATCGATCCATCGCTAGTTAAACGGGGGGAAAAGGGGATGTAATAATGAAGAGAGCACTGAGCCTAGAAGAGAGCATGTGGATAAACATGGCCTGGGCCTGACTGCTGACAGGGGGCTTTGTATTTGTATTGTTCCTCTGCTGCCTGCATACTACGTGTTGTTTCATGGAGCCACCTCCAGTAGATACTGCACTTCATTCCTGCCATTTAAGTGTATGTAGGCACACAATGTGAAGCTTGTTGGGCCTCATGCAAGGTGAGATTGATCAATGTTTGCTTTATCTGAACTGTCTCTGTGTGCTTTCCACAACCAGCTGGGTCTGAAACTCTACAGGTTGTTTCAGGTCAGGTTACCACTTGAACTATACTGCTGTTTTCCTCTGTTATACTATATTAATGTGTTCACTTTAATATTTGGTGTAGCTGTGAACAGCTAAAACTGTAAACAGGCTTTGGTGACAAATGTTCCAAAGAATCCAAAGTGAGATTGTTTCTGTGGAAAATGCACTCAGGCAGCAAAAAGCTGGATATGGACAGACTTAGTTATTATTTTCATGGAGGTGCTGGTGCTGATACTTTGTGCTTATTACTGCTGTATATATTTATACACTTTAACTTCAATGTAGTTGGATTTAGTGCTAACACACACACACACACACACACACACACACACACACACACACAGATGAGAGCAGAGATGTGGCTGTAAATAAAAGCCAGCTGACAGCAGTGACTCACACAGCTCGTCTGTCCCTGCAGACACAGACACTGAGCGGTGTTACTCAGGTGTGTCTCACATGTCTAGACAAAACAACGGAAATGTTACTGCGCCACATACTTTGAGACTTCCGCTTAGAAACCAGAATGGAAACAGAAAGCGTGGCATGCTGATGCAGACACAGATTAAAGCGAACCTCTGTGCTTTGTGTTGTTTGTGTTGTTGGGTCGCCACATTCCTATTGTTCTGTTTTTTTATGAGCGGGTTCATATCAGGTCAAAAATCAAGGCTTTGTTTGAGATACAGTGAGGCAATAAAAGAAACAGTCATCGTCTAGAATTTTAAGATTTTACATGAAAGGACATAAAGAAATCTGTTTAGCAGGTTTTAAAGTTTGTTTTCAACCCAAAATAAAGCAAAAGCAGTGGTGTGTGGAAAAACTACACTTCATCAATGAATGAATAATACCAGTGACTAAAAATGACCTCAGCTAATCACTTCTTGTATGACTTTATTAGTTTTCCATATGGTGGTGTGTTACATTATGAATGATGCACGCTGTTGGAACATTTATAACAACCACTTCAATAACTGTTCATGTACACACACACACACACACATATATGCACACTCTGCCTTTGTATCATCTGCTCATCTATAACACTCCTCACTCAGCTGCTTAATTATTCAGAGCACTTACCTAAGGATGGATTGTGTTGCTTTAACACAACCAGCCATATATTTCTGAGCTGTATAAGGATAACACACACACACACACACACACACACAGTGTGTGTTACTAGTAACCGCTGTTACTAGCTTGAAGCTCGAGGGATCGTTTAGCAGCCTCCCTTACATTAAGCACATTGCATGTTGTTGCTGTTGCTGTTGTGGTGGTGTGTGCAGAGGTGATTAAAATGCTTTGACCTGCGGCTTCAGCATCTTCTACTGCTTAAAGAATATCCACTAAACAACACATGTGTTGGTATTTACAAGTCCTTATTAGTTTAATGAAGTTTTGAAGATGGTGTTTAAAACCAAAACCAAAAGAACAAATGTTTCAGTGCATCTGGGACTGGGAATATTGTCATAGTGGGAAGAATCAGGAAGGAAGAAGGGAATATTTGGAAAGAAAACACCAAGCAAAGCTGTGTGAGGGGGGGCCAGCACATCGATCAGTCCTGGTGAAGAAGGCAGCTGTTATTGACTGTCCTGCACAGCGCCCCAGCTTGAATCCCAGTACGATAATCATTTTGTAGTTTTTGTGAAGTAATTTGTGTGTGTGTGTGCAACGTAACACACAACAAAAAGCATGTAAAATGAAACCAGCATTTCTGGCTGTGGCTCAGGAGCAGGGTGAAGGTATCCTTGGCAGAGGTGGTGAAGCCCGAGTTGGTCCTGATGTGTTTAGTGGGGTGTGGAAATGTTTGATAGAAAGCACTTCATTCTAGGAACAGGTGCTTAAATGAGCGAGACGTGCTGTGTAAGATGCTTCATGTAGAAAAGCCCGTTCATGAATGGCTGTGTCAGTCTGATAGCACATGCCTGTGGTGTGTGTGTGTGTGTGGAAAAGACTTTTCTCTGTGGGAGCTGCCGGTGAAGATTCTGCTCGACTCCTCTGATCAACCTAAATGACATGCCTCAGTGGGTCCACAGGAAACCACAATCCACTACAGTCCACCCAACCAAGGAATCTACACCTAGCTTGGCCGTGATGATCTTCCACACTCGTTTTTCCCCTGAAAGCAGCCACTGATTAAAACCTGCTTTTTGGACCGTTTATGTTTGTTACTGCTGCCATGTTGCTAGGCTACAGAGTGCTCTGTGAGTGTGTCGATATGGAAAACTAGTTAGAACTAACATTTATATCATCCTCAGTCTTGCACTTAATTAACCCTTCATTTAATGAGCTGTCAGTTCCAGTAAAACCAACAGCAGAGACCATTAAAACCGGAGAAGCTGGGTGTGTGTGTGTGTGTGTGTGTTCATCGTCACATCCCAGAGGAGTTTGTAGTTCTCTGCGTCACTGCTGGTTCCCATAACTCCCATTCTTTAGAAATGTTGGTTTCTGTAGAAGTGCCCACACTGACATATTACTTCTGTAGAAGTGAAGGAAGTTCTCCATCATATTGGCAAATAGGGACGTTTCAGACTGAATTATGCAATGTCAGCATTCATGACCATTGATGGCATTGCTGTTTCTTATGTACTGTTTCAGATTTTCCTGATCATGTATCAGGAGTTACTCATTGCAGGTATTTGGTATCAGCATTTGTCGGCCTGCTGATGCCCAGTTGGGCCATAATGCCAACAAATAATCACCCTCAGCCATGCATATATCATGTTCTAACACTGGTATTAATGTTGGTTAGCTCTGATGAGTAGTGTAACATACTGATGAGTACTGTGGGGCGATCGTGGCTCAAGAGTTGGCAGTTCGTCTTGTAATCGGAAGGTTGCCGGTTCGAGCCCCGGCTCCGACAGTCTCGGTCGTTGTGTCCTTGGCCAAGACACTTCACCCGTTGCCTACTGGTGGTGGTCAGAGGGCCCGGTGGCGCCAGTGTCCGGCAGCCTCGCCTCTGTCAGTGCGCCCCAGGGCAGCTGTGGCTACAATGTAGCTTGCCATCACCAGTGTGTGTGAATGTGTGTGTGAATGGGTGGATGACTGACTGTAGTGTAAAGCGCTTTGGGGTCCTTAGGGACTGAGTAAGAATGCTATACAAATACAGGCCATTTACCATTTACCATAAAGCTGAGTGTAAAAGACCTGAATGAGATACTTATTTAATGAAAGCTTCTTCTTAATCACGGCCCAGTGAAGGTTTCTGAAGCTCGTACTGAGAAAGGTTCATTAGCTGCAGCTTATCCACACATTTCTCTTTGGTGACATCTGGTGGACAAACTATGAAGCGCAGCCTGAACCTACAGATGAAAATGAACTGCTTCATTGTGATTGCCCACTCGAGAGCTGAGTTGGCAGCTCCTGTTTAATATCATGTGATGACTCTATCAGGCTATTGTTGTGGTGCGTTTGTGTCTTTGATGAATAAATGGTAAATGGACTGATTCTTATGTGGCGTGTTCTCCCTCTGCCTGCGTGCGTTCTCTTCGGGTACTCCGGCTACCTCTCACAGTCCAAACACATGTAGATAGATAGATAGATAGATAGATAGATAGATAGATAGATAGATAGGGCTTAGGTTAACTGTCCATAGATGTGATCCAAGTCAACTTTATTTAGACAGACAGTGAACAGAGACTTTAAACTCAGATTCTTTACTTACGTTTGCGTCTTCAATTTACACAAGCTTGTTGCTTTAAGCTAATGGGGTATTGTTGTGACCCTGCTCGGCAGGCGTGTGGCGTGGACACCTAGGTTTTGTCAACATGGTGACGTAGGATAACATAGTCAAAGAGACTTTATTTATCCCCAAGGTGTTAAGGTGTCTGCCAGGAGGCTGAGGGGCAGCACTGCCAGTATTTTCTGTCTTTTATTTATTCCTCTTTTTCTACCAGTTAGCACATACATGCTAATATATATGGTAAATTTAAATTCTTATATAGCGCTTTTTTACTCTGAGCACTCAAAGCGCTTTATACAACTAATTCATTCACCCAATCACACAAGCACTTTTTCTAAGCTCTTAAGTGCTCTATCTAACTAGAGATGGACCGATCCGATATTACGTATCGGTATCGGTCCGATACTGACCTAAATTACTGGATCGGATATCGGAGAGAAATAAAAAATGTAATCCGATCCATTAAATATCAAAAAAACACCTCACAAAACTTGCGACACGGCGTAACTCGGCTCATAACCGTAGCACGTCGGAGCAGTGTGCTCACGTGATAGAGCGGCTGTGTGTATTTGTAGCCTCGCTGCCAAACCAGCATTTCATCTCCGAGGAAGTTATCCCAGAGAGAAGCAAAGCAAGTGTGTAAGTTCATCTCTGAATGTTTGTAAAGCGTTCCCACGTTAAGCTTAACAACCGATATATGGACCGACTGCCTCTCTCTCTCCCTCTCCTGCCGCTACATCAATCATGAAACTGATCAATGATCAGCTGATCGGCTTTTCTGTCGCGAGTCCGTCTCTCTTCTTTGTTTTTGGCCCACTTTGCACCAGAAAGAGGAAACCAGCGGCTGAACAACAGCAGCACGTTTAAGCTTGATAAGCTGTTGTTAGAATGTATTTAATATTACTTTCTACACCAGGATCCTTTTCTACGTAGCTGACAGCTGGTAACTGTGCAGGGGCGGATCTAGCAAAGTGTAGCCAGGGGGGCCGATAGGGCATGAACAGGGAAAAGGGGGCACAAAGACATACTTTTCTTTCTTATTCTCATTTAAAATGTCTCACTTTTAATAAATAATTATCTGAATCTTACACCCAAAGTTTGAATCTGATGTAAAATGTATAGAAGTCCATTACTGTATATAGTAACTGTTAAGTCTAATATACCCTAGTAAGCTATAGTACTTTTTCCTTTGGGACGGTACCATCTGTGCAGTCTGCAATTCTGTTGAAGAAAGATGTTGAATCTATTTAATTATTCTTGAAAAATAATTTATTTCTGTGCATTTTTTTTCACCCTGCATCAAATTAAAGTTGATTACATCGATTAAGCATCATGAGGTGGAGGGTGGGGTTGGTTCCCTATTTTTTTTTTTTCTTGCTGGGAGTTTGCAACCCTATTAGTTAGGTTGCTTAATATTTCTGCTAAGTACTCTTTAAAATACCAGAATAGGGAGGATGGAGCATGTTTAAGTTTATTAGATTGATCAGTGTTGCTGAACTATGAAATATTTTGGGTGCAGTGTATTTTTTACATACAGGTATAACAGAATAGCTTTAGTGTTTTTGTTTATTTAAACTTGAGTATGAACTTATACAAAATGCAGCAAGATATTAAAAAAACAGTTTTATTGATTAAAAAACAGTTTTATTGATTAAAAAACACACTATATCGGATTCATATCGGTATCGGCAGATATCCAAATTTATGATATCGGTATCGGTATCGGACATAAAAAAGTGGTATCGTGCCATCTCTATATCTAACGTTCATATACATTCACACTGGATCCATTGGAGAGCAACATGGGGTTAGTATCTTGCCCAAGGATATTTGGCAAGCAACCTGGAGCAGCAATGGGATCAAACCACTGACGTTCCGGTTAGTGGCTGACAGTTAGTGGCTGACCTGCTCTGCCACCTGAGCGACAGCCACCCCATGATGTGATAGCATTGAACATAGAGATGACTCATAGCCACTCAGCTTGTCAAATGAACTAGCAGCTTAATACACACAGAAAACCAACTCTATCCTATCTTCCTTCTCTCGCCCCAACCAATCACAGCAGATGGCCCCGCCCCTCCCTGAGCCTGGTTCTGCCGGAGGTTTCTTCCTGTTAAAAGGGAGTTTTTCCTTCCCACTGTCGCCAAAGTGCTTGCTCATAGGGGGTCATATGATTGTTGGTTTTTCTCTGTATGTATTATTGTAGGGCCTACCTTACAATATAAAGCGCCTTGTGGCGACTGTTGTTGTAATTTGGTGCTGTATAAATGAAGCTGAGCTGAATTAACCCTTCCCCCTTTTTCCTCTTCCAGGCCTTCATTGTTACTGTGACCGCTGCAGTACCAACTCCAGCTGCACGACAGATGGTATCTGCTTTGTAGCCATCCAAAAGTCGGGCAGCCGGATGACCATTGAGCAACGCCAGTGTGTGCACGAACGTGACTTGATCCCACGAGACCGACCCTTCATCTGTGCCCCATCTACCAAAGATGACAGTGGCATTTACCCACTGTGCTGTACCACAGACTACTGCAACAAAGACCCGGTGACCCCCACTGGTAAGAGAAGAAAACCAACCACATTGCCTCTTCATGTCTTCCTTTAATTATTAAGTACAGCTACTATGTTACTGTAGGCGTGATAAAAGCTTCTCAATCGTTAAAACAAACCAATGGAGAGAGCGCGAGAGCCTTAGAGTAGAAGGGTCTGGGAGCTTGTTCATGAGTGGTAAATGGACTGATTGTTATATAACGCTTTTCTACTCTCCCGGAGTACTCAAAGCTCTATACAACACGCCACATTCACCCAATCACACCCATTCTCACAAGCACTGTCTCTAAACTGAGTGCTTTTCTGACGACATTCACACACAATCACACTCATGCAGACTGGAGGAGCCAGGGGTCGAACCACTAACCTTCTGATCAGTAGGTGAACTGCGCTACCTCCTGAGCTACAGCCACCCCCAGAATGGAGTGGGCAGTTAATGGACTGGTGCTGTACTGGTCTAATGTGGTGAAGAGGGAGCTGAGGGTGACTGCACTGACGTACAGTTTTACATAAAAACAAAAGACAACCCAAGTAAATATAAAATGCAGTTTTCATTAAATTATTGGCATCAAGAACTGCACGACTGGCCTGTTAAGTTCATTGGATTTAAGTCTGGACTTTGACTGACCCCCCAAAAATAAGTATTGTAGTGATGTAGTCCGAGGTGGACTCTGGTGGGTTCTGATGCATGACCCAGCGAAGCTTGAACAAACTGATGGCTGAACATAGTATTTCATAGTACTTCAGTTCTACTTTATTGTACTTTTGTGTTAGAGGTCAGAATTCATGTTTTTCTAAAGATGGCATTTCGTTCATCCTCCTCGATAAATCCAAACAGCAGTGGCTCTCATTCCCTCGATCGTCTAAAACTCTGCTGTTGCCCTATTTTCCCTGTCTAGTAGCAGATGAGCACACACGCTCGGCACAGTGCACCAGGTAGATCGTTAAATAGATAGGGGTGATTAATGATGTGTTCACAGGGTGTGGGAGAAAAAAACTCACAGTGAATTTGCGACTCGTTGAGTATCCTCGACATATCACCCACCCGGGAACGGGTTCTCTACGGGGAACGGGTTCTCTACGGGGAACGGGTTCTCTACGGGGAACTGTTCTCTACGGGGAATGGGTTCTCTACGGGGAACTGTTCTCTACGGGGAATGGGTTCTCTACGGGGAACTGTTCTCAACAGGGAACGATTTCTCTAAGGGGAACGGGTTCTCTAAGGGGAACGGGTTCTCTACGGGGAACTGTTCTCTACAGGGAACGAGTTCTCTAAGGGGAACGGGTTCTCTACGGGGAACTGTTCTCTACAGGGAACGAGTTCTCTAAGGGGAACGGGTTCTCTGCGGGGAACTGTTCTCAACAGGGAACGATTTCTCTAAGGGGAACGGGTTCTCTGCGGGGAACTGTTCTCTACATCATTGATGTGTAAATGGACAGTCTTTCTTTCTGCAGCTCTTTGATGGTAGTACTGATGAGCATTGTTACAAAAAAAACGTTGTTGTGTGTGCGATGTGTGGTTTTATGCTAACTATACGGCACCGTGTGATAATATTGATGTCACATCTGAAGTTGTTTGAGTACACAAACCTAAACTACACATAGCTACCTGCCTAAATACACACCAGGTTTAAACTGGAATGCCCAATCCAGTGTAAATGGGTTTCTACAGCACTGCATGATTGAGGTCCTAAATCCACGTAAACCTGTGTTGTGAACTCTGATATCCACAGAACAAAAACAAGGACTTAAGGCTTGTCGTCACATTAACCTTTATGCTTCCAGGTTGCAGTCAGACCAGCACAGTTCCAGGCTGTGGGTCTGTAGGTATTCTGACCAACTCCTCTTTGTGTCTTGCAGGCCCCACAGCGACCCCTTCTCCTCTGGGGCCGGTGGCCCTCGCTGCTGTCATTGCTGGCCCTGTATGTGTGCTCTGCTTGCTGCTGGTTTTGGCGTTCTATGTTTGCCACAGCCACAGAGGCCTGGGCGCCGGGGGAGCCGGGGCTCACCACCACCACCACCATCGGGTGCCTAATGAGGAGGACCCCTCCATGGACCACCCTTTCATCACTGTGGGAACAACACTGAAGGACCTAATCTATGACATGACCACTTCAGGCTCTGGATCAGGTAAAACGCTACATCTCAGGGTCTAATTTGTACATATTTGTGCAGCGATCAGCTGAAGGAGGATTTAGGCATTTCTAAGGTATATAAAGGTAAAAACACTCCCAGCAGCTCTTTCAGGGCATGCCCTGCATGTTTCACCAAGACAATGCTAAAATGCACACTGTATCTAACAGTATGGACTCATAGTAGAAGGGTGCAGGGGACAAACAGACATTTGACTGACTGAAACAAAACTATGACAGAGAGGACTTAGGACTGAGCAGCTAGAAGTGTACATGTAACAGGGACAGGACAACATCTGCTCAGTTCCTCGCTGCTTCCAGGCTTTTAAATAGAGCAGAGGAGATGCTCTACAGTGCTGAACGTGGCCCTGTCGTTGTTTACCTGCTCAAAATTCAAAAAGTCAGATTTGCTAACATATGCACAGTTGTTGACCAAAATAGGCTGATGTGCATGTTTCATAAATCTGACAGTAAGTTTGCGTTTCATGTTTGTGTTTTGCGCAGGAAAGAAGTGACATGTTAGTAAATGAGGGCCGTCGGGTCAGAGTGGACATTGTTTCTTTCTTTTAATGCCTTTACCACTATAACGTGGCTGGTGATGTGTGCAGCATGACCCAGTTACTTGTCTTTGCATGTGGTACAATGAAAGAGGTGGAGGTTGACAGGAAGTGGCAGCAGTGGACTACAGCAGGGAGTGATTTGTTCATGGAAGTGCATGCATGCTCGGATCGGCTGGAGGAAAGGGAAGCATGTCAGACATTTGAAGTGAATGCAAGAAAAGGTGACTGTAATTATTTTATTGTGCACCAGGAGGCGAAAGACATCACACTTTGTTCACAACTGCTTTGGGAAATGTTGATTAGTCAGTCCTAAAATGTCGGCATGTTTCAGATTTTCCTTATTTATTCATAACATCAACCTATCAGACTGGAGCTCGATGCTGGAACCTTCACAGCAGTCCCAGTTCCTTATGTGTCCCCTGGGAAAGTTCCTGTTCTGGCCCACTTCAACACGTCAGCATCTCATCTACATGCTGCATCATTCCTGACAGGCTTTGCATTCTTGCACACAAGCACGACTGAATAGGTGGTATCACCAAAACTAAATTCCTGTGCAAACGCACACATGAATCCCACTTCTTCCAGCTGTCACAGGGCCAGAATGATGACATACAGGTAGGCAGTGTGTCACAGAGAGTGTGCACACCCACAGACTGGATCCAGCAGCTGTGAGGTGACGGCTGTGACCACGGCACCATCACACTGTCTGTGTTTCAGGATTCTCTTCTGTTCCAGAGAAAGGAAGAAGCAGCTTTGAATTATACGAGATTTGGTCGACTGGATGCGTTTTTATATGCACTGATCCCATCCTATAAAAATGTGTATTCAAAGCTCTCCTGCATGGTAGCCATGAATGATGACTGGCACCTCCAACATGCTGCCAAGCAACAGCTTAGATTATTTGTGTTGACTTAAAGCAGACTGCAGTTCTGTGTGAGTCTGCACTGCATGGCCTGTTGTAATCGCTATGCTGGCTGTGTGTGTAAACAGCCTGTTGAAATCACGCTGGAATTTCAGTCCCACTTTTTTTTCCTGTGTCTCATGAGCAGTTTTCCAAAGCAGTGAGACGATTTTCACATTTTTTGAGTTGTTCCTGGATTGTAGATTGATGACTTTCAGTCTTTAACACTGCTGCCATTAAAAGTCCATACAGTTTGATTTAAACAGAGCAGCGTTCTGTCACAGGACGGTTTGTGCATTCATGTTCTTCATTGCTTCCTGTCTGATCAGAGAGCATGTACAGCTAGTAAATCCCTTCCATCCACAAAACACACACACACTGGTCGGCAAACTCCCACACACCCTCTGATGTCACCGAGAGGATGACGAGCTGGTCCAGTGTTCTACCACCCCAACAGAACCCTAGAACCCTCGATTACCACAGACTTTCCCAGGCAGGCTGAGAACTGTGATCACAAACCCATCCTGGGAAGCTCCGCTCCAGATCGCCACGCAGTATTGGCAGTGGGAGATCCTCAGTGTTCCTTTCATTGTGTTGAGGTCAGCAGCATCCCACCACCACTGTAAACTGTGTGTGCAGAATACCACCTAAATCACTCCAAGGCTGGCCCAACAGGCTAATCAAGCCCAGTAAGACAACTCCCTTCACCTTGCACCTTGTTGCTGCAACAACAATTGCAGCCGCAACCCCTTGCAGCGGCCTCAGAGGTGAGGAACATGGTCCACTCAACGTCCTCAGCCTCCCTCAGAATGCAATTACAGCTCTATCAGAGATGGCAGATGTGGTGGACTGAGGCTCAGATGTTCGCTCACCCGCTGCACGTTTGGGTGCACCTGTCCAGCATCTTCTCCCGCCACCTGATCCAACTCAGCACCTCCGTGTCCAGCCACAGATATGATGACACAATTTCAAAATCAGTTATTGACCTGTGACCTAGTGTGTCCTGGTGCTACGTGCCCCTATGAACACCTCTGTGCTCCAACATAGGTTTGCACGGGTAAAGGCTTGCCATGGAGCCTTCACCCCAGGCCTGGGTCCAGGGTAGGATCCCAGTAAACTTGTCCCAGACGGGGTGCACTGGACCCTCCATCTATTGTGATTTACAGGAGTCAGGTGGCTGATTCAGATGAAACCATCCACTACAACAGTCTGTTTGTTTAGTTGTCATTTTTCGAGAAAGTCTGTGAAAGGTATCTGAGGAAAGATAAAAAAATCCTGTTTAATTTATTCATATATTACAACGACACAGTGAAATGTGTGTGTGAGTCTATAATGTATTATTATAAGGGCAGAGGAGAGCGATGGAAGTCAAGTCCATAAATGAATGAATAAAGTTAAATTAAAGGAAAAACAAGTGGAATGTTAAAGTTCTCATGGGTGGTGAGGTGGGCGTGGTCCCAGCACGGGCAGGAGGGTTTGTGGATCAGCCAGTTACTCCTGTACAGGAAGTCTCTCTTCATTTAAGGCTCTAAGTTTATGATTCATCAGGGGCAAAGCAAAAACATAATCACCTAATCAAGTCACCTGGATTTGACCAGATTAAGCTCTATGCTAACACTGATTACCGACACCAGTCATGAGGTGAATGACAAAGTCCAAATGTGGAAGCGGACTTCAGTTCTGGGATGTGCGTGGCTCGTTGATTCCTAGCTGCTGTCACGGGTGGTAGCAGACATACGAGTCGTCTCTGTTTACAGAGGTTTGACATGAAACGGTTCCCAAGTTGAATTTGATATCAGAGTGTTTTTGCGTTGTAGACTAGTCTCATTGTTTTTCATGGTCAGCAGGACCATCACTCATATATCCGTCCACTTCCTTTCAGGTCTCCCACTGCTGGTCCAAAGAACAATTGCCAGAACTATCATCCTCCAGGAAAGCATTGGGAAGGGGCGTTTTGGTGAGGTTTGGCGCGGTAAATGGCGCGGCGAGGAGGTGGCTGTGAAGATTTTCTCTTCCCGAGAGGAGCGCTCCTGGTTCCGTGAGGCTGAGATCTACCAGACTGTGATGCTGAGGCATGAGAATATCCTGGGCTTCATTGCTGCTGACAATAAAGGTGAGAAACCAGCAGGGAGCTGCAAGAAGATGGAACAAGATTAGAGTGAGGAGAGCAGCATTCACTGTGAATGGTACACAGCACAGGGGTCATAGTTCAGAGTCAGGAGGACGCAGAGTTCACCAGACTGTTTGTCAGCCACACACACAAATGTATTTATTTGTGTGTGTTTATTCATTCATGTATCCATTTACCTTTAGTTAACCAGGCAGACCAGGTAACAGCCAGACAAACATATTAGAAAATGTATGAAATCCGATATCAAACAACCATCTACCTGGTGCACAACAGGAAACACGATTCTGTAAGTGATCCCTGGGAGGTGGTATGCGTACACTTAGGTCCAAAATTGGTGTTTGTACTTTTGGTGCCCCTGAGCAAGGCACTGTCCCTACACACTGCTCCCCGGGCGCTGGATTGGTGGCTGCCACTGCCTCACTGAGTGGATGGGTTAAATGCAGAGGACTGATTTCCTACAGGACTAATAAAGTATACATTGTTATTATTATTATTGAATATCAGTGCAAGTGGCATTTGTCAGAAAGGGCACCGTTACCCCTCAGCTTATTGTTGTCACCCTGCTGAGTGGGCAGGCAGGCAGTGCAATAACAAAGAGTTTAAATGTCAGGCAAGGTTCACTTGGTCACGTCTTTATATTGTAAAGTAAAGAGCCGACAATTATACAAAGAAAACATCACCCCTATGAGCAAGCACTTTGGTGACAGTGGGAAGGAAAAACTCCCTTTGAACAGGAAGAAACCTCCAGGCTCAGGGAGGGGCGGGGCCATCGCTGCGACCGGTTGGGTCGAGCAGTTAAAGACAGACGTCAATAATAACTAATGTTCTTTTTCTTGGTGAATTAATTTTACGTTATAATTGAAATATTTCAGCTGAATTTGAATTTTCTTGCTGATGTATTTCTTTACTTATCATTGTTTTCATTGTTTATTCATATGTCCCTCAGACCTACAGTTATAGTAACTTGCTAAATGCCTGCACGTCTCTGTCGTGGAAGTTAAGGAGGCGACATTAACGAGCACGTCTTCAGGTTTGATGAGCAGTTAGTGTAACGTTCTCCACACACGTTCATTCCAGTGAATGCAGATATGCACGTTTCACTGGTGTGCATGAACCTTTAATATTGATTATGAATTCATAACAATGGTAACACTGGTTGAATCCATCAGTGGGGAAAGGTAGCACTGATCTTCAGTTGTCAGCAATGATCAACAATCACTGATTGATTGTTGATAACTGCTGATGCCCAACATTATCACCCATCAGCCTGTGCAGTCCACAGCTGCCCACACCAGTCCACAGCTGCCCACTCTGCAGTGAGCTCTAAGTTGAGAGTGAACGCAGACATTGGCATGTAGAAAGCTGAAGGTCTATGAAGCTGTGATTGCTGTACATGGATATGATGAGAAAGCCAGATTTGAATCATCCACCCTGCACCTCATCACTGAGTCAAAGTGACACAAAGGTTAAGGTGTTGTGCATATTACACACTTTCATTATTAACCAACTGGTGATTAAACCTCAGCCACTGTGTCAGTACTGCCTTAGAGAAGTGTGATAGTGATCCATGTTTCTGTGCTCTGCGTGTAGATAATGGAACATGGACTCAGCTGTGGCTGGTGTCGGACTACCATGAACACGGATCCCTGTTTGACTACCTGAACCGCTACACGGTCACAGTGGAGGGCATGATCAAACTGTCTCTGTCAACAGCCAGCGGCCTCGCCCACCTTCACATGGAGATTGTTGGCACGCAAGGTGAGAACCACACACCTGTATGTATCCAAGGTGAATCAGTGTCTAAATCAGGGGTCCCCAATCTCAGACCACGAGGGCCGGTGTCCCTGCAGGTTTTAGATGTGTCCTTGATCCATCACAGCTGATTTAAATGGATAAATTACCTTCTCAACATGTCTTGAAGTTCTCCAGAGGCCTGGTAATGAGCTAATCATGTGATTCAGGTGTGTTGACCCAGGGTGAGATCTAAAACCTGCAGGGACACCGGCCCTCGTGGACTGAGATTGGGGACCCCTGCTCTAAATGCTTGGATAGTGAACACAAACACCAACAAACAGAGTAATGCATGCCTCGCAAGTTTCCAAACGTAGCTGGACACGAGCGAGTGTGCCAGCTTTGCTGATCAGCAGCCTGGAGACATGCTCGGAGGAGGCGTGACAAAAACCACGTTCAGTAGCTCACATGAGGCGACTGAGGTGAAGACCACGTATGTTTAAATCAGCCTGAGTAAACATGGAGTCTGTTAGCCTGTATGAGTATACAGATAGAGGCAGGTATGCTGGAGTATAGACTAGGGGTGGGTTTTGATTATCGATTTATCGATTAAAATCGATTCTGGCTTGGATAACGTGATATCGATTCATTAAAATCCTGAATCGATTTTTAAATCTAATTTTATTTTGCCTGAAACGCCAGAATCTCAGGTTAAACCTCACAAAATTTCAACAACCACCAAACAGCTAAAACAGTCAATGAGAGCAGGAACATGGATTCTGCACAAAGACGTAAACACAAAGCGCGGACCCGCCAACGCATCAGAATCAGCGAGCTGTCGCCTTTCTCACCCGACGGCACGGACACGGTCGGGGCTGAAAGCCGACAGCTCGCTGATTCTCATGTTTCGGCGGGTCCGCGCTTTGTGTTCACGCCCTTTTTGTGCTGATTCTGAAGCTGTTAGTTTTATCTCTCTCCAAACAATATTGACCGAACCAGCAGCAAAAGAAGATCCAAACTACGCTTCACATTTTGCTTCACGTAAACATCGTCATGAAATCACTCTTAGTTTTGCCGTTTTGCTTCCACCACAATAAAATCACACTTCATGCACAGCTCTCTCTTTCTCTCTCACAGTATACTTCAAGAACAGTTTCCCATCTAAAAATCTGTTTTCTGCATCATTCGCTTGCTTATTACGCACAAGTCGGCTGCTGTTTTTTTTTTTTGTTTTTTTTTTTACTTACTTCTGAAAGGAAAGCCTCATTTCTGCTGTTCAATACTGAACAAATGTAAACTTTTTAAAATTATGCAAAATTGCAAAACGCTCAGCTGTGTCTCTAATAAAACTGCTGTAACTTTGCTCTGCTTCACGTCAGCAGCATCAGGTAATGTTCACATGTTGATAAATGACTTTCTTTCGTTTTTGATCTACTGCAGAATATTTTTAAGGTTATCTGTTATAAAATCCCAGACCAGGAAAGTCGCCTTCATGTTTTTCTGTTTTATCCTCAGTTACTTTGACACAAATCTGCTGTGATGCTCACACCTTTGATAGAGTCTCGCAAGTGTCAGCTTTCTTTTTATAGATATAAAAATGTGGAAATGTACTGATAGGTGATCAGAATTAGAATATTTCTGACTGAGGCAAAATTTCCCCGATTCAAATCGAATCAAATCGAATCGATTCAGGACCTTGTGAATTGGATTCGAATTGATTCTAGAAATCAGTGATGATACCCAGCCCTAGTATAGACATCAGTCTGAGCCATCGCACACAAAGCCAGGGATTGTTGGTCAGAAATCAGCCTTGGTTGTCCAATACTGTCCCGACAGAAGTGTATGGTGACGCAGCACGCTGCTGTGAGATCTGAGCAAAGTACACTGATGTGTGTAATGAAAACTGGGTCACTGTCCTATTGGAAGGCCCAGTTTCTGTTCCTCTCATGTCCCCTGAAGTATATCAAAACAGTTCTGAGGAGGACAATCTGAAATGTGATTGGCTGCAGCAGAACAATAGGTTTGAACTGAAAGCACTTCATTGCATATTCATAAAAGGCCCAGTACTCACATATGTCAGAAGCTGCGTTACATGTACTTCACAAAAAGTATAATACATGCAATAAAATACATTTATCAAGTTAGGGAGGAAAAACAAGTATTTATTGTAAGGTCATTTAACCGTAGGTATATTTCTTGGTTAGTTGTTTAAGGAGCTTGGAAAGAAAAGCGTCTGGACTTCTTTAAGTTGCTTGAAGACGTTTCACCTCTCATCCAAGAAGCTTCTTCAGTTCTAAGGTCAAATGGTGGAGAGTCCCAGATTTAAGCCCTGTGGGAGTATCCCCCCAAAGATGGACAATGGACCCCCTGATGATCCTCTACCTCAGGGGTCCCCAATCCCAGTCCACGAGGGCCGGTGTCCTGCAGGTTTTAGATGTGTCCTTGATCCATCACAGCTGATTTAAATGGATAAATTACCTTCTCAACATGTGTTGACCCAGGGTGAGATCCAAAACCTGCAGGACACCAGCCCTCGTGGACTGGGATTGGGGACCCCTGCTCTACCTAGTCACATGATTAGGTAGAGGCATTTTCAAGGCCTTTTCATGCCTTGGCTCATGTGATTAGATAGAGGATCATCAGGGGGTCCTTTGTCCCTCTTTGGGGGGATACTCCCACTGGGCTTAAATCTGGGACTCTCCACCATTTGACCCTAGAACTGAAGAAGCTTCTTGGATGAGAGGTGAAACGTCTTCAAGCAGCTTAAAGAAGTCCAGACGCTTTTCTTTCCAAGCTCCTTAGACTACGATGACCTGGATGACTGAGAACCTTCACAGGCTTCTTGGTTAGTTGTGGGCGTGTGCTGATTGTACCTCTGGGTGTGCAGGAAAGCCAGCTATTGCCCACAGAGACCTGAAGTCGAAGAACATCCTGGTGAAGAAAAACGGGACGTGCTGCATCGCTGACCTGGGTCTGGCTGTGCGGCATGACTCTGCCACCGACACCATCGACATCGCTCCAAACCACAGAGTAGGGACCAAAAGGTAACCTTTGACCTTTGACTCTACACCTGTAAAATGTTAGTGACGCAAGAAGATGATGGTTACAAAGTAGTGCTAGTCTTTTTCATTTCAATTTTCAATTTTTCTATTCAAGTGTGTGTGTGTGTGTGTGTGTGTGTGTATTCCTAAAACTTTTAAACATGGAAGAGTGCAAAAAGCTGCCTGTTTCCCACTGTGATATCCAACTTTATAAACTTCTTTTTCTGTCAAACATTTTGGAGAAAGTTGTGTCCGTCTAACTCAAAGCCTTTTTAGATGTTCGAGTCTCTTAATAGCATCAGATTTGCACTCCTGAGGGTTTTTAATGATATCACCCTGGCTACAGATTGAGGTAGGGCTGTGTGATATGACCAAACTCTCATATCCTGATATAAGACATTTATCGTCCCGACAATCATACATATCACAAAAATGTTACTTTTTCTGCAAATTCTGTGAATCTCGTTCAACTCGACCTGTGTGAAGTGTTTCCAGCTGGGCATCGTGTACCTGTTTTGACCAATGCATGAAACGATATATTTTTAGTCATAAGTTGTTTCTTTGTATTTATTACATGGCGTGCTGCGGGAAAAACCTGTTCTAACGTTTGAGTCTAAAGTTTACTTTGAGCACCTGATTTTTGCTTCACATCCGTAAACTCTCTCCATACTTTTTCACGTGTTTCAGTTTATTTTGAAAAATCTCAACAGGATCTTCAGCTTTATTGTGAAAGGTTTATGTGGAAAATAAACAACGCGTAAAAACAGTCGCTTGTCCGTCCGTAGTGTGGTTATATTAAATGTAAGAGAAAGAGAGAACTTTAAGAAATGAATATAGCCGCTACAGTGACCATCAGAACAGGGAAAAATATTCTGTAAAAAGTTTATTTAGCGACACCACGAAAGAAATGATAGCGTAAAATGAAATGAAATATGTTTTCATATCGTCATCCGATATATGTCGTTATATCGAACAGCCCTAGATCAAGTGACCAAGTGTACCTTTCCAAATAAACATACATTCAAATGTACCAGAGTAAACCAGTATCTCTTCTTCGCCTCCAGCAGTGGTGTCATGAAGCGGCTCGCCTGTTTGTGTCGTTCCAGTACATTACTGCCATCTTGTGGCCACTCAAAGCTCTGCTAGTTTGTGCTCATAAGAAACTATTGTCCTGTGTGTGTGTGTGTGTATGTGTGTGTGTGTGTGTGTTGTTGGTAACTGCTTTGGTACATTAGTGTGAAAATGTTTCTGATCATGATGGAGTGAATGGCAGCCTGTACCTGTCTGACCAGTTCAAACTGCCCGTATAGATACTGACTGTTAACCATGACATAAACTATAAGTGTTTGAACTGTTTTTGTTACTCATATTTTCTTCTTTTTAAATCCAGATGTAGGATTGTGTTTCTGAGCTCATGGACAAATGTTCTTTTTTGTGACAGCCACTGCACACAAAGGATTTATACAATATGATTAATACTGTTACTTTCTGCACAATTAAAACAGTGTTGTGTTTAGTGAGGCGTGTTTGCTGCTTGTCTTGGCCCTTAGCTGTAATAGACGCCGGGCAGCCAACTTCATAAACAGGCCATGTAGGATTTTCACATTATCTGAGTCGGGGAGGAGTTTGAGCTCAACTTTTCAGACAATCTTGTGAGCACAATAACTCCAGAAAAATGTTACCGCGGATATTCAAATTCATACCATTGGGGCATCTACTAAAGTTCAGATAAGGTCACCATTACTTGAGCTGGTCGTGGCTACGCTGTGAGTATCACATGCGTTACTTGGAGCCTTTCCAGCTTCACTTAAGTTTAAGTGTATTTTATATTTTTATTCATGCTTTTATGTTTTTAATTTTTTATATTTATTATTTTACTGCGGTGCATGTTTAACTTTCTTCATAAGTAAAGTTGGCTTGGCTCTGCTTGTCCACTCAAAGCACTTCACACAGTTCAGCACATTATTTTGGATGGTCAAACCGTGGAAGTCGGATTTTAGTCATCGCTGTAACGCAAACATGAAATACCATACAAGCTTAAATATGTTTGTGTTTCATTTGGATATCCAGAGATCTCATTTAACAAGAGTTGTTATTAGCTCAGTCCCAAGTACATGCAGGGTACCATGATGGTGACAGTTAGAATGAGTATAGAACTGGTGATAATACTGCTTCTTAACTAAAGCACATCATATGAGCTAGATGCTGCTATGGTTCTAAGTAGTTTTTAACAACGAGCTTAGAAATGACATGCATACATGTGCCAGGTGACTGCACAAGCGTCCAGAGTGACAACACTTGTCTGTTTCTACCATCAGAGTCTATCTGACCACAGGAGTCCATACTTATAATATATGATTGGCATTAATGGCTGCCACATGAGTATCCTGACCAGCCTGCTCAGAGATACAGTGGTAAACACTAGCACGTTAGCAGGGACTTAACTTTACCATCATAAAACGCTGTGGGTAATCACTGTGGGTAACAGTGCACAGTCTCAGTGGGGACTGTATTTGGTTGTGTTTTTGGACCAAGCGTTGTTCACCAGCCCGTCCTATCCGTCCTCAGGTATATGGCTCCAGAGGTGCTGGACGACTCCATAAACATGAAGCATTTTGAGTCTTTCAAACGAGCTGACATCTACGCCATGGGCCTAGTCTTCTGGGAGATCGCCAGTCGCTGCTCCATGGGAGGTGAGGGTCAAATAAACACTTTGAAGTTCATTAGGTGGCAACAATGAACTGAGAACCTGACTGGAGCTAGGTTTTGCAGTATTTACAAGGTAAACAGAAGACCTGAGTTTTCATTGTGCTGTTTTTCTGTCAGGCATTCATGAGGACTACCAGCTGCCCTACTATGACCTGGTCCAGTCAGATCCATCAGTGGAGGAGATGAGAAGGGTGGTTTGTGAGCAGAAGCTTCGGCCCAACATCCCCAATCGCTGGCAGAGCTGTGAGGTAGGACGAGTCTCACTCACTGATAGTTATCACCCACTCACTTATCCACACCAAGATCAGTGGACCCAGTGCATCCAGTGTTACCATCCGCATAGATGTGAATGTTGTCATCGTCCAGCACCACGATGACTTTACCAAGAGTATGTTAATTCAACTACAGTACTGTAAAAAAGTATTCTTGTGTTTTGCTTATTTATCAAAGGCACATGTTTAATATTTTGATGTTATGCAAAGATAATTAAAGTACATACAGAGTGCAGTTTTGAACTGATAAGAGAACAAGTTCACGGTTCTGTCAGTTCCAGAAGCTCTTCCAGGTTGTGAAGCATTGACCCTACTTCGACCATCACATGTTTGACTGTTGCTATGATGATCTTTTTATGAAATGCAGTTATTTTGAACATGTTACAGCAAAGCTTCCAAAAAGTTCAACTTTCTCTCAGTTCTTGGTAGAATATGTTCCCAAAATACTGAGGGATCATCAAGTTGTTTGTGTAGTCTAAGGAGCTCGGAAAGAAAAGCGTCTGGACTTCTTTAAGTTTCTTGAAGACCTTTCACCCGAGAGGCTTCTTCAGTTCCCAGATTTAACCCTGTGGGAGTGTCCCCCCAAGAGGGACATGGACCCCCTATTGATCCTCTGCCTAATCACATGAGCCAAGGTGTGAAAACGGGTGTAGGTCACAATCAGCCAGGGTTTTGGGTAAACTGCTGTGAGACCTAGCCCCACCCTATCATGTGATTCCCTGAGGTCAGATGGCCCAGGATGTGAGTGGGCGTTAAGGCGTCTGGGAAGGATCTCAAACTGGATTAGAGATGGCAGACAGCTGGTGTCATAAGCCCCGCCCTCTGTTCAAAGATGGCCATTCACAGTGGACATGGATGCTTCTTTCACTCTTTCAAACTTGTTCCTCTTAGAACTGAAGAAGCTTCTCGGATGAAACGTCTTCGAGGAAACAAGTCCAGACGCTTTTCTTTCTGAGATCCTTAGAGAACGATGAGCTGGATGACTGACAACCTTCACATAGTCCTTTGTGTTCCTTTTGGTCATCGGTGCTTCTACCTTAGAGCTCTGCCATATTGTTATGGACTAATTGTTATATCAGCTCTGTTCTCCTCTGCCTGAGCACTCAGCGCATTTTATACAACATGCCTCCTTCACCCATTCACATAAGCCTTCATGCTCTGATGGATGTGTCTGAGAGCAGCACTAGTATCTTCCCAACCAGGATCGAACACCAACTGAAAAACACTCCGGTTATAAATCAAATCTTGGTAAAGGTGAGGTTGTGCTTGTTTGTCACCTGTCCAGGAGGCTGTCACCGTCCTCCCTCCCATTCACAGTGACCCAGACTGTGACACATACAATCAAGAGCCCATATAGAAGTACGCTGAAGCTGCTCAATGTTTTCAGACAAACTATTGTCATTGGGCAGATTTCCCCCTGCACAGTATTTCTGACCGTGTAGGTGTCACAGTGCAAACTGTGCATGCTGAGAAAATAATTATCAGGAAGTGATATGAATGGAGCAGCTGGGAGTGGTGCATGGTTACACGAGAAGACGACCCTGGAGGAGGTATCAGTAGGTACTTCCACTGTGGCCATGGAAGTGATGGGAATGCCTGAATCTAATGAGTTGGATGGGTGGGCGACTGTGTGTGTCGAGGCGAACATATCAGGTGCTGTTTACAGCAGAGTACATGCAAAGGCAAGATTAAAGATTAGAAGAGTCTGCTGGAAAGTTTCTGATTTACTGAGGGAAGAAAAAGACATTTCACACCAAGATTAGCTCAGACAGTCATAGAGAGCTGGGCTGTAGTGTTGAGCAAACAAAGAGCAGTTTCAGCTGTGTAGGTCCGGGACAGGTCACCATGGCTAACACTGACACAGCTATTCACACTTACATTCACACCTGTGGGCGACTTCGAGTCACTCGTGTCAGAGTCAGAGGAACTTTATGAATCCCAGAGGGAAGCTGAGGTAACCTAACCCCACCAGCTCCATGTGTTTGGAGGCTGGATAGCAGATTTGAACCATTCATTCATTGGTATAGGTGCATGCCATGAAGCAAGTATGCAGACTGCACACTTATGTGTGTGTTGAGTTGATGAGGCTGATTGTGTGCTCTTCCTCCTGCAGGCCTTGCGGGTGATGGCAAAGATCATGAGGGAGTGCTGGTACGCCAACGGAGCTGCACGACTCACTGCTCTGCGAATCAAGAAAACACTGTCTCAGCTCAGCCAGCAGGAGGGGATCAAGATGTAGAAACAACTACCAAACACACACACACACACACACACACACACACACACACACACACACACACATACATATATATGACTTTCATCCATAGCATTATTATCTTTATGATTCACTGATTGCTCCTCCTGTTTGTTCTGAAGGGAAGTGATACGTTTCCTCTGTTGTCACCTCATTTCATTCATGGACTGACTAATCAGTACTGAAACTGAGAGTGTGTGTGTGTGTGTGGGCTAACACACACATACGAACGGCTGATTGGATGGATCAGATGAAGTATGGCTGAACAGGAAGAAGCCGCCACTCGTTGTTCTTCCTTTTTTCTTTCATCATATGAAGTGTATCCGTGCCTCCATCGCTCGTCTTCTACACAAACAGACACACATAAAGCCCCGAGCTCGGCAGGTTCTGTGAAACAGAGCGACAGCTGGAAATCACCTGGACGCCTCTGAGTCACAGCGCTTTGTTTCAGCCCCACATCTGTACATCGACATTGTGCTCTGAAGCTTCAGTTCAAGAATCCATTTAAAAATAGGACTTTTCTGTGGAACAGCTTGTTCTGTTAACATGTTCGCTCACACACCCAGCCTACAGTGCTGTGCAAAAGTTTTGAGCCAAGCCCATTCCTCTCTGTTTCCCTTAGAACATGAGAAACGTGTGCAGCGCTTTGTTGTGACATACAGACACTGAAATTCTAATTCTAATAGGCTTAAAGGCAGAAAGTTCATATTTGGCCAATCAGAATGAAGACTAACAGCTGTGGCTGAGGCCCAACAGATGGATGCTCAGTGTTGTGGTCTTTCCCTACACAATGATGACGTTTTGAATCAAAAACTTCACATTTCCATCAGACCTGCTGCCACTGATTTTTCAGCTCCCTCCTTGTGTAGTTTGGCATCCCTCAGCTTTGTCTCTCGGTTTCCCTTTTGTAAGAATGGATCTTTGACTCCGCCCATCCACTGACACCATTTCTGACCACTGGCCAACCATAGATGTAGCAGCAGGAGAGCCAGAAGTATCTCGTCAGGTCTTTGGTGGAGTTTTTCTTAAAGAAATGACTCGAATAATAATGGTCTGCTGTAGATTGGAACCCTGTCAGTGTGTGCTTTGTCCTCTGCTGGTTTCCTCACATTGTTGAGGACACGACACACTAATCACCTTCATTGTGCAGAAATACAGTTTCATGCCTCTTTGGTATGTTTCAGAGTGTTTTATAAAAACCAAGTGCCTAAAGAAATGACGTAACCTTGGTTTAAATGATCATTGTTAAGGTGCCTGTTGTGCACAGAGACAGCGCCGGTTCATCCTTTGAGTTGAACCATCGCTTCTAAACAGCAGTGTAGTGGAGACTTTTGCACAGCACTGTACATTTTTGAATGTATATTTGAATGTACCTTTGAACATGGGCCACATGCTTTTGGTTTGCAGCAGGTTTGGGATCACAGTGAGGACAGCATTGATAGGAACACTCTGGCCTTGTTTGGCTTCCATTTGTGGCTTGTACAGATTTCTCTATGTAGACGCTGCATTCGAGCTGGGGCCATGCGTCATATCCAGCCGCCATGTTGCTCAGCAGGCCAGACTGTTGGCTCTTATTTAAAAAGCTTTTAAAGTTCCAATGAAAACAAGTGAGAAGTACAGAACAAGGCTCCATGTTCCACCAGGGAATATTTTACTGCTATTAGCTTGCTTAATTTGTCACAATTAGCATTTTAATTAATGTAAAATATCAGAACAGTGTGAATATTTGTCAGCAGAGAACTGCATAAAGCCTGTGCACAACTGTAATATTTACTTTAATAACAGGAGTATCATTGTTACTATAAATAATGTGAACATTTTCACAGCGAGTGCCCTGAGTACAGTTCAAAAGACAAACTGTGGCTTTCTCAACAGCACGGCAGCTGTAATGATGCATGGCTGCTGTGGGCAGCTCTGTGGAGGTGAGTGGGTGCTGCCACCAGAAACAGAACCAGTGTCTGCCATGAGCATTCCCGTTTTCCTCGGCCTGGAGCAGAAATCCATGCAGAGTGCATAGATGCTCCCACAGCATGCTCCTCTTGTGTTACAGTAGCTCTGGGGACTGAACCGGCTCTTTGACCCGCTCTCTGATTTATGCATCACCTTTATACTTTCTGTTGTTCGAGCCACACCGCTCCGTTTCATTCAGTGTGGTTTTCAAAAAGCAAAGCGGACGTGGCGAAGTCATTCATTTTTGGCAAACATGCTGCAACATATGCAATATACAGTAGATAAATGTGTCTATTTTCTATACTGTGCTCTGCTAAACCACAAACGGCAAGAACAACAACCAACAGCTGCCACCATGCCTTCCAAGCCAGTCGTTACTGGAAAGTGCCGTGCTTCAAAGCCACCGTGTCCTGCGTTGGCTGTCGTGGGTTGTTTTTGTGCGTACGCAGCTTTATGTGGTGTGCGTCAGTGGAGGCTTGGCAGAGACCCCACTGAGCAGCAAGCTCATCCTATGCATACCCGTGATACAGGGAGGATAGGAAGCACACCGGACGCCGCTGCACCCACGGCCCAACTGACACACTGGTGCCATACCATCAGACCTCCCCTGGAACACCTCGCCACCTCAACGAGAACTTCTCATACAGCTTATCCTCTGGACGTGAGCTCCAGCACCGCAGACTGTTTGCAGACAAAGCTCTCTAGAAAAGAACCATAAAGACTCGTAAGCATTAACAATGTTGCTCTCTAAATGTAAACTCTCGGATTCTCCTTTGTTCTGTTTCTGTGTTGACGACGATGCCGCAGCATGAATCAAATGATGAACATTCTTTCTCTGTAGGATATTTAACAAAAAAGCAGTGAGGTGCATTCATTTAAATATAGCAAATGCATATTTACTAAGCCATAGGTTTTTCAGGTTGCATATTATTATTATGATTTTCTCTTTTGTCTTTTTCTACTAGAATGTACATTTACAAAAACATGAGATGATCAAAATCAAACCGACAATTTTGTCATTTCAGCTTAGCAAGCCTTAAGGGACCAACACGTAAGAGTCAGGATATGCTCTTCATTTTGTGTGTGTCGTTTTTTAAAATGAAAATCGATAAATCTATTATACACATATATAATGAATACTTTGATGGAGTAAGTGTCATTATTCTATGTAAAGGATATATAGATGTATATATCGCACCTGATGTTCCAGGTGTGTTTGTCCTGTTGCCAAATTGCCATGACATCAAACACAGGTCACAAGTGCAGAACTGGGTACTTTGACTGGGACGTCTGCCACACCGTGATTTGCACAAAGACACCACAGAGTCTGTTTGTTGTTCAGCAATAAGTGCACTTCTGTACTGCTGTGGTGTTTATCTGTAAGTCGGCTGTCAGCGAATCAGTCTGTCTTCGTTCTTTCTTTTCCTTTTATCCATTTATAATGTATCATTGTGCTGCTGCTTCATTGGCCAGCTCGCTTTCCAGGTCGAGATGAGAGCTGCCGTTGGATGTGAATATCCCTCTGTTGCCTGAACCTGATCATTGTGTGCCATGTTGCTCGAACACAAACTCGCTCCAGTTGTTCGTTAAGCGTTTTTGTCAGCGACCATCCGCCGACTCACCAAGCGAATCCTCTGCTTCTCTGTGCTGATCGGTTAACATGGAATCAGACGGAGGTCTGTATATTATTTTAAGGAAGGGACTGGTGAGGTTGGGACTTGTTCTTTGTTGTCAAAGCATAAAAACTGCATCACTGAAAAGCTGTCATTATGGGACCTTTGGTGGAGATTCAGTTGGCTCTGAAATCCTCAGTGTACACAACATTTTCATGGAAAATCAAGACACAAAAGCTCCAGTCGGCTGAAGCTAAATATCATTTCACCAGCGTCTAAAGCCTACACAACATTTTCACAACCTGCTGCTGGCTTTTTACAGTTATGCCTCTGTTATCGTAGAAGAAAACATAGGACAAAAGAAAGATTGGCCCCCGTCATAGATGTAAAGCCTTTAACTATCTGCTGGAGCAAAAGAAAAGAGGAAAACAAAACGAGGTGACAGGCTGGTTAAATGTTGCATGTCTGGAAAAGTTGTTAAACGAGCAGGCTTGTCAAGGAGGTTAGGGTTAAAGGTTTGGTGGTAGAGGTCGGGAAAGTCTGAGATTACATCCCTTTAAGCTCTGCACAGGTGGGCCTTTAGGTAGGACTGGCAGCACGTGGAATGTGTGCCATCCACAACAACAAAAGCTCAATAAACAGCTCTCCTGATATGCCTTTACTAGGTCAATCTTCATTTTGTCTTAACGTCACCAGCAGCCTTGTACCTTTTCTTTTCCAACCCCAACATAAGTGTAAAAAGATGTTTACCCAGCATTTTTCTCTCTTGAACAGAACCACTTCTGTCTGTTGAGTCTGTCTTGGCTTTTTTGTCTTGTTGTTCCATATTCTCTAACTGATCCAACAGCTACAACGGCCACGCTTCACTGCAGCGGTTTCAGTGGCTTAACAGCTCTGTACCGAGTAGACCAACTCACACTCACCTCTGCTTGTTTTTCTGATCATTTCTCTGTGAACTAACACGTTAAGGCTGGAGTAGGAGTTAAATAAAGCATTCGGCGAGACGCAGTGATTGGGAAAAGAGCTCGCACTTGAAGACAGTGCCTCCTCTGGTCTCTTAAGGCTATGCAGAAGATAATCTCAGTGAAGGTGAAAATCTAGGCACTAAATCCTTTTATCAATACTAGAGTGGGCATGTTTATCAGATTATGTTGATTGGACAGAGCCCAGACACGTTCCATCAGCCACTTCATTTCATTTTTAATGCATGGTTTAACTCTGATGTCTAGTGGCTACCTTTGGGAAGTTGTTGGGTTTCTCCTTATAACATTTCTAGGCTTGACCTGGAGGATCATCTTACCGCTGTGATGATCAAACTATGCCCATAAGCTGTCCTGGTGATGGTCATGAAACTTGGATTTTTAAATATTTGTAATTTCTTTTCATTCATCCATCTGTTCCCTTTTACTAACCTTATCAGGGTTGCAGGGGGGCTGGAACGTATCCTAGCTACCATAGGGCGAGAGTCGAGGTGCAGGTCACAGGGAGAGATGGCTAACACACCTGTGGGCAATTTAGATTCACCAATGAACCTAACCCCATTAAATGCATGTCTCTGGACTGTGGGAAGAAGCTGGAGAAAGGATGTAAACTTTCATGATTTTTAGTTTTGTACGCACTTGCTTGAAGAAGAACGTTTAAAGTGGTAAAATTTGAGAACAACCACAGGTACAGTCAAATGCTCTTCAGTATTCTCCTTATAGGAATACTTTGAATGGTGTGCAGAACCCATTTAGTTTGCAGAAGCTTGCTTAATGACAAACACAATTCTGCACCAAGAGAGTTTTATACAATTCACTTTGAACTCGGTGCTAGCGTCTGAGGGTTCTTAGACATAAGCAGCTCCTTCTGGAGACTAAAGAGGGCTTTTTTGTTCCCTAACACCTGGAACACCAGTCACAAAATTCATGAGATCTCCCAGTCGCTTTTTAGGTGACCAAATTACTTATGAAACCTCCGTGACCATTCTGAAATTGAAGGTGCTGTTGGTCGGTCATTGTTCTTACAGTTGTGCAACCATTGGTCCGTTTCCAACCGTGTAGAGAGACTGGCTGTAGATTTGTTCATTTGTCCCCATATCTGAATCATCAAAGCTTCTTTGTGGTTGGCTGACCGTGAAAAGATGGCGTACTGTCGGTCAAAGCTCCAGCAGCACTACAGCTGTGTTACGTAATCAATGCTTTTTGGACCGTGGCCTTCATCACGGTGATGTTTTCTGGAAAGCATTGGGAGTAAACCTGTAAGTCCTTTCCCTTTAACACAGTCTAACAGCAAAATGGGTCATTACGGCTTTGGTCCTCGTCACCACTGCAGCCTAGCTAAATATGGAGCTTTGTAAACTTTGATTAACTTTGCAAAAGTGTCTGTTCTAACCCAATCCATGGTCTTTCATCAACATTATTGAACTATTTGTTGCCTAAAACTAACCAAAGAACTGGAGGAGGTGACCGCAGACCGTGTCCCATCTTACACTGCTGCCCTGCAATCTGGCTAAATCTAACCAAAGTGCCAGTAAAAGCAAAAGTATATGTTTAGTTAAAAAGCCCCAAAATAAACAGAATAACAAGTCTGAATCCATGTTGGATGCCCAGTGTTAAAGTCCTGGCCACCACACCTCCAGCCTTCAGACTTTGTAGCTCTTTCTGTCTAAACGGGCACTTGACTTTAACACGAGCCGATACGAAAGGACAAAACTAAAACTCAACTTTAGAGAATTTGCATCACATTACTATGAGACTGTGTTGTTTCCTTACTTCTTTTAAGTAAGAAGTGATTGTTTAGTTATTTGGATCATGAACCATGTTTCAAACTGTTAGCAAGAAAACCTGCTGTACCTCATTTTGGAGACTCGCGTTCTGCTTTCTCTCTTTGTAGCTCTCAGTTAAATGGGGAGAGGTGCGCTGTGACGTATAGCCATGCAATCTCAAACCTCACTCCACCGGTCAGTAGCAGCATGGCTCAGCTGTTTGGTGACTCAGACCCATTAAAGCAGAAGCACCGTCGAATATGCAGCCTTTCCACGTTTTACTTCGTGTACACGTCAGGCCTGTTTTCCTGCTTTGTGCGGATTGATGGATGGCCAACAGGGAGGTGTCGTGAACTATGCCAGCAGCTCTACCGCTTCAAACCATGCACTGACAAATTCCCACAGCTGCGAATGTATCAGTCCTCTCAGAGTCAACATCCCAACCCGAGCACAACCTGCATATCTCAGCCCAAACTTGTGTCTGCAAGCGTGCAGATATCGCCCGTCTCTTTCTCTCAATATGCAAAGCCGGGCTCAGTGGCATCTGTCCACGGAGTCCCGTTGGATCACAGAGACCTACCTATGCTAGCAGCATCTATACACTGTGACCGTATTAGGGTGACGTGCTCCTCTCCTGAGTGCCCTCCATCATCTCACAGACTAGAGAAAGGCGGTGTGGGTCACTAAAGGGCTCTGCCTCTGCTTGGAACAAACCTTTTCCACCCTGGTTTAATGCTGCAGCATGGCCTCTTTGGCAGCAAAGGTAGTAGAAAGCTTTAACATGTTTTATTTGGTGCCTAAGTTTGACTTTTGCTTTTGACCTCCAACGATGAGACTGCATGTGTCTGCATAACCCGCTTCATAGATGTCATCCAAAAGCTGAAAGTGATCTGTAAAAAGCATCGAGTAATTAAAGTGTTAAAAAGGACACTTAATCAAAAAGAAAATACCTCTTTGAAAGACCAATGTATTTTTACCTCACTGTATATATTCCTGATTTGTTTACTCCAACTTTGCAATTGATCTGTTTTTGTTTCTATGAAATGCTTAAAGATGATTGGTTTCTTCTTTTTCATGGTACTTTTCTGTCACATGGCGCTGTAATGTGTTAGTGTTGTGAGCGAGCAGTATACTCCTTCCTCTGTTACCGTGCTCTGTGTGTGACCTGTCGCTTGTGTTCTGCGTGAACTGTATAGTCAATGCGCTTTACAAATGTCCACGCCCTCTTCTCTGGTTACAAATGCCTTGTTCAGTATGGTTTTGTTTTTTTGTTGAACAAAGGAGGAAAAAAAAAGACAAAGTGGAAGTGGGACGCTGGAAGAGAGGGGTGAGACTGTTGAGCAGAAACCCCTGAACTGTGGAGGTCACCTCAAAACTCTCTGGATTTCTAGACGTATATTATAATCTTGAAATGTTTATATAGTGTGGAGAGATGAATGAGATGGGCTTAGAGCTAGAGGATAGACACATGTTAACTTCTAACGTAGCTGGAGTAGAAAGTGGTGTGAATAAAGGAACCCTGTTTCACTATCACGTTTGTGTTTTTCAGCTTTATTTGAATGTTGCACACTCGGCACTCCAACAGCACATCGAACACATCATTTAAAGAGCGCGATCATGATTATGTCTTAATCCATGCTCGACCATCCAGGCGAGGACATCCCCAAAGGTTGATCCTGTTCATCTGGACGTAGCGTGACTTCTTCAGTCTCAGCTGACTGCAGGTTTCCCCAACCGTATAAACAGCACCTCTGCACAATACTGGAACCAGCAGCACTGATGAACAATGGGCTGGGAGGTCAGTTTGCAGTCAGCTGAGCCTGAATAAGTCACACTACGTCCAGATGAACACAGTCAACCTTTGGGGGCAGCAGTCATTATGTACATACTGTCTGTGAAGGTTCTCAGTCATCCAGGTCATCGTAGTCAAAGGAGTTTGCGAAGAAAAGCGTCTGGACTTCTTTAAGTTGCTTGAAGACGTTTCACCTCTCATCCGAGAAGCTTCTTCAGTTCTAAGGTCAAATGGCCGAGAGTCCCAGATTTAAACCCAGTGGGAGTATCCCCCCAAAGAGGGACAAAGGACCCCCTGGTGATCCTCTAATCACATGAGCCAAGGTGTGAAAGCGGGTGTGGGACCTAATCAGCCAGGGTTTCGGGTGAGCTCATTGTCAAACCTGGCCCCACCTCGTCATGTGAATTCCTGAGGTCAGATGGCCCAGGATGTGAGTGGGTGTTATGTACATACTGTTAGTGTAATACAGTGCAGCACACACATAGCACCGTGCAAAAGTATTGAGCCAGAGCCACAAAGCCATACATACTCTTACACTTTTTACAGTTAGTAATCTCAGTCAGTCGTTTTTTAGACTTTTTAAAGTTTTTTTTCTTTGTGTTTTTTAGTGTAATCATTTTCAGAGAAATCTGACCCATTGCTAATTCAAGCACCTAACTCTTTAACACTAGAATTACTGAGCCTTTTTTTCCCTGGTGCAAGTCCCTGGGAGAGATTCAGGTCTTTCTTTCCCTGCAAGGCTACTTTCCTTCCTTACCTGCAGCGTACTATACACCATGGTAGTTTCTATGTGCAATATTTCTCATATGCAATATTAGTTCTTGTCAATCCTTGTCACTACATTGGATGCCTGTCTATAAACATATATACACAGAGTTGTACATATATTTATATAGCCACACCTTACATAATATGCATAAAGTCTAGTTACACACACACACACACACACCTATATCTACATATATATATATACACACACACACACACACACAGATCAATAGATAGATAGGTATATATATATGTGTGTGTGTGTGTATACACACACCAATATTTTTGAATACATGTGTCCATATTTATGTTTCCAGATTGTTTGTATAGTGCACTTTCTATACCGTGCTCTTTGTTCAGTTTTTATTTAGCTGCTTTTGTCTTGCACTGTCCACTTTTTGCAATGACAATGCAGATTTTCCACTTGTGGGACAAATAAATGCAGATTTGCTGTGTGTGTGTGTGTGTGTGTGTGTGTGTGTGTGTGTGTGCAACATTGGCATTTGTTTACTCAGAGCCAAGGCAGGCCAAACCTCTGTGTTACAACCTACATACAAAAGACACACATTCACAATATATGGGTACACAAGTCTGTTTTATTTCAGTGTTTCAAACTTTACAGCGTTTGCAGACCCAGTGTCCATCATCCCTGCATTTGGCACAGGTGAATTTCTGACATGTTGCACAGGTAAACCTGCTGCGATTCCTGTTGCAGCTCTCTTGCACCTGGCACTGTGTTGTCTTTACAGTCCCTGGCACAGCAGCTGCAGCAGCTTCAGCAGCCTGCTTCTGTTCACCGTTCACTATTCACCGTGCCCAGTAACGTTGTTTTGCGCTGCAGCAGTCTGTGCGACAGTGACAGTGAAGTAAAGAAATTGTCCATTGTGACATTTCTCCCATCATCCAAAAACGGCTCCATCAGTTTCATGACCACGTTCTCTGCCAGCCTCTCTCCCTTCTGACGACTGGGGTCCTTTCCCAAGTAAGGAGATGCACTGCAGACATATTTGGTGTCCAAATCCGTGGCCATCCAGAACTTGATCCCAAATTTGTCTGGCTTGGTTGCAATATACTGTGTGAATGGACAACGAACCTTGGTAGGGAACAGCTGTTCATCTATGGTCATGTGTTCCCCTGGAGTGAAACTCTTAGCACAGTTCTTGTTGAAGCGTGTCCAGATGTCGGAGATCGCCGCAAATTTGTCTGTTTTCACCCGTTCTGCCCGCGTGTCCCTGTCATCAAATCGAAGGTGTTGCATAATTGAAATGAATCTATCTCGGGGCATTGTCTCTTTGATTACTGGCACCAGAAATCTTTCTGACAAGCAATCCACAATGGCACCAACAGGACACATGATTGCTCTTACAAACAGGATTGAAATGAATGCCATCAGTTCATGAACTGACAAATTCCAGTCTGGCTCTGTTCTGCGGGCTTGATGTACCGTGCACTCTCTGATGGTCTGCAGCATTCCCACGTCTAACAGGCAAAGGAAGCTTTGGAACACACTTGTAATCTTACGTTGTCGGAAGATAAACAAATAGAAAATGGTAAATTTACATGAACCTCACTCTAAATGGGTTTATATAAATATCATATCTACTATGGCAGTGACAAACCTTAGCAGACTCTGTGGGTCCAGCTTGCGCAGTGAAGCACGAATGATTTGCTACTGCACTGGGCATTCCAATGTCCTCCTCAACCCACACAGTACCATCTTTTGCCGTGTGGCTCTGGCTGGGCTTCCCAGTACCACGGGTCCTCTTCCGTGGAGGCATGTTGGGTTCTTGTTCCGTCTCCTTTTCAGATTCTTCTGAGGAGGTATCAGTGGCCTGCTGGACAAAAGAAACCTCTCCTCCATCAGAATCTGCTTCGTCCATTTCCTGAAGCAAGGCCAAAGCCTGTTGCGCGGAGAGGTTCTTCCTGCGTGGCAGTGATACGGAGGCCATCCTGATGTGCGTTCTCAGAAATGCGAACAAGAAATGATTCTCCCGCCTGGGTCGGTCTGCTTTTATGCACAGCACTGTGCTGTAGTCAAGCAATGCCACTCCCTCACATACACAGTCACAATGGAACAATGGAAGATCTGTGCTGAGAGTCAAGGAAGGTGTGAATGTGTGTCTTTTATATTTGCAGGTCAGTCAATGTGTGGGATATTTTGTATAGGTACGGCAGGCATTTCTGAAAGTTGTAACACAGAGGTTTGGCCTGAGTTGGATCTGAGCAACTCTGAGTGAGCAAATGCAAATGTGCCAGGCCTCAAGGATAATAGAATAGAATAGAATTCAACTTTATTGTCATTGCACATGTCACAGGTACAGGGCAACGAAATGCAGTTTGCATCCATCCAGAAGTGCTTTAGCCATGATATAGATATATTACAATATATATTAGCAATAATATAGATGTGTAAGTATATTACAGAAATGGGTCTATTATGGTATGTTATAATGTACACGGTATGAATTATGTTATGAATATTCTATAACTATAAGTACGTACAGGCTGTAGTGAGTACAAGCTATGTACAGGCTATGAACAGGATATAAATATGAAAAAAACTATACAGAAATCTGAGATATACAGTTATACAGAAATGTGAACTATGCAAGTTATGAACAGTTGTAGGATTAAAAATTATCGTATGTACAGAATGATTATTTACACAGAACTATACAGTAGTGCAGTTAAGATAAGTGAGATATGTGGATAATTTCTACAGAGGCTATATAAAGTGCTAGTGGTTGTGAGTGGTGGTTCAGTCCATGTTATTATTGTGTGTTTGAGGGTACAGTCGTCCATTGTGTGTGTGTGTGTAGGTGGTTGTGGGTGTGTGTATGTTCAGTCCATGAGTTTAACGTGGGTCAGATGTCAGGAGGCAGAGTTCAGGAGTCTGACAGCTGTGGGGAAGAAGCTGTTCCGGTACCTGGTGGTCTTAGTCCGGAGGCTCCTGTAGTGCCTCCCAGAGGGCAGGAGGGTGAAGAGTCCATGTGATGGGTGACTGGGGTCTCTGATGATTTTCCCAGCCCTTTTCAGACACCGCTTCCTGTAGATGTCCTTTATGGCAGGAAGTGGTGCTCCGGCGATGCGCTGGGCAGTTTTCACGACCCTCTGCAACGCCTTCCGGTCCGAGGCAGAGCAGTTCCTGTACCAGACTGTTATACAGTTGGTCAGGATGCTCTCGATGGTGCAGCGGTAGAAGTTCACCAGGATGTCTGAGGACAGGTGGTTCTTCCTCAGAGCCCTCAAGAAAAAGAGGCGCTGGTGAGCCTTCTTGACCAGCTTGGAGCAGTTGGTCATCCAGATGAGATCCTCGGAGATGTGGACTCCCAGGAACTTGAAGCTGCTCACACGTTCCACAGCCGTCCCCTTAATGTGGATGGGTGGATGTGGGTCAGCATTCCTCCTGTAGTCCACGATGAGCTCCTTAGTCTTCTTGGTGTTAAGCAGCAGGTTGTTTCTGTTGCACCACTCAGCCAGACGATCCACCTCCTCCTTGTAGGCGGTCTCATCGTTGTCACCGATGAGGCCAATCACCGTGGTGTCATCTGCAAACTTAATGATGGTGTTGGAACCATCAGCAGGTCTGCAGTCGTGGGTGAAGAGGGAGTAGAGGAAAGGGCTCATCACACAGCCTTGTGGTACACCGGTGTTCATTGTGATTGTTGATGAGCAGCGGTTATCCAGCCGGACATGTTGGGGGTGGTTGGTCAGGAAGTCCAGTAACCATTTCCAGATGAGGGAACTGATGCCCAGGTCTGTCAGTTTCCTGATGAGTTGTGAGGGGTGGATTGTGTTGAATGCTGAACTGAAGTCTATAAACAGCATTCTGGCGTAGGTGTTGTTGTTGTCCAGGTGTGAGAGGACAGAGTGCAGTGCGATGGAGACTGCATCCTCTGTGCTCCTGTTCTGGCGGTATGCAAATTGGTGGGGGTCCAGGGTGGGGAGGACACAGGATTTGAAGTGTGCTAAGACCAGCTGCTCTAAGCACTTAGTGATGATGGGGGTGAGTGCTACTGGGCGGTAGTCATTGAGGCTAGATGGGTTGGAGTTTTTGGGTATTGGGACGATGGAGGTGGATTTGAAGCAGGCCGGTACCACAGCGTGGGCCAAGGACAGGTTGAATATGTCTGTGAGCACTCCTGCAAGCTCCCCAGAACATGCTCTGAGAACACGCCCGGGGATGCCATCAGGACCTGCAGCCTTGTGGACATTGATCCTGCTCAGCACCGCTCCTACATCGGTGGGGGAGAGAGTCAGAGGTTGGTGGTCTGGCATCGTGTCTGTTTTGGTTGTGGTTGTGGGGTTCCCTCGCTCAAAACGAGCATAAAAGTTGTTGAGCTCATTGAGGAAGGAGACATCAGAGGATGCGGGGGAGGGTTTGGTGGTCCTGTAGACTGTAATGGTCTGGAGTCCTTGCCACATGTGTCGGGGGTTGGAGTTGGAGAAGTGTTCTTCTACCTTCTTTTTGTAATGGTGTTTGGCTTTTTTGATGCCCTTCTTTAGATTAGCCCTGGCTGTACTGTAGGCGTGTGCATCTCCTGACCTAAAGGCGGTGTTGCGGGCCTTCAGGAGGAGACGAACATCCCGGTTCATCCAAGGCTTCTGGTTGGGGTACATGGTGATCCGTTTCTGGGTGGTGACACTGTCTGTGGTTTTGGAGATGTAATCCAGTACAGATGAGGCGTACTGGTCCAGGTCTGTGTGGGTGAACATATTCCAGTCTGTGTTTTTAAATCTGTCCTGGAGCACTGCGTCTGTCCCCTCTGGCCACACTTTAATTGTCCTCACAGCAGGTTTCACACGTTGGATGAGTGGTGAATACCTGGGTGTGAGGAACAGGGAGAGATGGTCCGATTGTCCAATGTGGGGGAGGGGTGTTGCTTTGTAGGCTCCAGCCAGGTTGGAATAAACATGGTCTAAAGTCTTGTCTCCTCTGGTGTGGCAGGAGACATGTTGGTGGAATCTGGGGAGGACTATCTTTAAGTTGGTGTGGTTGAAGTCGCCAGCAACAATAAAAGCAGCCTTGGGGTGTTTATTCTGGTGTTTGTTAATGGCTGCAGAAAGTTCTTTCATGGCCAACCTAGCATTAGCGTCGGGGGGGATATACACTGCAGTGAGTATGATAGAAGTGAGTTCTCTGGGGAGATAATAAGGTCTGCATTTGACCATTAAAAACTCCGCATTAGGTGAGCAGTGACTCTCAGTAGTAGTGGAGTTCATGCACCAAGCATTGTTAATATAAATGCACAAACCTCCACCTCTGGTCTTGCCGGAGTCATCTGCTAGCCTGTCGGCTCGGTGTGTGTGGCGTCCTGCTAACTCGATAGCATTATCCGGGCAGCTGTTGTTCAACCATGTTTCGGTGCAAAACATGACATTTGAGTCCATAATCCGTCTGTTGTTAGTGATGGAGAGTCGTATCTCATCCATTTTGTTTGCCAGAGAACGGACATTGGTGAGGAAAATACTGGGTAAAGGCAACCGGTGTGGTGTTAGCTTTAGCTTAGCCCGTAGTCCTCCGCGCCTACCTCGCCTTTGTTTACGTTCTCGGCGCCGTCTGCGTGCACTTCCGCCTGGCCGGGGAGAGTGGGCAGCCTCCGGTGTTCTGGAGATCTCTGGGATGAGTCGGACATCGGCAATAAGACTGTTGGAGTTATGAGTCCAGATATCCAGAAGCTCTTGTCTGCCGTAGGTCAGCAACGCACAGCAATTCTGGATGAATAATCCGGTTAAAAGTAGATAAAAAACCGCTAAATAGCAGATTCTGGAGAGACACTGAGCCTCGCGTTGTTCACGCGCCGCCATCTTGGTATAATAGCGGTTATATAATGAGTATAATGGGTGGTTTGCACAACAAAAGCTGGAGGAGAAACGAGCTGACGACCTGTGAAAATCTCAGCAGGGGGTGCTTAACACCTCGGGACTTGCACCAGAAAATAAAAAACCCAGTAATTCTAGGGGGTGTTGGGTTTAGGGAAGTTACGCAAATTTGCGCAGGTTTAGTAAACCTAGTGTTAAGTTATCTTTAGGTGATTCTCAAAGAGCTGTTAGTAGACACAATGAATGAAACTGAACAACACAGAAGGACTGAGCCCCTAAAACCTTTGTCTTTCAGAGACAACAGCATAATGAAAACAGTGTCATGGAAATTTGTGAAGCTGTAACAAACCGAAATGTACGAATTTTTCCCCCACACTATCTCAAACACTGTGGCTTTGACATCGAAACACCTGGAAGCTGCAAACTGTTGCCATCTAGTCAAAAGAGCACTATTTCAGTATCATGGGTCACGAATACTTGGATGTAAAAACTGTAACAGTGGAAAATATTCAATTCACTAATCATGTATTAGTATATGTAGCTATTGTTACAGTCTCTTCTTGTTATTCTGAGCTGTAGTTATCCATTGTTTATCCTAAACAGTGAAAAGATGAATCAGTTGTTACATCATTTTAAACTCTGATGACTCCAGTGACCATCTATCATTTATCCCAGCGAATGTATGGGAGTCTTAAGGCTGTAAGACACCTACTGACATCAATTCAAATGGAATTATACAGAACATTTGTTTGTGCACCATTTTGTCAGTTTTACTGATTATTTTCATGAATGCTCTGATGGTCCGAGTTCATCCTATGCTAAAGGAAGTAATCAGGGAAGCAAAATCCTTGGTAAGCATGGGAATGCTTATTATAGTTAGCACATGAGATACTTTCAGGTCACTTCACTAAATTCAGGGCCTGCATCCTTCAATCAGCTTGGGGTGACTGTGGCTCATGAGGTAGAGCGAGTAGTCTACAGGAGCTCAGTGAGTTTTCTGGTCCATGTCGTCCATACGTTTGGGTACTCCCACAAATGCATCCTTCCTTCCTTGTTACTAAATAAAGAATGACACCAAAGAATTACTTCATAAATACTGGATACATATTATTTAATTGGGAATTAATGGCATTGTAAATCAGGAATTTGGCAATATGATTATTCTTAAGGTGACTGACAAACTGAAACACTGAGAACGAGTGTCAGAATCGCTCGCTTTCAGTGTTATACAGGGATGTGCCATACAGCTGATTTTGCAAAGGACACGTGTACATGAGGAGGCGTTCGGTGAGTGATGGGAAGGACTGAAGTGGACGCCCAAGAGATATGATACATGGTCTTTCTCATCCTGGCACTTTTTCAACTTCCTCCTGGAACCAGCAAAGAAGACAGGGATGAAGATTGTTCTTAGAGGAGCTGGGGATATCCACATTGTCTTCACAGATCATGCACAGAAAGCACCTCCCACTTACTGTCTTCGGACGTCTGCCCCCCTTCGTTCACATAATGGTATGATCCCAGTCTGTCTTTGAATGGGATTAGCTGCATAGTGTGCCCATCAAAATAAAGTCCCACCCCTGCCTGCATGGATTCTTAGCAGGGCTGAAGAGTCCTGAGAATGACAGGCCATTAATAACTGACATGTGAAATAATCTCGTGGACTGGTTAGACTTCTGTCCTGGGCTGAATGTGGCCGTAGGTTTGACACCCCTGCTTTAAATCTTTAAGTAAGAGGCTGCCAAACAGTTTTCTGCTTTTAAACTGTGGGAGATTGAATAAACATTGTGGCCAAACAGGTTTTCAAGCAGTTTGAAGTCAGACTTTCAAAATATACTCAAAGTGACAAAATGTACTCAGTTCAGCGAGAACAGCGTAGGCTATTTCAGTAAAGTCATGGTAACTTTATACTTCCTGTTTTAAAACTAAGTGTTTGAATCCCAAAATATTTAATAAAATTTTTAAATACATACAGAGCTAATCAATCTTCAGAGACCTTAGTAAACTTTTAGATTTTTTTTCTTTATTTCATCCATCCATTGGCTTATGATTGCCCTTATTAGGGTCCCGGGTGGGCTGGTATGGAGGACCAAAAGAGCCATGTGCATCAAAATAAAGAATTAATTCAAAATGAAAAAACTACTTATAAATCAATATTTCAAACAGAACTAGAAAAAGTTGCATTTCCTGTGAAAATGCAATGTGAATGCCATATAGTGGAATCTGCAGAAAACAGCTGAAGAAGCAGAAGTTTCTGCTGAAAAGAGGTAAAGAAGCTGAACTGTCTGCTGAAAAGAGGTCAAGGAGCAGAAATATCTGCTGAAAAGAGGTGTAGAAGCTGAAGAAGCTGAAGCATTCGCTGAAGACAGCTTTATTTGAAAGGGTACACTGAAGAGTGTCAAGAAAGCAGAATGAGTGCAAGGAGGGAAGATGTGCTGGACGAGCCACAGGTAGGATTCAAACCTGCACCACCTGGTCTCAAGGTAGCTGCTCATTTCACTGAGCCAAACTGGTTCGCATGGGACTAAAAGATATGATGAGAGAAAAAATGTGCAGGCTGCTGAAAAGAGCTGAAAAAGTTTAACTTTCTGCTGAAAAGAGGTGAGGAAGCTTAAATTTGTGCTAAAAAGAGGTGAATCAGCAGAATTAAAGAGTTAAAAAAGTTGAACTGTCTACTGAAAAAAATGTTGCCATTAGCGGGATTCGAACCCCGGCCTCCCGCTCTGAGAACGGCTGCTCATCTCACTGAGCTAAAACATGGCTTAGCCCGGCAAGCTAAACTGGTGATCACACTGATAATGTGGTCCCATTGATCAAAACGTGCCAAAAAATGGCATAAAAAGCTTAATATCTGAAAAAGTATAAAAGTCACGAGCACCAAAAGATATAGCAGGCATTAGCAGGAGCAGAACAGTTTAAAGTTTGAATGGTGAAAATCAGCTGAAAACTGAGGGAGTAGTTAACCATCAAAGGTCTGAGCAACTAGAATAATAAGGTAGAAGAAAGAAGAAAGAGAAACAGGATCTCAAGCACAATTATTATATCCACTGATAAATCGAAAACTCTTAACAAAAACTTCACAAAGCATTTTTGTATTTCAAATTATAGAGCAGATTTTCAAAATTTGTTTTAAAATACAATTTAAAAAAGAAATAAGTAAATAGTTTAAAAAAAATCAAAGAATTATTTCTGACATTTAAAATGACGATTCCACTGTTAGCGCAAGGATTAGCTATTATGTTAGCAAATGGATTAGCTCTAGGATTAACTATGGGATTAGCTTCTGGAGTAGCTATCAGATTATCAGATTACCATTTCTCAATTCCATGACTCTTCTGGTCCTTCAGTCCAAATTAGCTTCATCATCATCATCATGTGACGTCATGCAAAAACTGCAGGAACCATCTGAATCCTGACGATGAATAAACATAACACAATTTGCTAAATATATTAAGTCTGTCTCTTAACAGTAGTTTTAATAATAATGTATGGATTGCATCACTTAAATTGCCCACTGTGAACTACCTGTATTTTTTAAACTCTCCCTCAGCGCTCTGCACATCTCTGATAAATCACTGCAGTAATTTTAACAACTTTTATAGACAGTTTGCAAACAGCTCTCCAACCCCCCACAGAAAGGCAACGACTTCCAAACCCTTGCCCAGATATCCTCTCTATGCCGGCTGTGATTTTAACACATGTAAACGGTATTCAATATATCATCGATAGAAAGTATTTAAGGAACACTGGTATCATCTTCTTTGTGTTATTTTAATAGGTTCAGCCCTTACCCTGAACCAATCAGATAGACATCATTGGACTGTAATAAAAAGAAAATTTTGGTGCATGAAAAAAATATTTTTGTATGACACATGCTCTAAAAGCTCAGATATTCAATGTGCCATACAGCTATGACACATCAGTTATACATATAGACTAAATAACAACACAATGTTTTGCATTTTCTTCTCTGAAAAGAACCGGAACCATTAATCAAAGTAATTGCCTAATATATTTCTGTAACTCATCAAATTGGTTAATGGACTAATTGCTACAGTTGTAATACAAACTTTACCTTGAAGTCAAAATTATTAAACGAATATCCGTGTTTTTCACATCTTGTTTATGTATAAATTAAAATCTGAATTTTCTGAATGGTCAGAGGTTTTATACATAAACCTTAACGGTATGATTCAGCATAATGTTAATTTAGAGGGAAAATGATGTTATGGTAATTAAAATAAATGGTATTTTCAGTGTGATTTTACAGAAAAAAATTAAAATTAAAAATATGTAATGTCTATCTTAGGAAGACTGATCTTCTGAGCATGCTCCCGGCACACATGAGCAGCTTCGTGGTGAGGTCAGATGCTGAAGTGGAGGCTAAGGTGGACTGTAGTGGAGAAATCGTGTGTGTGTGTGTAGTGTGCATCATTGCTGCACATGTTAGTTATTCATTTTCACATATTGTTCTTGGTCATGTGCCTCTTATGCGAATATTTAAGACTTATATGTGATTAATGTGATACAGACTTCATGGTTTCATCATGGCGCCCCTCGAGGCAGATGTGTTTGCTCGCTCCACTCACAAATGCCGATTTTCTTTAGTTTTTTGTGTGTTCACTGTTCTTTTTCCAGTGGACAAGTGTTGTGCACTGTTAACATACACGAGACAGGCACTAATAGACATCAGTAACTCACACAATTATCTGGACTTTACTCTTTTCTTACCCATGGAGCTTTCAGCTCTGCCACCGGAAGTTTCAGCCATTGTTCGCCCGGCAGCCAGTGCCACCGCCACCCCTCCCAGAAAGGCCACGAAGCACCGAGCCCAAGTGAGCCAGCCGACTCCAGGAGAGCGCTTTGGAGACGGCGACGCAAACGAGGCAAAAGGGGAGGGCTTCATGCTAGGCTAAAAGCTCAGGCTAGCCGACCACCGCTACCCAGCCTCTTACTGGCCACCGTGCAGTGCCTGGCAAACAAATTAGACAAAATATGAGCCAGGATCACAACACAGCGGGAGATAAGAGAATGCTGCTCTCTTATTTTCACCGAGACCTGGCTTTGAGATAAAGTCCCGGAATGCGCCGTCCAGCTGCAGACTCACTCCGTACACCGAGGAGACCGGACCGCAGACTCCGGTAAGGCTTTTGGGGGAGGTGTATTTGCGTTTATTAACAACTCGTGGTGTGGAGAAGTGTAGACTGTCCACAAGTACTGTTCGCCAGACGTGGAGTTTCTAATGCTGAAATGCCGCCCTTACTTTCTGCCGCAGGAGTTCTCAGCTATGTTTTTGGCCATTGTTTACATCCCGCCGCGAGCTGGCTCTGCAGCAACGCTCGGCAAACTCCACAAAGTCATCAGTGCATTAGAGACAAGTCATTCAGACGCTGCCTGATGACTTCAATAAGTGCAACTTACGGATTGTACTCCCCAAATATCACCAACATGTGGCCATTCCTACCCGTGACAAGAACACCCTGGATCATGTTTACAGCAACATCCACGGTTCATATAGGGCTGCTCCACGCCCCTACTTTGGACAATTCGACCATATCTCTCTGTTCATGTACCCGGCTTACAGACAGAAACTCAAACAATTAAACCCTGTCACCAGACCTGTTAAACTCTGGACCCCAGAGACTGAGAACATCCTGCAGGACTGTTTTGCTCGAACAGATTGGGATGTGTTTCAAACTGCAGCCACTAAGAAGAACTGTTCTGTCAACATATAGGACTATGCTGAATATGTGACTGGGTACATCAGCACCTGCATTGACAATATTGTGCCCACCACACAAATCAAAAGTTCCCCAACCAGAAGCCCTGGATCAACAGTCAGGTACGACACAGTCGCTCTCTTGCATTCAGATCAGGCAATGAGACGGAGTACAATGCTGCGAAGTACGAACTGAGAAAAGCCATTACAGTGGCTAAGAGGCAGTACAGAGAGAAGCTGGATGGCTTCTGTTCTTCTGCTGACCCCAGGCAGATGTGACAAGGCCTGCAGCACATCACAGACTATAGGGCCACCACCAGCACCATCAGCTTTGCAGGTGGTCTGCCGGATGATCTCAACGTGTTTTACACCCGCTTTGAGACCTCCCAGACCCTCCAGAACTCCAAGACCTCCCAGAACTCCCAGATTATCCAACCCTCTCCCCCGCCAGTGGTCTCAATAGACCAAGTGCACAAGGTCCTGAGGAAGATCAACCTCCGCAAGGCAGCAGGATCAGACAACATCCCTGGATGGGCCCTCAGAGAATGTGCTAACGAGCTGGCTGATGTTCTCACCTCCATCTTTAACCTTTCCCTCAGTCAGAGCATCGTTCCCACATGCTTGAACCCTCTCCCCAAGAAAAGCCCAGCCACCTCCCTAAATGACTACAGACCAGTTGCACTCACTCCAATCATTGCAAAGTGCTTTGAGAGAGTGGTGCTGGCCTACATTAAGACCAATATTCCAGACACTCTGGATCCCCTGCAGTATGCCTCCTGGCCCAACAGGTCCACGTCAGACGCCATCGCTGCTGCCCTTCACTACTCACTCTCCCACCTGGAAAATAATGACTCCTACATCAGGGTACTCTTTGATGATTATAGCTCCGCCTCCAACACAGTCATCCCTTACAAAGTCATCCACAAGCTGGCAAAACTCGGCCTGCGCCCCACCCTCTGTGACTGCCTACAGAACTTTTTGGCTGGCAGGCCCCAGTCTGACAGGATCTGCAATAAGACTTCAGCCAGCCTTACCACAAACACTGGAGTTCCACAAGGTTGCGTCCTCAGCCCCATCCTCTAAACCCTGTACACCCACGACTGTGTCGCCTCCAACAAAGATAACATCATTTTGAAGTTCGCGGATGACACTGCAGTGATCGGTCGCATCACTGGAGGAGACAAGGCGGCTTACAGGAGAGAGTGGGCCGGTCTGGTGTCATGGTGTGAGGACAACAACCTCACCCTCAACACTGACAAGACAAAGGAGATGATAGTGGACATGAGGAAGAAGAAAAGGAGGCCTCACCAGCCGCTGTTTATCCGGGAGAGTGAAGTGGAAAGGGTGAGCAGCTTTAGGTGCCTGGGCGTTCATATCAGTGAGGACCTCACCTGGACACTGAACACCACACAGCTGGTGTAGAAGGCTTAGCAGCGACTGTATTTCCTGGGGAGGCTGAGGAAATTTGGGATGTCAGCCAAGATCCTCAACAGGCTCTACAGCTGCATTGTGGAGAGCACACTGACCAGCTGCATCACTGCATGGTACGGCAGCACTACTGCTATGGACTGCAAATGCCTGCAGAGAGTGATAACTACTGCGGAGAAGATCATCAGGACTCCGCTGCCCTCTCTGCAGAGCATCTACCATCGCAGAGTCCAGAGGAGAGCTGCCTCCATCCTCAAAGACCCCACACACCCCCAACACGGACTGTTCACACTTCTGCCCTCGAGACGAAGGTTTAGAAGTGTGAAATCCAGAACATCCAGACTCAACAACTCCTTCCCCACTTCTATCAGACTCCTGAACAGCTGACCTACCTCAACTGCAATTTGCACATCAGGACAATTTGCACACTAAGTTCTTTTGTACATTAAGCTCATTTGTACATCCTTTTACATTGACAACCCCATACCTCACTTGTCTTCATTTACATATTTTGTAATTATTTATTTGTCATTCACTAGTTTTTATCGTTACTTTTATTTATCTTAATATCTTGTTATATTTTTATCCTTATTTATCTCGTTTCTTCAACCCTACCTAACTTGGCATTTGTGTATGGACATCAAAGGAAGAATTTCATTGAACAGAGAAATGCTATTTCTTCTGTACACATGATAATAAACACTTTGAATCTTGAATCTTGAATGGTTCGTGGTTCTGGTAAATAATACTGACACTTTATCCGTGTGAAGAGTTATTTCTCTTAATGTAGATTTTGTGTAGTTGTAACTGTTATCCTAGTTAGATGTTATAAATTTTCTTTAACTTTATTATAGTTTCATGATGTTTATATTAGCTGTAAAACTAGTGGCTAGCTCGAAAACTCATTTGTGGATGGGGATATAGAGGGATGTTGATCTTGCTATTGGCCGCTGTAGCCACTAGATGGCACTGTTAGATTATATTTGAGTATGAATACCCTAATTCCTATAGAGCTGGGCAACTTAGAGGCAAAGCTCTAGAATAATACTGTTTTAAGAACTTTTGATAGTTGTTTAAGTAACTTAGGATGTTATATTCATATTTATCGGTATATTGAACTTTGTTAATGGTAAATGTTATTTCGTGGTTTGTTTACTTTCAGACCTCTCTCACACTGCCATTCCTACTGCTGTTATGGTGCTCTACAATGCTGAAGCATGAATAAATTCTTAGACTGCATTTTGATGGGCTGCTGTGTGTTCTAACCAACACACTAGGAAGACACTGTTTAAGAGATCTACCCTATATACATAGCATTAGGTTCTCCTGCGCCGTTCAGTGCATTGGGCAGCAAATGTCCGCCAGCATACTCGATCAGCTGCAGCTGCTTTGGCCTCATCCCACACAATGTCTATGGTGCGTAAATCATCGAAGAAAGTCCTCCACCTTGTTTTATGGGGGCAGCCTGGTTTGCGTCTTCCATGGGGTGGGTTCCACATGATTAAGATCTTGGGCAGTCGGTGTGAGGGTTGGCGTAGAACATGACCTCCAAAGCGCACACACCGCTCGGTTACAATGTCCTGGAGGGGACGTGTGGCAGTCCGACAGTGTACTTCTTCGTTGGTAATATGGTCCCGGTAGGAGACCCCCAGGATCCGTCTTAGCTATCACTGCTGGGAAACATTGAGTCTTTTGGCAATTTTGGCTGATGTTTTCTACGTCTCACAAGTGTAGATCGCGGGAGGTACAATGATGGAGTTGAGCAGACGAATCTTTGTCGCCAGATCGATCTTTGGGGTCGACCAGATTGGCCGGAGCCGCTGAAAGACCGCACCTGCTTTTACAATCTGACACACGAGATCATAGTCAATATCTCCGTCACTTGCAAGGATGCTGCCCGGGTAGGTGAATGGATTCCCCTCTTCCAGCGGTTGCAGTCCTACCGTAGTGGTGTCCTATGTCGTCACATAACCTATCCTCATGACCTTGGTCTTGTTTCCACTGATCCACAAGCCCACTTTGGCTGCCTCTTTCTCCAAGCTTGATGTCATGGCATTCATGTTTTTCCGGACATCAGCCAACAAAGCAATGTCATCTGCAAAGTCGAGGTCCTTCAGTTGTGTTGGTGGATGCCAAGGTATCCCAAAGCCATCTTGGTCCATGGCAGTCCACATAACAAAGTCGATGGAAGGAAGAGGAAGGGAGAGAGGATACACCCTTGCCTGACACTGGTCTCATTGGTGAATAAATCTGTGTAACCATCCTCTGTGCGGACGCAGCAACTGGACCCAGTCAAATCTGCTATCTCTATTCAATACTGGTCCTTCAAGCCGGAGGTGGTATCATTTCATGGAATGAGAAGTAACCTTTTAACATGCAACCATTTTTCTCCCAGCCCCAAGCAGTCAGGCTACGTCGCCAAATACACCCCCTGCCTATCTTCAGGACGATGATCTGAGAGTAGGCTACAGAAATCTTAAGCATTCTCTATCCCTTCACTCAGCAGATCAAGTAGCAGTAGCCATGGACAAGGAACAGCCCAGATTGGAGGAAGGAGCACAGATGGCAACCTATGAGTCAAAGTTGATAGGAAATGTTGGACTCACTTCATGCATCTAATTCATCCCCTCAAGAAAGCTTGCCCTTGGTGAAGGAGACAGATGACTTCATATTTTCTCCCCTGTCAATCCACTTCTACAGCCTGATTGCCCACTCTAGGCATCTCCGTACCATCAGCCATGGGAAAGAGAGCCCTCAAAGTCACCTCAGGAGCCAGTTAGCCAGTACGGGTTAAAAGCGAATCCCAAGAGCATACAGAAATCCCATCCTTATCCTGCTGTATCCAGTTTTGACTCAGTAATGGCCTCCCAATCCTTCCTCCAGAGTAGGGAAGGTCACACAATCCTGATAACTTCACTGCCAGTCTTCTGCTCAGACTCCTTCTGTTGCATGTACTAGTGAACCACTATCCTCATTCTCAGAGGCCTTACTGTGGAGCTCCTGTGTAATGATAGGCTCACACAGTGGAGCATTTGAGAGATTTGTTTTGTGAATATTGCATGCCTAGCACACCTTAGCCCAGAAGGTAAAGCTGAGTTGAGATGTGGGTCACACGTGGAGCAACTTCTGAATAAGTTGCCAGGTGAGATCGGATCAGAGTTTTGCTGACCGATGAGCCGCCAACTTGGAACAATGTACCACCTGCCTCCTCTAACCTGAACCAGTGACCTAACAGTAAAGTTTCACCTAAGGCCTTCTGTCCCTGTTGCATCAAAGATGATCACTACCTTAATCAATGCACCAACTTCACAGTGTTCAGTGGATTAATCATAGCTGTTGGCGCTGCGGACATTAGTGTACACTAAGGAAGCCTTGTAACATCTGCAAGGGTTGTCACCTCCAGATCTTACATAAGGTTAACGCAAAGAGTGTTCAGGAGGATTCCTGCCTGCTAAACTCAACAGCAGAAATGTCTTGCTCAACCACCAACCAAAGACTCTCAACACTCATGCAGTACTCAGTGATGTTCAGAGTGCACCAACCTACTCTCCACCGCTGTTATGACACTCGGTATTCAAGGTGCAGATGAGTGCTTAGCTCTACGAATGATCTGCAAGGTGTCCAAACCATCAATGACTCCTCTGTTTCATTAATGATATCACCTGCAGCCCAGGATCATAAGACCTTCCAGATTACTGTGGCTTTCACTTCTAAATGACCTGGACTGACTGACCAATCCTCTCCTGCATCTCTTATGACAAAATACAAGCACCTCAAAGATCTTCCCTTGCGATCCTTTGGCCAGCTACATCCCTTGCTGCTTATTGGTGCTGATCACACTCACCTTATAATATCTACTGCACCAGTTCATTTTAGACCCCTGGAGAGTCCAGCTGCCATTAAGACTAACTTGGGATGGGTGCTGAAAGGGTCAATTTAACTGGTGCAACAGTTTCGCAACAGTTTTCCTCTCCCTTAGCCCAGGCGAGCTAGAACTCCATAGAAATATGGAGAAGTTGTGGCAGTTTGACATTTTACCTTACCGCTGTGAGAAGCAGGTAACTAGATCTGGGAAGATCAAGAAGCCATCAACCTTCTGGAGACCAAGACACCCAGGGTGGAGGTGAATGTTATCCTTTGCTATGCTACACCACTTGCTAAGCAAGAAGGACTTTACCTGCTTCCAAGCCCCTAAGGACGCTGTGATGACTAGCCTCAGGAGCATGGATAGACATCTTGCAAAAGACCCTGGCTAGGCAGCTACATATAATACTGAGATTGTTAAGCTAGTGATTGCAGTTCCTGTGACCAAATTTCTCTCTGAGACCACCTTGACTGGAGAAAGTTGGTACATCCCACACCATAAAGTCAACTACAAAGCCAAAGATCGTATATTATTTAACAGTTCCTTCCAGTACAGAGGTCTGAATGGTTACTGCGTGGTCCAGCATTGAGTCCCTCCCTGTTGGGTGTACTCCTTCATTTTAGGGAGTACAGTGTTGCTGTCAGTGGCGGAAAATGCAGTGGCACACAGTGAAGAGGGAAGAAACCCCTGAGGTATGCAAGTGGCAGGCAGATACTTTGATTTGGGACTACTTGCAGTCTTTGTTGTGCATCCTGGCTTAACACATAGCCTACTGGAGGAGGACATAAGATTCCAGAGGTGTATCTATTTGGACAACTGCTTACAGAGCTTTCCATTAGCTACAGAAACCTGCCATCTCCTCAACAAGCTGAGAGAGCTTATAGCCACCAGAGGGGCGAGCAATTAGCCTGAAGTCGTTCCACTAGATCTTCCACTAGAGGTTAGATCTGCCAAATTAGAACTATGGCTTTCCCATGACAAAACAGAGGATAAAGAATCCACCCTGTTCCCAAGCTAGTGCTATGACACTGACCATCTAGGCTTCAAGCATCGACCCATGACTTACAGTGTTTCTACAATGAGAAATATCTACCAAGTTTTGGCTGCTCAGTATGATCCCCTGCATATCATCCTTCCTTTCACCACCAGGATCAAGGTGATTGTTCAGTAGATGTGGGAAAAACAGAGGGGTTGGGATGACCCTGCACTTCCTGTGTCTGTAGCTCACGTATCATTTAGGATAACCTCCTAAAAGGTTGGTGGTTTGACTCCCCCGTCTGCTTTGCAAGTCACTGACCCCAAGTTGCCCTCTGATGCATCCATTGGAGAATGAATGTGTTTGAATGTTAGATAGTAAACACTTACATAGAAAGAGCATTGTAAAAAGTGCTTGTGAGAATGAGGCAAGTTGTGTAAAGTTAAAATTTAGATGAGGGGTGTCCAACTCCAGGCCTCAAGGGCCCGTGTCCTATAGGTTTTAGATGTGTCCTTGATGTAACACAGCTAATTTAAATGACAAGTGTACAGCAGAGCTCAACATGGTCCTGTCATTAGCGACAGGACCATGCACGGGTCTCCTGCCCTTGATGGATTCCTGGGAAAGGGGGTGCCTATCGGGGTCAGCGGGGGCTGCTGCCCACTCCACCACCCCCGACCCTGCCAATCCTTTCCTCCTCATCCCCAGTTGGCTCTAATTCCCACTCCATCACACCACCACACATGCAGCTCCTTGAGGTACAGATGCGTCACTGAGGTGGCCCCTCCTGGCCACCTGTGCCTAAATTTTATTCCACAATTTAGACATTCACATTACTCACACTCTCATAAAACATACATATAGGGCCTTGGGGGCGGGCACGCCTAGAGGAGGATCTGTTTATTCAGCCTCAGCTCTGGCACCGGTGCCCACCTCTCAATTTTAAATACATGTAGACACTGAAGGTTCTCGGTAGGGGCGGTGTTGACACCAGCTGCTGTCTGGCAGAGGGTTGTTGGTACGATGCCCCTCCCCTGTTTTTAAATCTACTTTAGAACGTCACACAGCAACACCACAATGAGCGAGCATAATGAAGTATGGGGTCTTCACACCCCCATTCTCTGTTTGCCAACAGCAAGGAGGAGGAGGAAGCCGTCTGGTCGGGGTTTGGGCTGTTGGGCTTCAATGCTGCTGCTTCTTTCCCTCTCCTTCTGTCTCGTCCCAATTTCTCTTTTCTTCATCTTTTTCTTTCCCATCTCCCAGTGCTCTCCTTTCTTATTGTAATAACTTAAAAGTAAAAAAAAAGATAAATAATAAAGGACAGGGAAAGAAAAGGAAAAGGAAAGAAATGCAGAATCAGAGGAATACTGGGGAACACACATCTCACAAAGATATGATTGTTCGAGTTTTCTCTGTTTTCTTTGTCTTATTGTAGGGTCTACCTTACAATATAAAGCACCTCGAGGCAACTGTTGTGATTTGGTGCTACATAGATCAAATTGAAAGCTTTGAGTTCCTTGTAAATATTGTCACCACATAGAGCCAGGTAGTCCAGTTTCACTCAGTCATTTTTAGCAGACCCATTCTCATCACGTTATTATCCCAGCTCATCAACACACAATTACTACTGTAATGCTGGCAATAGTGGTTGGCACTCCTGTTCCTATAGCAACATCTGAAGTGGAGTGTTGTAGCTGCTCCAATCTAAAGATAGAGCCTTTGAAAAACAGCAGTTGGATGGTGGCATTCAGCAAAAACCTAAACTGACTGGTTACTGCAGAGAATGAATGGGGCCGTATAAAGTGGCAAAAAAGTAGAAAAAGAAATAATTTTCACTCTGCAGTATATGGTAGATTACACACATTTAAGGTAGGTTCCCCCACTGAATAGTGAAAATCGTGGATTACATGATGTATTGTATGATTATGTACCTGTAGTTTCTACCTGGTTATCGGTTTACTTATCTAAAATATGAAACAGGCCTTTCAGCCATATGTAACAGAGTCACTGTATTTAGACTATAAAATCTAAGGTTATATTCACTAGAATTTTCCATATTCATATGATAGTGTAACCTGGACCAAAGTAAAACTGTGAAAACCTCTGATGCCCTGTATATGAAATTGATTTCATATGACTATAGTTTACTAGCCTATCCATAACAGCCTGTTGTCAATCAAAAACTATTAATAACACATAAAAGCCATCTGAACAGATCAATAGAGTCTTTGCTTTGTATACATTGATCTTGATACTCAGTGTGAAAGTGATGACTGCTAAAGAAGAAAGGGTCCACTTTGCCTACACAGTAGCCGAGGGTTTGCCTACAAGCCCTAAGATGATTTTTTACTGTGTCATTCACCTCCACTCACTCCTGAATGTTTAATCATTGTCTTTAATATCAAAAAATAAAAGCCAGAATTTTTTTTAAAATTGGGAATTCTCTACAAAATGCATGGCAAAATGTTCAACAGTGTGCTGAAGTTCAGAAAACGTAACACTGACATGAGCTAAAAACAAAATGAAGTAGGTAGGTTTCTAATGCACGGTGTGTGTGTGTGTGTGTGGGTGTGTTGGGGTGGGATCAAGGGGACGGGGACGGGGACGGGGCGGGGGGGGCGGGGGGGCTTCACATGTGTGGAGCAATTATTTGGCAAGTGGTATTTGTGGCGCATGGCTGGGCCTTGTGACAGACTCATAGAGAGCAGAGAGGGAAAGAGAGAGTGAGAGAGAGGGAGGGAGGGTGGAGGAGGGGGAGGGAATCTTCTCAGTAAATCTGAATCTCTCTCAGCTTACACAATCTCCCGACAAAACCTCAGGCTCAGTAATGCTCGGTACACTGCAATAGTGAGCCGTACCATCCGTACCCTTTCTGCTGCTCGAGGATACACAAAGCACAAATCTGGTGAGTAGATCTTTGTATCCTTGTACTGTTTGTGTTTGTCTCTACATTAATATATGTGATGTATTTCAAGCTTTGTGTGGAATGTGGCTTTCACAGGTAGATACTCTTCTGTCAGACAGAGTGCTGCATATAGAGCTCCCCAGTGTGTTACAAACTACTTTGTACCATCAGTTACTTTGATGTAATGTAGTACGTGTGGAACTGAGATGTCTCAAAAGGGTCTCTTGATTCTGTAAGCTTTTAATTCCTTTAAGCTGTCAGCTGTGTGCAACACCTCAGCGGGGGTCTGGTTTTAAATAACCAGTATGTGTACTGATGGACTGGCACATACATAGAGCAGCTGAAGAATCACTACATTACATCTCTGAGCATTATTCCACTGTCAGAAACAGAAAGGAAGACATTTGAAACTGTGTGTGTGGGTGTGATGAATGTATAGACAAAGACACACATATATGCACTCCCACATACATGCTGTTGTTTTGGGCTGCCTGCAGTACAGCAGTCATCCAGTGTCTTTTCCTTCCCACTCAATTCAGTTTGAGCTATAATTCAGCTCAGTGTAAGGCTGCAAAGAGGCAATAATAATGAACCAGAGCTCATTTTTACTAATTTCTCACAATTTGAAATGAGGGTTCAGTTTGTTCTGGTGAATGGTGTGGATGCTCGGTTGTTTTTGGCAGATAGTTTTCTGCGCAGTTTTTGCAGTGAAGAGGCCGGCTGCTGTTGGGAGTGTTGTTGCTATGGCAGGATATGCTTGCTCTGTGACAGTATTTAGATGGGTGGTATGTGTCTAAGTAAGATGCACATGATTGCCAGGACTCCACAGTACAATCTGCTTGACTTGTCCCTGGCTTTCAAACTGGGGCTCGTGAGCATGGCTCAGGGTCATCCACTGATCAGAAGGTCAGTGGTTTGATCCCCTGCTCCTCTCGTCCACATGTTAATATGTCTTTGGCCAAGTGACTGATGCTAAATTGTCCTGAGGCAACGGAGTATGTGACAGTTACACTAAAGTGCATGAAAGTGAGTCTCAATGGGTGCTGTGAGAGCATAAATGAGCACCAGTCCATTTAGCAAAGAATTAGAGAGGGTAAGAGTACAGACATGTTCCATCCTCTACCCTGACAGTACACTGTTTATGCTGTCTGTCAGTGAATGAATCTAAGCATCATCACCTTAATCCTTAAAGGGTGATTCTCTTCATCTGGACGTAGAATTTTTTTAACGGAAGAAACGTTTCGGCACTCATCCAGGTGACTTCCTCAGTGAAGACTTACCTGGATGATTGAGCATGCAGACATCATCATCTTAACTTCAAATAAATCTTTGCTATACTTGATGTAACTCTGACCATGAGCACCAGAGCCACTGTGCACCAGTCACACACAGTGTTTTATTTCAAATCCATCACATTATTGCAAGCTAACCGATTTATCCTGCAGTAAGCTGCAGAGTATTTTCATGCAACCTTTAGCACAGTTAGTCTTCCCTAGTTTGTTTTGCAGCACATTTAAATTTCCAGTTTATCAAACACCACTGAGCAGTCCTTACCCTTAAATTTAAGCTCTCTTTCCTGTCCTGTCTGTCTTATCTTTCTCCATCTCTGAGTGAAGTTAGCTCTTTTTTTTTATCTACCTGTGAAATACAGCGGCTGTACCTTTAGCTAGCAGACACTGGACAAACTGTGAATGGACTGGTTCTTATGTAGGTCTTTTCTACTCTATTTGAGCAACTGAAGTGCTTGATACAATCTTTGCGTGCTCAGATGGACACAGACAGTTTGTGTTAGTAACGAGTAAAGTAAGGGATTACTATTGCAAAAATGGTAATTAGATTACTGTTACTTTCCTGTAAGCACGCTGCGTTACTGCGTTACTAAAACCATGATTTTTTTGCGAGAGTGTCTCATGACAGTGACGTAAGCGAGTGCGACGTTCGTGGCAACAGCTGTGTGCAGATCAACAATGGATAATATATGTGTGGGAGAGAGTATGAGCGTGCAGCATTTAAAGCGTGGAAGTACTGACCTTATTTTGAGTTTGATTCCCTAAAAAGTGACAAAAACATTAGTGTCCACTGTTCACTGCGTGGGAAGAAAACTTCTTTTTACAGCGAAAAAACCCCTAAACTTCCAAGCAAGCAGCGAGTGCGCTGCCACGTAATGAGAAATTCACAGACAAACTCGCAAATTCTTCCACTGACCGCTGCGGCACCTGCACCAGGGCTAACCTCCGCCGGCTATACAGGTGAAAATAGAGCAACAGGACCGCTGAGTCTTTGATTTTATTTATTTTCTGCTGTGTTTTGCTTGCATTTATTTGAAAGACTGAGTGTAAACACAAAAAAATATTTTATTTTATGTGCTGGAATGTGCAGAAAATAGGTTTAAATGTTAAACAAATTTCTTCCAGTCAGAGAATGTTGCATATAATTAAGTTTTTGCTTGATGCATAAAGTTAAAAGATTAAAACTAATAAATCAAGTTTAAAAAAAGAGACTTTTCCATTTGATTACATTTTGTATGATGGATTATGCAGAAAAAGTAGAATTGGGCTGAAAGATCTATCGCTTTATCACCTATTCAGGTTGTAAATCGTGTTTTTAAAAAGTAACTAAGTAACTAGGTAATTAATTACTTTTGAAAATAAGTAATCAGTAAAGTAACAGGATTACTTTTTTGGGGAAGTAATCAGTAATTAGTTTCTGATTACTTTTTTCAAGTAACTTGACCAACACTGCTGATAACGCTGCATTTGTAATTACTTGCTACTCAAAAAACATAACTCCTTTTATGCTGCTCTCGCTCCTCTTTTGTAGCACTAGCTGGATGCCAAAGTACAGCAACTGCAACTTATAGACACTCGTTCTGGTGTTGCGAAAAAAAATACTCCAAAACAAATAAACAAACAAACAAACAAAACCACCCACGGGCTTTAACCCCTGACTATAGCACACAGTTTTACCTATTTCCTATCTTGTTATGTGACATACCCAGGTGATTACTACACAAACTGCCCTTCGTCTGTTTGGGCTTAAATGAGTTTGATGTCTGAAGACATGCAGTGAAACAATAGCTCTGCGTTAAACAAAAAGTAACAAGCCTGTTTTGAAAAAATAAGGAGTAGAAAGTACAGATATTTGTTTGAAGTAAACATTTTCACCACCAGCTGTCTTTTTTTATAGAAAACAATTTCATTTCACTCGTTGGTTTTGAGAAATACTGTTTTAACATGTTTAAACTGATCAGTTGTACTATTTCTTTTTTCTTAATTCTGTCTTGTCTGGCAGCTTTTGCAAACAGAATTATGATCTGAATACACTGTTGTGCCAAAACCTTTCCGAGATCAGTTCTATTTATTCTCTATAGGCTCCTCTTGTTCAGGAGGCTCCTCTGCTTATTTCTTCATTTCTAGTCATGTTATTTCAGTTATTACATTATATATGGAATACAGTATGCACCCCCATTTCCTACACCCTGCCACAGGGGCTGTAGTAAACCAATAGGATGGTTTTCTAGACCAGAGTCAAAAAGTAGGATTGGTATTTCCATTTACAGTAACTCTGCTCTGGGACCTGCATACATGAAAAGCAGGAGGGCAGCAACAGCAAGATCTTTAGCACAGACCATAGCATCAATAGCAGCAACACAGTCATCAACAATGTCCCAGATCACCTCTGAGTGCAGGGTAGCATCCATTGCCCCCAACACAGAGTAGAATGGACTGTGCACAACCAGTTGTCCAGTCAATTACAACAGACACACACAGCAAAGGGACAAGACACACTGGTCTGGGTCTGGGAAAAGCTGCACCCAACTGTTGCTCCCTCACCCAGACACCCCACCCACAAGCACCCCAGGTCCCACACCCCAAGAACATTAGGTAGTACCCTAGACACTCCAAAACAGCAAACTCAGCTATCCAGTCCACTGGGAGCTGCCAGACCCCTGGAGTCCCAGAGACCACTTTCACCCATGTGCGAGTCAAACAGGGAAACAAGAGTACAGCTGACCACTGCAATTAATTGGAGTGGAATTGGTCAGTGGACCCAGAGAGACCTCTGCAGCCCATCCAGATACTAATGGAAGAGGGAGGGAGAGAAATATTAATTGATGTTAACAATGTATATCACCTTGATAAAGTGCTGTTTATCAAGGTGACGATAGTAAAGGCACATGTGTTGGCCTGTGCACTGCTAATCCATCACAGATCAGATTAAGGAAGGAGGAGCAGGGATTAAAAAAGCAAGAAGATCTTGACTGAGTGGCCAGACAGAGAGGCAGGGTTTGGAATCATGTCACTGGGCCTGGAGTCTGACACTGATCAAAGCACTGGAATAGAAACTTAATACGATGTAACCGGTTAAAAAAAAATTTTGACTTTAATTTTAATTTAAAAAATGTAAAATAAACATATTTGACAAAGATTTGACAAAGATTAAAAATGTAAAAAATTCATAAAAGAAAGGGGATCATTTATCGGATTGTGTTTATGTTTACAAGCAAAAAATAAATATATAAATATATATACTATAAATATATCCCTGTGGTTGTGTGAGTTCTCCGTCTTCCTACAGTGCAGAGACATGCAGTTAGTGGGGTTAGGTTGTATGCTGATTCTAACTTGCCCATAGGTGTGAATGGTCATCTGTCTCTCTGTGCTAGCCCAGCATCAGGCTGGCAGCCTGTCCAGGGGGTACGCTGCCCTTTGCCCTATGGTAGCTGGGGTAGGCTCCAGCTCCCTGCGACCCTGATAAGGATAAGTGGAAGGGAATGGATGGACATATTGAATTCTACATCAGATGTATGTGCAGAAAGCAGTGAGTATGTAAAAGTGTATTAAAAGCGTGTTAGATGTTTAGGAGTCTAATGGCAGCGGGGAAGAAAGACTTATTTAGCCTACAGGTCCTAGATTTCACACTTCTGTATCTCTTCCTGAGGGTAGAAGTATGAACACCTCAGTTGTATAAAGCATTTGTATTTTATTTTTATCTTATTGCATATTTTATTCTATTTTATTCTACTGTATATAGTATTTTATTTTATTTTATTCTATTCTGTACAGTTGTGTACTGTATTTATTCTTATTTTATTTTATTCTAATTTTTCCTTCATAACTTTTGCACTGTCCACTTCCTGCTGTGACAAAACAAATTTCCCACGTGTGGGACTAATAAAGGTTATCTTATCTTATCTTATCTTATCTTTAGACGCTGATAGGGTCTTTGAGGAGGGAAGTAGCTATCCTGTGGACTCTGTGATGGTAGAGGCTCAGCAGAGAGGGCAGTGGAGTCCTGATGATCTTTTCGGCAGTCTTCACCACTTTCTGCAGGTCTTTGGAGTCCATAGCATTAGTGTTGCCATACAACACTGTTATGAAGCTGATCAACATGCTCTCAACCACACAGCTGAAAACATTGCTGAGGATCATAGGCAAGACACCAAACTTCCTCAGCCTCCTCAGAAAGTATAGCTGCTGTTGAGTTCTCCCAACTAGCTGTATGGTGTTAAATATCCAAGTGAGCTTCTCACTGTTGCTCTTCAGTCTCCTGAATGAACAGTGGCTGGTGCCTGTCTCCTCACCTCCATCCTGTAGGCTGCTTTATCACCAGCAGTGGTGAACGTTAGGATGATGTTATCCTTGTGACAGGAAACACAGTAGCCTGTGAACCGGCTTTTGGTGAGGAAAAGGTTGACTACACTGAGACTACACTGTAAAATCTGTGAGTGGATTCTAGATTTTTGATTATAAGGGGTGTAGGAGCCATTTTTCGGTTGATACCTTATGTATGCCACTAGAGGTCATTTTTTGAGTTTTGGGTATGGTGAAGTTATTTAAGGTAGATGCGTGTAATCAGCATCAGGTGTGTTGTTAATCGTAAGAAGGCAAACAGTTTGTAACCGCTGCGCTGTTGTGTAAAATTGTGTTGGGATAAACATCTAAAGGACAAGATAAGTACGACTGGAGCTATTGGACTGTTTAATAAATTCATGCATACCAGTGACATCGCGTCACCCCCGTCAACGAACGCCTCAGTGGCTTCAAGCGTAGGTTTAGCCTCTACAAGGTACAATATTTTATTTTTGATCTTTAATTAATTCCTACCATTAATTAATGCTTCAGTCTTAAATATGATCAACCTATCTCTAATAATCGGCTATGTACCACAGGCCTTCAAGCTGGCTGTAGTTAAACCTTTACTTAAAAAGCATCTCTAGACCCAGCTGTCTTAGCTAATTATAGGCCAATCTCCAACCTTCCTTTCATATCAAACATCCTTGAAAGAGTAGTTGTCAAACAGCTAACAGATCATCTGCAGAGGAATGGCTTATTTGAAGAGTTTCAGTCAGGTTTCAGAGCTCATCACAGCACAGAAACAGCTTTAGTGAAGGTTACAAATGATCTTCTTATGGCCTCTGACAGTGGACTCATCTCTGTGCTTGTCCTGCTAGACCTCAGTGTTGCGTTCGATACTGTCGACCATAATATCCTATTAGAGCGATTAGAACATGCTGTAGGTATTACAGGTACTGCACTGCAGTGGTTTGTATCATATCTATCTAATAGACTCCAATTTGTACATGTAAATCAGGGGTGTCAAACTCAATTGCACAGGGGGCCAAAACTTAAGGCACACTTTAGGTCATGGGCCAAAATTAGATAAACATTTATTGAACACACTAAAACAATGTTTTTTAAACATAAATATGAATTAAAACAGTCAGGAATATTATTCCAGAATAAATAAACTTAGAAAAAAATAAACTTTAACTTTAAACATTTTGCTCTCCATAAAAATATATCCTGTCAAAATTATGTAAGTTAGAAATATGAACATGCTGCCAAAAACCCCAGAAAAAATAAATGAAAATTGTGCTTTTAAGTAAACATTAAAATAACAACAAATCGAAACAATGAGATTTTGTTGCCATTATGCCATTTTATAAAAATTAAAATAAACTTAAAATATTTTGCTCTTCATAAAAATATCTCTTGTGAAAATTATACAAAATTCAAAATATGAACATGATGCAAAAAACCCCTGAAAATATAAATAAAATTTCTGCTTTTCAGCAAAAGTTAAAATAACAACAAATCACAACATTCAGTTTTCTTTGCTCTTATGCCATTTTGTCAGAGCTGGATCCTTGGCATCTTTTTTTGGCAACAAGTTCGTTCAAGTTTGGTGCGCAGTGCGCTCAGTTTACCAGCAAACTGCGCATTTGGGAACACTGTTGCGCCGACTTGGTTCAACATTACTTGGCAACAGGGAAAGTGAGGCAAGTTGCACTGGTGCATTTGTGACTCCCATAAGAGCAGCTTCACTTGAAATGCCTTCACCGCATCACACATGCCATGTCCATGAACTGACAGATTTCCTTGCTCAAAAACTCTATTGATAACTTTTTCCCAACTCAGCCAACGGACATGTGTATGATAAGGAATGTTGGCAAACTCTGAATCTATTTCCCGCATAAAAGACTGAAATTGACGGTGATTTAAACCTTTAGTTTATAATTTGCGTTATGGTGATCATTACATACTCCATTTTATGACTTTACCACAAGCGTTTCCTGGTGTATGATGCAGTGATATGCTGTTAACTCACCGGTACAGTTCTCCTCCTGCATCTTTACTCGAATCCTGCCGACTAGTGCACTTTTTTCACTGCACATTGCCAGCACTCCATCTGTTGTAAGTCCAACAAGTTTGTCCCAGGGTAGTTACACTTTGACATATGTTTTCAAAAATGTCTTTTCCTGTCGTTGTCCTGTGCATCGATTTAATGTCCAATATTTCCTTTGTAATGCGCAAATTGGAGTCCACTCCACGGATGAAGATGGCCAGGTGTGCAATGTCCATCATGTCTGTACTGTACTTTCATCCACAACAAGAGAGTATGCAATGAAGTCTTTGCTTCTTTCACATAACTGTGTTTTTAAATCAGTGGCCATCTCACAAACCTGATCAGCAGTCGTATTTCTGCTCAGGCTCACATTTGCCAAAATCTGCGTTTTGTCTGGAGACAAGACGTCGCATAGACGTAAACATATATTCATCCTCCCACCGGTGCTGAAAGGCTCTGTTTTAGGAATCAACTTTTGTCTTCGCCATTGTGAGGGGTTAGCTTGGCAAAAACAGAAGTTTGACTTGATTGACGCGGGAATGTTCCCAGGTAGCCTAGCGTTTGGCAAGGAGGCTGCAGCGCTTCATTATCGGACCTGTAGTTTGTGTGTTATTAGCACCTCATATCGCCGGGCCATGCATAACAATAATAATAAATCTATATAAAATGATCTCGCGGGCCGGATATAAATGTATGTCGGGCCGGATGTGGCCCACGGGCCTTGAGTTTGACACATGAGATGTAAATGGAGAGTCTTCTTCACATGCTGAGGTCAACTATGGTGTTCCACAGGGTTCAGTGCTAGGACCAATTCTGTGTACATTATACATGCTTCCCTTAAAGCAGTATCATCAGAAGGCACAGCATACATTTTCACTGCTATGCAGACGACACCCAACTCTATCTATGAAGCCAGAGAACACCCCTCTAATTACCTCTAATTTACTGCTTCTAAAATTAGATAAAACTAAGGTTATTGTACTCGGCCTTAACCAGCTAAGTGGTAAATGGACTGATTCTTATATAGTGCTTTTCTACTCTCCTGGAGCACTCAAAGTGCTTAGATATCTGCTCTGGATTGCATTACCTTGGCCTCCAGTAACACAGTGAGGAATCTTGGAGTTGTTGTTGACCAGGATATGCCATAGTGTGCATATTAAAGAAAATGTAGGACCGCTTTCTTGCATTTCCTCAATATCTCTAAAATGAGAAACAGCCTGCCCCTGAGTGATGCTGAAAAACTAGTTCATGCATTTATTACTTCTGCAGTGCCATGTTAACAGTCGCCTACTGACCTGTTGGCTCTGTAGGAAAATTGCAGGGGGTCTGAGATTTTAGATGGTGTAGTACCAGACAGACACTCACATGTCTTCATGACTACAGAGGTTGGAGCGACAGGTCTGTGGTCATCAACGCTTGTGATCTTTGTCTTGTTTTGTTTTTTTGAAACAGCAATGATGGCGGAGGCCTTGAAGCAGGCTGGCACATGACATGTCTGCAGTGAGGTGTTGATGATGTCGGTGAACACTGGAAACAACTGATCAGCACAGCACCTTAGGAATGTGACTGACATTGTCCTGGTGCTTTGCAGATGTTCTATCTCTTAAAGACGTTGTTTCCATCTCTTTCAAGTATGGAGAAAAGTAACCTGAGAGATCAAGAAACTTCTGAAGGGGTGAGCAGTAGGTGGTCCACTGTGTACTGTGAGTGGTGGAGGTGATGGAATTGGGGAACCGCAGGTCTTGAAAGTCAAGGGTGGGGGTTGTGCAGGAAACCGGACTGTTCCATTGATTGTTAGGTGACAGTAAAAGCTGTTGAGGCTGTTGGCTAGGTGGGAATTGTTGGTGGAGTGGTGGGCTTTAGGCTTGTAGTTGGTTAACTGCCTGAGCCGTATCCAGACAGAAGCAGAGTCATGAGCTGAAAAGTACTGCTGTAGTTTGTTTGAGTACAGCTGTTAGCGCCTTGCTAAACTTGTACTTTGATGCTTTGAAACAATCTCTGTGCCCACACCAAAACACTTCTTCCTTTTCCAGCCTCCTCACAGCTAAGCCTCCTTAGCTTAGGTGTAAACCAGGTCTTGTCATTAATATAGCTCACCCTGGTGCGTGATTATATGCAGCTGTCCTCACAGAAGCTGATGTATGATGTCACAACATCTGTATACTCTTCCAAACTGTTGGTAGCAGTCCTGAAAACCTCCCAGTCAGTGCAAGCCGGACATGCCTGCATCATTAGTGGACTACCTACATGTCTTCAATACACGTTTAGAAAGTTTTAGTTTCTACCAGTATGAAGGGATCAAGTAAACCATGAGAATCCTAATGCAGCATGAAGGACTGCATGTTAGGCATTGCTTACTGTGGTGTAACAGTAGAGTTGTCTGGTTGGGCATTGAGTAAACTGTATGCATTTGGGGAGCTTCTGACTGAGGTTTCTTTGGTTAAGATCACCAAGGACAATGACTAAGGTCTCTGGCTTTGTCTCCCAGGCCTCTTGTATGTTGGCCTGTGGTGGGATATACACACCTACCAGACTGAATGAAGTAAACTCACGTAGGGAGTAAAAAGGTTTGCAGTAAATGACTAAAGATTCCAGATGAGGAGCGTAGTTTGAATAGTTATTTAAATAACACCATCATTACACCAGCCACTGTTTATGTAAAAACAGAAACCTCCTCAAGTCCTCAGGACTTGAAGCCCTGATGTTCAGGAGCTCATCTCTGGTGTAAGAAGTTTTGGTTGTTGTCTTTTCCACTAGTACCTACTCGGCTTGGCTCATCTTGGGTTTTAGGTTTTTCATTAGGTGGTAGTACCTGGAACCAGGTTCTTTTTTATGACCTACTTGGTGGGGTTCCATGTAAAAAATTAATTAAAAATTATGAGGATGGCCTGAGGACCTGAGATCATGTCTGATCTGTGAAGCTCAGCTGACATTTGTGATAGAATACCAGAATTGGCAGGTCCACCCTGTGCTTATCACAGATGACAGCAGGTTTACCTGGAGAACATGTGATAGACATGAAAGGGTCTGGTGGCTGAACGATGATGGTCTGGGGAGGCATAACAAGACCCGATGATGGTTCAGTGGGTCCTGAATTCCTCCCCACGCATGACAATGCCCAGCCTCACATGCCTGTATGCAGGCAGCTCCTATAGGATGAAAGAATTGATACCATTGACTGTCATGCCTGGCTGACCTAAATCCAGTAGAACACCTCTGGGACGTTATACCAGGCTGAACTTCAGACTGTCCAGAAGCTCAGGCATGCCCTGGTCCAGATTTGGAGGAAACCCCCAAGGATCATAATAAAAGATCAATTAAAAATATAATTCTTTTTAGTATGTTAACAGAGAAATGTAGTCTGAGTATTGGAAATGTCTATTATAAAGTCCAGATTTTGTGTGTGGACATATCTACCCCACAGACATAAATAAATTCTTCCAAGTTTAAGTCTGATGTTAATCATTAGAAAATCATTTATATAGAATTTTACACACATCAATACATATAATGGTGAAGGTATGAGACAGTTTGTGTGTTATCAGGGTTTCAAATACTTATTTTGTTTTGAAATTCATCATTAATTCAAGAGGCTCTTAGTTTGTAAGTATTTTGTTTGAGCTCATCTAAACTAAGGCCTATCTATATGTTACAGTGTGTTTAAGAATGCAGTGGAAAGGTAGCAAAAAAAAGCCCAACAAAGAAAAACAAAAACGTCTTAGCTGCTCTCATCAGGAAACAAGCATGAAGTGATACAGAACATGGACCGCAGGTGAAGATGAAGATCAACACTTTCATCAAAAAGTGTGTAGCCCCAGATCTAATTTCATAGGAGGGGTTTGTAGGGTAAAGCCACACAGTGAAGCCACAGGGTACTTTCATATACTATAGCTTCATCAATTAAAATAAAAGATGAGAGGTTATCACCAAACACACCCAGTGCATTCCCACCACTGCCCAGGAACCAAAGCCTGATCTTCAACATGTAGCAAGCGCAGTCAGGCTTGGAACATCCGTTCTACCTGCTCATATTTCTAAAGTAGAACCACTGCAGAAATCAATTTAAAGCCTTTTTGGTTTGGTTTTCATCCGTGTTGTTGTGGAAAGATGGTATTTCTGTCCTCATTAGGATAGAGACTGTAGCTTGTAGGTTTATGTTGTTAACTGTAATTATGTGTTTCAGGTCATTTTACAGATTAACAAGAAGTTAATGTAATGAGTAGTGGAAAAAAATTACTTTTTCTTCCAACTAATTAGGTACTGCTGAGTTGAGCTAGCACGGCTAATTAGCCTTGTAGCTTTGTTGTGTGTGTGGTGTTAGCATGGAGAGCTCTACTTTCCCAGGTAACCTTTAGATTGTATTACATTTGCTGCTGTTTCGAGTTGTGTGGTCTATGCAGAATATTTCTACATGAATAAAAGGGATGGAAGTTTTAAATGTGAATTGTAGTATTGTTTTCTTTTGTCCCATGTCAGTGCATTACAGAGCGTAGTGCAACGCTGTCAGTGCAAATAAGAATAACAATATCATGTTTAATATGAAAAGTTTACGTGTATTTACATGTACCGGCGTTACGTATTTAAAATACAAAATATGAGTAACTGTATTCCATTACAGTTTCCGTTTAAAAAGGTGGTATTCAGAATACAGTTACTTTGTTGAAATAAATGGATTACACTGCAGTCTTTTCCTGTTTCATATGTTAGGCTGTCCCCTCTCTGTTTTTGGTAATTCCACACCGGTGGAAACCCAAACACAACACGCATTAACCTCCTGAGACCCGAACTCTTTCATGGCATGCATTTTTAATTTCTCTTTGGGCTGATTGGGACCTGATGAATGCAAAAACAAAGAATTATCTTTTTACCTTATTTTGCTCTACAAGGGCCAGATATACACATTAAATTTTGATAGAACAGTGGCAGTATAATGTCCTTGAAAGAGATATCAGGCACTTATTGAGCAAAATTTAGTATTGTGGTGTGGACAACCCAAAATATGATGTCCACATATGCGGCCCATGTCACCTCTACTTGCGGCCGGCATAATGACATGATGAAATATTTTTAAAAATTATTCAAAAAATTATTTAATATGAAGGCAACAGGCAGAGTGTTACAGGCATAGCCCTGAAGAATGATAGCCTGATGGGCAGTGTAGTCCGTGCTGCAGGGAGAATGGACACGAACCCGCCGTATTAGTCCCTTTACTACGGTTCGGAGCCGCGGACCTGTTTTATATACGCGTGGAATAGTTTTCTATACGAGATCGCTGCAAACAGTGCAGCCTTACCTAATGTTCACCTACTGTTACTCATTTATATTAAGATTTAAACATCTAGTTGGTATTGGTATAGAGAGTAACCTTCAGTAATAGTAATAAATCACACAGCAATAGGACATTCATGTAGTTGTAAAAAGCACGATAATATACTGAGTAATCCAAAGTATTCAGAATATGTTACTCTCATTGAGTAACGTAACGGAATACGTTACAAAATACATTTTGGGGCATGTAATCTGTAATCTGTAGTGGAATACATTTTAAAAGGAACCTTCCCAACACTGGTGAAATTATGTATGATGTGCTATTATTCACTTCATGTTTTAAAGCTAAACCCACATGTTAGCAAAATATATTGTTGATGTTTATGAGCATGATTGATGATTACAGGGAGTGCAGAATTATTAGGCAAGTTGTATTTTTGAGGAATAATTTTATTATTGAACAACAACCATGTTCTCAATGAACCCAAAAAACTCATTAATATCAAAGCTGAATGTTTTTGGAAGTAGTTTTTAGTTTGTTTTTAGTTTGAGCTATTTTAGGGGGATATCTGTGTGTGCAGGTGACTATTACTGTGCATAATTATTAGGCAACTTAACAAAAAACAAATATATACCCATTTCAATTATTTATTTTTACCAGTGAAACCAATATAACATCTCCACATTCACAAATATACATTTCTGACATTCAAAAACAAAACAAAAACAAATCAGCGACCAATATAGCCACCTTTCTTTGCAAGGACACTCAAAAGCCTGCCATCCATGGATTCTGTCAGTGTTTTGATCTGTTCACCATCAACATTGCGTGCAGCAGCAACCACAGCCTCCCAGACACTGTTCAGAGAGGTGTACTGTTTTCCCTCCTTGTAAATCTCACATTTGATGATGGACCACAGGTTCTCAATGGGGTTCAGATCAGGTGAACAAGGAGGCCATGTCATTAGTTTTTCTTCTTTTATACCCTTTCTTGCCAGCCACGCTGTGGAGTACTTGGACGCGTGTGATGGAGCATTGTCCTGCATGAAAATCATGTTTTTCTTGAAGGATGCAGACTTCTTCCTGTACCACTGCTTGAAGAAGGTGTCTTCCAGAAACTGGCAGTAGGACTGGGAGTTGAGCTTGACTCCATCCTCAACCCGAAAAGGCCCCACAAGCTCATCTTTGATGATACCAGCCCAAACCAGTACTCCACCTCCACCTTGCTGGCGTCTGAGTCGGACTGGAGCTCTCTGCCCTTTACCAATCCAGCCACGGGCCCATCCATCTGGCCCATCAAGACTCACTCTCATTTCATCAGTCCATAAAACCTTAGAAAAATCAGTCTTGAGATATTTCTTGGCCCAGTCTTGACGTTTCAGCTTGTGTGTCTTGTTCAGTGGTGGTCGTCTTTCAGCCTTTCTTACCTTGGCCATGTCTCTGAGTATTGCACACCTTGTGCTTTTGGGCACTCCAGTGATGTTGCAGCTCTGAAATATGGCCAAACTGGTGGCAAGTGGCATCTTGGCAGCTGCACACTTGACTTTTCTCAGTTCATGGGCAGTTATTTTGTGCCTTGGTTTTTCCACACGCTTCTTGCGACCCTGTTGACTATTTTGAATGAAACGCTTGATTGTTCGATGATCACGCTTCAGAAGCTTTGCAATTTTAAGACTGCTGCATCCCTCTGCAAGATATCTCACTATTTTTGACTTTTCTGAGCCTGTCAAGTCCTTCTTTTGACTCATTTTGCCAAAGGAAAGGAAGTTGCCTAATAATTATGCACACCTGATATAGGGTGTTGATGTCATTAGACCACACCCCTTCTCATTACAGAGATGCACATCACCTAATATGCTTAATTGGTAGTGGGCTTTCGAGCCTATACAGCTTGGAGTAAGACAACATGCATGAAGAGGATGATGTGGACAAAATACTCATTTGCCTAATAATTCTGCACTCCCTGTAAATAAAAGCTAAAAAGAAATCATTATCAATATAAAGAGGTAGAATACTCTGTTTGACAATGCTGTGTGATGTATTAATGATTTGGATTTACTAATAGCCAGTAAACTAGTCAGTAAAATGTATTTTTAAAGCACAGGTTTTGTTGACCAAAGTGCCATACAGATGTATGCTTGTAATTATTGTAATTATTTACACAAATGAGCATCAAAGAGTAAAAACTGGGAACATAGAACACAGAATTATGAGCCCTTCAACAATAAGCAGTTACATATAAGAAGAACATCCTCAGCTCATCTGCAGTTTGTATACGAATGAAAAAGTCTATGGGTGTGAATGATTTTCTGTGTCTCTGTTGTACGACGGAGAGAGAGGATGTTCCATAAAGATGTTGCAGAGTGGGTAATCAAAGTTATTCGTGATGGCTTCTAACTTCTTTGATTTGCTGTGTGTCCTGTGTGGCTCCACAGTCGCAGCTGATTAACTGTCACATGCTTTGTCTCTCACGTAGGACATGGAGGAGGCCGACCTGCTGAAGGAGAGGCTCCAGGCCATCATGGTAAACAGCAGTCCTACAGTCTCTGTAGTTTAAGTAGAAAGCCAGTTTCCAAATAGTCTGTGTTACATACTGACTTGAAGTGGTGATGGGTTCTAATCCATTTGTTTAGATGGCAAAGATAGTGCTAAATTTGAATATGAATGTTTTTCACCATTGTATCTAGAGGGGCGGAGCTGGAAGCCCGTCATCAGAATGATCTGATTTGTGTCCACATGAGTTAGTGATGAGGTCAGGTGAGTGTGTCTTTATGATTTAGTAAAACAAACAAGGAAGTAATTCCACTGGTAGCTTTAGGCTAGAAACAGTGTGAACAGCAGGTCCATCTTCATAACAGAAGTTCACGTTTTAATCCAACAGACGCTTATGGAACTGTAATAAAATGGACAGCTTATAATCACACTTAGTGTAAAAAGTTTCAGAGTCTGAGTAACTGTTTTGTCTTTGTTTTTGTCCTGCTGAAAGTTCATAGCTTCTGAAATGTGACTGTAATGGAATTTGTCTTTGGTTTTTACCAAACACTAATGAACAACTCGAGAAATAGGCGATGCAGGATTTTGAAATTCTTAGAGCTTAGAGAGCTTAGAGCTTTTTATTGTCATTGTGCAGTTTCTTGCACAGCGAAATTGGGTAGCTGGACCACAAAGGTGCTAAAATTAGAAGAAGAGAAACCAATATACAATAAGGCTGAAAAAATAAAAATAAATAAATAAATAGAATAGAATAAAAAGCAGTGTATATGTATACATATGTGAGTGGAACTATATACATGGTGTATGTGTAGGAAACATTGAAACAGACTGGGACCAAACATTCATGCCATAGGTGCATCTACTAAAAGATTCAGATGAGTTTGAATCCTGGTTACCTTCACATCTATGTCCAAGGTCAAGGTTCAAGGGTTTCTGAACATCTTGTGAATGCGATGACTCAAGAAGGAAGTCGCCTGGCACTTCACATTCACCCCATAGGTGCATGTTTTAAAAATGTCAGTTGAATCCTGGTGACCCCTACCTCAAGTAGAGGCTCCAGGCCATCATGGTAAAGAGCTCATAGTCACACTATTTGATGCCATCTGTCAGCAAAATACCTGTATATCAGTAGATGTTTCTCATTGTGTAAATCTCTGCATTCTTGTGATTCAGAGCTGTGATATTTTGCTTCAGCAGGATGTCAGGATGCAGAACTGGAACAAGAGTTGTTATCAAAGCACAGCCTGAAATAAAACATGTGAGTGTGTATTTGCAAGATGGTGTAGAGAGAAAATCCAGCCAGAAAAGAGTTGTAGCTGTGCAAGTCAACTCGCCTGTCAATGTGCCGAGAGGCTGCATCGCTTTCATCTGAGGCAGAAAGATATTAACATAAAGCACTAACTGATGATGACATAAGGTTCAGTGAATAATTATCAGCACTCACTAAAACTAGAGCACAGACTTCATGTATGAAACAGCAGCCCATATGGTTTCTTAGTTAATTCTATTAAATATGGCATCAATAGCACAAACACAGGTGAGAGGCTGCCTCTGTTGGCACACCTGTCAGGCAGAGCGATGGTGTCCCTGGTTACTTGTAGCTCTTCCAACATTCAGGTGAGTTATAAAAACAGTTGTTATGAAGGAGAGAATGGAGCAAGTCCAGGCCAAAACTTTTGTAGTGCCAGGATGTGAACATGTTAATTTCTTGGCTGAAGTTAAACAATCGAGGGGACTTTTGGAGCCAGCTATAATTGGCAGCTAGTATAACCGAAGTAGTTCTGGCACTTATGTGTTGGCTTTATTGTTCATCCACAGGGACTTGCACTTTTCACAATATCTAAGTTGGAGTTTTACTATATTTGTTATTATGTTATCAGTTTCAGCTTAACATGTTTCATGGAACTTTATTGAACTTTAATGTGACTATAGCTAGTCATGTTGGGGCCACTGTTTCAAATAGCATGGTCCTTCATCTGTAACAGACAAAAACCCACAGTTTTCACTGTCTAGAGCGTGATAGTCCCTCTGATGGATACCAAATCAGTCAATCAAACATCTGAAGTACTCTCTTTTTAATCACTGAATCTTTGGGAGCCTTTTACAGCTCAATATTTAAAGTTGGGCCATAAGTTGGAAACAAGAAGGGAATGCTGTGGAAACCATTTCATGATTATTTAATGCCAAGTAATTATCTTATATTAACACTGTTAATTAACAATTACCAATTAATTAAATTAACAATAAGCAATTAACTGAGTAATGTTACACTGAAATTTAAGCCCAGAAACCGAGTGCAATAATGTAACCTATGCCCATGAGGCAAAGCCAATTAGTAATAGTGTCGTTAATTTCACTGATAGTAGGTTACAAATTGTTACCAATGTTTATATTACCTGTGCATTTGGATTTTTATATTCTGACCAAAGTCATAATAATAAGGTAATATTGATTAATAATAAAGATATTGGGATAATTTTTCCATTAATTCCAACACGATTAATGCTGGAATTATAATAAAAAGAAAGAGTACAGATAGAAATGAAAAATGTATCACCAACTGCTGCACCTTTAAAGCATCAACATACAAAAATGAGAACACAGATACACAGATATATAAATCAACAGTCATCTTGTAGTGTGAGTATGACTGTGAGAGAAAGAAAGAGACAGAGAGTGAGTGTCTCTGTGTATGTGTCTTTGTCATAAATGCACTTGATAATGAGGGTGGGAAGCTGCAATAATGTCCTCCCAGGTCCTAGAGGCAGACGGAGACGGAATTAGGACAACAATCACAGCCATCCACATCTCCCAAGAGCACTGTTGACCTGAGGCCACACGTCTTGGTGACATCCGCGTGTCCATCTAAGCAGGAGGAGGGAGGCCACAGATGGGGTGTCCACGGTCAAAGGGTGAGAGTCTCAGAAGACCAGAGACAACAGGCAGTCAACCCCTCCAGAAACTGCCACCCTGGTACAAATCAAGAACAGGCGCCAAAGAACCACCCGGCATCCGGCTGAGCCTCAACATTGAAAAGATCCAAGCCACCCTGAGCCACCAAGGGAGTGGGCCAACAAGCACACCAGAACATCAAGCCACGCACCCCAGAACCAACAACCACCCACATCCCAGGGAGGGGCAGAAGCATCCAGGGGGGAAGCGGTGATAAAGTATGAACGGAAGGTAGAGGACTATCCTTGGAAGGAGAGAGCCAGCAAACGACTGGCTCAGTAGGCACCCCATTCCCAACATCCCGCCAAAGAGCAGGAACAAGTTGGCCTAGGGCCCGCAATGACAATGCCCCAGAGCACCACCGAGTCCAGGGCAGCAGCCACCACCCCCACCACAAAAAGTACATGGGAGTGTTTAGAGGAATCCCAAGACTTGGGGTTCAGACCACCCCTGCACAAGGAGGGAGCCAGAGACCAGGTGACCCCAGGTACCTGGGCCTCAGGTCCTGCATCCACCCAGAAGACTGGGGGCCAGCACCTGCCACCACAAGCACTCGTATACCAAGCACCCACCCAACAGCAACCGCAGCTCTCCAGCCCCCACGAGGCTGCCAGACACGGGGGGGCCGGAGAGCATCCTTATCCACCTGCAAGGCATACAGGGAAACGAGACTAGAGCCGACCACCCCCACTAAGTAATGGAGTTTATCAGTGAGGACCAGAGAGAGACAAATTCATCCATTGTTGTTTTTTAAAGAGACAGACATTCGGCACCACATCCCGTTCCCCCCAGGATTACAGGCCTGTGGCACTGACTTTCCACGTCATGAAGACCCTGAATGGTCTTCATGACCATTGACTTCAGTTTCTTTACCAGCCCTGCCTTTGAGCAGATGAGGCCATCATCTACCTGCTCAATCGAGTCTACACCCATCTGGACCAGCCGGCGAGCACTGTGAGGGTCATGTTTTTTGACTTTTCCAGTGCATTCAACACCATCAGGCCGACCCTCCTGGGTGATAAGCTGACAGCGATGCAGGTGGATGCTTCTTTGGTGTCCTGGATTGTTGATTAGCTGACAGGAAGTACACAATATGTGTGTCTTCAACATTGTGTGTCTGACAAGGTGATCAGCAACATAGGGGCACCACACCTCTTCACTTTCCTCTTCACCCTCTGATGTCATAAAGAGAAAACATTGTCTGTAGGACAATGCTCATGATTTTCTATGAGTCTGTTGTGGTCAGTGCTGTTGCAGGCTAGGGCAGCAGGTTGAGGGTCACAGATGCCAACAGACTCAATAAACTGACCGACAAGGCCAGTAATGTTGTGGGGATGGAGCTGGACTCCCTTAAGGTGGTGTCTGAGAGGTGGATGTTGTCCAAGATAAGGACAATGCTGAACAATACCTCCCACCCACTCCATGACGTGCTGGCCAGTCACAGGAGCACGCTCAGTGACACACTGAGATTACTCAAATGCATCACTAAGCGACTCAGGAAATCATTATCTGTATTATCTCTCTATTATCTCTCTGTACAACTCCTCCATCTAATGCACAGAACACACTGCAACAGTTACACCCTTTGCACATCCTCCACAGTGAAAATAACAAATAAAGTTTTACACTTTAGAGTAAAATGTCAATCAAATATATTTAATCTCTGTAATATTTTACAGAAATATAGTTTGTAACTTTGTCATTCGTCGTATTATTGATTTAGTTTAGTCTGTTACTGTTCTTACTATAACCACATAATTTCCTTATGGATTAATAAAATATTCTGATATTGATTCTGATTTTTGTGAGTGTGTCCATTTGGAAAAACTTTGTCCTGTGTAGTACGTTCTGTAGAGAACTTTGTATTGTTTAAGTTGTAAGTTGGGCTTTTCGTCATTTTGAGGGTGCTTAAGCATATTTGTGTCCAGATGTTTTTATCTGGACTGGTGGAAAGATCTTGCTGCCACTTAGCCTTTGGGAGGGAAATTGATTAGTCGATTTTAAACATCCATCCATTCGCTTCCACTTATCCTTTTTCAGGGTCGCGGGGGGCGCTGGAGCCTATCCCAGCTTTCATTCAATTCAATTCAATTCAATTTTATTTATATAGCACCAAATCACAACAAAAGTCGCCTCAAGGCGCTTTATATTGTACAGTAGATAGCACAATAATAAATACAGAGAAAAACCCAACAATCGTATGACCCGCCTCTCGCCCTTTCATAGGGCGAGAGGCGGGGTACACCCTGGACAAGTCGCCAGTCTGTCACAGGGCTAACACACAGGGACAGACAACCATTCACTCTCACATTTACACCTATGGGCAATTTGGATTAATCAATTAACCTATCCCCACAAGCTGCATGTCTTTGGACGGTGGGAGGAAGCCGGAGTACCCGGAGGGAACCCACGCAAACACGGGGAGAACATGCAAACGATTTTAAGCAATAGATTTTAAACAATAGATTATAAATTATTGATGACCATTTGGGGGTATAGTTCTTTAAAAAAAACATGCTTCCCAAGTGGGTATTTCTAGATTCAGTTGACAGGGATTCAGATTTTCCTGTATGATGGATTTCAGTTGCTGATATTCAAGAAATTCACCTTTGCTGATTTTATATTTTGATAAAAATTCTTCAAATGAAATAAACTTTGGGTCTTGTATGATTTTTTTAATATATATTTTTTTATCTTATTCTCATGCCACGATGAAAATGTTAGTATTTTTCTAGTAGTTAGTATTCAGTGATGATTTTTCTTTATAGTTTTATTTTAAAAACTTTTTAGTTTACATGGGATAAGTGCAGACTTTTTAAGTATTGTAAAGAATTCCCACCAGGCTGTTAGAGAAGTGTTTATGTTGAGGCTTTTAAAGCTATGATGATATGTTGTGATGCTTAATACTGGAGCTAATGAGAGGCAGATATTTTTACTTTTCCATAGATACTTGTTCTAGGTCCAGCCAAGGCCTGTCTAATAAGCTTGGTTTAATCCATTTTGAAACACGTAGCAAGTGACTGGATAAGAAATAGAGTTTTTAGACTTATCTCTGAGGGAAAAGAATTTCAAAATGTTGAAATCTAGTGATCTAAAACAAGTAAGAGAGAGCTGTTGATTTACTCCCTATGGATGAGAACTTGTCTATAATTGTCATTGTCTTTATAAGTGAGGCTTTTAAGTTCCTGAGGAAAAGTATTACATCATCATCAGAATATAGCCTCATCTCAGTTGGTGCTAATGGTTCAATAAAAATAATAAAGAGCGAGGGGGAAATGGACAGTCCTGTGTGGAGCCCCTCTGGATTAAAACACTGTACAGCTCTCCAAAGGCTTGTGTTACAACAAATGATCTTACTTCACAAAGCTTCAACCTACAGTCTATGAAGAATGAACCACATACACATTTATGTAGAACTGCTATTAAAACATTTCCAGTTTAACTGCTCAAAAGCTTTCTCTGCATCTAAGGAGACAACGGTGGTTTCTAATTTGATCGAGCAATAATGTATTATATTTATAAGTACTTGATTAAACCTGTTTGGTCACAACAAATTATGAATGGAGTGCTTTTTTCTAATCTTCTGGCAAAGTATTTTAAGGTCTTTTGAAACTGGGTGGTAGCTGGAGGGAGTGGAGGATCCTTGCCTGGTTTAAGAAGCAGACTAATGATGGCAGAGTTCATATTGGAGACAGTGTCTCATTATTCTGAATTTGAGTGACCAATCTGAAAAACGAAGGCGCTAGCATAGGCCAAAATTCTTTGTAAAACTCTGCTGGAAAACCTTCTGGACCTGGGGCTTTATTGTTTGGGAGATGCTGTAGACTTCATGGAATTCAGACACTGAAAGAGGTGAATCCAGAGCCACAATCTGTTCATCACTTAGTTTCAGTAGAAATTCTGCAGTGTCCGCATTGGAGGGATTAATCTGTGATGAGTATAAAGCTTCATAAAAGTCTTTAAAAGATTTATTTATTTGTTGTGGATCATGAGTTTGTCTTCAGTCGAATCCTTTATAGAATATTTGTTGTTTTTCTTTATTTAACTTTAACAAGGAATTTTCCAGATTATTTTCCATGGTCAAAGTTCTCCAAATGAAGTCTTAGCATCAGAAATTTTGTTTCCTCGTTAATTATTTCATTTAATTTTATTTATTTTTTGTTTGTTTTCTCTATTTTCTTGTGGTGAGGTAGCATAGGCAGAAGATAATGATTACATTTCTTGTTCTAGTTCTAATGCACACATTCTTTACAGTAAGATAATATTTTGCCCTGCATTACTACTTTTCCTGCATCCCATACAACACATGGTGATATTCCTGGTAGGTCATTATTATCTAAATATGTTGCCCTCTCCTTTTGGAACCAAAAATTAAATCTAGTTTTTTCAGTCATGACATTAAAACTCACGCTCCTTTTCTGTGTCAGACAGATCGATACTGGTGCATGACAGGATGAACTGGGCCAAGTATGTCATCTGGACCAATTGCCTTTTCATTCTCTATTGTTTTCATAGCTGCCCTCACTTCCTGCTTAGTAATACTCTTCACACCCAAGAAGCTGATTCTATTCATTTGAACATAGCATTTTCAGTAGGAGAAACATTTCAGCGATCTCCGTCTGCTCATCCAAGTGACTGAAGAAGTCACTTGGATGAGCAGACGGGGCTCAAACCACCAACTTTCCGATTAGTAGGTGACCTGCTATATCTCCTGAGCTACAGCCACCCCCTATTGGAGGGGCGAGCAGTGGCTGATACAAAAACTTAAGTGTGGGTGGATTTGGCAAGACCATGTAAGAAGAGTCACTCTGCCCTCCGTACAGCTCTGGATGTTGTGGGGCTGTCCTGGCTTCATGGTTGCATGGAGGCTTCGATTGATGCTTTTGGACCGGCAGATTGGTGTGGCAGTTCCCCTCTGTAAGAAGAAGGACCAGTTACAGGGGGATCACGCTCCTCAGCCTCCCCGGGAAAATCTATGCCAGGGTACAGGACAGGAGAGTCCATCCATTAGCTGGACCTTGGGTTCAGGGGGAACAATGGTAAATGGCCTGTATTTGTATAGCGCTTTTACTAGCCCCGCCTAAGGACCCCAAAGCGCTTTACATACCCAGTCATCCACCCATTCACACACTGGTGGAGACAAGCTACAGTTGTAGCCACAGCTGCCCTGGGGCAGACTGACAGAAGCGAGGCTGTCATATCGCACCATCGGCCCTTCTGGCCAACACCAGTAGGCGGTAGGTGAAGTGTCTTGCCCAAGGACACAACGACCGAGACTGTCCAAGCCGGGGCTCGAACCGGCAACCTTCCGATTACAAGGCGGGCTCCAAACTCTTGAGCCACGATCGCTCAAGAGTTTGGAGTGTGGTTTTCATCCTGGTTGTGGAACACTGGACCAGTTTTTCATGTTTTTGAGAATATTTGAGGGTGTGTGGAAGTTTGCCTAACAAGTCTACAGGTGGAGATGGAGAAGGCATTCCCTCCCCATATCCCTTGGGACATCCTGAGGGAGTGGTCTCCACTTTGATACCCTCAGAATTTCATCTTGGCTTTTTGCAGTTGATGTGGTTCTGTTAGTTTCATCAGGTGGTGACCTTGTGCCCCAGTGTGAAGTGGCAGGAACGAGAATCAGCACCTCCAAGTCTTTTAATATGGTTCTCAGATGGAAAAAGGGTAGAGTGTCCAAACAATGCTTGTGAGTTCCGACCATTATTTGAGCAGTTTCAGTATCTCAGGGTCTTGTTGATTAGTGAGAAGAGAGTGGCCCGTGAGATTTACAGATGGATTGGGCGGTGTCCATGGAGATGATGGACCATCACCTGCAACAGTCTCAAGGCACTTCATACTGTAGCATTAAAATACAAGTTACTTTGAGGCAACCTTTGTTGTGATTTGGCACTGTAAAATTAAAAATGAATAATTTAAAGTGAGTTGAAAAGAAATTTTAGTCATAAGCTCCGAGTAGTTACAATGAAGTCATGATACAAGTGGCAGAAATGGGTTTCACTGGTCCTTCCAGAGGGACTCAGTCCATGCTCTTCCACATCGAGAGGAGGCAGCTGAAGTTCTTCAGGCACCTGAGCTCCTAGATGCCTCCTGGGTGATGTGTTTCAGGAATGATCTACTGGGAGGAGGCCCTGGGGCAGACCCAGTACTTGGTGGAGAGATTATGTCTCTCAGCTGACTTGGTAATGACTCGGTGTCCTCCCAGATGAGTTGGAAATGGTATGAAGAGAATTCTGGGCTTCTCTGCTTAGAATGCTGGCTGGACTGAGACAGAGTCATAAATACTAGCAGACATCAACAGGGAGATCCCCTTTTACTCAGGCTTAATTCCACACTGATCCTGGATCTAGGAGCTAATATTAGTGAGCAGTGAGGCTTAGTTAAAAATAAAGCAACTAAGCAGCGTGTTTGCCTGAAATTTTCCAGGATAAAAACTGCACAATTTATTCTGTCCAATGTATCTGATCAAATTTCTAGATGTCTTTGCTACATAGTGTACTAATTAGCAAAGAACGTTGTTGAAATTAAAGCGAACAGACAGACACACACACACACACACACATACACAGACACACTCAAGCAACAGGTAGGTCACGTCATGAAGGCCGTGCTGCTTTTTGTCTATTTATAGCTGTTGCTGTCCATCTGTCAGCTCAAGGTTGAAGTGTCAGCATGAGGAGACAACAGGTGGAATAGTTTCCATGCTGTAATTGTGCATATGATGCAAATGTATGTTTGACCTGCCCTCACAGGACAAAAGAAGAATCCAGGAAGAAATTGCCAAGAAGAGGAGACAGATAGAAGAAGAGAAGTTAAAACTCCAGTACATAAAGGTATGTCTCTATTTTACAGCCAAAAAGCAAAATAACCAGGAGAAAATGTGTCACTGGGTGTGTGTAACAGTGTATACAGGGAATGTGAGGAACTCTTGCATGAAGGTTTAATGATTTCATTTACTGTTATATTTCTCCACATTTTCATTGATGCAGTCTCAGAGCTTTATTTCACAGATATATACTCACTGCAGTAACATTATGTGAGGATGATTGTTCATATTATAGCTACAGCTATTCCTCTTCAACACAACTGAAGGCATTTCATACATTATTGTAAAAGTCAAATCTTCTTTTTTCATTCAGTCGTTCCAAGTTATATTTTTTCTTTTCATGTTAACAAAAATTGGGTGCTTCAGGCACACATCTGAAGTTTTTTTAAGAAGCAGTTATGCACAAGTTAACCCCAGTTACAGTTAACCACAAGGGGGCTGTCTAAAACTGCGTCACACCACTGAGCTGTTTCCTACATCTTTGGCAAACTGGTCACTGCTGGTGTTGTAGTGGTGTGTAATGATATCACCTTCTTATATCAGTGACTACAGAAAAATATCTAAATTCCCTACGGGAACATGCTGGAAAAATGAATAAATCTAACAATAAACAAAATATTTAAATGTTTTTGCTGCATTTTAATACAATATCCATTAAATATTATAAAACAAGGTATCACCAAACTGGATGTTAAAAAGTGTTTTGGTTAATTTATTTATTATTATATTTATTTATTACAAAAAAGCTAAGTAAATACAATCAAACTTTATTTTTAGTAAATGATACTACAGAGTTGTCTTTGGAGGCCTTTCTAGTTAACATCCCCACATATTCATATTCTGACTGATACATCAGAGGTGGGGTTAGCATCCTGCCCAAGGATATTTGGAATGCAGACTGGGAACCACCAACCTTCTGATTACTAGATGACCTGCTTTGCCTCCTCAGCTAAGGCCACCCAGCTACTGGGAATGTACACAATTTATACTTTTGAATGCAATGAGGGTAAGGAGAAGGGCAACACATGACTCATTTCCTGTTGCCACACCGTAGAACTGTCCACTGCTATTGGTTACATTCAGTGCTGTACTGCACTTCCTCTTTTCCTCTCACACACACAAACATCAGTACAGCTTTTATTTCTGACTTGATATTTACGTTTATTTTACTCCATAGCTTTAAAGTTACAAAGTAAAATAAACTTAAATAATCTGGAGGATCTCAGTCTCTTTAACACAGTAAAGGTTTTTGTTGGACACGAGTTTGTTTAATACACGTCTACATATTTATAGCAGAGCTTTGTGTCACAATTAGATATGGCACGATACCACTTTTTTATGTCCGATACCGATACCGATATCATAAATTTGGATATCTGCCGATACCGATATGAATCCGATATTGTGTGTTTTTTAATCAATAAAACTGTTTTTTTAAAATATCTTGCTGCATTTTGTATAAGTTCATACTCAAGTTTAAATAAACAACAACACTAAAGCTATTCTGTTATACCTGTATGTAAAAAATACACTGCACCCAAAATATTTCATAGTTCAGCAACACTGATCAATCTAATAAACCTTACCTAACTTAAAACCTAACTTAAACCTACTCCATCCTCCCTATTCTGGTATTTTAAAGAGTACTTAGCAGAAATATTAAGCAACCTAACTAATAGGGTTGCAAACTCCCAGCAAAAAAAAAAAAAAAGGGAACCACCCCCCACCCTCCGCCTCATGATGCTTAATCGATGTAATCAACTTTAATTTGATGCAGGGTGAAAAAAAATGCACAGAAACAAATTATTTTTCAAGAATAATTAAATAGATTCAACATCTTTCTTCAACAGAATTGCAGACTGCACAGATGGTACCTTCCCAAAGGAAAAAGTACTATAGCTTACTAGGGTATATTAGACTTAACAGTTACTATATACAGTAATGGACTTCTATACATTTTACATCAGATTAAAACTTTGGGAGTAAGATTCAGATAATTATTTATTAAAAGCTAGATATTTTAAATGAGAATAAGAAAGAAAAGTATGTCTTTGTGCCCCCTTTTCCCTGTTCATGCCCTATCGGCCCCCCTGGCTAAACTTTGCTAGATCCGCCCCTGCACAGTTACCAGCTGTCAGCTACATAGAAAAGGATCCTGGTGTAGAAAGTAATATTAAATACATTCTAACAACAGCTTATCAAGCTTAAACGTGCTGCTGTTGTTCAGCCGCTGGTTTCCTCTTTCTGGTGCAAAGTGGGCCAAAAACAAAGAAGAGAGACGGACTCACGACAGAAAAGCCGATCAGCTGATCATTAAGCAGTTTCACGATTGAAGTAGCAGCAGGAAGGTGAGGGAGGGAGAGAGTCAGTCGCTCCATATATCGGTTGTTAAGCTTAACATGGGAACACTTTACAAACATTCAGAGATGAACTTACACACTTGCTTTACTTCTCTCTGGGATAACTTCCTCAGAGATGAAATGCTGGTTTGGTAGCGAGGCTACAAATACACACAGCCGCTCTATCACATGATGCATACTGCTGCAACGTGCTACGGTTATGAGCCGAGTTACGCCGTGTTGCAAGTTTTGTGTGATGCTTTTTTGATATTTAATGGATCGGATTACATTTTTTATTTTTCGCCGATATCCGATCCAGTAATTTAGGTCAGTATCGGACCGATACCGATACGTAATATTGGATCGGTCCATCTCTAGTCACAATCTGGTAGAAGGAGCGGTTGACGTCTCCAAAAACAGTTTATTTACAGCACCAGTGCACGATATATACAGTGAAGGGAATCCAAAACTCCAGGGAATCACGGGGTAGCTCTCTCACACTCGCTCACTTCTTCTTGCCCACACTCACACGTTCACACGGCAGGGAGATCACAGGTCCGGGGAGGAAAGTCTGTAGTAGAAGAAAAGGGAAGTCACACAATAATCACGAATCTCAAATCACTAGGCACAGGTTCACAGGAGCTGTGAGAAACACTAACGTCTGTAGTACAATCATCCAGCGACGAGAGGATCTGTGTTCCAGCCTCAAATAGTGCTCCAGGTGATGACAGGTGATTGTTGTCAGGTGTGTGGGCCAAGGGCGGGAGCCCACAGTGAGCTCCGCCCAGGCAGAGAGGGAGAGAGAGAGAGAGAGAAAGAGAGAGAGCCAAAACAGCAGATGTAGCCTTGTGGGGCTGGCGGGCAGGCACGGAGACCATGACACTTTGAGAAAATCCCTACTCTTCCAGTCACGATTACAACTTGTGCTTACAAAAGCTCCTGTGCCAGAGTTTCCAAACTGTACATGCTAAAAACAAAGATCCATCTCATTATTATTTGGACAATATTAGTTTTTACAATTTCACTCCCACAGTCCATACCAACTACACTGAGAAGCTCTTTGGTTCCCATTCTGGCAAATCTAAATATGTCAGACTGAGACTAACAGCTGAATCGGAAGCGAGGGACTGGCTCCACTGCAGCTGTGCTTCATAATGTTGGATCTAGGATGCTGTTTGTGAAACTGAGGAGTGTGTGCAAACGTAATGTTCATCAAAATATCTGATAGAGAAATCAGTCAAACATTTTTCTTTGCTTAAGAGGATAGGAAAAGGACTTTTGAAAGCAGAGAATGTCAAATGGAAGACAGAGCAGGTGTCACCGGAGATTTGAACATTTTAAATATGAGAAGAACACTGAGCTCAGTTTAAGGCTAAAGCAGTGGCCTGTGTGTTGGTTGCCTGACAGAAGAAGGCTTTGAGGGAGCAGTGGCTGATGGACGGTCTGAGTCAGCAGTCGGAGGAGGAACAGGAGGCCATGAGGCTTCAAGCTCAAGAAGAACAGCAGCAGAGTGATCACCTGCAGAGCAACATCATCAGGTAACCCAAACCTGCACTGAAACTCACACTACATCTCAAAGTGGACACATGGGGCACAGAGCAATCAGCACGAGCAAATCAAGTAAGTGAAGGTAACACTTTATATTCACTGTCTGCCTAATAATGCCACAATATTAGGCATTAGTAGGGTATTATAAAGTGTTTAATTCACCATTTATAAAGCATTACTCCTTAGTATGTTTATTCTTGATTAATAAGCTCATATACAGATACAGATCATGATTGCCTGCTGATGGGTGGACATAATGGTAGACCTCACCTGTGATGTGGATGATGCAACCATGAGTAATTACACCCCTAAGTGGCAATTAGGAAAACTAGTGGAAATGTGTTGTGTATTCACCAAAGGGGGGGCAGTGTGGAGGCACATTCATCTACACCAGGGGTCTCCAACTCCAGGCCTCGAGTGCCGGTGTCCTGCAGGTTTTAGATCTCACCCTGGGTCAACACACCTGAATCACATGATGAGTTCTAGAGGTGCAAAGGATCAAAAGTCTCACGGTTCGGATCGGATCACGGTTTTTTCGTCACGGATTGGATCAATTTTCGGATCAGCAGAAAAAAAAAGACAAAAATTTAACTCGCCATTTACTTATTTAAGTATTTTTTGCCTATTAAAAAACATTCAACTCAAGACTCATTCCACGCAATTATATAAAAACAAATTAAGGTGCAGTAAGGTGCAAATATAGGGCAGTAGAGGGCTTTCTATCTACCACTCCGCTGTGATATAATGAGCGGTCACGGTCACGTAGCTTTCCGTTGCCCTGGAGGTCCACCCATTTGTAGTTAGGGCAACAGAAGATGCCTGGGACAGTTCAGCCATAACTTTAAACTTTTCCTGCTCATACATGCTTGGAACGATCTTGTCACTGAAGTGGACGCGCAACGGGATGTCATAGCGTGGCTCAAGCACTTTCTTCATAGTTTAAACTACTGCTGTCAGCGTAAATCTTGTTCAAATGACGTTAATGCCATAACTGCATTAACGCGGCAAATCTCTGTTAACTAGTTACCGTGTGGGGCTGCACGCCGTCAATGCGTCAACTAACGCGTTGACTAGTTTAAACCCTTTGTTTTGCACAACAGAATACGGCCTCCCGTCTGCAGCTAAACACCCCAGTAGCTTTTGTAATAGCTTTAGCCCGGTCGGATTGGGCAGCAAAGGGCTGCTTAAATACTGCAAACTCCTCTGCTCCTCCCCTTGGACCGCTAGCGCTGGCCATAACTATTGCTTGACAGACTGACCACGCGCACCACACACATACTTTTTTCTTCTTTTTTGAATCTTCGGATCACGTACGTGCCGAACCGTGGAGTGGGATCGGTTCGGATTACGGATCAATCGTGTCCGTTGCACCACTAATGAGTTCATTACCAGGCCTCAGGACATGTTGAGGAGCTCATTTAGCCATTTGAATCAGCTGTGTTGGATCAAGCACACATCTAAAACCTGCTGGACACTGGCCCTTGAGGCCGGGAGTTCTTCCACCCCTGATCTACATGGATGTTAAAATCACCCGCAATAATTATTTTATATGAGCTGAGCACTAAATCAGATAAAAAGTCTGAGAAATCAGAAAAAAACTCTGTGTAAGGCCCAGGTGGACGATAGATGATAACAAGTAAGACTGGTTTCTGAGTTTCACAGCTGGGGTGGACAAGACTAAGCATCAGGCTTTCAAATGAATTAAAAGTCTGTCTGGGTCTTTGGTTGATTAATAGGCTGGTGTGAAAAATTGCTGCCACACCGCCCCCTCGGCCTGTGCTTCGAGGTTTCTGATGATTAGAATAACTCGGGGGTGTTGATTCATTTAAACTAACATAATCATCCTGCTGTAACAAGGTTTCTGTAAGGCAGAGTAAATCGATTTGTTAATCAGTTATCAAGTCATGTACTAACAGAGACTTGGAGGAGAGAGACCTAATATTTAACAATCCACATTTCACTGTTTTACTCTTTGGTTCAGATGTGGATACTGTATTGTTCTTTCTTTGTGATTTTTTATGTTTAAGTAGTTTTTTGCTGGTTTTTAGTTTGTTTTTTGTCTGTTTGGGAGCTGACACAGTCTCTATTGAGATGGGTTTTTGGGGGGATAATGTCAGGGTTCCTGGGTCGTTGACCCAGCGTTTTCTGTTCATGTTCACTGTTTATTTCCCACTCATTCTCATTGCCTGTTTATTGTGTTTCAGTTACCTCCGTGTGTCTTTACTCAGATTAAGTTCAGCTGTGTACTCACCTGTCTCTCATTATCATCTTCATCTGCCCGTGTATTTAAGTCCGCAGTTTCCCTCAGTTCATTGTCGTGTCATTGATGTTGTCGTTCCCGTGTGTGCCGTATGCGCAGTCAGTAATTCAGTCATTCAGCCAGTATTCCAGTCGTCCAGTCAGTCAGCCATCTTATGTTCTGTTCATTTCTCCATTATCTACAATAAATCACCGGTCCTCACCTACCTGTGAGTCCTGCGTTTGGGTCCTCTCGTCCTCTCAGCCACACACACCCCTGACAGAATGACACGACCCCTGCCACAAAGACACGTTTGTGACCCAGCAGACTTGGACCTTTTCGAGTGGCAGGAGGCAGTGCTTTCCCTTTGGGCGGAGAAGCCCTGGAGGCTCTTTCTGGAAAGAGAGCAGATCTTCGAGGGGTCTCGCCTGGCTCTGGGCAGCCCTCGGAGACGCCGCAGTCCCCCACCTGCTGCCTCGCCTGCGTCGGAGCATTCGCCGCGGAGAGTGGGCGTCACTGGCCAAGCTTCAGCCGCTCGCTCTCTCGCCGCTCCGCTCCTCGCTCGCCCGCCAGCCGCTTCATTCACTGGACCTACCACCTCGCTGTGCCGTGACGGCTCCGCCTCCCACCTTGGCTCTACAGAGGCTCCCTCACTCAGCGGCTCACCTGTTTTTGCTCAGAGGAGGCAGGGTTCACGCCGCCATCGTGTTTCCAGTTTGGAGCAGCAAGATCCGGTGGTGAGCAAAACTGACATTTTTTCTCCTCACCACAACTCAGGGACTGCTCGCCAATCATCTAAATCAAAGACTGTCCAGTCAGTCCAGCCTGTAGTCCAGTCTCCCACAGTCTAGTCAGTCCAGCCTCCTGTAGTCCAGCATCATGTAGTCGAGCATCCTGCTATTCATCCTCCAAGTCAATCTCCCAGCCAGTCTCTAGTTCAGTTCCCTGATCTGCAGCCACAGCACCCAGAGCCAGCTGTGAGCTTTCTCTTTCCTCAGCCAGAGGTTTCTGCACCTGCTGGTTCTGCACCTGCGGCTACCACGCTGTCGCTTGCAGCTTCTCCGCCACCGTGGGCTCCCACGCTGTCGCCTGCAGCTGCTCTGTCACTGGCAGCTCCCACGCCGTCGCTTGCAGCTGCTTCACCACCGGCGGCTACCAAGCCATTGCCTGGTCCAGCGATCGCGACTCCTCTGCCTCGTCCGCGTCGAATTTGGCATCAGCAGCCTCCTTCCAGGCCGCTGACTGGACTTCACCGCCGCCGCCGGCCTCCAGACCTGCTGAGTGTCCGCCGTCATCTTGACCTCGAGGCCGCCCACCGGACCTTCTCAGTCGCCATTGCCGTCTTCCACGTGGCCGCCCACCAGAACTGTTTTACGTCAGCCACTGGCCACGTGGCCGCCCACCAGAACTGTATCGCCTCAGCCACTGGCCACGCTGCCGCCCGCCTGAACCGCTTCGTTTGGACCACTCAGACAGCCAGCAATTTAAGGAGAACATGCGGCTAAACATGTCACTCCTGGTCTGATTGGGGAGGGGACCAGAGAAAAATACAGAGTCCCACATTGTTTTGGCAAAGTTACACACCGATTCAATATTGATTTTAGTGACCTCTGATTGACGTAACTGGGTGTCATTACTGCCGACGTGAATTATAATTTTACTGAAAATCTTTTGAAAATGCAAAATACACAGCTACCCAGTATAACCCAGAATGCCACGTATTAAAAGTCTTGTACGTACCTTATTGAAGCTATTCAAACACATCCTAACATCCAAGTGTCTTGGATGCACAAGTGATTTTTTTCCCATTTACTAACACTGCTCATTATATTCAATTGTACAGGATGGAGAAGGAGATTGAGGCCTTGGAAGCACAAGAACTCAACATCTCTGCCAATGAAGAAATTGTGGTGAAGCGGTTAAAAGAGGTGGAGAGAACAGCTGAAGACATTATCAAGGTAAGCAAAAATCAAGTGCTTTTTATCACTCGGCCTGCTTTTTTGGCTGTGACACTAATGCATGTCACTTATTAATTACATCTGGGGCGTAGTACACTAGTATCTGCTTTTCACCTTAGTACGTTTAAGAATAATGGACGATGAAAAAGGAAAACAATAAAAAAAATCAAAGACACGCCTGTATTTTGATGTGTCTTTATATGTTGAGTAAACAACACAGCTCGCAATAACAGACAAACATGATGCACATTAAAGGGTGTGTGACACAAAGGACCCATACATACACACCTGTTGGAGTACTAGTTATATTTTATTTGCAGCTGTTTTCCAAGATCGCTCTCTGGAGCTTTTCATGTGGAGCGAGGCTTCCTACAGAGAGCCTTCTTCACCTGTATGAATGCTGCCTAGCACTGCTCTGTCCATTGGATCAGATCTGAGTCACCCTTTTGGGTTAGAGCAGTCAAGAGGCTGGTCAGCTTCGCTAAGTTCAGCATGAACGGGCGGCAATAACCAGCCAGCCACAAGAACTGCCTCACCTCCTTTTTAGTCTTGGGACATGAGCAGGATACGATGGCTGTTGTTTTCACCTCCTGCAGACGCACTTGCCCACCTCCCCAGATACTGTACCTTCCTCTGTCTGCTCGCACACTTCTTCAGGTTGACCCCTGTTTGCCTTAGAGACTCTAGGACTGCAGCCACCTGCTGCACATGCTCTGCACAGGTGTCACTATGGATGATGATGTCATATACCAGGTCCATGAGACACTGGAAAGTAGCTGGGGCCCTGAACAAGCTGAATGAAAGTGTGACAAACTAGTACAAACTGTACAGAGTGCAGAAGGATGATTTTAGGAAGGGGATCTGCCAGTAGCCACTGGTTAACTCCAGTGTCATGAAAAAGGTGTAATGCCTATCCGGTCCAGGAGCTTGTCGACCAGGGACATGGCATATGCATCAAAATGTGACACTTCACCTTGCGGTAGTCACCACAGAACCGTATAGACAAGAACTATGGGGCTAAACCAATCACTTCTTTCTGAACAATTTTTCTTTATGTTGAGGTAACCTGTAGGGCTGTGCATGCACCATCTCGCCAGGACGCATTTCAAAATGGTGCTCTATGAGTGCGGTACGGCCAGGCAGGGGGGAGAACAAATCTGCAAAACACTGTTGCAATGCAGCAACACCCATTCTCTGGGCTTGTGTGAGATGGTCATCACAATGGGGGGAGGTGGGAATAGTGGAATTTGGCACCTCCGGATCACAACTCATCTCTCTCCTTCGCCAGGCTAACCAGAGAATTTCCCAAAAGCTTTAAAGCACCAACAACTGGGTGTGTTCCTCTTCTGTGCGACTGTTAGGACTCACCCAATACAGTCTATGTCTGATTAATACAAAATTCAGGTAGGCCAGCGCTGTGTGACCAGTAATTTTTATCACTTGGTCAAAGGCTGAGCATAGAGTTTTGTCACAAGACTGCTCTAGTGAGAAATCTCCTATGGAGTGAATCACTGCCCTCTCCTCCCCAGAGTCAGCGTTGGATGACCTCACGTCACCGCTGTACGCAGCACAGACACTACATGCTGTTACAGGTCGCGAATGCATCCCCACACACTGCCCCAACAGGTTTTTAAACCATGGCCAATTTGTCCCCAAAATTAAAGGATGTGTCAGGCATGAGCTAACCACAGCCTTCCTGCTATGCTTTTTGCCCTTGTACTTAATTTCTGGCAGCACTGTAGGATATTTGTGTATGTCCCCATGCACGTACTTAACCTCCAACAATGCCCCGGGCCAAACCAGAGTTTGGTGCACCAAGGTCTGTGTGCACCCTGAGTCTACCATAGCCTGGTGTATACCCCTTTGGCACCTTACCACTATGCGTCCCTCACGGACTGAGGGAAGGTGTCAGAGGGCCTGCGACATGGAACACCTGCCCCCCCTCTGTCAGCAGGCAGTCCCGATGCCGGTGTCCTGTCCACCCACACCTCCAACATTCCTGCTCGGTGGAGTGGGGAAGCCTCCTCCTTGGGGCTGCTCCAGAAGGCTAGCTGACTGCACTGCCAGGTGGTTCTTGGCCCGTGGCAGAGGACCACTCCACCGTTCCTGCCTGGAGTCCCTCGGCAAACTGCTCGAGAATTATCCGATCCAGCAGCTGAGCCTCCACCTTTGTGTGGCCAGGCTGTAGCCACCTGGCCACTATTTTGTTCAGCCACCTGGTGTAGGTGATTGGCTGATCCTCTGGCCCTATTCAGTACCCCAAGAAGTTTTGGTGGTAGTCCTCGGGCACATGGCCAAGGCTGTTCATAATCAATTGGCTGACATTCCCAAAACGGCCCCTCGCTACCATGAGCAGACTGAGGGCTGCTGTCTGGGGTTCCCCCCAATAGCAGAGGCAGTAGCTGCTCCCTCCATTGCTCTTCAGGCTACCGGCATGCCTCTGCTGTGGCCCAGAAGACCTCCAGGAATGCCTGGGGGCTATCTCCCTCCTCCATCCGGTGGAAGAGCCAGACCGAGCAACCAGGTCCTCCAATAAAGTCTCGTCTGGCTTTTGGCCTGGTCCCATAGCTGTTGGAGCAGTCTTGATGTACTGTTGTGTGATCCCAGTGCATGGCAGCCATCTCTGCCAGCATCATTTCAAGCATTTCCACTGGCTGCACTGGTCACGGCTCTGTCATCCAGCTCCTGGGTTTCAGTACCTTTGTGACATGAGGGACCCACATGTACACACTGTTGTAGTACTAGTTATGTTTTATTTGCAGCTTTTTTTCCAAGAATGCTCAATGCAGCTTTTCAGCTCACTTGTTCCTGGAGCACGCCCCTATTTCACTACTCAGTAGGACTGATCACTCAGATCAGTCCCAGTCCACTGCCCCTGCACTGCTCTGCAGCGAAACCACAGACCACCCCACCTCCACAAGCTGCTTGTGTACTTCTCAGTATTTAAATAAGTGTATTTAAATAACGTTTCGTATTTTGCCGCAGCAAAGAAATTTCAGTTTTTTCAAATTTTTAAGCTACAGTCCCTTGGAAATATTTTAGCTAATTTACTTCTCAAAATCAGTACTATGAAACATGTCACGTATATTTAAATCATCAGAAAATACATCCAGTCATATTCTAGAGTTTTTAATTCAGCACCTGACCCCACCGCCATGTGATGTCTTTTATTTGGTCTGCTGTTATTTATGTCATATTACCTTATTGTCATATTGTCTTCATACCAGGAGCTGGGTAACTTAACCTTACAATGTTACAACTACATTTGACTTGAACACATTTGACCTGAACTAGGGTTGAAGTTGATAATTAGTAATATTTTAATTAATGTTACTTGTTAACTGTTTCATTACAATCAGTTGAGAAAACTATATTTTAATGACAAAGGCAACAGCATCAGCCTTGAGTGTATAGTTTTCATTGCCATTCCACTACCAGCAGAAACATATGCCTACAAGAAGGAAATGATCACACACAAAAGAGAATTATAGTGTTAGACTTTAAAATGATAAACTGATATACACACAAAGCACTGTGCATAGTGTACTATAGATGTGTACTGTGGTGTTAATCTGTAGTTAGATCAGTTAAGTTAATGTTTTCAGCTTGTTAGACTAAGGCTTGTTCATGGTCCATTGGGGTCACCCTTAAAAACACTAAGTACTCCATTACTGTATCTTTTAAGTGTGCAGAGTAGCTAAATGTGTTTCGCTGGTGTTGTTTCATGCGATCCATCCCAGTTTTACCAAGGACAATGGTGATTTGAATTTTCATTGTTTGTGAACAGATTCTAGCACCTTTTTAAAGGAATAATGTTTTCTCCTGACTTCCTGCTAACTGTTATGATATCTGTAAGCTCTGCTTGTTTCTAATAAGATGTACTCACTGAAGACTGTGTGGGTGGGCTTTGTTGCACAAGCAACTGCTTCGAGTGAATCAGGTGGCAGATAAATGGATTACTCACATTGTGAGCATGCAGTGCAAGGACTAATATGCCTGATTTGCTTTGCTTTCTGTCTTCATTTAACCTAGTGAAATTACTAATGTGACAGCTGTGGACTACCGTTACTAGACGAGCTGAACTATAGCACTGCTGTTATGTATACTTCATGCCTCTTTCACTACTTTGTCTCCACATATAGGAGGTTCACGCAGAGTCCCAGCCAGGTGTGCACTTTTTTAGCTCTTTGATGTGCTGTGAGTAATTGCTCCTGGTAAATGGTTACAGAACTTATTAGAGCTTCATTAAAGTATAATAGCAGCTTTTTACATCATGGGATACTTGGTTATCCTGAGTCCACTCAGATTACTAGAAACATTAAAAAATGCTTATGGCATGATAAAACTGAGCATCAGTTATGAGAATTCATTCACAAGACTGATATCAGTTTCCATTTTGCTCTGTAAGGATATTTCTGGTATAAGTCTTTTTGTTGTGACATACTGGAATAATGTGCCATATTGCTAATATAATGAAATCGTTAAATGGTGATATATGTATATATTTGTTGTAACATAGCTAGTCTTGGCTTATGTTGTGTTTGCTTTCATTTCACTGGTCTTATATTCTTCTTAGATGTGACCCATCATGTCCCTTCACCACTACCAGATATGCTATCACTCATTCCACTGGCAGCAGCAGAAACCCATCCTGTATGTGAACTCGCTAGCCATGAACCAAAGAAAGGTATACTTCTGTGACAGGCTGTAAAAATATTACATTGGTGCAGATGGATTACTATGATCATCATCCTTCAGGATGATGCTAAAAATACACTGATCCGCCACAATATTAAAACCTATAATATTGATGCTAGTCTATAACAATGTTACCATGTTTCAGCAGTTATGTGACTGGTACATGCTGTTCTTATCATACATTAGGGAAACCACTGATACAGGACAGAAAAGAATACTACAAGTCCTACAACTACTGCAGCTGTCAGTTTTCTTGCACAGAAAATTAGTAATGTACATTACATCAGTCCTGATGCATGCTCAATCACCCAGGTAAGTAAATCCCAAAAAGTTGATTCTGTTCATCTGAACGTAGCGTTCTCAGTGGGAGAAACGTTTCATCACTCATCCAAGTGACTTCTTCAGTCTCAGCTGACTGCAGGTTTCCCCAAACCTTATAAACAGTACATTTGACTGAAACCAGCACCACTGAATGAACAATGGGCTGGGAGGTCAGTTCCTTGATCATTAATATGCAAATTCTCATCACCATTGATCAACAACCACTGATCAATAACCATGAGTCCCATTCACAGAGAGTTGGGGAATGGCTGCAATCACAGCATTGTAAGATGGTGACCGATGTACCCTTAGGCCCCCTCCTCGATTCAGAGATGGTCTTTCCCTTTTCACGTAAATGGCCTCCTTGACTCCGCGCTCAAACCAGCGTTCCTCCCTGTCCAGGATGTGTACATCCTCATCATTGAAAGAGTGTCCACTGGCCTGTAGGTGTAAATAGACTGCAGAGTCCTGGCCTGACGAGGTGGCTCTTCTGTGTTGTGCCATCCGCTTCGCTAGAGGTTGTTTGGTTTCCCCGATGTATAAATCCTGGCAATCCTCCTGGCACTTAACAGTGTGCACTATGTTACTCTGTTTGTGTCGGGGGACCCGATCCTTGGGGTGGACCAGTTTTAGGCGCAGCGTGTTTTGGGGTTTAAAAGCCACAGAGACCCGGTGTTTAGAAAAAATGCGTCTCAACTGTTCTGATACTGCTGACCAGTGTAGGGACTAACGCGTTATTAAGTAACGCTATTGTTGTGGCATTATTGTAATAACGAGCACGGTAACTAGTTATTATGTCAAAATCAGGAACGCGTTAATTGTTACTGGGATTTAGATAGGGTCGTTATTTGTTACTTATTTGTTACAGTGGGTGAAACTGGGGAACCCATGGCACACCCATGTTTCTGCTTGTAGTACTGACCCTTGCGTGTGAAATAGGTGGAATTAAGACACAGTTCAAACACACTTGGTCGATGCTGAGAGTGGTCCTGTTGCTGCAGTCAGCTGAGACTGAAGAAGTCACATGGATGAGTGATGAAACATTTCTACCACTGATAAAGCTGCGTCCAGGTGAACAGAACCAACCTTTCGGGCACATTACATAACTTGTCTGTATAAAACTTTAGACACATAACACACTTATAAATAATTAGTCATTTGTTATCTTGTAATTAGCCAAACTAATGAAAAAATGTCTGTTACAGTTGGGTAACGATGATGTGAATATTTGAGAGACAATGAAATTGAAATGAGTTTAAGACTCAAAAATGTGTTTCAATTGGATTTTTAGCTCCACACAGTCTGAGTTCTCAATATTTTATGTTACATTTGTTTACAAATTGAGAGTTAGTTCAGGATTACATGATGTAAAAAACATTTTGAAAGGCACAGTGTCTGAAAGTCAGAACCTCAATATATTTTCCACTGAAAATCATCTAAAGTCTCAGTATTGCAATCCTGACTTTGATTATCCTGACTAGGCAGATCATAAGCTCCATAATGGATCAGCAAGTTATGTCTCCTCTGAGTCCTTTTGCACTGCAGGACAAATCCAAAAGACACAAGGATCACAGATTCAGACTGGATGTGAATCCACTTTGGATCCAGCTTATTCTTTCCCAAAATGATCTGTATTCCTTATTTAAAATGGCTTGTCCTCCCCAAATTGTGCTGAAATATTTAAAATGATGAAAGAGTAGACTTTTTTGTTTGCCTTTCCTGATAAAACATGCTGTCCTGTATTTTTCAGTAAAATGTTGAGTAATTGATTACCACAGACAGTATAAAAATATTTATTTTACATCAAACTGTTATACATTTTATTACAGACTGACCAAAACTAATTAAAACTACTTTTTCTTCACTCCCACTTTTTTGTTTTTGATCTCTGCCATGGTGAATCATGGTGCCACAGCGCCATAGATAATGGTTTTCCTTCTTTGGTCACGCACATGCTTAACTCAGCATGAACATACTCACAGTCGATTGGATTTGCTTACATAGTGTTACTCAACTTAGACTTTATGGTTAAACTGTTGTTGAATATGTTTTTGAGTTTGTTGAAGATACTTCCTGGGGCTTCTTCCAGAGGCCTGCGACCTACCACAAAGCTCAAGCAACATACCGGGGGATCCTTCCATTATCTGGGCATTTCAGAATCAGAATCAGAATCAGAATACTTTATTGATCCCCAGGGGAAATTTTTTTTCGTTACAATGCTCCATTATAAACAAACATTAACAAAGACAGACAATACACTAACTAAGAATAGCACAATATATACAGCCATATATATACATAAAAGTCACTTATTAATAAATAGCTGAAAAGAACATGTGCAAGAAGGGTGTAGCTGTTGCAGTAAACAGTGTGTTAGGTGGATGAGTTGTACAGGGAGCCACAGGCAGGAATGATTTCCTGTGTCGTTCAGTGGTGCTTTTCGGTAATCTCAGTCTTTCACTGAACGTGCTCCTGTGACTGACCAGCATGTCATGGAGTGGGTGGGAGGTGTTATCCAACATTGTCTTTATCTTGGACAACATCCGCCTTTCCGACACCACCTTGAGGGAGTCCAGCTCCATCCCCACAACATTACTGGCCTTACGAATCAGTTTATCGAGTCTGTTGGCATCTGCGACCCTCAGCCTGCTCCCCCAGCATGCAACAGCATAGAGGATCGCACTGGCCACAACAGACTCATAGAAATAGATTTCACAGATTATGTCATTATTTTTCCACAGGAAATGATCACTATGACTGCTACCTATTTTATCAAGTGTTGATTAAAATTCTATAAATCTGTTGTACAAAGCACAGGCGATTAATGCTGAAGGAAATCTTAATTTAGTATTTTAGCACATAGCATAAAATAAATATTGTAATTCCAGAAATTATCAGTGCTGTTTTGTATTTCTAAGGTGATGGTTGTACTTTAGAGCATTGAAACTGTTTAATGTCCCACAACCTGATAAAGAAGGTTTGTGACTTTGTCACAGATCAAAGTGAAATTAACATGCGTGATTCAACAGGAATTCTTGGTGAGTGTACTGTGTTCTAGTAGCTTCAGTGTCAACAGTGTAACACAGACTCAGCAGCAGATTAGAATCAATTACAGCATTCATACATTTTTGATATCACCAAGTTAGTACATGCATGAACAGTTTGCATTTCAATGGTTGTAGTAAGATAGACTGAAGCAGTCTAAGGAGCTTGGAAAGAAAAGCGTCTGGACTTCTTTGAGTTGCTTGAAGACGTTTCACCTCTCATCCGAGAAGCTTCTTCAGTTCTAGGGTCAAATGGTGGGGAGTCCCAGATTTAAGCCCTGTGGGAGTGTCCCCCCAAAGAGGGACAAAGGACCCCCTGATGATCCTCTACCTAATCACATGAGCCAAGGTGTGAAAGTGGGTGTGGGTCCCAATCAGCCCGGGTTTCGGGTGAGCTCATTGTGAAACCTGGCCCCACCCTATCATGTGATTTCCTGAGGTCAGATGGCCCAGGATGTGAGTGGGTGTTAAGGCGTCTGGGAAGGATCTCAAAACTGGACTATAGATGACAGACAGCTGGTGTCGTAAACCACCGCCTCTGTTCAAAGATGGTCACTCACAGTGGACATAGATGGCCTCTTTCACTCCTCATTCAAACCATCTGTCCTCTCTGTCCAAAATGTGAACGTTGGGGTCCTCGAAAGAGTGACCTTTGTCCTTTGGATGCAGATGAACTGCTGAGTCTTGTCCCGTGGAGGTGGCTCTTCTATGTTGTGCCATGCGCTTGTGAAGTGGCTGTTTGGTCTCTCCGATGTAGAGGTCTGGGCATTCCTCGCTGTTGGGTGAACCAGTTTCTGTCTGAGTGTGTTGCTGGGTCTGAACTACACTGGGATGTCATGGGCCATCTGACCTCAGGAAATCACATGATAGGGTGGGGCCAGGTTTCACAATGAGCTCACCCGAAACCCGGGCTTATTGGGACCCACACCCACTTTCACACCTTGGCTCATGTGATTAGGTAGAGGATCATCAGGGGGTCCTTTGTCCCTCTTTGGGGGGAAACTCCCACTGGGTTTAAATCTGGGACTCTCCACCATTTGACCCTAGAACTGAAGAAGCTTCTCGGATGAGAGGTGAAACGTCTTCAAGCAACTCAAAGAAGTCCAGACGCTTTTCTTTCCAAGCTCCTTAGACTACGATGACCTGGATGACTGAGAACCTTCACAGACATAGACTGAAGCAGCATGTATCAAATGCATTCCCCCAGCAAACAATCTGTATTGCGTGTAAAAACCTTTTGTTACTGTAGTTGTTTTCTGACCGTTTCTGATGCCTTAGTTGTAGGGATACAATTGAAGAGTGACACCAAATTAAAGGATAATATGATTTTATCTGATTTAGTGTAAGTTTGTGGGCAGCATTAGGGAAAACACACACAAAGAAAGTTGTTAAAACATGTGGCTATTCCAACTGGGTCTTCAAGACGCACAGGAAAGGTCAGAAACCTGGGGAGAAACAGAATGACAAACGGAACAACACTGTCATCCCATATGTAGCAGGTCTGTCAGAGAAACTCCAAGCACAACATCCCAATGCACTTCAGACCAAGCCACAACCTTAGCTGGAAACTGGCTTTATCGAGGTCTGCGGAATTAACTGACCAAGTGTGATGTGGAGGACGCAAATCCAAACACTGGGAGACAGAATCATCTTAATAAAGACAAACCATTTATTAGGCTGATAATCCACAAACAAAAGACTAAGCATAAAATACAAAAAGGAACCAAACTATATCAATAGAACTTAGGAACATAAACCATTTCTCAAAACCCTACTCTAAACACGAAAACACTGGGTCAAAGACCAGAACCATGACAGGTTCATCCGAAGGACAAAACTCACAAACAAACAAGCTAAGCAGCATAGTGTATGCTGTGCAGTGCAGGGAGGCGTGCTTAAAACCTCTACATTGGAGAAACTAAACAGCCAGTCCATAAACATATTGAACAACATAGAAGAGCCACCTCAACAGGACAAGAGATAGCTGTACTGTAAGGATACAGGTCACTCCTTCGAGGATGCCAATGTTTAGACTTGGATGAAGAAGACAGATGGTTTGAAAGAGAAGTAATATAAACCATCTATGTCCACTGAGGGCGGCCGTCACTGAGTAGCCGTAAGCTATCAGGCACCTACAATGCAGTCTTCAGATCCCTTCCCAGGTGCCTCAATGCATCAGCAGACCTTAGTATGTCACATCTCACAGTGGTTTCCCGTGAAACCCCTGGTGTTAATAACTCATGCCTTTTTGGATACCCTGGCTCTTGTGATGACGCACATGATTGATAGTGGGTCAGTGACCCTCTTCAGGGTCAGCCCCCACTAGTGTTTGAATACCTGGGACTTTCCACCATTTGGTTTTAGAACTAAACAAGTATTTTGGATGAGATGACAGGTGAAACGTCTTCACAAAATTTCAAAAAATTTCACTGGCTTTGTTTCCAAGCTCCTTAGCCTACTGTGGCCTGAATGACTGAGAACCTACACAGACATATTGGCCTGTAGTGTTGTTCACCACATTCCCACTGAGTTCTTGATGATGGCTCTTAGGGACTTGTTGATCTTGTACAGTTCTAAGCACAGGTTTTCTTGTAGTCGATGGAGATGTTGCACAGGTTGTTCAGTCTGATCTTGCAATCTCGAGTACCTGCTCTATCTACTAGAAGCTGGTGTTTTTCTCCTGCCGGTTTCTGCTAGTTCCTTTCTGGGCTCATGTATTGAGCCATGTGCCTGTTCACCTTAGCCACTATGATGACTGCAAGAGCTTTCATGAGGTGCTGTGGAAAGTTTTCTGTCATTAAACACAAAGAAAACTCTTCCAAATCTAGCATTAGAAGAAAATTCAGCAATATGAACTTTACATAAACAATATTTATTGTCCATTACATGTCCTAAGAGTTAATCTATATCTTTCATTCCAGCTACATTTGCGATGAAGATCAGTGTGGAACATGATAAGAAAACAGGCAAAAGTCATGTGGTGTCAGCTGCAACAATCATCCCAGAAACCATCCAAAAGAATGGGATAAAGGTGTATGATGATGGACATAAGTCTGTGTATGCACTGCACCCAGGGATAACTAAAATCCATAGTGAAACAGTTGGAGAGATGACCCCTACAGAGGTAGAAGAGCTTCTCCATCAGGTCGCTGATAAGAATGTACCTACTGAGGTGCAGTACCATCTACCTGTCTATTCTGTACCCTATATAGGGATGAATAGGCCATCAACACCAAGGAAATCAACTAAATCACTAACAAAAAACTCAAAACCCAGCCCCTTACAGAGTGTAAACTCATTCAAGAATGGATCTTTAATCCTAAATGAGAAAAAACACTGCAGCCAAGGCCTGCAGGAACAAAAATCCCCGAACAAAACTCCTCTATCAATCTGTCAAGACTCGACTCCAAAAGTGCGAAGAGTTGGAGAAAGGGCCAATCTGCACTCTCGAGAGCAGGCCAAGTGTGAGACCTTTCTAATACCCCAGTCACACTTTAGCACCGAATGTCCAAGAGCGTTCGCCAACAGCACGACAGATACAAGCAGTCCAAACACAGCAGCTCTTGTTTCGGTTAAATTCAGGCCTGAAGGAATGCCTGTACCCAAAGAGCCAATCTACAGAGCATTAGATAGATCTAGTTCTTCACTCGTCCACCATAAATTTGATCCTGATCCCTTGCTAGGCAGCTCAGGTGACTCTAACAAAGATTTACCTTCTTGTGCAGAAAATGTCTCTCTGAACCCTGTCAGCACTCTGCCAGGGGAGCTGAAGTTAGAACCCATATCAATGATCTTCATGGGCTACAAGAATGCTGAGGAGGAGGAGGAAGACATTCAAGCTGAGTTGGTGATTATTGACAACAGTTCTGATAATAATGACAATGATGAGGATGAAACTGAAATCAACAGGGAAGAGTATCTATTATACCACCCAAAGGGGTACAGAAGCAAAGTATTTCAACCCAAGTTGGGCATAGCTAAAGTCATAGAGCTCAGAGACATTATTAAAGATACCTAAAGAGACCGGGAGGATTTAAGACTCCACAAGCCAACATTCATCCACAAGCATGGAAAGCACAGTGCTTATTTAAAGGGGGTGGATGAAGCAATCAAAATGGAGATGAAGCTCAATCAAACAGGAAAATGAGAAACTGAATTGTTGGGAAAAGAATTGGAAATAGAATTTGTTAGATGATTTTTCTTCCCCATCATTTCTTTGATTCTTTCTTTGTCTTTTTTCTGGTAATGTGTTCATACATGCATTTTCTGCTGCCAATCTAATGTAGTGCTTCTCAGCCTGCCAATCTTGAATAATAAGAATTTGTGATTCGTGCCTTAACTTCTCCTGAGTGACTGAAACACCTGATAGACTTTTTGTTTATTAGTAACTGTGCCACTGGAATATAAGTTTACATTTTGTCATTCAGTTAGCTTGTAGCTTTGTAACTGAGTTACATTAAATGGTACTCTGCTGTAAATGAACCTGTGCTCTTACCTTTGATCTAAGTTCATTTTTTTGGTCAAGTGTGTCTGTTGACAGTTATCTATCAAATTTCCTTGTCTCTAGTGCACTTTAGGAGGTGGAATGGGGGAGTCTGGTATTGGTGAAATGCAGGACTTCTACCAGGACCCAAGGGACATAAACATGTCAAAACATTAAAACCTTTGTTGTAAAAATATTAAATATATCATTTTATTATGATGTCCGTGCTCATAAGTTAGTCAGCTTGAACTTTGATTAGATGAACATGATTTCTAATTTGACATTTGATTTCAATCTTTTCTGAATATCAAGAATATCAGCTTCCTTTGGAACTGCACCTGCTCACTCCTTTGTTGTAAATAGCCTTTGTGTTGGACTTTATATACCATGTTTTCCGCACTATAAGGTGCACTTAAAATCCTTTAATTTTCTCAAAAATCGACAGTACACCTTATAATCCGGTTCGCCGTATATATGAATTCTGGTTGTGCTTACTGACCTCGAATCGATTTTATGTGGTACATGGGGCTCAAAAATCTGTCAAAAATGTTTTAGTCCGACTTTGGTAAGCTACAAAGCCGCACCGCCTGATGGATTGTCAGAGCATTACGGCTACCGTAGTCAGGAGCCTCGAGGAGTAATCTGGGTCCTAAACTCCGTCAGCTTCAGGTCCCAAAGTCAAACGAACACTGCAGCATCACTGAGAGTTAAAAACTGTCTAAATTCTTTCATCTTTAATAAAATGATCAGCGTTGCTACTTTACTAGGTGTAACAATTACGTTTAACATCCAGGCATCCATGAAAACAGGATTTATTAATTTTAACAGAGTCAGAAGATAGCGGGAAGTTAGCCTGCTAGCTTCCACCTAAGCATGATATAGCATGTTCTGACTGAGAGATTTATGAAAAAATTCAAACGTACAGCTCTGCTATCACTTCCAACATAAATGAAGACAGAAAACTAAACAGCAGTGACGCTTGTAGGGTTACTGAAGTTGGGCTAGCTGGTATATAATGATGTGCTACATGATCGCTAGCGACACAGCTATGTGTGCTGTGCTAATGCTAACTTTTTTCCACTTGATAAAAGTTAACGTGAGGGTTCCCGATGGTTAGGGACAAATGCAATCACATGGCCTAATGCTGTAAACGGACCAAACTTCGTTAGTCATTAATATAGTGCAACAAGATGGGAATAGAGCAGCTGCGGGAGAATTCAACATTAATGAATCAATGGTACGGAAGTGGAGGAAGCAAGAAGAATGAGTTGAGTAAAGTTTGACTTATCTGACTGTTTTGTTTCACTTAATGATTAGATCACTTATGATCTGATGCACCTTATGGTCCAAAAAATATGGTGTATATAACTATGCAGGGACTTGGGTAGCTGTACTGTTCTGAAACATCATCATTCTGTCCCACTACAAACCAGTTCCCTTTCAGTCGATTCACTCGGTACAACACATAAGTATGGGATATCACGCCCTCGCATGTCCTGGCTGAAGAAACCTTTATTCACGCCTTTAAGGCAGATGACGTGTGATGACACGCGCACGGCCCCGCCTGCACATATAGCCGCTGTCATCACAGTCATCCCTCAGTTCTTACGCTCTTCACCTCGCTGAGAACACCTCTGCTGAGTTGGGCTAGCTAGCTGCTGCTAGTTAGCTCCGTTGTCTGCCGACTTGAACTTAGCTTAACTGCCCCTGTTGGTGTTAGCCTCCACTGCCCAGTTGGTGTGTAGGCTACCCGCAGAGCGCTAATTTCAAGTTTTTCCTGTGCAGCGTTTCGCTTTGCGTTTTGGAATGGACTCCAAACCGAAGCGAGCAAAGCAGAAATCTTCTGTTCGCCCCTGTCCTCAGAGATGTGGTTTCTGTTTGCACGACAGCGACCAGCACGATGCCTGCCCTGTCTGCCTGGGGATTGTCCACGCTAGGAGAGCGTTGACGGAGCCCGAAGCCTGTGCGTTTTGTCGTCAGCTCCGGCGCTCGACCCTGGAAAGACGGGTGACGTTTGTGGAAAAAGTGCTGGGACGCTCGGCTGTCGCACGGCATGACCCTCTCCTTTCCAAGTCTGGAGCCCCAGCTTCGTCCAATTCCGAAGACGAGGATTTTCCGGTCGATGTCCCCGAAATTAGCTGGGCTGACCACATGGAATATGTTGACGGGTTAGCCGAGGACGAGCCGGAACCATGCAGAAGCGCTGACGGGCTTCAGCCTGGGTTGAAGCCCGTCAGCGCTCCCCAGGAAGACGATGACGTGCTCGACATCGGCCTGGACATCCATGGTTTGTCGGAGGATGAGCAGGAGAGCTCATTGTCGGCCCAATGTGCCGCCGCTGCTGCGCCGGTCGGCCACGATGACACCTCTCTTTTTCCCTGTTTCGCCGCGCTGCTGAGAGGCTGCAGGTGGACTGGCCCTCTCCTCCGCCAGCTCAGAAGCCGTTGCGGTTCGCGGGTTTTTTCCTCCCACCGGAGCCCGCAACGGCCAAAAACTGCCTTCCCATGTTCCCAGACTTTCTCTGCGAGCTAACAGCATCATGGGACAAACCTCTGTCTCTGTCTTAGGGCAGGGATAGCTCAGTAGGTAGAGTGTCTGCCCCATGATCGGAAGGTCGGGGGTTCGACCCCACTGAACGGCTACCCTGAGGTACCCCTGAGCAAGGTACCGCCCCTACACACTGCTCCCCGGGCGCTGCACTGGTGGCTGCCCACTGCTTCACTGGGTGAATGGGTTAAATGCAGAGGAGTAATTTCCCTTCGGGGACTAACACAACACACTTTACTTTACTTTTACTTTACCCGCGTCACTGTGCCCGGCTATGGACAGTACATGGAGTTGGACGGCGCCGAGGGGGCTGGCTTAGCTAACCCACCCCCTATGGAGCTGTCTCTGGCTGCTTATCTGGCCCCGTCCCATAACCATGGTGTCGGCGGCCCCGCAACTCTGCCGTCGCCACAGATTACATCCTCCGTGCGTCTCGCTGTGCAGCGCTCTCCCTGGGCAGAGGGATGGCTTCGACAGTAGTGGTGCAGAGGCACCTGTGGCTGACTCTCTCTGACGTCCCGGATAGGGACAGAGCTGTATATCTGGAAGCACCAGTGTCTGCGGCTGGGTTATTCGGACATTCACTTGAAGCCATTCAGGCTAGATTCGATCTGAGGAAGAAGCAGACGGAAGCTCTGCGTGACATCATCCCCAGACGTCAGCCGAAGCCCAAGCCCGCAGCTAGCTCTCACAGGCCCTCCGCTCCTCTGCCGACTGGCAAGAGACCGGCGCCCACTGCTGAAGTGGGTGCGCCGCCAGTGAGAGCACGTCCTCCGGCCCGAGCTCCACGCCAGTCGGCCAGGAGCAGAGGCCCACCCTCGGGCCCCCGGCAGGACCCGACGCCCAGGAGGAAGAAGCCTCAGCCCTCCTAGCTGTGGTTTCGAGTGGAGAAGGGGTCCAGCAGCAGGGAGACGCTGCTTTTACCCCTCTGTTGCCGCCCAAGAGGTGCCGCTTAAGTTCTGTTCAGGTTGTCAGCCCCAGAAGGCGCTGCACTTTCCTAACACAGTCTCCCAAGCACAAAACCCCTGCACACAAAATGCCTCAGGTAACTCCCTGTTCAGGTGTGTTAAATGTTCAGGTGACCACATCAAGTGTTCCCGCTGTTTTTCATTGTTGTGCCCCAGAAAAGGTGCCTCCAACAAAATGTATGAATGTACATGTTCCCATGTTACAATCAATAAAGAGTGTTGTTTATTCTCAAACAATCACAAATGCTCAGCCTGTGGGCAGAATGAGCCAGGTCAGGCAGGTAATGCAGTCCCCTGCAGACACACTGGGGGCGGACAACGCCCCGCCGACGGTGCTGCAGGTCAGCTGGCTGGCTGCTCACTTCCCTCAGTGGCACGCTTGCGCCCCCTCTCCGTGGGTGCTGCGAACCGTTGCCATGGGTCACCGGTTGCAGTTCCGGGTCAAGCCGCCTCGTTTCCAAGGAGTCGTAAACACGACTGTCAACACCGAGGCGGCCATGATACTCAGAGAGGAAATAAAGGCGCTATTGCAGAAAAGAGCAATACGAGTGGTCCCCGCTTCGGAGACAGCAAAGGTTGGTACAGCCGCTATTTTGTTGTTCCAAAAAGAGGGGGAGGGCTTCGTCCCATCCTCGACCTGCGAGTCTTGAACACGTATCTATGTACGTACAGGTTCAAGATGCTAACACAGACAGCTCTTGAATGCAGTCGGCCCGGGAAATTGGTTTGCGACAATCGATCTAACAGATGCTTATTTTCATGTGGCTATACACCCGAAACACAGGCAGTTTCTGAGGTGTGCATTCGAGGGCGTAGCCTACGAATACCTAGTGCTGCCGTTCGGGCTGTCGCTCGCTCCTCGCACCTTTACGAAATGTGCCGAAACAGCGCTAGCGCCCCTCAGAGAGAGAGGCATCCGCATCTTAGCCTACCTAGACGACTGGGCTCTCGTAGCTTGCTCCAGAGAGCGGGCGGAGACACAGCTGTCACTGGTTCTGTCACACATTCAGACACTGGGGTTCTCTGTGAACTTTCAAAAGAGCTCGCTAATCCCGAGTCAGCAGATTTCTTTCCTCGGTTTGGAAATATGCTTGCTTTCCAGCCGCGCACGTTTGTCGGAGCACAGAGTGGCCGCGTTTCATCGCTGCCTCGCTCAGTTTCAGCTGGGACGCAGACTGCGTTTCCAGACGATATTACGCTTGTTGGGCATGATGGCATCTATGATCGCCGTAGTGCCACTTGGACTGTTAAAAATGAGAGCGTTTCAACACTGGACTCTCTCTCACCGCCTGTGTGCATCGCGTCACCTCCGGAGGAGGCTGCCGGTAACCCCGTCTTGCATGCTAGCTCTCCGTCCTTGGAGGGAGCCCAGGCTGCTGCATCAGGGCTCTCGGATTGGGAGGGTGTTGTTTCGCAAGGTGGTGTCCACAGATGCTTCCCTAAGAGGGTGGGGAGCGCTGTGCAAGGGTGCATCAGTGAGAGGGATCTGGTCCGCAGCTCAGCGCCAGCTGCACATCAACCACTTAGAGCTGTTAGCAGTGTTCTTAGCTCTAAAGCAGACAGGACGGACAATTCAACAGTGGTGTCTTACATAAACAGGCAGGGAGGAACACGCTCTCTTCCCCTTTTGAAGCTGTCTCGCTCTCTGCTGTTATGGTGCAGTGTTCATTTTCTGTCTCTGAGAGCCACCCATGTCCCGGGCCACCTGAACCTGGGGCCGGACCTTCTCTCCAGGGGGGGTCCTCTGGTGAGAGAATGGAGGTTACACCCTTTAATAGTGGCTCAGATTTGGGATCTATTTGGCAAGGCGCAAATAGATCTTTTTGCTTCCAGGGTAAATACTCATTGCCCCCTGTTCTTCTCCATAATCGACCACGATGCACCCTTGGGCTTGGACGCGCTAGCGCACCAACGGCCAGACGTGCTCCTGTATGCATTTCCCCCAGTGGAAATGATATCTCCAGTTCTAGAGAGAGTGCGTCGGCATTCTCTCTCTCTGATTCTAGTGGCCCCTTGGTGGCCCACAAGGTCGTGGTATGCAGAGATAATCAGCCTGCTAGCAGCGAGTCCTTGGCAGCTTCCTCTCCGCAGGGATCTCCTCTCTCAGGCGGGAGGAGAAGTGTTTCATCCGCGCCCAGATCTGTGGCGCCTTCATGCTTACCTGCTGAGAGGCTAAACTTGATTGCTAAGGGTTTACCACCTAGTGTGATAGCGACAATTCAGAGCGCTAGGGCCTCATCTACTAGAGGCTTGTACGCTTACAAATGGATGGTTTATTTAGCAGCTTTATCTGCTTGTCATATTGGCTTTGACGGGGTGACACCAGGTGCACATCCCCTCGCCATACGTTTTCTGAAAGGGGTTCGCCGGCTGAGACCCGTGCTTAAGTCCAGTGTCCCTGCTTGGGACTTGTCTTTGGTGCTGGAGGCCCTTTGTAGCCCCCCGTTTGAACCCATCGAGTCTGTGGATATGAAATTTCTTTCATATAAGACTGCATTACTTCTCGCCTTGGCTTCGGCAAAGCGAGTGGGTGACCTTCATGCGCTGTCCGTGCATCCCGCCTGCACACAGTTTTCTCCTGATGGCCACAAGGTCGTATTGCGTCCAAATGCTGCCTATTTTCCCAAGATCATGCCTGCATCTTATAGCTCAATGGAGTTTGAGTTGCTGAGCTTTTGCTCCCCTCCTTTTGCATCTGAGGAGCAGAGGAGGATGCATTCTCTTTGTCCAGTGCGTGTGCTACGCACCTACATTGAGTGCACTCAGAATGTGCGTTTATGTGATCAGCTGTTTGTCTGCTTCGCCAATCGAAATAGAGGTAGGGCTCTGTCCAAACAGAGGCTGTCCCACTGGATTATAGAAGCTATCTCACTGGCATACGGCACCAGAGGTCTTGCTTTGCCCCACGGGGTGAGAGCTCATTCCACCAGGGGGATGGCAACCTCATGGGCTCTTTTTAAAGGGGTGCCTGTAGCTGATATTTGTGCGGCAGCTAGTTGGGTATCACCGCACACTTTTGTGCAGTTTTATCGGTTGGACGTTACAGCCCCTTCGGTGGCTCATACTGTCCTTTCTGCTGGGTCTACCACTCACTAAGGAAGTGGTGGCCCGATTCCGGTTCGGTGGCTGCTCTGCGGGGCGTGTATATATGTCCCATACTTATGTGTTGTACCGAGTGAATCGACTGAAAGGGAACGAATAGTTATGTCTATAACTTCTGTTCCCTGAAGGAGAGGAACGAGGTACAACACAAGGTGGCCCCACTGAACAGTTTGGCTCGGTGAAGCGCGGCTATCGAACTGAGGGATGACTGTGATGACAGCGGCTATATGTGCAGGCGGGGCCGTGCGCGTGTCATCACACGTCATCTGCCTTAAAGGCGTGAATAAAGGTTTCTTCAGCCAGGACACGCGAGGGCGTGATATCCCATACTTATGTGTTGTACCTCGTTCCTCTCCTTCAGGGAACAGAAGTTATAGACATAACTATTCGTTTCCTCTTCCTTCTAACGTTGATCATTAGCCCTCTGTTCTTGTTCACATTCAGATGCAGGTGATTTCTCCACAAGCACTGCTCCTCCCTGTCAATAACACATGCAGCCACTGCAGAGACAGCACAGTTTTTGGCCCTGAGTTGTACTGACAGTCTGAGGTGAAATGGAATGGAGACAACACAGTACCCTGTGGGGCTCTGAATTTCACATCACCAAATCACACACACAGTTTTATGGTACTCCACTGACAAAGCTCATTCTCAGATACCGTGGTCTGTCTGTCAGGCACTCATTGATCCATGAAATGGTGGATGAATTTAGTGAAATGTCCTGTAGCTTCTTCTCTCTCAGTATCAGTGGCTGAATGGTGTTTAAAGAAATCAAAGAAGGCGAGCCTCCCCAAAGACTAGCCTCTTTGGTGCATCCAGTCCCAGATTTGGTGTGTTTGCTAACTGCAGAACCTCTATAGATGTTTTCACCTTTGATTTTAGCTGGGTCAAGAAATACACTTCACACTTCATCACAAGTGCTGTGAGGGGAACTGGTGAATACTCATTAACTTCAGATGTTCCACTCTCTGTTAAGATGATCATGTACTGCTCCACTAATGTTGAGGTCTAATCTCTGAGCTGACGGAAAGTTCTAGGTACATTTTTACTGCACTAGCATTGTCAAATTGAAAAATGAAGCCGTAGCACGATGGAAAACAAATCTTACTGTATTTTCCTATGTTTATACTTCCCCAATAACCCCTGGCTGTAATGCAGCCCCAAACCATGGCACAGCCTTCTTAACTGTCTCCTGACTTCCACCATACACATCACTATCACTATCCAAACTGTCAACAGTCATATTGATTTGAACGAGCAGAATTCAACTTGAAGAGCAGAGCTGCCTGCGAGTGCCAGAATCTGCTCTCCAAGCAGACGCTGGTGTGTGTGACGGCTTTGAGTCCCGCTCTACATACGTATGTTGTTGCACATTTGTCAATGAATACCTGTGGCTGTGAATGAGATTTTTTTTTAACATAATTATCTTTTATCATGTGCCACTTTAGATACAGATATTATTCCATATACACTTTCAAAATGTGGTGAGATAATTTGGGAAACAGATCAGACCAAGGAGCACATTTTTTACTTGAGAAGATCACACAATGAGGGTAATGCTCCAGTCTTCATCAACAGTAACAGGGTGGAGCGTGTACCATGGTTTAGATTCCTCAGGATCTCCAAGGATCTGTCAAGGAAAGCTAACATCACAGCTCTGATGGATAAGGCACAGCAATGGTCACCTTTCCTAAGAAGGCTAAAAATGTCCCCCCTGCAGGTGCTGCCGACCAGCTACAGCTACACAGAGACCTTTTTCATATCCTAACATCTTCACACAGAAGCGGATCAGAAAACAGCTGCTTGGGTTAAGAGACTGAAAGATTTCTTGACAAAATTCCTTCACAGTGCTGTAAAAGACTCTCTGCCAGTTTTGATTGCAGTTTGCCGCAGATTGCTGCTAAGTGTGGCCCGACCAGTTATTAGGTTTACGGGGAATCACTTTTTCACTCAGGGCCACGTAGGTTTGGATTTTTTCCCCCTTAATCATAAACGGCTTCATTGTAAACTGAAGAACACTGTAAACTGTGTTAACTTGTGTTATCTTTGTCTAATATTTACATTTGTTTGATGATCTGAAACAGTCAAGTGTGACAAACATAGAAAAAAATAGATACTCAGGAAGGGGCAAACACTTTTTCACACAACTGTACATTTTGGTTAAGAATTTGCCACAATGTTACTGGAGGCCAAAGAGATGAGTAAGTATCTGGTTAGACACAAACACAAGCACCAGGAAGCTTACTGCAGTTCAGTTGTTGGGTATGGATGTCAGGAATGGTTTGATGTTTGTTATGAAAAGAATCTTTTAATGAAAATGTTGAAGCTTCTGGGATCTCAGAAACATGGAAGTGTCGTAAATCAATTTAACGTCCACCTGTGGGAGAATCCAGTAGCCATAGAAACGTGTCCTCTGAAAGTCTGTGGGTAAATCTAGGAAGAGCTCACACTTTCCTAAAGACTTCATGGTCTCACGTGCTAGTTTCATATCAAAAAAATATGCAGGCAATTTGTAAATGATGGTCATTATAAGAGACAGTAGTAGCTAGTATTAAATTTCTAATGTTAAGCCACACAACAATAAAGTAACAATTACTGTTTTTAATATGAAAGAAAATGAATCTTTAGCTGCTGTACAGGAGCACAAAACTCAGGCTTAAGCATGTGCAAAATGATCTTGTAAAACAAACTTTAATTAGTAAATAAGAATTAATAAGAACAAATAAGAAAAAACTCTTATTTCTTTTCAGCACCGTGGCCAGCTTGACAAAGAGTCAACCTGGCCAATTCATAAAAACTTAATGAATTTCTTCAGAAATAACATTTTAACCGTTAAAGAAATGTTTTCATTACCAACTCACATAACCATCTTATCATTATGAATACCCAGAATAGAAAAGAATAGCCCTTTATTGTCATTAGACATTTACAAAGAAATTGTGGGTGCTCCACACCAACTGTACAGGAATGAAATATAAACAGTAAGACCTGAGGAATAAATACAAAACAAGACAAAGACACACTTTGGAGAACAAAGTGCTTGGAAGCAGTGCAACAGACTAAGTATGTATGTAAAATATGTATGTAACTTTGTAATTTCAAAGTGTTGTCGCCTCTTGGCCAGGACTCCCTTGAAAAAGAGGTTCTTAATCTCAATGGGACTTTTCCTGGTTAAATAAAGGTAATAATAAAAAAAAAAAAGTCACAGTATTGAGTCCATATGTGAGTGGCCTGAGTGATGGCATTTACTCACACCATGGCTCAGATTGGTGAGGTGAGTGGGCAGGGTGGGGTGTGGGGGGATAGTGTTTGGTAACACTCCAAATGGCCCTGTGGAAGAGGCTGTTAGTGAGTCTGGAGGTGTGGGTCCTTATTGACCTGAGTTGCTGACTGGAGGGCAGCAGGTCAAACAGGTGTTGAGCGGGGTGCGAGGGCTCACCTGTGATGGCCCTGGTTTTCCTGAGACAGGAAGATCTGGCGATCCAGGGGCGTCAGAGGGCAGACAACGATTTTTTGGGGCGGTGTTAATGACCCTCTGTGCAGCCTTCCTGTTCTCAGTCGTGGCCCCTGAGTACCAAACACCAGCCAGGAGGAGAGCACGCTCTCCACTGAGGAGCAGTAGAAGGCCAGAATCAGCTTTTGGTCCAGGTTATTCTTCCTCAGGACAGAGAGGAAGTGCAGATGCTGCTGGGCCTTTTTTACCAGGGCGATGGTGTTATGGGTCCAGGTGAGATAGGCGGAGATGTGGGTGCCCATAAACCTGAAGGTGGAGCCAGATTCCACCCGTTCATATCTGTCTGTGCCTCCTGAAGTCCATTATGAGTTCTTTGGTTTTAAGGATGTTCAGCTTGAGGTTATTTTCTGAGCACCAGCCGGACAAGTTCTCTACCTCCACCCTAGTAAATGCTGCACTATGTCTGGTATTATGGTCTTGATCGCTGAGCCGTAGTCCATGAAGAGCAATATTTTCATGGACCGGCCTTTAAGGTGTCGCAGATAAATACAACAAAATAAAACCAGTACTGGTACCAAAAAAAGAAGAGTTATTCATAACACACGGGAAAAGACCCAGGGAAACTCTTAGAAATGGTGTCCAACCAGATGGGTGGTCTTACCTTGGCCTCAGTGAGATGTGACCAGGATATGTAATTCAATGAACATATTAAACAAATATGCAGAACTGCCTTCTTGTATTTGTGCAATATCCCTAAAATTGGAAATGTCCTGTCTCAGAATTATGCTGAAAACCTAGTTCGTGCACTTATTACAAATCACATTATCTTAAAAACTCCCTGAAAAGTCTTCAGTTAATCCAAAATGCTGCAGCAAGAGTCCTGACAGGGACTAGAAAGAGAGAGCAGATTTCTCCTGTTTTGGCTTCCCTTCATTGGCTTCCTGTTAAATCCAGAATTCAAAATCCTGCTCCTCACATACAAGGTCTTAAATAATCAGGCCCCATCTTATCTTAATGACCTTGTAGTACCATATCACCCTATTAGAGCACTTCGCTCTCGATCAGGCTTCAAATTTTCATTTTTGCTAAAGAATAGTTAGGGATGGATCAGGTGACCCTGAATCCTCCCTTAGTTAAGCTACAGTAGGATGATAGCATGATACACTTCATTCACACCTTTCTTTTCACACTGGTCATTTCACCTTGCATGTGTTGATCACTGTTCTGTGCTTGCTCACAGCAGGTTGTCTGATGGTTGGGGTTTTCCCTGTATTACTGTGGGGTCTATGGCTTGTTGTATAAAGTGTCTTGAGCCAACTGTTGTTGTCATATGGTGCTATATCAATAAAAACAAACTGAGGTAACCTGAACTGAATTTAATGTAGGTTTAATTTCAATATATACCTTGTGAAATTTAAATTCAACTCACTACATGTCCGTTCCTCCCAGAGAGAAAAAATAAGCACGTGTTTCAAATCAGTCCCAGTGTAGGATAGAACGTGTCCAAAAGGACAGGATGATCTCCTCTCAGCTTGACTGTGTTCATCAGAGAAAGCTCAAGTATTGGCTGCCTCCAGTGTAGCCCTCCTTCACCAGCTATCCAATCAGAGGCAAATGCAGCCAGGCAGAGCTGCCAGTATAAAGCTGCACTCAGAAACAGAGCAGAGCCCTCTGCATTAGCCTGCTACCCTCTGTCAGGTAGGTCCATTCACACACACACACACACACACACACACACAAAGTTTACCTTTGTTAGAGTGCAAAGTCACACCAGATTATCGACTTCATCTTCTAACATGGAAATGATGCTGTTTGTTATTGATGTGGATGTAGTGATGCTGCAAGCCTGCACCAGTCTGTGTGTGTGTGTACGTGAGTGTGTGTTTGTGTGTGTGTGTGTGAGTGTGTGTGTGAGTGTGTGTGTGTTTGTGTGTGCGGGGGGTCTGTTTAGGGGTTGCTTACCGGTCAGTAAGCAGTGAGGTTAAATTGTGGAGAGATGCTTTTGTTCTTTATGTTGTTGACAGTTTGGACTTGAGTGCTGACGTTACCTGTAAAACTCTCCAGAATTACAGATTTTATTTAGCCTTGTAAGTGAGTGTGCTTGGAGATATGCACGCTCACTCAGTACTCACAGTTATTCTTATGGAGTGTATACTGGTCTAGGTCTACGTATAGGAAGGAGTCCAGTGAGGTCATTATCTGCATTTCAGATTCAAAACAAGTGTGTGTGTGTGTGTGTGTGTGTGTGTGCGAGGTTGGATGAGTGGCTGTGTTTTAAATTCATTTGTATGAATTCCAATTCAATGATTTTTTCTCATTCTGCAGAAAGTGATTTAATCATCATGTAACACAGTACCATCAGTGATTGGGAACACGTTGTGTTGCCTCATTTTTATATTGATTAAAAAACTCTGAATAGAAATTCAGCAGCTCATTTGTGTTTTCCTTAAGATGGATATAGGAATTTCATATGCATATATAGGATACACAGTGCTATGAAAAAGCATTTTGCTGATTTGTCACACTTAACACACTTTCTGATCATCAAACAGATTTTAATATCTCTTTAGATAAAAATAACCTGAAATGCAGTTTTTCAATGAAAAGGGAAAAAAGCTTAGAAAAAAGGAAAAATGAATTCATCCCTAATAAATGGTTCAGTGGGCAAAGAGCCTGTTTCATGTGATGACAGAGCATCAAACTGAAGTCATTTTGTTTATCTGAGCCATACAGAGGTGGAGCTGCTGGGGCGTTTCAGATCATCGTCCTGCTCCATAACACAAGTGTGCTTAACCTTCAGGACATGAACTATTGGAAGGAGACTCGTAGGTTTCTGACATGTTCCTGATTTTCTTTAGATCGTGACACATTACTTGTTGATCTGTTATTCCACTAAACTTTGTCAGAAAGGTTCTATTTAAGTGATTTCTGGAGTCCACAGGTCTGCTAATAATCATACCTGGGTGTAGATCGTGCCAGGCATAATGAATGAAATCATTATGTAAAACTGAAATATGTAAGTGAGACAAATTTGCAAAAAACTAAGAAGTTATGAAAAGGGCAAATGTGTTTTCACAGCACTGTATGTAAACATGTCTGTTCTGGCTGCCACCAACGTGCTGAATGCTTATTATTAACATCATGTGTGTTCGTCTCATCTCTGCCTGCCCTTACCCCATGTTGTCCTGGCAGATGGCTGTGGAGTGATTTGTTATCATAAGTCACACGTGAAGAAAAAAAAACATAATCGGAGCAAATATTTTCATTTCACGAGTGCAACTGCTTGTAACTTCAAAAACCCACACATACAAGTCACATGCACAGAAAGCCAGCGTGTCTGCTCTGTGCACTTAGAGAGGAGTCCTGCTCAAAGCCAGGCTCTACTTTTAATGCACAGCTGTCCCATTCATCTGTACAGTATTACATAGCTTTCATGATTTGAAAAAACTAAACGAGGATCAGGTACGTCTAGCTATTGTAAACTCTGGTCAAAATACAGACATTTAGTCTGCAGCAAACACAGCAGACTGAGCATGAGAAACCTGCCCTAGAGTTCAACGTTTTTCAGTATTAAAGTAAAGCCAGTGATCAGTACATGCACACGTGCACAGCACAAATAACAGTCGCCAGACTTTACCTTCAAAACGTCAACAAATCATCAAAGAGACACAAAGTTACTGATAAGTAGCACAGATCACTCTTTCACAATGATTTTGGATTTTTTCATAAAAGGCAGATATTTCATAGTGAACTCTAATGTTATGTAGCATTAATATAACATTATTTAACTAATAAACTGTGGTGTGATTTGCCCACAGTGAAATAGTTCCAGCTGTGGTTTACAAGTATACAGAGTTTGAAGTATATTTTAACACATAACATTTGTACTTTTACTTCAGTAAAAGTGTCTTTTCACAGAATGTACATATACTATTACTACTTTTATATAGGATTTAGGATAGTTGATAATCAGTATTTGATCAAAGCGTTTTCTGGCTGTTTATGGAAACAATAATTACTAATAACCACAGATCAAAGTACTAACACAAACAGCTCTTTAATAACGGTCCTCTTAGTCTCTTTATGAACACTATTAAGATTTTAAATAAACAAATACACAAACTTATCAAACTTAAATTAAAATAACTATAAGAAATATTTGAGCAGTGACAACAGACAGCAGATAGATGGTTGGCATTTCCCTGTGGACTGTGGGTCAAAGGCAGGATACCAGAGTGATGGATGCACAGACACACTAAAGTTATTCTGCTCTGCAGTCGCACACAGATAGCCACAACACATAAAAACCTAACACAAGTAGCATGCAGTGGCTACAAGCATTGCATGTAATTTGTTCTAATATCCTTCAGATTTACACATGATGACAGCAGAAACCTGTTTAATCAGACAAATGAGCTCCTCATGAAAGAGAGCCAGTCACACCGTCCTCTCCTGTTTCCAGATGAAACACTGGAGCCTGAACCCACAGACAGCTGAGCTCTGGAGCCACATGTGTAGTACTGTGAAGCACACTCACCGGCAACATGAGCACGTCCTATATCTGATCACATTTTTAAAAATTCAGTTTGGTTAATTCACTAAGAAACAATTTTTCTGCTTTCTTGGGACTGATGCATGCTTCTCGTTATCCTAATTTCTGTCATGTAATCATGGAATAGTGTATAACAGATTAACAGCACAGCAGTGCAGAGGCTTCAGAACTTTAAAGGATTTTTTCATTTCCACAGCTCCACAGCAAACAATACCTGCTGGAAGTTCATATGGAAAACTTTATTTTCCAAATTGGAAACAAATACAGTTTAAGTGCTTATGTTGCTGCCAAGCTGTCATGTGATTTAATGCAGTAACACAAACTGTCCATCAAAGTGATCAGTTACATTAGGACCACCTCTTCCTTTGAGCTTGGCCTCCAAACATTGAACAAGAACGTTAAACTTCAGCAGCACATGCAGACACCTGCCTGCTTCTTGTTGTCACACGTAAAAGATGTCAAAAAGATCGTTAGTCCACAGCTGCACAGCCTTCCCTGATTCTGCTGTTTGTCTTTTTTTTTTCTAAGGGTTCGTCTGATGTGAATCCTGTTCTGATTTATAAAAAATAAAATGACTAAATATTAAAAGCCTGAAAGAAATCTGTTGCTGTTATATAAGCTGAACACCACTGCTGAAAGACTTCAAGGTCTTTCTTTTCTTCCAGATTTAAACCAATCACAGGTTAGCCCTTTGTGGAGGAAAAATCCTCATGACACGTTTCTGCATGTGTCAAACCCCACAATTATAAATGTGACATTTAAAGAAGAACCAAATGTTTGAGAGGTTGCTCAAGAAGTGTGGAAATAAATGGTTTAATGATAAGTAGACATTCATTTAAGATGATTACTCGAAAAGCTCTGTTTTCTTTCTTGGTTTTAGATACACAGTTGTATACAAATGGATTAGCATTTCATTTTATTGAAATCCAGTAGTTAATCCTGTAATTAATACTACTGTAAATTAATGCTGTAATCCATACTAAAGCACCTCAAGGTAACTTTGATTTGGCACTATATAAATAAAACCAAATTAATTTGAATTTATATTTGAGCTAAAGACCCGGAAATAATACAGAGAAAAAACAGAAAACCCCAACAATTAAATGACCCCCTATGAGCAAGCACTTTGGCGACAGTGGGAAAGAAAAACCCCCATTTTATCAGGAAGAAACCTCTGGCAGAACCAGGCTCAGGGAGAGAGCCATGGCCGACTGGGGATGAGGGGAGGACAAAGCCACTGCTTAGAGATCCCATGTACAGCCAGTGTTCTGTGTACAGAGGAGGACAGTTTGCTGAATGTTTGATAAAATGAAAATCATCAAAACAATGAATGAAGGAATGTCTTTTTCAGAATCATTAAAACACCCCATAATTCCTTCAAACATACAGAATTAATGCCAGCGGCAGTGAACTCTGTTCTGGCCTAACATCATACTTCCTGTTAAAAGGGGGTGTTTCTTTCCCACTGTCACCAAGGTGGTGTGGTAGTTGCGTTAGTTTTTCCCAACAATTACAATCCTTCTATAGATGCAACACATATATGGTGCTGATGAAATGCATCTGAGAGAACATGAAAAAGAACAACACAGCTGGATTCAAAACATTTTTGTACTTCCTTTTTAAAAAGGAAATTTGGGGATTTCACAAAATCTATCCAACACATCCGTGACTATTGTTGAGTTTATTTTTTATACTAACATGAAGAACGCTTTCAGAAAACAAACCCATCTGTATCAACTGAATATAAAAAAACACACAAAGCTGTGCATCCAGTGGTCAGATAATCAGATAGTTATTTGTCTTGTGTTCTCTGACTGCTTCCAACACTTTTGTAGAGTGTCCTACAAACCCCAGCATTACAGCTACTAGATGGATTTGGTCCAGTGCAGCTAACCAACAATGAAAAACTAATTACTGCTCAAAGAGATGATGAAAGTGACAATCAGACTGGACAGTATATCCTTGCCTTTTTTTAAACACAAAGCTTATTGCTACAGCCAGGGATGAACTAAAAGTGACACCCGTCAACTGCTTTTTAGTTTTAGCTTCCCTGTTTTCCACTAGAATCTAGGTTCTGTCATTAACATCAGCTGTAACCATCCACCGACATTGTGTATTGTCTTAGATCCAGCTTGTGTTAAATCTGTGACAGGTTTTAGTGTAGGGCTCCATGATGTAAATTAGACTTAATACATGTCGTGTTTCGTGTCCACTTTAAGTACAGCACTGCTTCCAGTCACATTTAACAGGCTGCTGATGAGTTGTTGCGGGGGAGGTGGAAGTGGAGGAGGTGACAGCTGAGCATTGCAGTATAAGTGCCAGGCCTTTCAGTGGTTACCATAGCACCAAGTCTGTCGCATTCATGTGTCGTTATAGGAGAGTGTGTGTGTGTGTGTGTGTGTGTGTGTGTGTGTGTGTGTGTGTGTGTGTGAAACCTTCCACTGGCAGTCTTTGCCACTGTGACTATGCAACTGCAGACGAAACCAGATAGAAAGCAATTTGTTTCATGGTCCAGGAAGGTAAGATAAGACTGAAACACAAAGACGGGATATTCCAGAAACACTGAACTCAGCTTTGAGGACCTGAATATTACAAAGTGACTAAAGTACAATTAAATATTACTCCTTGTTGGTCCCAACAACATGATTTAAGATGACCTCATTCAAAGTACAATCGGGAGGCATTTTAGCCACATGTTAAACAAGCATCGCTAACAGAACCTAAAACCTATAAAGGGCTGTGATCCCAAACCATACCCCACCTCGAAAAGTTAAACCTTACAACACACCAAGACTACACGGTAAATTTATACAGTTAAAGAAGGAAAAGAGAGGCATAAAGTTCACAAGTTTTATTGTCAAAGTTTCTAAGGACCTGTAGGACTTCCCAGTGAGCAAACAGGTGTTGGCCAGCATGTGAAGCATCCTTTAAAATACTTTCTCACTCTGGAAAGTTACGGCCGGTGTTGGCAGTATCTTCCAAGAAGATGCAGCTGATGATATTTTGTGCTATTTATACTCTTTGAAGAGCCATTTTTGTCTCCTGCTAGACGGAAAGAAAAACTCAATTTGTTTCTTGTTTTTGATTCATTATTTTCTGTCTATATACATACGTTGCCTACCTCGTTTGTAGCAAGTAGCTGACTGAGTTATTCTTGCCTTCTTATCAGCTCACAGCAGTCTGGCCATCCTCCTCTGACTTCTGACATGAACAGGGGAACTGCTGCTCACTGAATATTTTCTCATTTCAGACCATTCCCATGGTTATACATCAATAGTGTCTGAATTACTCATAGCAGCTCGTCTGCATCAACAATCATCTTTCTTCTTTATGCTGATGCTTGGTTTGAACTTCAGCGAGCTGTCTCAACTGTAGCTACATGCCTACACACTTTGAGTTGCTGCTGTTTTCAGACTGTATATATTTTCTTTGTCTGTTTTCTCATGCATATAGTTCCACATGTATCATTTGCTTCTCTCAGTGCTATCAGTTTTGTTTCAAAAAATCCTTCACGTTTCATTTTTCTGTCTGAACAGTTGAAGACCAACTCTGAGGCAATCACACAAGTTACCATCATGTGTGGAATATACCAGGGTGATGCACTGTTCCCCGCTGTTGATCTGCACAGGCCTCAGCCCTCTAAGCCAGCAGTCCCCAACACCCGGGCCATGGGCCTTGAGAGTTGAGCCTCGGGCGTGAAATTTATGGTTTTCAGGGTTTTTACTGTTAACTCGGTTTCCCTGGGTCTTTCCCGTGTTGTAGTTGTGTCTTATTTTGAAAGAAATGTTTACATGTTACCATAGCGACCAGAGAGCATTGAGGGGCAGAGAGGAGGATGTTACTCTCAATGTTGTTGGTGCATTTCAGGAGGACGCTGCTAATAAAGTTACACAATCACACAGTGAATTCACGTTTATTTACAAAATACTGCAGTTTTTGTCTTGGTGGTATCATTTTATTTTGTTGTATTTATGTGCGACACCTTAAAGGCCGGTCCGCGAAAATATTGTCTGACATTAAACCCGTCCGTGGCGCAAAAAAGGTCGGGGACCGCTGCTCTAAGCCAGCCCATCACTGAGAGTGGATATAGATTCAGGAGTGGAGTAACCATCTGCAGCCTGTAGAAAAATGTACCGAGACAGTCTTGTTAAAATCTGCTGCTATCTACCAGGGTGATGAAGACGAAATGAGGGTGGATGTTTCTGCAGTTGCCTCAGGGTGCTTTATTTTGTAAGGTAACGACCCTACAACAATACAAAGAAAACAGAGAAAACCCAACAATCATATTGTGCCCCTTTGAGCAAGCACTTTGGTGACAGTGGGAAGAAAAAACTCCTTTTGAACAGGAAAAAACCTCTGGCAGAACCAGGCTTAGGTTCTGCTGCAACAGGAGAAAGACACCCTGTGGAAGGGAGCCAGAGATTAATGATAACTAATGACTAAATACAGAGTGCTGTATAAACACATAGGGAGTTGACAAGGTGAGGGCCCTGACAGTGGCCATAGTAGTTGTATTGGTTATCAGAATCAGAATACTTCATTAATCTCTAAGGAAATGATGTGGGTTACAGTTGCTCCAAGACCATAACAGACTAAACTAATTAAATAATACAATATGTTACAGAGTTTACAAATTTAAAAAATAACGCTAATATATACAAATTGCTCAATTGTGTGTATTACCCACAGGATGATATGGTACTATAAGGTCATTGAAATAGGATGAGGCCTGATTATTCAACACCTTCTATTCAATGAGAAGTATTTTAAAATGTGTGTGGCAGAATGGGCCAAGATCACATCAGAGCACTGCATGTGACTAGTTTCTCCATACAGGAGGAAGCTTGAAGCTGCCGTCATCAACAAAGGCTTTTGTGCAAAGGATTAAATAAATTTTAGTAAGCATGTTCAATATCTTTTTTGTGTGTTATTTCTAATTACAGTTTTAATGACAGGAAAGTTTGCAGCTTAAATACATGCACAATTTATGCTATCCTTCAGTGGCAAAGCTAAGAAGGCACTGCTGTGGCTGATATTTTGAATGTTAATGTATGTAGGAAGTACCATACTGACATTTGTAATCGCAGTTCTCACTTTGTCTATTTGTTTAACAAACATATTTACACGGACAGACGTGCACACACAGACACACAGGGAGGGTTTAAAGTCTCTTGTATTGTACACATTTCTGTCACACTGTTTATACTTTATTTGTCTTTATTGTTTGGTTACTTGTTTAATTAAACAGCATGTATAGGGCTTATGGTCTGAACATGCTACATTTTCCTATGACATTATTTAGCAAAAACACTGCAAACATGACTTGATTTTTTTTTTGACAGATAAAGCTGCAACACAAGATTTAAGACACATTTCCTGATGTAGCAGCAATCAGCCCCTGCAAAGCTTACTTAAAGTGTGTGGTGGTACCCAGATCCAGTCCTGTAGTCTTACATAAGAGGTAGACATAATAGACAAAAAAAAACTCTCTAATTTAGCTGTTTTTTATATGCTGCCTGTCTTTCTGCACAGAACAACAGAGGAAACAGAGAAATGAATTCCAACACACATGCACCTATATATGTCTGTGTGTGTGTATTTATGGCTAAAACAAACAAACAGCAATTCTCCGTTCTAAAAAACAAATCTTTCCTTCTCTTATTCTCTTTTTACTCAGAAAGCTACCTCAGTGGATAGAGAGGCAGATGGAAAGGAACTGAATAAAGGTTGCAGCACAGCTGAGGATCACAACTCCATGTCCATCACCATGGAAACAACAGAACAATCAGCGTTGGAGATGGATTGTGAAGTGGATGTTGGTATGGCTGATTCACCTAAGCAACAGGATTTCATTGCAGATGACGAGCTCGTTTATTCAGCAACACCGCCATTAGTCTCAGAGTCCCCGTTGGAAATGGTAACGCTCGACACTTTATTAACTGACATGCCAAGCAGTAGAGACGGGAATGACAAGCTTGACTGCTCTGACCCCAATGTCTGCACTGAAACGACTTGTCAGAATCAAAAAGAAGCTTTGATTTTGGAGCCGGGCTGTGAAGAGCTCAGCAGGAATGAATCAGTCACCTCATCTGTGTCCGACCCACTCTCCAGTGTAGACAGTGTGTGTGAGAATGACCCCCAACATAAGAGGAGGAAAACACCAGAACAAGACCCTGAGCTAGAACAAGATGCTGTACCAGTACAAAGCCCAGAGCCTGGTGAAGATCCTGAGGAACTAAGTCTTGAACTACAGCAATACCCTGAGCCAGAGCCGTTCCCAGAATCAGCGCAATACCCTGAACCAGTACTAGACCTTGAGCGAGAGCCATTCCCAGAATCAACGCAATTCCCTGAACCAGTACTAGACCCTGAGCTAGAGCCATTCCCAGAATCAATGCAATTCCCTGAACCAGTGCTAGACCCTGAGCTAGAGCCATTCCCAGAATCAATGCAATTCCCTGAACCAGCGCTAGACCCTGAGCTAGATCAGTATCCTGACCCAGAGCCTGGGGCTGTTGACAATTATCTGCATTCTAAACAAGATGGCTATCTAAATCTGGAAATATATAAAGACCCAGAGGCCCAAGAACTCATATTAGAACCATCCGTCAAAGAGGAGTCTATGTTAGCACAGTGCATTAGAGAAGAAGCTTTGTCAGATGTCTCCACTGAATCCTGCCATGAACCTGGTCCTGATGAAATGGAAGAATGCCTGAGAGTTGAGATTGCAGCAGCTTCCTCAGATAGTGAGACGGATGAAAAATGGAGAACAATATTCTCCTCTTCTATTAATAAAGAAGATGATGATTCATATTTGGATAGTCTTCAGTTGAGTGCCCAGGAGCTCTTTGTACAAAAAGCTGAGATGACAGGTGTTGAAGAGCAAGACAGCAACACTTTTCATGAAGTGTGTTTTGAGGTCCCGCAAGTGGAAGACGTTCTCGAACAGCCCGAGGTTAACATTCCTTTTCCCAGCCCTTCACAAGAGGTTAAATATAACCCGTTAGGCCTTCAAGGCTTGTCTAAAATATCTGAAGATGAGAGTGAGAATGGTAAAGATGCTAATTATAACCACATCATTCACCAACCACACATCAGTGTAGATGCAGTCAAGAAGCTACCTAAAGACTTCTGTGTGATACAGGAAACCAAGAGTGAGAATGTTAGTACAGAGCACGTGGACTTCCAGCTGGCTCGTAAACAGTGGCGGGAAATGGAGGAACAAACCAAAAACAAGGTAGTCTTACCTACAACCAAGCAGCTGAGCTTCCACGGCAGCCACAGCTTCATGTACACTCCAGTACGCAACATTGACAGACCTCACAAGAAAGCACATGATCTGGAAAACTTAGATCTGGTTGGGGAGTATCCTCACACCCAATTTAGCCCCTGCTCAGAGGATTCTGGTTTGGATGATTCCAGTTACAGGTCCCCTTATGATGACCAAGAAACAGTTGAAAGGGATATTCGCATATCACTGGAGAGGGAAGAAAATTTCAAAAGGGAGAGGGGCCTTTCCAGGATGGGCAAATCCACTGATTGTGCACCATCAAGAAGTATTCCTAGATCAATAAGCACTCCATTGACGCCGTCATTCATCATCACCTCCTCACCTACCAAGGAACCATCGAAACATGAAATGTCAGCGAACAATGTAATTATTCTGGACCCTAGCAATGATTTTACCTCTAGTCCCAGGCATGTTAAAGACAACATGAAAGCTCAGTCTAGTGAGTGGCACTCCAAAGAGACCAGCTCCAGTGTCATCATCCTGGAGACGTCCAATTTGATTATTCGCAGTGCCTCTGAGTTCTCTCTCAGTAAAGCATGTGAGCAGCCCCAGGAAAAAATGTTCCTGAACAACCCATTTTTCAAACTACGTTCAAGAAGCACAATATCCTTGGTGGATGAAGAGATCAAGATGGTAAAGCAGAGGGAGGATGAGCTAAAAAAGGAGAGGGAAAATCTGTATGCCAAAGACAGGTTCAGTGCAGAAAGAGTATTGTCAAATCGCATGGAAACGTTGACCTTTAATAACTCAGGTATGGTAGCATTATATTCACCATGCATGTTTTTTCCTCCATTTGCGTACATTAAAGCTAATTATCAATTGTGGTGTTTCTTATTAGTTGATGTTCCTGTGAAATGCAAGTCGTCTCCATCTTCACCAATGAAAACCACCCACAGGATGGATCGTGCTGCTCTATCATGTGATCACAGAGTGAGTTCTTGATAAAACATCGTTGAATTTTTTTTCATCAACCAAAACATGCAATTTCATGCTTTGCATTTTGTATTTGTATTGTCATTATGAAACCTGACACTGGATAAATAAGCTCAAATAAAATGTGCTTATTGTCTCATTTATAGTGTAAATAAGATATGAGGTGATTGTTTGTGTGTTTTCATAAATACAATTTTTTTTATTGTAATTCTTGGTTAATTCAGGCATTTACTAGTTAAGTAATTTGTGTGACCTCACCTAACGTGAGGACTATTTTTGCCTTATAAAGATTTATAAATAAAATGAAAGTGCCTGGATTAATGTCTCTCTGGCCTGTGTCCAGACATGTTGACACCGCTGCAAGTGATGTCACATAGAAGGAACAGCAAGTTCAATCTCTGTCTCTGGGAAAAAAAGGGGGTTTGTATCCTAGGGAGATCTCAACAGGAGAAAAAACTGTGCGGATGAGGTGTGAGAGATGTGTACATACTCCACCCAGACGAGATATGATGACCAAGTTGATGGATTGTTGGAAGTGAGGCAGTGAAGCGTAGCCCCCAGCTCCTGATTCATCCATTCCGTTTGGCCGTTGGTCTGGGGATGATATCTGGAACTGAGACTGACCAGGGCTATGTGATGTTCAATGTCTTCAGATTGAAGTACAGGAGAAATATCTGTCGTTTAAAAAGATTTAATTTGCTTTGGCAGTTGGAATTATAAGTTACAGCGCTGGACCTCCATGTGAATACATCCATCTGTCTTCACACAAAGGACAACCCTGGATTGGGCTGTATCGTTTTTATAACCCAACAATAACACACTATTATTATGACTGTCTTCTTCCCCAAACCATCCTGATGTCTCCATTTGGCCTCCTCTGTGCTCACGACCCTCGTTATCTGCTTCTATTTCCTGGAATGACAAGACAGAAAAGAAAGCACCTCCCTGCCTAGCCTTGATCATTTTTATATTATCCTACTAGTGTTTCTATTTATCTAGATCGGTACATTCTGTTCGGACTCCCTTTGGCCCAGCAAATATCCTTCTAACCATTATCTAGTGTGACGTGTAAGCATGTAGCAAAACCCTGTGCTTCCCCATCAGTTCTCAATATTTGGACTGACAAGCACTTCCTCTGTACTTTGTGCTGTCTAACTACATTCACACACATTCATACTCAGATGGATGCATCGGAGAGCAACTTGGGGTTAGCATGTTGCCCAAGGATACTTGGCATGCAGACTAGAGGAGCCAGGGATCAAACCACCAACCTTCCGATCAGTAGGTGACCTGCTCTACCTCCTGAGCCACAGCCACCCCAGTCCAGTCCAGTCATGCTGCTGAATGACGTTTTAGATCCTCAAAACACGGAGTGCCAACTTGTTTATGAGCACATTGCGTTGTGTATATAAAAATAATAAAAACAGCTTTAATTAATCATTTTAAACCCTAACAGCTCCCAATGCTGATCAGAAGGACTTCCACACCTGTGAAGTAAACTGAGGACCTCGACCAGACAGGATCTCCACTGGAATTCCGTGGAGTCGGAAAACATGATCTGTCAATAGTTTAGCTGTCTCAACAGCTGATGGCAGTTTGTCCAATGCTAAAGGTGGGCTGAATTAGAAAACCTATCCACACTGGTGAGTATTACAGTTTTTCCCGAGGAAGTGGGAAAACCAGTAACAAAATCCAGGGCTATGTGGAACAGAATCTGTGTGGAATGGCTAGTGGTTGGAGAAACCCAAACAAGAGTGTTGTGGTGTTTATTGCAGGCAAGCTACTATGTACTCTCTCACGTCCTTTTCTAGTGAATCCAACCAAAAGTGACGGCGAAGCAAAGATTCCGTTCACTTTGCACTTTTTTTCTTTGCAAACTCCTTTGACCAAAGATATGGTCCTACTCATCCCAGGATGAAAGGAAAACTGGAAGGTATTGATCCAGTGGAGTACTGTGGCACATGTAGCGGTGGGTACAAACTGCCAACCAGGCGGGCCAGTAACTGGGCCAGTTCCTCCTGAAGGGCTTGCTGGATCATGTCCTTGATTCTCCAGGTTAATGCACCCACCCTGCAGGAACCAGGAAGGATGTTGCCGGGCTCAGCAGTACTAGTGTTGGTGGCGAGCTGGTGGTAGAGAGCGTCAGTTTTGACATTTCTGGACCTTGAGCGATAGGACATAGAAAAGTTAAAACGTGCAAAAAATAGTGACCAGTGAGCCTTGACGGGCGTTCAGTCTCTTGGTTGTTCTGATATAGGTTAAGTTCTTGTGATCTGATTCAGCTTCAGGTGACCAAGTGAACGGAACCTTTGCGGACATGAGGTAAGTTACAGGTGCTGCTATCTGACTGTAGTTGTGGATAAAATGGGTAATGTCTGTACAAGTTCGCAAACCCAAGGAACTCTTGAAGGTGCCTGCGAGTGGAAGGAGTGGGCCATTCAGCGACTGCTCAGATTTTGGCAGGGTCCATTTTCACCTGTCCCCCTGCCAGAAAATAACCCAGAAAAATGACGGATGGTGAATGGAACTCGCACTTCTCTGCTTTACATATGGCAGCTGCTGAAACACCATGTGAAAGTGGATTCAATTATCCGGGAGATCCTTGGAAAAAATCTGAATGTCATTGAGGTGGGCAAACACGAAAAGGTTTAGGAAATCTCTGAGAATGTCATTCACTAGTGCCTGAAAAAGTGCTGATGCATTTGTAAGACTGAATGGCATGACTAGGTATTCAAAGTGACCCAGTGGTGAATTAAAAGCTCTCTTCCATTCATCCCCCTCTCTGATGAGGACTAAATGGTAGGTGTTTTTCAGGTCCAGTTTTGTGAAGATGGTGGCACCGTGGATGGGTTCAAACAGATGATGGAATGGCTGCCAGTGAATCCAGAATATAGAACGGAATGGAAGCTAGGACCGGGGAGGCGGTGCGGGGACAGGGATCGGAGACTAATGAAATTAATTGCGCTGAGACTTGAGACTTCTTTCAGCCCTCTCTCCCTCAGGCCATTATCAAGTCTAAGAGAGAGAGAGAGAGAGAGAGAGACCAGATTCTTGAAGAACTGAGGCATCCTGGGAGGCTAAGTTGTCCCACATCTGATCATTCAGGGCCTGAAGGAAAATACCCTGAAGGGCACGATCGGATCAGCCTGCCTCAGCTGGTGTGGTGTGAAAATTGATCACAAATTCCATGATGAAGGCACTTCTCGTCTTCCTTGCCTTAAATTTAAGGGTCTTTTAACAGCTCTGCCCTCAGAGACGGGGTGTGAGAAAGTCTTTTTAAACTCCCCCAAAAACACATCATATGTAGCGATCGGATAACAAGTGAAGTAAGCTTCCCCTCAGCATTCCCTTGAAATACAAGAGCTTCAAAGCATCATCAGGGAAGAAACGCGAAGAGCAACCAAAAACTAATGAGCATTGCAAAAGGAATCCCCCCACACTGGCACAATTCACCTGTGAATGGGTCGGGGGCAAGGGATACTCTCTAAACACCGGCGTCATAGAAAACAATGTTGGTGCAACGGGCAGAATGGCTTCCATAAACCCTGGTGATGCCTCTGGGGTTGCGGAACTGGGTACTGCGTTGGACTTGGGGTATAATTTTAACTCAAGAATCGCAGAGAGTATTTTGTCTTGTTTGTCTTCGATAGTTTTATATTGACCACCTAGGAACTGTAATATCTGTTCGTGTTCGCCTAACTTAGTGATTGCTGTCCAATCCATTTTCCTGGCCAGGGAAAACTAAACAACGAGGTACAGGTAGGGCAACTAGAGATAAGCGCCTACTTGCAGGTGGAGCTAACATTGGCTTCGGGAGGGAACATACAGAAGGAGCGAGCTGCTGATTGTCAGGTTTTTTTTCCCAACCTGAGATGAGAAGGTTTTCCAGGGTGGGCAGGAGAGTAAGCAGATGACGATTAATCTATTCCAGATTGAGAGGTTTGGTGAGAGGCCAGCACGAGGCTGCCGACTGAGGCAGGTCGAGAAAGGTTGCAAAGAAAGCTGTAGGCATAAGGAGACAAGGTAAGTATGCAACAATCAACCGCAAAATCACAAGGAAATACAGCCATGAGTCGCTGATGGACTGGAAAAGAAGAGATGACCTCACCGGGCTTAAATGCAGCCACGCTGATCGTCACTGAATGAAACAGGTGAGTGAGAGTGTCCAAGGTCCCATCCAGGTGTGAATCCGGGAAAACACAGGAGGAGATGGAAAAACACTGGCCGTTCACATGGACCTTGACATCATGTGCCTCATCACATGAGCCAAGGTGCAAGAATTCCTCAGTCTAACCTCACAATATAATAAAAACACCATATTTCTAGCCAAAAAGGGGAGGTCCACTGTTATTCTAAACTCAACAGACTATTACACTAAGAGTTCTACACTCCTCAGTGACAACAGCACCTATGAAGCCTTGTCCCACACTAGTCTGTTTTTGTTTGTTTTATTTTCCACAAAATTGACACCAGATGTTTTGGTTTATATTTTCATTTTCTCTTATATTTTTAGTACTATTTTCTTTTCTGTCCTAATTTTATTAGATAAAGAACTGAAGACTCTGTTCCTACTTACATGTCAGTATTCTGGAAACCTCGAATGGGAATGTTTGTACCTGGCAATACATTTTTCTTTGTTCTGTATCTCTTTGTGGATTATTTGTGTGATGTTTCTGTTGTGAATAGGGCTGAGACCTGTTGTACTTGAGGTACTTTAATTTTCATTTATAAATGCTTTATAAGGCAAAAACTAGTCATCACTTTAAATTTAGGATATTTAATTAATTCGTTAATTTTCTTTTATTAATTCATTTAATTAAGTTAGTTAATTACACAGAATGCTTAACTAACAACTATTTACTGCCTGAATTAGCCATGAATTACAGTAAGAAATGACAAATCACTTATTTGGACTTTTTAAATGATACAATGTACATGTTATACTGTATATAAGCTGATTAACTAGGAGAGGTTAATAAGCTTCTGGCTACTTTATAAATGATGAATTAAGCGCTCACCATGCAGTGACATTAAACTTCAAAGTCTAATGTTTTTTTTCAGAGGAATGTAGAATACTGTACAGTCCTGTGAAAAACATGACTGCAACAACTACGTATATGTTGTGATTTAAAAGCATGTGAACCCACTTTTAGCAGCGATAACGTGAAGTATTTGTTTTCAGTGATCATGTCCATGATCTCATGTCACTCCTCTCAGCTCGTGATTATAGGTGAGGGTAGGAATGTAGATTTGATAGGTAAATTGACAGCTTTACTTTTATGCTTAGCTTTCACTTTAACACAAAAGATTAGTACAGAGTGTCTGTTAGTCACAGACTCTGCCTTCATACCCTCATTTGTGAACACAAACCCAACATACTCCTCCACTCGGGGAAGCAACTCGTTCTGGAGCTGGAGTGGGCGCTCCACCCTTTTCCAGCTGGCAGCCATGGAAGTGCTGCTGCTTCTCATTCATGCCACCTTGCACTGAGCTGTTCAGCTCTTTCAGTGCAAGGCTGGAGGCAGAATTTAATCATGAGGCCACCAAAGAGGAGACACCCCACCAAATGGTTATGCCTAGATATTCCTTCCATAAAAACTATAATCAGAATTTGTGACCAAGAGCAGCCTTTTCAGAGTCCGACACCCACCAGAATAAAGTCAGATGCTCATCTCTGTCCTAATCCTGCTAGACCTCAGTGCTTCATTCAGTACTGTTGACTACAGTATTTTATTATAAACAGATATTAAAGGTACTGCGTAGATTATTTGTTCATGTAAATTGAGAGTCCTCACGCAATAAACGTTAACTATGGAGTTCCACAGGGTTCAGTGTTAGAGTCATTTCTATTTACATTATACTTGCTTCCATTCAAATATTATTGGGATTAATATGGAATCTGTGAGTGTTCAGAAATGGCACCAAAAGATCTTCTATTGAAATCTACAATTCTCCTTCCCAGATATTCACTGAGATGAATTTTATTCTGAATATTGGTCATTCTAGTGAGTGCTGTTAAACAAATCCTTTTTAAGCTAACAAAGAAAATATTACTATGACATTCATGTCCATACTGAGTGTGTGTAACTCCTGATCATAGGTGTATATTCTATGGCTTTGTTTGTTACAATAGTGTTTATTTTAGCAACAAAAACCAGACTGGCTTATTCAGGAAACCTTTTACAGCCTTTTTCTTTTCCTTTGTGGTGAAATACTTTTACTATGACATTTCACCCTCTAAACAATTTAAACAGTATGCTTGTTTAAAACAAGCATACTGTTTAAATTGTTTATTTTGCCAAATAAAAATACTCACTTGTAGCCAAAACTACAAGTGAGAGCTTTACAAAATAAACTCAACTTTATGCATCCTGCTGTAGCATATTTGATGTCCAATTTTCACCATGAATTTAGTAAAAGTTAGTATGCCATGCACAGTAAAGACATGTCTCTTTAAGACAAATATTTATATTTAAGTAATGGAAGCCATGTTAAATCAATCTCATTCTGAAGGCAGTTATCTTGCATAATAGTTTTGATGATGATTTGTACGTCTGAAAAAAGTATGTGCGTCAAATATGGCAGTGTAAAACTTGCATGACAGGGTTGTATCTCGAAAAGGAAGAAGTCACATCCTGTCTTAACTGACAATAGTTTAAGCGCAATAGAGTAACTGAAAGAAAAGCTAGTGGCTTAGAACCTCAACTGCCAAGACTGTCATTGCAAAACTTGCTTATCCCATCTTTATTTTAATAACCTGAGAAAGCTGGTGGAAGAGGTGGAGGGAGTAATGTGAATGCAGTAAATCAATAAAGTGTCTTTTGGCAGTTTCCAGAGATCCACACTGGAGGAAGACGCAAGAGTGCCATGGCTTTGCGCTGGGAGGCGGGCGAGTTTACAAAGAATGAATGAAATGGAACAAGTCAAAGGTTCACTGCAGTGTTATTCTCATTCAAGTTAGATGCACTGTTAAAATGGTTTGTTTCATGTTGTGACATAACCTAAATTCTGCTTCATGTGATGCTTGGGCAAAGAGTGTTTATTCTTACGTTAGTCTGAACAAAGTTTATTGAGCACTGATGGCGGATCTGATAACGCTCAGTTCTGGCCAAGAGGTGCATATTATGTTTGTGAATACCCATACGCATTTGACATTTGTTCATTACTTGTGAATAAATACTCACATTTGCTGCTGTTTTAAGGTCTTAATAAGCTACAAAATCTGTAATTGTTTTAGTAAAGTGATGCTTCTTAGACAACTAAAAGCAGTGCCAACACACTTTGTATTTAAACCCTAAACAACTTTTTTTTCTTCTTTTTTTTTGGCTTGTGAAGAAGCACAGAAGGTCCTAAAACTGACAAACAGTGCAGTAAAATAAGAACAGACCTCAGCAGTTTGATATGGCATTGAGTGTATGTCCTGTTAATGCACTACAGTGTTTAGTGGATCCTGGTCTTTTGCTGAAGATTTCTTTCTGTGGGAATAGATTGGATAAAGGATCGTTTCATTGTTTGTGCCATGTCAGATGACTGATTGGAGTTAGTCAGTATTAATTCTCCAATAATCTGAGTGTAAAACTGTAAATGGACTGCATTTATAGAGCTCTGTACCTTAATTAACCACTCTAAGAATGTGACCCTAAAATGTCCTCTGCTGGGAGAAAAGTACATCAATTGTTCTGTTGTTGGTGGCAAGAATGAACATAGCAGGCTTCATATAGTCCCAGGCTCTCAGGATCTTAAGGCCCTGGGCATTACTCTGTCCCAACAACAAGAGGAACTCACGGTATGGTTAATGCTTCATATGGCTATGGTTACCATCTGTTTGCCTTTCTATTCTTCTGTCGTTACAGTTGATGTGCTTTTCTGCTTTAACACAACTGAATTCTTCAAAAAGGCTTCAATATGTTTCTGTTTCTGTTGTCAGACAAAGGAACACGCATGAAAAACAAGAGACTAGTTAAAACCAGCAGCAGTCCCTTTAATGCCATTTTCTTTCTTGCTGCTGAAATCATCATAACAGCAATGTTGTGTGGCAAAAACCAGAAGGTGTACATACACGGACACCTTTGCCTCAGTTTTATATGATGAATAGACTCGTCTGCCTTTAAAAACATTATGAAATTAGACACAAAAAAACTGGCAGTGTCAAAGGATGAAACGAGAAACAAAATCATAAAACCTGGAAGCAAAACAAGGGCTCTCTGAGAACGATGACACAATCTGAACCAATCCTTCATATAAAGGTTTGCTGACAGTGAAAGTGTTTGTTCTTTCTGAGACGCCCCTGACAAATGTATAATACTGTCCACTTTTTGCTAACCTGTGAGACATTATACATGTCAATCAGATTTTTGATGTTATTGTATGTCTTGATAATGAAAATGTGACATTGGTTGGTGTATATTAGCTGTATTTTCATATTATGCTGTTAGTTGCAACTGAAACTTTAAGCTGGATGAACATAAAGGAATATCCATGCATTCAACTGAAACAACATAGACATCACTTAGACAATCTTATTATAAATGTCAAGATTTTTATGAGACTACGTATAAATTTATAATTCCTTTTCAAGCCTCCCTGTGGAGGGTCAATGAAGCCATGGCCTAGCTATAAATTACACAGGGTAATTAAAGGTTACTCTAATAATTAACAACTTATTTATTTATTGTTAGAGTGGGTTCCTTTACATGAAGAAATACACTGATGGTTTTTTAACAAACGTTTCAGCTTCTCTGAAAAACAATTTATACAAATTCCGTACTTTCACCTTAGAGTCTATTGATCCTAAACAGTTTGTTTTTCATTTCGAATTTGTATGCTTAATTGCTGAAGTATAGCTTACAAAACTTAAGGATTGCTTGCTGATGTTTAAACATTTTGTGTACAGCCCCCTCTGTCGCTTTCAGGGGCTAACTGGGGCTCTATTTGCAGGGGATTTTCACTGTGTATTCCTCATGCAAAAATAAATAAAGCTATATATGATATATAAGGAACTTTGTCTAGCTTTGTTTGCTGTTCATCAGCCTGTGTTGTGAAAATATGGTTGTGCAAAGGAGACAGTAAGCCTGAAAGTCACACTCAAAAGTTTATGAGTTACGAAAAACAAAAACAGCTTATTGTCTTTATCGTCTGGTGAGTATAAAATGTCATAAAATCATTCTGATTCTGTAAGTCCATGAATAATGTCCTCATCTTTTTTGAGATTCACTAAAAGGCCTATTTAATTTAAATAACTGCATCAGTTATACCAGAAAATTGATTTTTGTTGTTGTTGTTGCCAGAAATGTATTTGTTTTTAATTTATGTCATGTTTCAAGTTTTTGCTCTTATGTAAAAAAAATTCCCATGAATGGTGACTGAAAGTTTTCATAACTTGTGCTGCGTGATAAGGACCCAAAATGGACCCCAGACCCAGGGAAACGCTCAGAATTGCAGCTTTATTTGCAGATAATTAATAATGCAACTATATATATATATATATATTGCAAATTTCTGTCCCAAGCTTTAAAAAAATAATTCTTCCACTTCTTAAGAGGGGCTATCCAGGTTTATTTCTGACTCGTACACACAAAACAAAGCTACCACATCACGATGTCACGGTCAAAAAACTGGTTGCTGCTACAGCACACATCTCCACCACTGTGCTGGCTCATTCTAACCGCTACCACACAAAGGGACAAAACACAGGGCAGAGGCAAAGGAAACAGGAAGGGAAACAACTAGATGGGGCAAACATACATGTGAAAGGACAAAATAGAAAAGGAACTGATGTGAGGAAAACAGGAACACAAAAGAAGGATTAAAGCAACTAAACTAATTAAAGGCAACTGGCAGCTAAATCCACTAAGTAGTACAAAAATAAGCAACAACAAAAATACTAAGCAAACCTGGAATCTCAATGACAATAGTGTTTACTGCTGTTTTCACTGCTTCCTAAGTCATGTGATTTATTTTTAAGACAACTTCAAAGATCACATTTTGTTTGGATAATTTAAGCAGGTTGGACAGGTTGCACTTTCTATTACAGCTCGGTAATAAAGGGGGAATAGTAGGGTAACGAGGGGGAAACAAGAGTGTAATAATTTCAAAGTTATTACTATGCAATGACCAAAGTAATAACTATGTAATATCCAAGCAATATCATGCTAGAAACAGTGGTTACAGTTGAGTAATATTGCCATGAAATTTATGTAACACTTTATTACTATTCAGTTACCTGTGGTAGTTTCTGTGTAATAAGCAGGAAACAGAGCTGCAAAACTGCCTGTTTCTATTTAATAACATATTAATAACCAGGTAATAAATAACCTTTTAAAACATCTTGATGCATTCTCAATCATCCAGGAAAGTAAATCTCCAAAAGTTGAATCTGTTCATCTGGACGTAGCGTTTTGTGGGAGAAACGTTTCGTCACTCATCCAAGTGACTTCTTCAGTCTCAGCTGACTGCAGGTTTCCCCAAACCTTATAAACAGTACATTTGCATAATGACTGAAACCAGCCCACTGAAGGAACAATGGGCTGTGAGGCCCTGAGTAAATGTGGTTATCCCAGCTGGACTTTTGTCAAAGCTGGGAAGGCGCCTAAAGAAAGCTCCAGCCGATCCAGGAGAGAAGGACAACCGCTGCCCAGGCGAAAACCTGTAGTGATCCCATATGTGTCAGGAGTATCGGAACAGTTGAGACACATTTTTTCTAAACACCGGGTCTCTGTGGCTTTTAAACCCCAAAATACGCTGCGCCAAAAACTGGTCCACCCCAAGGATCGGGTCCCCCGACACAAACAGAGTAACATAGTGTACGCTGTTAAGTGCCAGGAGGATTGCCAGGATTTATACATCGGGGAAACCAAACAACCTCTAGCGAAGCGGATGGCACAACACAGAAGAGCAACCTCATCAGGCCAGGACTCTGCAGTTTATTTACACCTACAGGCCAGTGGACACTCTTTCAATGATGAGGATGTACACATCCTGGACAGGGGAGAACGCTGGTTTGAGCGCGGAGTCAAGGAGGCCATTTACGTGAAAAGGGAAAGACCATCTCTGAATCGAGGAGGGGGCCTAAGGGTACATCTTTCGCCATCTTACAATGCTGTGATTGCAGCCATTCCCCAACTCTCTGTGAATGGTACCCATGGCCATTGATCAGTGTTCTTTGATCAGTGGGTTTTGGTCAGTGATTGTTGATCAATGGTCATGGGAATTTGCATAATTATGATTAAGGAACTGACCTCACAGCCCATTGTTCCTTCAGTGGGCTGGTTTCAGTCATTATGCAAATGTACTGTTTATAAGGTTTGGGGAAACCTGCAGTCAGCTGAGACTGAAGAAGTCACTTGGATGAGTGACGAAACGTTTCTCCCACAAAACACTACGTCCAGATGAACAGATTCAACTTTTGGGAACCTTTTAAAACAAACTTAAAGAACAGTAATGACTACCAGGAAACATCTATGGCAGTTTCTGTGTAATAAGCAGCAATTTAATTTTACTTTGGTCATGATAGCTGAATAAAACAAGCATCAGAAAGTCTGCAATGAACTGGAAACACTGAAAGAGGATCCACTTTCACAGCTTAGTTTATCATGGATGACAACACATAACACTGTATTTCAGGGAGGAGAGAAGGTGGAGCCCATTTTTAAACTGTCCAACATACAAAAATAAGATGCTATCCATGTTCTCCTGCTTGTCCAATTCAGGGTTGTGGGGGCGCAACACCATCATCACCACCTTCATCACCACCTTCATCACTGACTCTTAACCATCCAAACATCCAGCCTTTCCTCCAGTGAGGAGCTCCAAGCCGCCTACTGCATACTGAAAAATTAGAAGTTTTAAAAGAATAACAATGGTAAACCAAGGGTGATGTTATTGGCAGTTCTGTGAGCAACAATTTGACAGATACAGACTGTCCTATTGAAAAAGTGCACCATTATAATTTTGTCTCAAGTGAAATAATCAATTCATCTTTTTCCTTTTCTAAGCAAAACAACATATTAGAATATTTAATGTCTGTCATTAAAAATAAACCACTACAAAATGTACTGGGGGTAGACAGCTATATTCTGAGTACAGAGTGGCTAAAGTTAGCAGTCTTTGTCTTTATCCAGGGTTAAAATAGAAAGTGCAGACTCCCAGTAGGCAGCAGTCTGCTGGCAGCCAGCTTTTTGCAGACTGTTTCTATTTATGATTATTACACAGAAGCCACTACAGGTGTTTCCAATAATCACAGACTTTTTAGATTTGCTTTAATATTTTATTAATATCTTTGTCCAGTTTGTCCTGTAGACAAACTGATGAGAGTCCAGGTTCCATGGGAGGCAGGCTTTATGTGCTGTAGGATGAGACTCACGAAACATTAGGTCTGCAGTTGGTGAGACACTTTAGGGCAGATGAAAACCTTTCTGTGATTCATGTGGTCCACACTGCATATTTAAAAGTACATCGTGCAAAACACGCCAGGGTTTTAATAGTTTTGCAATTTTCATTAGTTTTTATTTTTATTTCGTTTTGACTTCAGATTTTCAATTTTATATTAGTTTTAATTAGTTTTTACCAATTGTTTGCTAGTTTAGTTTTTATTTTTTTGAAAATCCTTAGTTTCAGTTTAGTTTTGATTAGTTTCAGTTATAGTTTTAGTTGTGTTTGCAATAATTAAGTGTAACAAAATCCCAGTTTCATCATATCAGTCATTCTCTTCTGCTTATCCTTGGGTATGTTGCTATTCCAGCTACCATACCCTGCACCCTGGACAGGTCGCCTGTCTGTCGCAGGGCTAACACGCAGAGACAGACAACTCACATTCCCACCTATGGGTTCTTTAAATAAATAAATAAATTAGGGCAGATGAACAACCGTTGATACCAGGCAACTATAAAATGTATATCTTGGCCCCAATGAGACTATTAACTCTTGCAGCACCGGGTGTTAAGGCAATTGACTCACGCAGTTATGTAGATATCCCAGTCCTGTTGTCTCGGGATGCATCACGCTGCCTTGCCTGGGGTTAACTTCTGTTTCTGGGGATGAGGGTTGAGTGTGCTCCCTTACCTTCTCAAGGTAAGCTAGGTTAGCCTTCTTGTGTGAGCTTTTCAAGTGCACTTTAAGGTTTGTGGGATTTTTTTCCCTTTCGAAATGTCCCTCATAATTTGTCTCTTTCCACTACAAGACACTTGCTTTATCCAAAACACAGTCATATTCAAAGTAATCCCAAATTGGACTCTGGCGCTTTCTCCAGACTTTTCCTGACATGATTCTGCGCGTGGACGGAGCAGCAACACAGACGACTCGACTAACGTACTGCCACCTGCTGGCATAATGAGACACAGCAAGAAAAAAACCTGGAAACTAAACTTCTTTTTCACCCTTGACTATTGTATGACACACACACATCAACGAAAACTAAACACATTTTTGCTATAAATTCAGTTAATTTTAGTTAGTTTTGTGAACACTCATTACAGTTTTAGTTAGTTTTCCTTTTTTTGTTTTTATTTTTATTTCCGTTAACGAAAATGTTTTTTCACTTCTAGTTTTCGTTATTTCGTTAGTTTTCGTTAACGATAATAACCTTGAAACACGCACACTCCTAAAAGCAGTTCCACTCACATTTCATCAACTTTGAATGAAAAATATGTTTCAACACTTTTTCTCACAGGATTTAATAATAGTTAAAGCTCCTCATTTGATGTATTACTGGGGAGACTGAAAGACGGCTGGCTGAACTGGCTGAATGTCAGAGAGCGCCATGGCAGTGCAGCACAGAGGATTTGCACTCTTATACTTATTCAATGTTGCAGTGTTAGACGTTTTATTAAAAAATAATTTGGTGATAACATGTTGGCAAGTAAATACAAGCAAAGACAATAAAGCATAATCTTATTATGTTTTATAATCAGTTGTAATAAAAAACTGAACAAAAAATGTAAAAACAAAAAAACACTCATCTTTCTCAAGTTACAGGGATTTCTGCATTTATTACTCTTAAACTATGTTATGATATTCATGTAGGTCAAAACTGAGAAAGTAACATTTTAAATGGTTTTAATTTGAAGATAGATGATTAGAGTATGCTAAAGGTACTGCACAGCATTGGTTTGAATCTAATAGACTCTGACCCTAACCCAGATTTCAGTTTAGAGTACACGTTTTGTTGTGCAGTTTCTAAAAGTAGTTGAAGTAGTAGCAGAGAGACAGGTGTTCCAATCACTCCCATGGTTACAGGTGTATAAAATCAAGAACCTACGCACACAGATTGTTTTATAAATATTTGTCATAATAACACAGTCTATCTTAGGCTCTAAAATATAAGAAGACTTTAGATGACTGTCGTTGTGAACTGGCACTTTATAAATAAAACAAAACCAAATCATGACATCAGTTTGGAGATCAGCTGACTGTGACAGGAAGATGGCGCCTTTGCTCGGCTTGACTTCTACCTGTCTGCATTGTATTGTATTTAATGCTTTTATATCAGCCCTGATGTTTAATATATGGAGCTATGCTGCTGTGATTTATGACCGTTCTTCCTTGCTCCACATCAAAGAGTCTATGGAACGTCTTTATGATGACTGGCACAGTTATAGGAAAACTTTCCCCCCACCATTTGTGCGCTCTTCCTCGCCGGATTACTTCTTGCTACTTATGAAATGTGCCTTAGGCAGTTCCAAGAAGAAATTGAGGAAAAGACGCTGTAGGGCTGGCATCCAGGTACACATCAGACGAGCCTACAGATCAGAGATTCCCCGACTGGCCTGGAGACATCCCTGGTTTTTGCTGCCAGTTAGCCTTCCGGATTTGGTTGGAAACACGTACTCGCAGCCACTACAGCGTGGATCCTTCTCACCTGATGCTCTGGATTCTGTCGATTACCTCACTACTGCTGTGTCCTCGCAGCCTGCATCGCAAAACCGGTGGTTGGTCCCGCCGGTTCCGTGGCACTTCTGGAGACCACACGTTCGGACACGGTGTTTGCTGTCAGTTCCACTCCGACAAGCTGATGTGAAACCTGCGCTGCCAGCTTTTAATCGGATTGCACTCTTGAAGGCCCGCTCCATTGCAAACAAATTCTTCTCTCTGAATGAGCTCTTCACAGGAAAAAACCTGGATTTTCTGTTTCTCACTGAAACATGGCAGAGGGATGGCGAGTTTATTCACCTAAACGAACTGCGTCCTGCAGGCTGCTCCTACTTGGGCGCCCCCCAAGTAGGAGCAGTAGGAGCATGCGTACCGGCACAAAAGTTAGGCGCACTCAAATTTTTCAACCGCATCGCTTAACACCGCAGTTTTACATGTGCACTTTCTTTGGGGGGAAGTCCATACAGACAATATTCATTTCTAAATGATTAACTAACAATCTTGTGCTTAAAGTGCTTTGTCAATATTGTAGAAAATGTTAAACTTAATCATCATCTCGGCTCCTCTGACAACCTGTTTGCTGCTGCCTGCTGCTGAAAGGCAGTGGGGAGAGGGGACACTTGGGCATTTATCACTGCATATAATGTGTTTTCTGGATACACTGCTGCTTTTTCAGCATTCAAAGATTGATGGCACCGTGTCAGAGCTGGCTATGAATTTCAGACGGATCAGTCCTTAACTTAACACAAAAGTTATCAATAGTTCTTTTCATCTTTTCTTATTACCCACAGCTACATCCACTTCTGTCAGGCCTAGGCTGCTCACTAGGGCTGGGTATCATCACTGATTTCTATAATCCATTCGATTCCGGTTCTCAAAGTCCTGATTCGATTCAATTTAGCCTCAGACAGTCAGAAATATTATAATTCTGATCATTTATCAGTACTGATACATGTGAGACTTCATCAGAATTGTGAACATCACAGCAGATGCCTTTGTGTCAAAGTAACTGAGAATAAAACACAGAAAAACATGAAGGAGATTTTCCTGGTCTGGCGTTTTATAGCAGATAACCTTAAAAATATTCTGCAATATTCTGCAATTTTGCATAATTTTAAGAAGTTTAAATTTCTTCAGTATTGAACAGCAGAAATTAGGCTTTCTTGTCCGAGGTCATTTAAGTGAAAAAAAGAAAAGAAAAAGACAGCGGCCGACAGCGCTGTAAACAACGGTAGACTGGTGGGTAATAAGTGAATGAATAATGCAGAAAACAGAGATTTGAGACGGGAAACTGTTATTGAAGTACAGAGAGAGAGAGAGAGAGAGAGAGAGAGGGAGCTGTGCATGAAGTGGTGGAAGCAAAACAGCAAAAGTCAGAGGGAATTCATGACGACATTGATCACATGTGAAGCGTAGTTTGCTGCTTCTTTTGCTGCTGGCTTGGTGAATTTTGGTTGGAGAGACAAAACCTGCAGCTCAGAATCAGCGCAAAAAAGACGTAAACACAGCGCGGACCCGACGCATCAGAATCACTGAGCTCCGACAGCGTGTCCGTGTTTGGGCCGTGGGGTGAGAAAGCCGAGAAAGACAAAGCTGATTCTGATGCGTCGGGTCCGCTCTGTTTATGTCTTTGTGTGGAATCCGTGTGCCTGCTCTCATTTACTGTTTGCTGTTTGTTGAAATAGTTTTGTGAGCTTTAATCTGAGAATCTGGCGTTTCTGACAAAACACAGTTATATTTAAAAGTCGATTCAGGATTTAATGAATTGATATCGCTTTATTCAAGCTACTCACCTCCCTCTTCCGCCTGCACTTTCAGCTGGACGACGGCCAATCAGAGAGGTCCTGCCCCTGACTATCTCTGATTGGTTTAGTCCATGATAGGGGCATAATGTGTGTCTGTTGTTGACCACACAGAGAGTTGCAGAGATTTTTTTTTTTTGTTACCTGAACAGTTGGTCGCACCGGTGCGACCAAATAATTTTTTTTAGTCGCACCACTGAAAAATTTGGTCGCATTTGCGACCAAATTGGTCGCACTCTAGAGCCCTGCTACCATATATATATATGTATATATAGCAGTCTGATGGAAATCAAGTCAAATCAAGAGGTTTTGTAAGGACAGGAAGTCAGCTACTTTACTACTTTATTACTCCATAATCTCATGTTTTATTATATCTATTATTATGCACACGCACACAAACAGTCTGATTTTGAGGTCCACTCACACAGGAATAACATCAGCATGATCACTAAATATCAGATCTTGTTAAAACCACATCTATAGGACCAACAGAAGAACACTAAGCAAAAGATTTAGAGACGAAGCAGTGTGACAAATAGAGGAACAGATGGACACACACAGGGAGGGAGGTGGTGTACACACACACACACACACACGCACACAGTGGTCCATCAAAGGACAGCTAGTAAACTGGTGACGAGGTCATGGTTACCAAATGTGAGTGCTAATGTGAGTGGGGGAAACACCACATAAACAAGCTGCTAAAAACCTTAAACAGGCCAAAGTTACAATCAGCTGCTTTGTATATTTAGAGCCAGCAGCTAGCCTTCATATTTAGTGTACAGTCCAAATATTCTGATCCATGTTTTATGAATTAAAATAGTCGACTCCCACACACTGTCATGTTTGTCTGTTAAATTTTGTAAGTTTGGAACCAGCATCATAGCAAAAAAGAAAATATTTGTTTGGAATTTACAAAGTTCAGGGGCTGTTACTCATATCAAAAATCCATTTCAAAGAACCAGCAGGGACACAAACAGCTCGACCATGGATCTTGGCTTTACCCAAATACCCCAATGTATTCAAAGCCTAAATGCGCTGACACTTATGAAGAGTCTTCTTCCACGCCTCAGTGGTATTTTCAAGGGCAGGAGATTCAAACAGACCAGGGCTGAACTGCTCAAACTGTAGGTGGTAACGACGGCTAATGACATTCATCCCCAAGAAGCCAGACACACTCTTTGGCTGCTGAACATGCCCATCTGGAGGGTCCTCTACCACTAACATGCCCATTTTTGTCAGGGTGCCACCAAAAACAGTCACATTAAGCTTCATGTAACCTATATTGGCTTGCCATCGGTCTGAAAATGAAAATGCCTAGTCAAGGGAGAAGTGGGGGTTACTCCAATCTGAGAAGGAAAAAATGGACAGACATTTGCTTCATAAGGGTATGCAACTGAACCTGTTGTTTACAAAGACACTCCTTTATCTCTAAAATGTCATCACTAGGCTTAGCGGTGACTGAGTGCATAGTTGCATTAACTCCCTCTACTACTGTTAAGGTTCAAATATTGAGGGGAAATCCAAAAATAACCACAGATCCAGGCTGGTGCAATTAGACGACATTTTTAATGAACACATGTGTGAGTTCAACAGCCCAATCGGTATTGAACTGTCTTACAATAGTCAGACAAAGGTTTTATAGGGTTAAGATAGTACAGCCCCCTTTTCTGTTGCCAGGCAGACTTAATACAGCATACGTCAACTCAAAACCACAATGACTTTTAACATAGTTTAAAACGAACATCGTCTTCGGCTCGAACCCAGGTGCTTCCTGTCTCCATCCTGCCCAGGCTTTTCTTCTGGAACATCAGGTCCACGTTCTGCACAAAATGTCACTCATGCAGGCACAACTTTGCAGTCGCAAGCAAAACATAATTAAACTCTTACCTATCTAACTGAGTCTCTCTAATATGTGTGTGTGCGTGCACGTGCGGGGGCGCGTGCGTGCTGTGTACTGCGTACGTGTCATGACCTCTCTCACTATATGTGTCTGTATGTGTGTGTATGGGTGTCTCGCCCTTAAATGCTCTCTCATCTCACCCGTTGCACTTCTGACCTGTCACCAGAACAGAGGCTCATCCTTACCTGTAATAACCTAACTGGAACTATATATGTAATCTACTGAATAAATGTCTTAATCAAAAGCCTCTACTAAAAGCTTAACCCCAAAGATATAAATGCATAATAAAATACTCCAGTTTCATAACCTACTCACAGTACTTGCACTCAAACTCTGCTTTCGGTTTCACTTCTGCAAAGCACGCCGTTTCCTGTCAGCCTGCAACTCAGTTTTCTCACCCACTGAAGACTTCAGTGTAAGAATATAAAAACATTCAAAAGCCTTTAAAATTATAGATTCAACTCAACAATTTAAAGTGGTTCTTCTGGACTTGTAATAAAGACTAATATGATACCAATATATTTGAACATCTGAATGCATCTGCATGCAACATCACTATTAATAATGAAATGGTAATGATGATTATACTAATAGCAGCAAATAATAGCAGGAAAATATTTCTCCTCTGGACACTACGTGACAGTTGGTATCAAGGGAATTCACTCGAGACCTAGTTTTCCTTCCCTGCCAGCTCACCTCAGCCGACCTAAGGAGAATACTGCGTAGGGTAACAAAGGAAATGTCTGCTGTTTGAAGAACCCGCTGTTTCAACTCTCTACGCAGCATATCATCATGAACATGTTGAACTGCTCTCTTAACACTGTATCACATTTGGGGATACCTCTCAGGATCTGGAGGTTTGACTGGAAAGTTCCATCAGGCACCTGAGTTCCTTGGTCTCCACCCCTGGGCGGAGCCATCATCTCTCCTGCAGTCCTGAACGCCTGAGGCTGATTCTGGGTAATCAGGTTGAGGATTTAAGTTCCACTGAGACTCTCCTTCACTGCCAGTTTGTCAACAACCTCACGTTGGTATCAGCTCTAAGGTTTTTTCATGCTCTTGCTACTTGTTTTGTCGTTTACTCTGATTTCCTGTGCTTACAGTTTTCGCATTCTGGAACAATACAAAGGACCTCACCTGCCTGCCCTCCAGCCACCACTCACCACCTCGGACACAGCGGAACTCAGGTCAGCCAGCCTTTGCCACTACACACCTGGATTCTCACCGCCTCTCCCTCAAAGTCAAGTTCACCCCTGCCAAGTTCAGTAAGCATTATCAGTCATTACCACCTCTGCTAAATACCCTGCGCCTGCTGCCTTCTTAACCCTGTTCTCTTTTCTTCCCAGACGCACCCGCTCCATCCCCGTCGCTACCTGCCAATTCCCCATTCACCCCACTGTCCCACGGCCACATCATTAGCAACACTTTGCCACGAATTCACCTGTTGACCTAATAAATAAACACTGTAAAACGTACGAGCCATCTCTGTTGTGGTTGTCTGCGTTTGAGTCCAGTTTAGCTATCGGCCTGTGGCCATTGTGACAATACCACCTGATATTCCAACATCCATGAATAATTTACGGGCATAAAAGTAGTCTTGCAGATATTCCCCCTCTTTCTGGATACGCTGTAAAAACTGTAACTGAGCAGCTACCTAAGAATGAATACAGCTATAATTCTCATTTAAAATAGCAAAAATCTTTACTGGAGTATCTCTCCGACACTGCCTTCAGGATGGTCCATCACAAACATCAGTTGTTCTGCTCTTGACAAAGGGCGACTCTCCGGACATCTATGCACTTCTTCAACCTACTGGTCAACAGTTAACAAGTCCACTGACAATTTCTCAGTAAACTTCAGACATTTATGCGCTTGGGGCACATAAACATAACACACATTTGGAGCTTCATTTATTGGGTTCAAATTTGATGGCGCAGTGGAGGGCCTGGCACTGGACCAGTCACCAGTGAGCATTCCTGTAACTGGTCTCTCAATTGTTCATTTGCTCCTTTCAGCTACTGCAGCTCCTGCAGCTGCTCCAAGAGGGCCTGTACATTGTCCATAGGGTCAGTGAATGAGGTTGATTATCACAGCTGTCCGTCCAACTGATGGCTTTCCCTCCGTTGGAGATGTTACTGTTTTTCCTCCTCTCAGTATCAGCCAGGATCAGCCAGCTTCCTTTTCTTTGGGGAAGCCAAGTGTTTCCCTAAGGAAATGATTGGTACCACTGCAATCACCATAAGCACCTATGCAAGGCCCAGTTAACATAAAAGCAGACCCAAATGCAAAAAAATCCGTTTTAAAACACGACCCTTACTCTAAAACAAACTAGGGATAAAGAGCAATAAAAGGAGAAAAGGAAACACTGTGACACAATCACATGTGCAGCCCATCCTACAGACAGTACAATATAAATTACATGTCAGTGCATTAACACATTTTTTATGTCAAATATATAAAATTACTGTACCTCCAATCCACTGCTATGTTTGCCACACAACTTGACTAGTGTTCTCTTAATCACTACTAAAAACACAAAATACAATAAACATCAAACACTTTTCAACAAACTTTTTTTTAAAATTGACTTAAAAAACTAGTCTGTACCCTGGCCCTCTGCTGTAGGGTATTGTAGGGCCAGAAAGTTTTTCAAAGTTTTTCTTTGAACACTGTCTACTTTTCACTCACTTTTAGTCCAGTTCTTGTATCTTTGTATCTCTGCCATTTTCTAAAGAATGTTGTATTTTGTCTTCTTTATTTTTAAGACCAAGATGGTGTAGAGTCCCAGATTTTAAGCCCTTATACGAGTTGTCCCTTAAGAGGGCCACTGAGGCACTATTGATCATGTGTCTCATTGAGGCAAGGTGTGAAAAAGGGTGTGGGTTATTAGCAGCAGAGGTTTCAAGTGAAACCATTGGGAGACCCTGACTTATTGAAATCATACGGTTACTCTGTAACCTTGGTTCTCTGAGTGACTGACCATCTCTCCACTTGTTCATGGCGTGTGGATGCCTCTTTAAGACATAAAAAGGCAATACAGTGTCACTGGCAGCATTCTTACATTGGCTGCTATGTGTAAATAGTAACACATGCAAGATGCAAAACCCTTTGGAATGGTTTTTCACACACTTTATGAATTATTGAATGTGTAGGTAGTGTTACATTTCCACCTAAGATACAAACATAACATAATCTAAAAGTTGTTACAAAAAAAGTAAGTACAGATAGAATATAATGACTTGCAGTTCTCCATCCATCCACGCTCTTTCTGAAAGTATTTGGACTTTGGGAGGATGTCCAAGTATCCAGAGAGAACGAGAGGATATGCAAACTCCAGAAAGAAAAAAAGGAAAATGAATCTTTTCTGATGCAGGATTCTCAAATGTCCTGCTCCTTTGTGATTGTCATTTTATAATGAACCAGATGTTATCAACTGGTGAAAGGTCTGGCCCACAGACAGGATAATTCATCAAACTCAAAAAGAGATAATATGATGCCACTGAAGCCAGAAGAGAATGCATCCTCAAAGGTCTAGTGAAGAAAATACTTGATATGTTAATTTACCTATATGTTCACTAAAGAGATGCACAAAGTTTCAGTTAATGGGGTTTTCTTTGCATTCTAATTTGCATTCTATTCTTGCTTAAAAATGAGGGGGGGAGGCTTTCACAACCTCTTTCTTTCTCTCACTCAGAAAATGCATGAAACTCATTTTACCTTACTTTGAATGGTATGTGATGAACATGAGTGAAGAGTCATTCTTTTTTAAAAATAATTGTTTTGTTACGGGATTTTGATAAAAGTATCGTCTGTGCCATAGCAGAGATGAAATCTCTTTGGAATCTGTGTAATTCAACCAGAAGGTGCACAGCCAGCAACAGTCCCCAGAATGTTTGATTATTCTAGTGGGGGTAGCTGGGGTGGGTGAGCTGGGTAGTATAGTTCTTGCAGTGGCAAAGCTGCTTGGTCTTGTCTGTGTACCTCAGCTACCCTTAAAAACTAAAGTACATATTTGGGGTTTTCCAGAGAACTGTCATGGAAATGGATTTAAACAAAGTAAAGGTTTTCAAAACATTGCATTTGCACTGAGAGGTGGGACCATTGCAAAAGCTGCACCTTGAATCTGGACAGTGAGTCTGAAACCATGCACACATAATACACAAGTTAATTATAAGTTATAAAAACTGCTTTGTAACCATAATTTTCCTACTTTTTTGCAATACGGAGTGAGTGTGAAATTTGGTCTATCATTAAACTTTTTAAATAGTTTCATTTCATGTAGTATATCTTTGTGTTGTAGACTTGTCAACATTTCAGAAAATAACTTGGAATGAACTTGAAATGATCATAGAAAGGATTTCCACATGACTACATTACTGTCTATCAGAATTAAGCTTTTTTTTGTACTAACTTCATTTAGATGGTTTTGATAAACTGACTTTTATAATAACATGGTTGTACTGGCTGGATCAACGCTATTAATCAACAAAAAGCATAGCACATATGTGTGAAATAACCTACTGAACTGAGTTGGACCAAAACATCTTAAGTTAGACCAACAAAACTAAATTAAACTGGAGTAAATAAGCTAAATCTCACCATCAGTTAAGTTGGTTTGACCCAAGTAGATTATGTTGGGATAATATTTGCATAATGTTAAAATAAAATAATGTGAAAATTATTTCCATTATTTTTTTATGTCCATTTAAATTGTTGGGTTTTTTTGTGAGTGAATGTTGAGCTAATTTTAAATGCTTTATATTCTGTTTAATGTTCAGCATCATATTCTCAAAATCCTGTTTGTAGTGGGTGTCCTGAGGACCATGACAGAAGAAAAAAGTCAGCTGAACTTAAAGGCTTGAGCAAAATCTATAGGGAGGATTAAAATATGAATGAAATTCATTTAGAGTTAGCAAGACATGGCTCATTTGTTAAGATGACGAATCACTGAAGCTTGTTCACTTTCTAATGCCAACTGTTTTCAGAGCAGTCACTGTTAACAGACACATCGGTTATACAGAGACAGCTCAAGTATCCTAAGAGCACAATAGAAGGGCAGCTTTCAGTGACAATAGCCAACTGTAGCTACACGATGGCAGTAATGGAAAGGATAGATGCACAAAGGTGATAAGCTTTATGACAGCACTGTCTCATATGACAGGAGAGAGAGATTATGTCATGGTTCTGGGTTTGACCCAGTTTTTTGAGTGTATTTTGTATTTGAGCCCAGGGTGAAGCCATGTGTCTTAGTGTGCTTGTCAGTGTGTTTCCTGTTTTATTTTGACAGTCTTGCGTCCGGTGTTCGGTGTGTTCAGTTTTGCTTCCTCCCTATCTCGTCACGTCTGACTTGTTCCTGCTGTGTTCCCTGTGTTTCCACTTCCCTTGTCAGCCTTCTGTGTATATGTTGTGTCTGATCTATTGACACCATACTAACCTATAAACAGGAAAAGAATGATTAGACAGGGGGACACAGCTTGCTGTTGTTGAATACTCTCATGAGAAAAAGCACAGAGCATGTGCTTCTGACTGCTCTCAGATCTACTGTATGCTAATGTCAAGGACGCCTACAGTCCTCCTCCCTCCCCCCACTGGGTAGGTCAGATCATAACCTGATCACAGATCACAAAACTCAGATCATAACCAGGGTCACACCCCGCCTCTGACGACTAGAAGTATTAGGAGATGGTCAGGAGAGGCCTTAGTCGAACTACAGGGCTGTTTTGAGGTGATAGACTCGGAGACACTCTGTGAAACCTCACTGTGAGGACATCAGTGGGCTAACTGACTACATAACCTTCTGCACTGACTCCATTGTCCCAGTCTGACTGGCCATTGTTACCCAAATAACAAGCCGTGGGTGACTAAGGATACCAAAGCACTCCTGAATAACAAGAAGAGGACTTTCAGAGTGGGCAGTAAAGAAGAGGTAAGAATGGTTCAGGCATTATTGAAGGGCAGTCTCAAAAGTGTGATGCTGTTCATTTTCTAGTGTTTTCAGTGGGAGAAATTCCTCCTCTGTTCCCTCCTGGCCACCTGTTCCTCAATTATATTCCACAACTTAGACACATTACTTACACTGTCATGACACATACATATAGGGCCTGGACCTGGGTGTGTAGAGTATGTTTGGGTAGTGTGAGTGTATGTACAGTGTTCATTTCTGTGTGTCTCCATGTTGAGTGCTGAGTATTTGTATATGTGTGCATGAGGGTGGGAATGCATGTTTGTGTCTGTGTCAATGTCCCAGGTCAAGTCTTAGACTCCACCTCCCTGGTAACACCTCAGGTGTGTACCATGATCCAGTTGGGAACATAAATCTGTCAGACATTTGTCTTGGCCTTCAGACAATAATACTGATTGTTACAGTACAGGACGGGACAGGCCAAAGAAAAAAGAAATCTTTATCGGGGTCACCTGTATATCTCTGTCAGAGAAATGGAATGGTAAATGGCCTGTATTTGTATAGCGCTTTACTTAGTCCCAATGGACCCCTAAGCGCTTTACACTACAGTCAGTGATCCACCCATTCACACACTGGTGATGGCAAGCTACATTGTAACCACAGCCACCCTGGGGAACACTGACAGAGGTGAGGCTGCCGGACACTGGCGCCACTGGGCCCTCTGACCACCACCAGTAGGCAACAGGTGAAGTGTCCTGCCCAAGGACACAACGACCGAGACTGTCGGAGCCGGGGCTCAAACCGGCAACCTTCTGATTACAAGACGAACTGCCAACTCTTGAGCCACGATCGCCCCATGTCTAAATAAACCTGGAAAGGTCAAACAAGCTGATAAAGTATGTTATATGCTCTATTTTCTAACAACACATATCACTCAAGAATATGTTGCACATGTGCTGCATGTTTGCGTCACCTCTGTTATATTCGTTTTTAGCTCGACTGTCTGGTTAAGCATTAATACTAAAGTAAGTCCAGTACGCCAGCTAAGGTATTCAGACTCAAGCCACAAATTGTAAAAGCCTTTAAGCACCAGCTGCTATTTGAATATATGTTATTTTTGTTGTGTCCACAGCACCATTAGTTCATGGTGCGCTTGTTACCTACATCCATGGGCTTTAAATGAATGCACATTTAACATTTACCAAAGAGTTGTCATGTCTCATCTCACTGACCTCCTCCTCAGGTGTGTTTGAAGATCACTAGTGTGCTTCACTAAAAAACAACAAACATTCAGCTCTCTTTTTGTTAATTTTTACAAATCATCTCTCTCTAGCGGAGACAATCTGAAAGGTGTGGTACGTCTAGCGTTCATATGATGCTCTCAGTCAGGCTGTCTGTCAGGATTTATTTGTGTCTTTATTTCTAAAGACTGCCTACATTTCATGTTGCATCAAATATTATCACAATATGTGGAGCGATGCCCTTTGAGGATTGGTCCACCTCCTGGGGCTTCACAGTCTTCGATTAGTAATGCTACACATTTATGAATCTTTGATTTAATGTTAACATTCATCATATAGTTCATTAAAATGGATGATAATTAGGACCTTATAATTGCAGAGGAAGAACAATGAAATGGGTTTTTTGTTAGTTCACTCATTTGTTGTTCACACGATGCCTGTGGGGATAATTCTGTACTTGGTGTTAATGTTAAATACAGTGGAAGCCCGACTTACGAAATTAATTCGTTCCCAAGGGTCTTTCGTAAGTCGAAAATTTTCGTAAGTCGAAGCACCCATCGTGCGTTTTGACTGAGGCGATGCTGAACGATAGGCTATAGGCTAATTGCTAACTAGAACAACAATACGTCATTCAAGTGGAACAGCAAAGCGCAAGTACAGAAGCCAAGGGGTTGTCACATGATTCGGAAGGCATTGTGGACATTGTAGGGCTCAGCCAATCAGAGCCAGCGGATTTCGTTACTCGGGCATTCTGCTGTAACACAGGCAAAAATATTGCCGTTCAGTGCCTTCGTAACTTGAATTTTTCGTGAAATGGGGTATTCGTAAGTCGGGGTTCCACTGTATTATTTTTATTAGTGCTGTCAATAGATTTAAAAAAATTAACTAATTAATCGCACAATTGTCTGTAATTAATCGCGATTAATCGCAGTTACTTGTTCAACAGCCTGGCTGCAATTACATTTTTTTCAACATTATATTTAAGCTTGTAAGTGACATTTATGCAATATAATGAATTAAATGCAGAATAAACACAAAGAATGTATGCTTAAATTCAAAGAGAATCTGAATAGTTTTCTTCAATCTTTTAGCACTCCTATGAAATACAACTTTTTAAAAAACCTATATCCTAATCGGTAAGTATACACTAATATATTGTAACGGACTGGGTTACAAATTAGTTGACTATTGTGTCGCCATCATCATCATCATAGTTTATTTATATAGCACTTTAAAAACACACAAGGCTGACCAAAGTGCTGAACAACAGAAATATAAGAGATACAATAAGAATAATAAATATGATAAAATAATAAACATAGTAATAACAATAAAATATAAGTAAATACAAGTCAGTTAACCACTGAGTCAAAGGCCAGTGAATAAAAATACGTTTTTAATCGTTTTTAATCTGGATTTAAAAACCAGCACTGATGTCGATTGCCTAATGTGAAGAGGAAGATTATTATTATTATTATAAATTATATTATTATAAAGCTTTGGAGCCACAATAGAGAATGCTTGTCCTCCTCTCAGTTTCAGCCGTGATTTGGGGACTAAGAGCAACAGCTGCTCAGTTGACCGGAGCGAACGAGTGGGGACATAGGGCTTCAGCAAATCAGACAAATATTCAGGTGCAATACCATTTAAGGATTTAAAAACCAATAAAAGGACTTTAAAATGAATCCTAAATTCAATCGGAAGCCAGTGCAGGGAGGCCAGAACCGGAGTAATGTGCTCAGATTTCTTTCTGCCAGTTAAAAACCGTGCCGGAGCATTCTGTACTACTTCCAGGCATGTCAGAGTGCCCAGTCCAACCCCTATTAAAAGGGAGTTGCAATAATCCAAGCATGAGGTTATAAAAGCATGGATAACAGTCCCCAAATCATACCTTGAAAGAAAAGGTTTGACCTTTGACAGACGCCTGAGGTGACAGATTGATGATTTCACCACCCCCATTCACGTGGCCATCAAAAGTAAGTGCAGAGTCGATTTTTAGAGGGACTGGACATAAGTTGTTCAAATAGCGTTGGCAGTATCTGAGCCGAAGGCACGATAGCATCGCATAGGTCAATGGTTCCCAAACCTTTTTTTGCTAGGCCCCCTTTGTTTTACAAGAAAATCTTCGCCCCCCACCCCCCACCCCACATACACACACACACCTAAACCCCCACCACCTTAACCCCCCCGCACAAACACATTCTCCAACCACACACACGCATATTTTGCTTTCAAACTCCACTGCAGTTTATTCCACACCTCAAACATTTAGTAAACAATTAAAAAAAATAAAGGTAAACTGCAATAAATTACCAGCAGCAATACAATAAACTATCCATCCATCCATTTGCTTCCGCTTATCCTTTTCAGGGTCGCGGGGGCGCTGGAGCCTATCCCAGCTGTCATAAGGCGAGAGGCGGGGTACACCCTGGACAGGTCACCAGTCTGTTGCAGGGCCAACACACAGGGACAGACAACCATTCGCACTCACATTCAATCGCACATTCACACCTAGTGACAATTTGGATTATCCAATTAACCTATCCCCACAAGCTGCATGTCTTTGGACGGTGGGAGGAAGCCGGAGTACCCGGAGGGAACCCACACAAACACGGGGAGAACATGCAAACTCCACACAGAAAGACCCCGGCCTGATGGTGGAATTGAACTCAGGACCTTCTTGCTGTGCTGCAACAGTGCTAACCACCGTGCCACCGTGCTGCCTACAATAAACTACTAACGCTTTTATGCTTCGTCCACACCTAGACCGGTATTTTGGAAAATGCAGCTTTTTCTATGGGTTTGGACCTTTCGTCCACACGTAAACGGTGTTTCGAATCACCGAAAACGGAGATATTTTAAAACTCCTGTCAGGCTGGAGATTTTCAAAAACTCAGTTTTTGCGTTTCAATTCAATTTTTTTATTGAATCGAAACGATTTTTGCGTTTACGTGTGGACGAGGAATACAGAGTTCGTCATGCAACGTCAAAGGTATGTGCCTTTTTTTCACGTCACACTGTGCACCACGTTATTGTTTACATGAGATGAATTTCTACAATGGATAGAGACAAAATACTGTTACTGTTAATCTGACTATCTGCAGTTTTTACATGCTTACATACACACACACAGTTACTGTCCCTCCATTTAGAAAGGCAGAGGCGTCATGGTGTCATTATTTTACATGTAGTTGTTTTTTTCCTGTGTAATAATATTCAACATTGCTATCAATACATTTTTCACTATGGTATGCAATCGTGATTGTCTGTGATTTGGACAGGGGGACCAAATCGTGGCAGGATCAGCCTGACAGTATTTGTATCCCACTGTAACTTTACTGAATAAAGAGCTAACATCTCCAAAATGTCAGGAGTAGTTAGTTATTACAAGAAGTGTTTGTGAACTAAAAATCCAGAATGTGGGATACTGTTTGTCCATGATTTGGAGAGCCCAGCGCTGCTCCCGACGCAGGTGAAACTATCTGCCAGGGAGACCTACCTTGGCACTTGTGCAGGTGAAGCCAAAGGCAAGATATGCTTAATCATATTTTCTAGTATTTGGCTTGGAAGGAAGTTGGTTTGGTTTTCTTTTATTTAAAAAACCCTCTGGCATAGGTGCAGCCTGTTTAACAACAGGACTAAGAGGAACAACGTCAAATAAAATGGGCATATGGTCAGGGAATACAGCATCCTCGACATGTAAGTTACAGACAGATAACTCATATGATAACATCAAGTCCAATGGGTGACCATTGGACTGGATGGCACCTTTAACAGATTGAACAAGATTAAAAGAGTTCCTTAGCCAGGGGCTTCCCTGGGCAACAGACGTGTATATTAAAATCATTGAGCAGCAGGATCTGGTCATACCGGGATGTACAGTCAGTGAGAAACTCCAAAAACTCAGATAAAAACTCCTTGTTATACTTAGGAGGCTGATAAACTATTGCACACAGCAATGAAGGCGAGTAGCCCAGTTCACACAAACAAAGTTCAAAGCTGTTGTGGAGTGTCCATGAGGATAGTTGCTTAAACTCAAAGTGTGCTTTAAAAACAACAGCTAACCCCCCGCCACGACCAGAAGCTCTCGGAGCGCTAAAATAAGATAAGATAAGATAAGATAACCTTTATTAGTCCGACACGTGGGAAATTTGTTTTGTCACAGCAGGAAGTGGACAGTGCAAAAGTTATGAAGCAAAAATTAGAATAAAATAAAATAGGAATAAATACAGTACACAACTGTACAGAATAGAATAAAATAAAATACTATATACAGTAGAATAAAATAGAATAAAATATACAATAAGATAAAAATAGAATACAAATGCTATATACAACTGAGTAAAAATACAACGATGCCAGAAAAGATTATTGCACATTAGTGTTATTGCACATGTGTGGATGTGTGTGTTTGATCAGTTAAAGTCTTTGTTGTGGAGTCTGACAGCAGTGGGGAGGAAAGACCTCCCCACTGCTGGGGGGAGGTCCCCTAAGCACAGCAAAGGCGCTTAACTCACTGGGTGAAGTCCAGGTTTCAGTCAAACAGAGGAAATCCAATGCATGAGAAGAAAAGAAATCCTTCAAAATGAAGGTCTTATTTGCCACCGATCTCGCATTTATTAAACCCAACCTGAGGGGAGCTGGTTTGGAGACCTCTGCAGCAGTGACAATCAGATCCACCTGTCGAAGGTTTGATCGGTCCATTCCCCTCCAATGCAGATGCTGAAGAGGGAAGGATTTAAGAGGGCTACTCCCGATAGAGCCGACAACGGGAACCAACCAGGAATCCACAGGGTCCAGAGCATGCGATGGTACCACGAGTCATGGAAAAGATTGACGAACAGAGTGAAGATCGTGAGGAAGGTAATAAACAACCACCTACACACACACAATGGACAAAAACAAACAAATGGACAACTGTACCCTCATACACACAATAATAACATGGACTGAACCACCACTCACAATCACTAGCACGTTATATAGCCTCTGCAAAAATTATCCACATATTTCATTTATCTTAACTGCACTACTGTATAATTCTGTATAAACAATCATTCTGTACAATACGATAATTATAATTCTACAACTGTTTACAACTGTTTATAACTTGCATAGTTCATGTTTCTGTATAGCTTTTTTTATTTCATATTTCTGTATAGTTTTCATATTTATATCCTGTTCATAGCCTGTACATACTTATAGTTACATAACATACCTTCATACCCATAACAGACCCATTTCTGTAATATATCTGCATATCTATATTATTGCTAATATATATTTTGTAATATATCTATATTATGGCTAAAGCACTTCTGGATGGATGCAAACTGCATTTCGTTGCCCTGTACTTGTACATCTGCAATGACAATAAAGTTGAATTCTATTCTATTCTATTCTATTCTATTCTAAATCCGGATTCTCAGCTTAACAAGGCGACCTCCACGGGTACCCCGTCTCTTGCGTTGCTTCTGCATATCTGGTGGCGGTGGTAGGGGATGCCGGCACGATGGTATTGCTTCCAGGTAGGGAGGCAGAGAACCTTGGCTATCTTTACCAAACCGAACTGAAATTTTGGCACAATTTGAACTGTTGGCCAGGGCTGGTGGGTGGTCTGCTGAAGAGAAATCCCTGCAGCTAGCTATGTGCCTTACTGGCAATGCCCTGTCTAGCTTACTGCTTTTGAGCCCAGAGGGTGGGGGGGATTATGATGTTTTGGTCGGGGCTCTGAAGAGGCGTTTCAGTTCTTGCACTGCTCCGAGCCTACTGCGCTCCGAACTGTGGAGCCGCTGCCGATGACCAGGAGGGGTCCATTAGGGACCTGGTTAATGACAGTGAGGGGCTGGTCCACCGCACCTATGCCCACATGCCCCCCACCTTCCAGGGCGAATTAGCTTGAGACCACTTCCTCCAGGCCCTGCTTTTAGATGAGCTGCGGATCCAGACACTGTTAGCTCATCCTAAGTCCCTTCAGGAGGCCCAGGAGCTGGCTACAGAGAGTAAGTTACTGTGTGCTGGGGCTGCTAGCTGACTGAGCCAACTGGGCCACTGCAGACGGGGGCTGCGGGTGGAACTGCACCGGGTGCCGCTGAACAAGCATGGGCAGAGGGATTGACCCGATTGATGAGAGCTGTCACGCTGCGTGGGGACAAAGGCCAAGAAGGGGGCCGAGGGTCTGCTGGCCACCTAGCCCAAGACTATCCCCACACCTGCAGGGATCAGGGAAACGACATGGGGTCCACATAATGACGACGCAGGACCCTGGGGCTGTGTCCCGACCTCCTGTTCCTGGAGGAACAACCCAGCTCAGGGACCACGGGGGTGCACAGCGCCCCTGCGGAGCTGTGGATGGACAGGTGGAGCGACTTGTTTTGTTGGGCAGGACTTGGGTTGGCAAGTCAACTAATGGTATGCCCCATTAGTTGTGAATGGACTATGCTGCTCCGCCCTGGTGGATACCGGGTCTTCAGTGACAGTTTTAAGAACGAGGTGGTGGGAAGGGGGAAATGCATCCTTCCTACCATGGTGAAGCTGCAGACTGTCACGGGAGAGCGGGCCCCTATGCTAGGGGAATTGCTAGTCACCCTGAGTGTGGGGAGGAAGTCCGTCCGCTGCTCGGTATGGGTTGCAAACCTGGAAGACTATATACTGGGGCTGGATATACTCGTGGCACTGGACTGCGTTATTGATATGGGGGGGAGAATACACTCTCGTTCCCTGACGGGTGTGTTGTTCAAATGTTGAGGCGGCCACCTCAACCTGATCACCCTAGAGCCCACGCTCTTTCTGAGCTGGCAGCCAACTCCTCCGATCTGACTGATGGCCCGGCCGCCCCCAAGGACCCACTTACACCGGCCTCAACTGCACCCTATGCTGCTTCGTGCCCTCCGCTTTCCCCCAAGGAACTGCTGGACAAGGACGGGAGAGTTTCAGCTGTGAGGGGGGTGTGGGAGGAGAACTGCGATGGACTGACTGCTCACGAGCAGGGCTTGCTCTGGCAGCTGCTGCTGGACTTCAAGGACTGCTTCTCCTTTTCAGAGGATGATATGGGCTAGACTGACCTCATTGAACATGACATTGATACTGGAGATGCACAGCCCATTCGGATGAGGCCTAGACGTCGCCCCCTGGCCAGACAGACTGCAGCGCACAGGGCTCTGCAAGAGATGCAATGTGCTGGACTAATTACACTAATTGAATCCACCAGCCCCTGGCCTCCCCGATTGTTATGGTTCCAAAGAAAGTGAAGGATGACTGGTGGTTCTGCGTAGATTTCCGGCCTTTGAATAAGGTGACAAAGAAGGACCCATATCCTCTACCACGTATAGATGAGACCCTTGACACTGTGTCGGGATCCTCATGGTTCTCCTCCAGATTCCAGCGGAGATGATGATGGGCTGACCCCCCGATGCTGATGAGGATCAACCAGGTCCTGATTATGCGAGGAAGCTCCAGGATCCCATGGAGTCTGCTCATGACTTTGCTAGGAGGAAACTGATAAGTGTGGGGGTGCGGCAGAAGAGTAATAACAACGTCAATTCCTGAGGCTGACATTTTGATGTCGGGGAACTGGTCTGGGTGTACAACCCCCAGAGGAAAAAGGGCAGATGCCACAAGCTGGACAGTGACTGGGTTGGACCCTGTAAGCTTCTGGAATGCCTTGGGCAAGTGGTGTACAGGGTACAACTACCCCCAAGGGGACGGAGGGTCACCCTGCACCGGCACAGACAGGACACCTATTTGGGTGTGGCCACTTTACTGGGACAACAGGGTGGGCCACGGACAGACATGGACTCCACCCCTACAGACTCTTCCACCACCATTGTGACTCCCCCTACTGTGAGCCCTGTGAGCCCTGGACCTGTGGCCGCTTCCCCACCTCCTTCCAGGGGCCTTCGCCCAAGGAGGCACCATAGACCACCAGGCCACCTGAGAGACTTTATCCGCCCTCGTGACAGAGGTAGTTTGAGGGGTCGGGGTAGTGTAACAAACTGGGTTATAAGTTAGTTGACTGTTGTGTTATCAGTGTTTTGTGTTCAGAATTGCCACTCACTTATGGCATAGTTGGACAACACCGGCAGTATGGTGATCTACTGAGTGTCCTTGAATGTGTAGTAGTTTAGAGGCCGTTTGGCCTGTCAATCAGAACAGCTATCAATGACAGAGAGTCTGGAGGAGAGCATGTGTGTGGTTGCCTGAGAGTGTTTGGGGGGTGGGTGTTAGAGAATGTTTTTGTCACGGTTCTGGGTCGGTTCGACCCAGTATTTTGAGTTCTAATGTTTTGGTTTATTTTTGAATGATCATTTTGTTCTCTGGTGCTTTAGTTATTATTATTATTTGTGATTCTGGTTTAGGGTTTAGTTCTGTATCTAGTCTGCCTCTTTGTGTAGTGATTTCTTGTTTCCTGTTTTATTGTGAAGGTCTGCATCTCATGTGAGTGTTTTCAGTTTGCCTCCCTTGTCTCGTCACGTTAATCACTCCCAGCTGTGTCCCCCACCTGTGTGTAATCTCCCTGTGTTTCTCTGAGTGTATTTAAGTCGTGTCTTCTGTCATAGTAGTTGCTGGTTCGTCTGCGTTATTTCCCTCGGTCATTCTGTGTATTTCCCTGTGTCTCCCTGCATCTCTGTTACTGTTTTGTTTCTGTTAGTTTTCCCAGTTTAGGTTTTTGCTTAGTTTTCATGCTCACCCTCGCCAATTCTGTCTGTAGCACCAGCTGTGGAATAAACTCACTTGCATCAGAGCTGCCATATCTTGGGTCCTTAATAACTCACACACGGCTTGCCCCGGCAACCCGTGACAGTACGAACCAGCCACCATGGACCCAGCGGCATTAAACCCGTCCGAGGAGCTCCGGGACAACATCATCTACAATGTGGAGATTCTCCTCGGGCTGTGGCTGGAAAACCCTCCGAAAGAGCTTCGCCGCGCCGTTGAAAGCCGGCTACAACGGCTCTTTTCCAGCCTGCCATGGCTATTGGAATCGCTTCCCCCGACCATGCAGGCTCGTCGGAGCCGTCTGCGGGGAGGAAACCTGTGACAGTTTTTGTGGGTGTGTGCGGGAAAAAGGAGCAGGAGTTGGGGGTTTTGTTTTCATTCTGGAGAGCACGTTTTTTTCCTTGTTCTTTTGGCGTTGGCTACAGCACACAGTAGCCTGTGTTACTGTTCTTAATAAACACCGGTAACCGGAGTTTATTATTCTCTGTCTTCTGTCGGAGGGACGCTACAATAAAATCTGTACTAGTGCTGTCACTGTAGGAACTGAAAACCAAAGGACCAGAGCAGCTGATCAGGAATACATATTAGAAACTTTCAATTCAGTTTTATTTATATGGTCCAATATTGCAACAACAGTTGCCTCAAGGTGCTGTACACTGTAAAATCTAATATTGTGTTTAATTCAAAATATTAAGTAGGCTGAACTCAAATTGTATCAAAGTAAGTTACCAGTACTTTTTATGCAAAAACACTGATCAACTCAATTTATTTGAGTTTTATTAACTTAGAAAAACTAAGAAAGCTGGAAATTTTGCTTCTCAGTCACTACCGTCCTCCTCCCTAGCACAGATCAGTCCGGATGTTCATGGTGCCAGCATTTTTTTCTGGAATATGTTGAGCAAACCTGGAGAAGCTTCAGCTCAAGAGATTATTGTTGTCATTGCTGTGGATCAGATCAGAGAAAGTTTTCCGAGAATGCGGTGTTATGTGTTTCACGGAGACATGGCTGCATAAAAACATCCCGGACCAGGTGGTGGATATAAACGGATTTACGTGTGTGAGAGCAGACAGGGACCCGGTCAGCAGCGAGAAGAAGAGGGGAGGAGAACTCGCTCTTTATGTTAACAACCACTGGTGTTCCCCCAGTCACGTTAAGGTGAGGATGGCTGTGTGTAATAAACACATTCTACTGTTAGCAGTTGGTCTTCGAGCATATTATTTACCGCGAGAGTTTTCCCTCACCATAATCGTCATTGTTTACATCGCCCCTGACGCTAACGCGGCGCAGGCTTATGACGTCATCAGCTCTGCGACAGCGGACCTACTAAATCGTAGCCCCTCTGCGTTTGTGGCTATAACGGGTGATTTTAACCACACAAATCTCTCCACTGTTGTGCCTACATTCAAGCAGTATGTGGACTGCAAAACGAATGACAATAAAACACTGGACCTGTTTTATGCCAATGCTACTGAGGCATACACCTCCAGCCCTCTCCCTCCTCTGGGCAGGGCTGATCACAACCTGGTCTACCTCCAGCCCCTTTACAGACCTGCCATCCAGAGACAACCTGCAGCCATAAAAACTGTTACAACATGGACAAGGGAGTCAGAAGAGACTCTGCAGAGATGCTTCGAGTCAACTGACTGGGATGTTCTTTGTGATTCTCATCAGGACAATATTGACAATCTGACAGGCTGTGTAACAGATTATATCAACTTCTGTGTGGACACTGTGGTTCCCCAAAAAAACCATTCTGTGCTTCCCCAACAATAAGCCCTGAGTTACCAAAGACATCAAAGCAACTCTGAACAAGAAAAAAAGAGCTTTCAGAAACGGTGACAGAGATCAGCTGAAACTGGTGCAGAAGGAGCTGAAAGCCAAGATTGCAGAGGGTAAAGAGTCCTACAGAAGGAGGCTGGAAAACAAACTGCAGGAAAACAACACCAGGGAGGTGTGGAATGGAATGCGGGCCATCACTGGCCTGAGACAAAAGAGAGGTGTTGGGATGGATGGGGACGTCGAAAGTGCTAACAACTTAAATCTACACTTCAATAGGTTCGACTGCCCTGCGTCTCCTGTCTCCACACCCAGCTCTTCCCATCTTCTCCATTCTCCTCCCCCTTCTCCTGCCCCCTCAGACTGTCTCACCCTGTCCCTCTCAGCAGATGACATCAAAAGGGAATTGGGCAGACTCCACTCCAGTAAAGCTGCTGGCCCTGATGGTGTCAGTCCCAGGGCCCTCAGGTGCCCAGCTGTCTGGAGTTCTACAACGGATCTTCAACATGAGCCTGGAAATGCAGAGAGTCCCATCACTCTGGAAGACATCCTGCCTGGTTCCTGTCCCTAAAAAGATCAACCCGTCGACCCCCGGTGACTACAGGCCAGTGGCTCTGACCTCACATGTCATGAAGACGCTGGAGAGACTCATCCTGAAACATCTGCGTCTGCTGGTGGAGCCTTGGCTGGACCCCCTGCAGTTTGCTTATCAATCTTGTATTGGCATGGAGGATGCCATCATCTACCTGCTGGACCAGGCTTATTCTCATCTGGACATTGTTGGGAGCACTGTGAGGGTCATGTTCTTTGACTTCTCTAGTGCTTTTAACACGATCAGACCATCACTGCTGGGGAATAAGCTCATGGAAATGCAGGTGGACGCCCCACTGGTAGGTTGGATTACGGACTATTTAACAAGTCGACCACAGCATGTCCGACTGAAGAGCTGCCGCTGGAGATGTGGAGATCATTGAGGACTACCGGTACCTGGGGGTACACTTGGACTGTAAACTGGACTGGACCAAGAACACCAATGCTGTCTTCAAAAAAGGGCAGAGTCGGCTTTTCCTACTGAGGCGGCTCAGGTCCTTCAATGTTGGTAGGAAAATGCTGACCATGTTCTATCACTCGGTGTTGGAGAGCGTTGTGTTCTTTGCAGCTGTGTGCTGGGGAAGTGGGGTGAAGACAGCTGATGCCAACAGGCTGAACAAACTGATTAGAAAGGCTGGTTCTGTCCTGGGTGTCAGACTGGAGAACCTGGAGGAGGTGTCTGAGAGGAGAATGATAAAAAAGCTTCTTTCTATCATGGACAACCCCTCCCACCCCATGTACGCCCCCATGATGGACCATCGGAGCAAACGCAGCAAAAGACTCATCAGCCCCAAAATGCAGAACTGACCGCCACAGTAAATCCTTTGTACCGGTGGCAATAAGACTGTTTAACTCTTCCTCACTCTGTAGGTGATTCTCCTGAGACTATTACCAATGTTATTCTGTTCCCTTTCAGACCGTGCAATATCACCCAACAGTACTTATTGAATATTTGTTTCATCTCCCCATCATATGCTGCTACTCCCTTTATTTAATTGCACAATACTATGTCACCTTCTAGAATCGCCTGCACTGATAGTTCAGTTATTTATTCTCCAGGATATAGTTACTTCGTTAGAGTTATTTGATACTATATTTTGCACTATCCTACTGTATATTACTGTATCCTACTATTCTTATTGTATATATTGTATATCTTATTCATCTGTTCCTCTGTCTCTCCTGCTGCTTTGAGCATGTATATGACAAAAGAATTTCCCTCGGGATAAATAAAGTTATTCTTATCTTATCTTATCTTATCTTACCTGATACACTGACTTGGTGAGTAAATGTTTACTCTTATTCAAACTGATTTTGTGGCTTCTCATAGTTTAGCACCAGGTTTATAATCTTGCTAGCTAGTTAGTATTAGCCTAGCCTTTAATCATACTTTAGATCAGCCTGTTTTACTTATTGTTTTATTTGTGCTTTGGTTTGGGGAAGTTGTTTCTTTACTGATCTTTTCCTGTCTTCTGTTATTAGACTTGAGATATGACTGCACTATGCTGTTGCTGGTGACCACAGTTAATTCTACAAGACATGCTGTGTAAGTAAACAAACAACAACAGTTTGGTCTGCATTTCTTGAAAGATCACATCCCCCAAACTTAGTTTAGAGGGTCTACACTGTATATAGTGAAGTCTGCAAGTTTTCTAACAGCAAAATCTGTTTTGTGCCCAAAATCATTTTGCACATCATTAGAATGAAAGTTATTGGCCATGTTTGATTAGCCCTTTTTAAAATGATGCTTTCATGACATTATTGTGTGTTGGGTGGTGGTCAGGGCTATGCAGACTGACAAGTGGGACATTGAATGTCACTTCTCTGGTGGGGAGGGAGCCTGAGATCGTCTAAATTGGAGTCTGTTCTATACCAAATGCAGAAAAAAATGTTTTAAGAAAGCAATTAAGTTCATGTTCCAAAAAAATATGATTGTTTGCTTGCAGGACACCAGGAGAGATGAGTCCTCCGTCACAGATGGTGTGGTCAGTGAAGATGGTCGCCTGCAGGTTCAAGCTCATTGCATCTCCAACCCACATCCACTGCCACTGTACTTAAGGGAAGTTAAAGACTTTCTTCTGCACCTACATTTGGATCACCTCAATCCATGACAGTCATTCAGGCAGTAATGCCTGGACTGGAAACAAGCCATCCTTAAAATAATACAACATTCCAGCTCATGTGTTGGAATGAAAAACAAATGTGTTGTTTAAATTAGAGACTGCACTTGTGACAGAACAATAAATATTTTATTTTGATTATATAAGTAATGTAAGTACAAAACAAACTGTGGTAGACCTAAACTTATTTTCAGAATAATTAAATCTGAGACTTTGTTTCATTGTAAGATTATAACAGTGATGGCAATATAATTGTTTGTTGTTCAGCAGAACAGTGTCCAGTATGTTGGCTGTTATACTTTGTTGTGTTTGAAAATAAAAGTTGGGCTGATTTTAACATCATTACAAAAAGTGTTGTTAATTATTTTTAATCATATTCAGGTTACCACAAATTGTTTTTTTTATTTAGTTGAACTTGAAATGTTTGTCAGTAGGTAAACAATTAGTATTGTACAGTCAGAGATATCAAGTTATTCTTAATACTGCAGACTTGCAATGTATAAGTTGTTCTAACAGTCATCCTAAGTAAGCTTTACTTAGTTTTTTTTGAGGCAACAAGTTTGCATAATTTTTTTGAGTTCTGGGAACTAATTAGATTTTACAGTGTATATTATAAGGCAAAAACCCTACAATAATACACTATTACATTACTTAACACCAAACGATGACCTCCAGGAGAGGGGGGAAAGGCAATGCGAAGTGCTATTAGTCATTTATTAGCTTTTTACTAAGCATCTATAAGTTGCACCTTCACAGTTTATTGATGCAGCCTGCTAACTGCGCTTGCTAGTGTTAGCTTTCAAGCAATAAATAAATGTCAATTCTTATTAAAAACAAACAAACAAACAGTATGATAGTGCCCATGATGCCACCATCACATTCTGAATGTAAATAATGTGGAGTCAGTGAAACTGTGTGTGTGACTGTTTTCTCATTTATATAGTCTATGCTTCCCACAACCTTTGTAATATAAGTAGTGCAGTGTAACCACGATGAAGTGTGAACTGTATCACTTTTCAAGGCAATCTTCCTTTGAATGGTATGAAAAGCAAAGTAATACAGACTTGATACTGAACATAGTTTCAGCAGGTTTTTTTAATATATAAAATGAAAATCTTAGCTTGTACTCCATGTTAGCATACACATGGTCGTTAAAGAAATGAAACTCCAGAAAGAGTGGCATGAAACAAAGTAAAAATCACCCCAAGTTAAAGCGACATGTCATTTTAGGAACGTTTAATATTTGAACAGAAAGGAGTAAGGAGTACATTTCACTAAATGCACTTACAGAGCAATATCGCCGGGGTGCACTGATCTGACATGAGATTATACTGGAGATCAGATACACAGAGCAGGAATAGTGAATATCAGAAATACAGGTAGATAAAAGAATGTGTGTGTGTGAGACAGAGAGAGATGCTGTCAGCATGGCTGCACAATGAAACCAGCTTTAACCAGCTATCAGGTTAAATATAGCAGGGCTCTTCAGTGATAAAAAAATATTCCTCACAGTATTTCTTTTAAGCACATCCATGCATGTCATTGTAAAGCATCCATGACACACTTCAAATGGCACTTCAACAAAGAACAGAAAGAAAACAAAATCGAGCGAGTTGCGTACTTTCATTGACACGGCAGGTATCAGGAGTTGTCGAGGTTCAGACCGTGGAGCCAGAACAGCCGAGAACATGTGCTGAGCCGATTCTTATTTGGGCTGTGTTTGATATTTGTCAAGAGTTTGCACATTACACCAGAGAAGTACAAAACCAAATCCTGGTGGATCATAATCACGAAACAAAACATAGCTGAAATTATATTTCTGTACATGGAAACGCACAAGAAACGTTCTTGCTTCATAAGCAGACAAGGAACAAATATAAAAACAGATCATCTGGCACTACAAACACTTGGCATCTGTCAAATCATGAAGCAACAGAAGAGTGAAAATAAACAAGGTTTTGTTGACAGGCAACGTCTTCACAGAGACAGCACAGTCAGGAGTCCCTCGCTCACCTGCAGCTGTACAGTACTAGTACTGTAGTAGTACAATAGTAGTTTTAGTACCAATTAGTGCTTGATTCAAGGTCTATTATTAAGTGAACCAAGAGTTTACTCTACCTATCTGACTGATTGTCTCTAGAGGACCATTCCCATGTCTGATTGTTAACCAACATATAAAGTGCTTTCAAAAGATAACATATTCAATTCATATCTATACATTAAATCAGTAATTAGAGGATATTATGTGTAGGAATTAAAGAGAGGCAGGGTTAAAAACAGACTATTCAGGCATGAACAGAGACTCTTTCTCCTTCTCTGTTCCTTTTCTCCAAGGCTTTTTTCCCTTACAGTTTTTACTTCTTGAAGGGCGTCAGTCTGCCGATGTTGTGCCAGAAGGTGGAGGTCTTGCGCTTGGGCTCAGCCAGCATAAAGACCTGCTGCTGGGGCAAAGCAGTGGGGAGAGAGGGGTGTTTCTGCCTCAGGAGGAAGTCATAGTAAGGTCTGGACACCGCTGTTTGATGTGCATTAGGAAACAAGGAAGGGTTTCATTATGAGGGTCTGAGATTGCATTAGTTATTTAGATCATACTAACTCGGTAAAAGTTCAGTGTAAACTAAGCCAGGTGAGCTTCTACTTCTACAAAGAGCCAAACAGGTGAAACAGGAAAACTTTTAGATAATCACATAATCTGTTGACATATGCACATGGCAGCAGATCACAAAGTGTGTACTGTCAGACATTTCTATAATGTGTGTAATCCCTGACTGCTCCCATCTCCAGTCTGCACAGTATCCTTGGGCAAGATATTGAACCCCAAGTTACTCTACGATAAATTCATTGGTGCATACCTTTGGGTTTCCCAGCTGGATGGCTTTTGCCGGCATTCAACATGGCCTGTTTCTTTTGGACCTCTGTGAGAGTGAACCCTGACAAAAAGAAAAGAAACACCAAAGCTTTATTTGTAAGGACATCACACCGACCGCATTCAAATCAGCTGACTGAAAATGTCCTTGACAAAATGAATTTAAAAATCAGAATTCTGTGAAAGTTTACAGAGTCTGTATGTGTTTAATGCATGTGCCACGACAGTGCTACAACAAACTTGGATTGTCACCGTTATTATAATCCAAATGTTATATATGAACTGAGCACATGTCTGACCTGTCTCGCGGTCTTGCTGGACCTGCCTCCTCTCATCAGTGAAGGCTCGGAGCCAGCGCTCTTTCTGCTCAGGCTTCTTAGCACACAGGAGGTGGACTTCATCACCAGCCAGCGAACGCAGTTTCAGAGCATTTTTCACACTGATGTTGAAGTCTTTCTCCTTACCATCCTCCAGATCTATTACCTCCATGTGGTCCATGTCAATCCGGCCCTTGTAGTAAAGCATGTCTCGGCGCAGGAGGTCCTGCAAAAATAATGGACAGCAGATTTAAAGAAGGATTTGTTTTGAACAAGAAAACAAGGAAAAGTAAACAAAAGCCAAAAGGTTTCTTTTGGGTTTTTTTATTTTTTTGTTTAGCACTGTGTCACCTCAACGGTTCTCAACACCCCCGAGAGAAAACCCGAAAACCCCCTATGAGCAACCGCTTGGCAACAGCAGGAAGGACAAACTCCCTTTTAACAGGAAGAAACCTCTGACAGAATCAGGCTCAGGAAGGAGCAGCCAATTGCTGTGACCTGTTAGGAGTCACAGGAGGGAGACTGGTTCACTTCCACAGCATGCACAGCATGACTGAATGCAAAATGCTGTATAAACAGGGGAGTGAAAAAGAAATGTTCATGGCAGCATGGAGAGCCTTATCAGTAGCCTGGATCAAGTGACCCGAAACAAAGCTTTATAAAAAAAAGAAAAGTACAAAGTACAAAGCGTGTCCACCTCCTGAATCCAAACTGGGTGCTGGTTAATATAGGAGAGGGACCTGACAGCTAAAAGCTCTGCTTTCAGACTTGTGGCTCCTTGTGGCTCCGAGGGTACAATAGGAAACAAAGTGTTCATTTGGGGTGATATATGGTAAAATTTGGTATTTAAGATGAGATGGGGCCTGATTATTCAAGACTTTGATATGAGGAGTAATTTACTGCTGTGCAAATGTAAGAAAGCAGTCCGTACTATTTGCTTATGTGCATTACAGGATATAATCTGGATGGCATTACCTTGGCCTCCAGTAACCAGGATACGAATCAGGTTAAACACGTGATGCAGATTAAAGTCAATACACAGGACTCAGGAGAAAAGTTTTCAAGACAAAGTCAGAAGCAAAGCAAAGGGATTTCCAGTTAACAAGGCCCTTGGCTCCACCACAGTATTTTCTTTCCTCAGCAATCTCTCTTTCAGTAATGCTCTGAAGGTCTCTGCTGCTGAGTGAGCCAGTATAGGAGGACTGGAGGATCATGGCACCACATTTCTATGATTTTTAGGGCAGAATATAAAAACTTCAGCTTAATCTGAATTCAGAAAGAGATAATTAGAGGTCATCCAGGCCTTTATGTCTTTAGGACATTCCTACAGTTGAACAAATTTGTGTGTGCCATCTGGTTTCACGGGTAGATAAACCTGGGTATCATCTTGCATAGCAATGAAAATGTATGCTATGCTTTTAAATAATTCTGCCTAATATTCAGAGCAGAGCCTGAGAGCAGGGGTACTGGTGGGCGAAATAAATATCTCACACTCCCCTCCTAATCTAGTGTTACCAGCTAAGCTAACCGCTCACACCTCCACTCACTCACTCCATTAATTGACTCCGGCACTGAACAGAGTTTTACTGACTTTTCCTTTGCTAAGAAACTAGGCTTAACTGTTGAGCAGCTGCATCATGCTCTACGAACCTCCTCCCTGAATGGTCAGCGTTTATCAGATGTCACCCACATTACTGAACCGGTAACAATGACTTTGTCGGGAATCATTCTGAGTTAATCAGTTTGTTTGTTTTCAAGGCTCCACTAACGCCTCTGGTTCTTGGCTATCCCTGGCTGTTACAACACAACCCACTCATTGACTGGAGAAAAGGCTGTATTTCTTGATGGAGGGAGGAATGCCACATAACATGCCTAAGATCTGCCACTCCGTCTGTTGTTGTCATGATCCTGGGTCCTTTTGACCCAGCGTTTTGTGTTTTCTATTATTGTAATTTTGGTTCTGTTCTTCCTCGGTCAGTGTTCATTCTTTTCTACCAGTGTATCCCTGTGTTTAGTCTGCGTTTTGGGTCTGTCATTACGTGCATGTGTTTCCTGTTTTACTTTAAAAGTCTCTGTCTTATCTTAGTGTGTTCAGTTTACTTTTCCCCTGTCTCGTCAGGTCTGATTACTCCCAGCTGTGCCCTCTTGTGTCTCATTCCCTCGTTATCCTTCTGTGTATTTAAACCTCGTGTCTGCCTCTGTTAGTTGCTGGTTCGTCTGTGTTGCTCCCCTCCGTGTTCTCGTGTTTTCTCCCTGCATCTCCGTTTCTCGACCCAAGGTTTCAGGTTTGTTTGTTAGCTCTTCCCAGTTTAGGTTTTTCAGTTCTTGTTCACCTGCCTTTGTTGTTTGTACCCACGCGTGTAAATAAAGGCTCACCTGCACCAGAGCTGCCGTCTTTTGGGTCCTCTCTATAATCTCCACATGCCTGCCACACCGGGCGTGACAGCACGAACCAGCCACCATGGACCCTGCGGCATTCAATCCGTCCGAGGAGCTTCAAGATGACATCACCTATAATGTGGAGATCCTCCTCGGGAAATGGCTGGAGAACCCTCCGTATGAGCTTCGCCGCGCTGTTGAAAGCTGGCTTCAACAGCTCTTTTCTGGCCTGCCATGGCTTTTGGAATCTCTTCCTCCGACCATGCAGGCTTTTCTCCGGCGCACACCTCACCTTCTCTCAGCTACTCCTGCCTCGCTGCCCAACTCGCCGGATGTGATCTTGCCCGGCCCGTCGGAGCCATCTGCGGGGAGGAAACGCCGATCGCGCCGCCGGCGCGCCACCCCACAGCCGGACGTTCGGACTTCTAATTCGCCGGCTGTGGTGAGTGAGGACTCTTTTCCGTTTTCGGACTATTTGACTGTTCATTCTGGGGCTGTCTTCTGTGCGGCAGATGATTATGAGAACAGCTCATTGCCTGCTCAGCAGCCGCTCTCAGCTCAGTTTTCTGGTGTCACTCCACCGCTGCTTTCAGAAGTCAGGCCCTGCAGGAGGAGCAAGCAGCGGCGAAAGAAGGATTATGTGGTGGAAGACACTGGGCTTACTCCGCTGCAATCCTTTGCGTTGTTCTTGGGACTTCCACGTTCAGAGCTACACAAACTCCCCACCTCCTCGTCCCAGCCTCGCTCCGCCACTCCTCCCCAGCCTCCAGTAGCTGCCCAGCCTCCAGTAGCTCAGTTAGCTGCCCCGCAGCAGTCTCCAGTGCTCCCCGCTTCACCCTCAGTGCAGTCTCCAGTGCTGCCCGCTTCACCCTCAGTGCAGTCTCCAGTGCTCCCAGCTTCACCCTCAGTGCAGTCTCCAGTGCTCCCAGCGTCACCCTCAGTGCAGTCTCCAGTGCTCCCAGCTTCACCCGCAGCTCAGGCCCCAGTGCCGCCTGTGGTTCAGGCCCCAGTGCCGCCTGTGGTTCAGGCCCCAGTGCCGCTTTCAGTTCAGGCCCCAGTGCCGCCTGTAGTTCAGGCCCCAGTGCCGCCTGTAGTTCAGGCCCCAGTGCCACTTTCAGTTCAGGCCCCAGTGCCACTTTCAGTTCAGGCTCCAGTGTCCCCCGTAGCTCCAGTCTCACACACTCGCTTTATGCAGGGAGAAAGTCTACGTTCCACCCAGGGAGATTCTTGCGCTTTGGCTGCTTCAGGCGAACTAATGCACTCCAGGGCCTCCCCAGAAGCTAGGTTTCACCCCCCAGCTATTACTGGACCCCTGAAGATTAAGCAGCCCTCAGAGAACTCCTCCGTGTTAGTGTTGCCTGGGCAAAGCCAGTGCTCCGTGCAGTGCCAGCTGCCTTTATGTCGGCTAGTGGACTCTTTGCCTCGTGTCTCTGCTGGAGGGTCCGAAGGACTGCTCCGGCCTTTGCCTCGTGTCTCCGCTGGAGGGTCCGAAGGACCGCTCCGGCCTTTGCCTCGTGTCGTCGCTGGAGGGTCCGAAGGACCGCTCCGGCCTTTGCTTCCTGTCGTCGCTGGAGGGTCCAAGGGGCCCGTCCGGCCTTTGCTTCCTGTCGTCGCTGGAGGGTCCAAGGGGCCCGTCCGGCCTTTGCTTCCTGTCGTCGCTGGAGGGTCCAAGGGGCCTGTCCGGCCTTTGCTTCCTGTCGTCGCTGGAGGATCCAAGGGATCCGTCCAGCCTGCAGCACCTCCGTCTCCGGCTTCCACGCCGTCAGCTGCGGCCTCTTCGTCTCCGGCTTCCACGCCGTCAGCTGCGGCCTCTTCGTCTCCGGCTTCCACACCGCCGCCAGCTGCAGCGCCCCCGTTTCCGGCTTCCACGCCGCCGCCAGCTGCAGCCTCACCATCCACGCCACCGCCTGCAGCGCCTCCGTCTCCGGCTTCCACGCCGCCGCCGCCTGCAGCGCCTCCGTCTCCGGCATCCACGCCGCCGCCAGCTGCAGCCTCACCATCCACGCCGCCGCCAGCTGCAGCCTCACCATCTACGCCGCCGCCGCCTGCAGCGCCTCCGTCTCCGGCTTCCACGCCGCCGCCAGCTGCAGCCTCACCGTCCTCGTCGTCGCCTGCAGCGCTTCCATCTCCGGCTTCCACGCCGTCGCCTGCAGCAGCCTCACCGTCCTCGTCGTCGCCTGCAGCGCTTCCATCTCCGGCTTCCACGCCGTCGCCTGCAGCAGCCTCACCGTCCATGTCGTCGCCTGCAGTGCTTCCGTCTCCGGCTTCCACGCCGTCGCCTGCAGCAGCCTCACCGTCCACGTCGTCGCCTGCAGCGCGTCCGTCTCCGGCTTCTACGCCGTCGCCTGCAGCCGCATCATCCACGCCAGCTGCAGCCGCATCATCCACGCCAGCTGCAGCCGCATCATCCACGCCAGCTGCGGCTTCTGCTTCTGCGCCTGCAGCCTCATCTGGCCCAGCCTCCGTGTTTTCAGCGTCGCCTGGCCCAGCCTCCGTGTTTTCAGCGTCGCCTGGTCCTGCCCCGTCTGGGTCTGCAGCTAACCGGCCACTTTCCAGGCCACGGGCCAGGCGACATCGCCGTCGTGGGCGGCCCCGGACCGCCTTCGCCTGAGTCGCCGCCGTTGCCTTCCGCACGGCCGGCCCCCTGACCTGGGTCCACATCGCCGCCGCTGCCGTCCTCACGGCCGGCCCTCTGAACTGGGTCCACATCGCCGCCGCTGCCGTCCTCACGGCCGGCCCCCTGAAATGTCCGGGCTCCTGTGTTGTCGGCCCCCGGGCCGGCCCCCTGAACTGTGCCCACGCCGGCGCCGCTGCCGTCCTCACGGCCGACCCCCTGAACTGTGCCCACGTCGGCGCCGCTGCCGTCCGCTCGGCCGGCCCCCTGAACTGTTTGGGCTGCGGTGCTGTCGGCCCCCTGGCCGTCCCCCTGAACTGTGTCCACGTCGCCATCCTCACGGCCGGCCCCCTGTTGTGTTCTGTTTTGGCCTATTTTCCTGTGCTCTGGTGTGTTTCCTTTTTGTCTTCTTTTGGTTTTGGGCTCGTGTTGTGTTTTCTGGTGCCCCTGTCTTGTTTTGGCTTCGAGCCCTCCTTCCTGGTCCCCCACCGCCCGCCCTGGTCTGGTTGTTTTCTGTTTTTGGGCGTTTCTTGGTTTTCTTGTTTTGGGCTGTCTGGGGCCAGCCCTTGAGGGGGGGGTACTGTCATGATCCTGGGTCCTTTTGACCCAGCGTTTTGTGTTTTCTATTATTGTAATTTTGGTTCTGTTCTTCCTCGGTCAGTGTTCATTCTTTTCTACCAGTGTATCCCTGTGTTTAGTCTGCGTTTTGGGTCTGTCATTACGTGCATGTGTTTCCTGTTTTACTTCAAAAGTCTCTGTCTTATCTCAGTGTGTTCAGTTTACTTTTCCCCTGTCTCGTCAGGTCTGATTACTCCCAGCTGTGCCCTCTTGTGTCTCATTCCCTCGTTATCCTTCTGTGTATTTAAACCTCGTGTCTGCCTCTGTTAGCTGCTGGTTCGTCTGTGTTGCTCCCCTCCGTGTTCTCGTGTTTTCTCCCTGCATCTCCGTTTCTCGACCCAAGGTTTCAGGTTTGTTTGTTAGCTCTTCCCAGTTTAGGTTTTTCAGTTCTTGTTCACCTGCCTTTGTTGTTTGTACCCACGCGTGTAAATAAAGGCTCACCTGCACCAGAGCTGCCGCCTTTTGGGTCCTCTCTATAATCTCCACACGCCTGCCACACCGGGCGTGACAGTTGTCTTTCCAGCATCACCTCTGCTGACACCTCCGAACCTAGCTGCTGTTCCTTCGGTTTATCATGAAGTGGCTGAGGTATTTAATAAGGATCGTGGTCGCTCTCTTCCTCCACACAAGCCCAATGATTGTGCTATTGACTTGCTACTTGGGCACCATTGCCAACCAGCCGACTCTAAAACCTCTCCCAGCCAGAAAGGGAGGGCATGGAAGAATACATTACCAACTCACTTGCTGCTGGGATAATTTTGTCCTCTCTCTTAGGGGCAGGATTTTTCTTCATGGAAAAGAAAGACAAGTCTCTCAGACCTTGCATTAATTATTGGGGTTTGAACACAATAACTGTTAAAAACAAATACCTGTTGCCTTTGTTGACTTCTGCGTTTGAGCTTCTCCAAGGAATGACAGTAAAATGGACCTCCGGAATTTATACCATTTCTTTGGCATAAGGGAGGGGAACGAGTGGAAGATGGCCTTCAACACTCATTTGGTGCATTTTGAGTATCTCGTCATGCCGTTTGGATTAACAAATGCTCCGGCAGTCTTCCACGCCCTCGTTAATGACATTCTCAGAGACTTCATCAACCACTTTATTTTTGTCTACCTAGATTATATCTTCATCTTCTCCAGGTTAGTGGCAGAGCATGAATGGCATGTAAAACTAGTGTTGCAGAGGCTGCTGGAGAACCGTCTGTTTGTTGAAGCTTTTTTACCGTCGCTTCATTCGCAACTTCAGTAAAATTGTCTCACCTCTCACTTACCTCACCTCTCCTAAGGTCCTGTTTTAGTGGGGGCAGGCAGCCCAGGAGGTTTTTGCTCACGTGAAGCAGCCTTTCGCTTTGGCACCCATTCTCACCCAGCTGGATCTCACCTGACCTTTCATCGTGGAGGTGGATACCTCAGTCAAAAGACTGAAGGTAAACTCCATCCATATACTTACTTCTCTCACCCTCTTTCTCCCACAGAACAAAATTACAACGTTGGCAACAGTGAGCTACTGGCCATCAAGCTGGTGCTAGAGGAGTGGCAGCATTGGCTTGAGGGAACAGCACAGCCTTTCACTTTGTGGACAGACCACAAGAACTTCGCCTACCTCCAGTCAGCAAAACGGCTTAACGCGCGCCAAGCCAGGTGGGCACTCTTTATCACACGGTTCAGTTTCTCAATTACCTACTAGCCCGGGTCCTGAAACGTCAAGCCAGATGCTTTATCACACCAGTTTTCATCTTCTGAGGAGACGCAAGAGGAAACACCGGTCCTTCCTGGGGGTTGTGTAATAGGAGGACTCCCCTTGGAAATTGAGTCAGTGGTGTGGCAGCTGCACCATGCCGAACCTGATCCTGGGACAGGACCCCCGGACCGGCTCTATGTCCCTTCATCCATGCAGGCCGTGTGCGCCAATGGGCATGATTCTCGCATCATCCTGGAATCCAATGCACCATGTCATTCCCGGGGTCCCTGTTCTGGTGGCCCACTTTAGCTCGAGATGCCCGAGAGTATGTAAAAGCCTGAAAATACATCACTGACCTCTCCTCCGGAGGGGCTGCTCCGACTGCTACCAAACCCAGGCCGTCTTGACACATCACCCTCGACTTCATGACAGGCCTCCCACCTTCAGCATGAAACACGGTAAATCTGTCTATTATTGATGGCCCAGCTACTGACAGATCACGTGTTCCACCTGCATGGAATCCCCTCAGATGTCGTCTCCAACCATGAACCTCAGTTCACGTCAAAGGTATGGAAGAAATTCTGCTCAGCCATTGGTGCCCAGGTCAGTCTCTCATCAGGTTATCACCCCCAAACCAATGGTCAGACAGACAGGCTGAATCAGGAACTGGAGACGGCAATTAGGTGTGTAGCTTCGACTAACCAAAACACCTGGAGCTTGCACCTGGCTTGAATATGCTCACAACAGCCACACCTCCTCCACCATTGGAGTCTCTCCCTTCGAGGCTTTGCTCGGGTACCAGCCACCTCTTCTCCCGACTGAGGAAGGAGAGCATCTCGTTCCATCTGTGCAACATCACCTCCGCAGATGTTGGCGTGTCTGGCGAGCTACTCGGCCCACCCTCCTTAGAACCAAGGAACAAAACCAAGGGCTGTCTGATCGTCGGAGGACACCTGCACCTACCTACATGCCTGGACAAAAGGTATGGCTCTTCACAAGGTTCGTCCTGGTCTGCACCGAATCAAAGAAACTGGCACCTAACGTCTTTGAGCCTTTCATCGTCAACCCAGTCTCTATTACAGCGCATATACAATGTCTTTCATGTTTCGTAGTTGAAACCATACCTGTCCAGTCCTCTATTCCTTACTAGTGTTCTCTCCTAACAACCTTATCTCCTCCGTGTACAGACTTCCCAGACCCCCAGCCTGCCTTTCCTGCCCTTTGAACCCGAGTGGATGTGAGTGAGCATGAGTGGACTTATGAGGATTGGATTGGAGGTGTTTGAGTCATGGACAGTGTGAAGAGGACTGTGAACGTGTGCCTGCCCTGGACCTGCCCCTCCTCCCTTGGATTCCCTGGAGCCCCTCTTCCCATTATTCACTGTGCATATGTATATATGCCCCTTTAAAAATCTTTTCACTAGTTTTGGAGTCCTGCGATTGAGTCCTGCACCAAACAAACCTTGACAATTCAGTTAATGATCCATCTCAGTATATACAAACCACCATTTTTCTTCTTCCACTGACTAAACTGTCTTCTTCTTGTGGAATACAGTGTAGTATTATAGTAAATTATAGTAATTTATTTGTATTTAGAATACAAATTAAGCCTATTAGCTTGACACATTAGTATTACTTTACACAGACACCTTGAGGTGACTGTTGTTGTGATTTGGCGCTATATAAATAACACCTGATACACAACCATGAATAACCTTTTCTTTTGTACATATATACGCTGATGCCCCATTCTCCTGCCTCTTAGGGTGATTCTTGCCACATGCTTTTATCAGCACCTCACAAAATGACATCCACTGTAGAAAAAAAGGGCACCTTTTTGCAGTACACCATCTGATGGTCAAAAAGGAAAAACATTCTCTGTTGACTCTTAGCCTGAGGCAGGGATAGCTTTGTCAGCTCTCCCGAAAAGATGAGCTCAGAGCTTCTGCTGAGGACATCTTCACCCTGCAAGGTTTAAAGCACACATACAGCTATTAGGTGCTACTCAGACATGCTGCAGTTAATAGTAAGTGGTCAGAAGTGTTGGAGAAATGTTAGAAAAAATATGCTTCATTACACACCTCAAAGTCCTCTATAGAGCTCTGCCACTGAGCGATCTTGTCGATGTTCTCAAGGCGCCGTTTTCTCTCATTTATAAGCCTGGCAACATTCTTCATGGCATTCAAAGCTGCCTCCACATCTTTGTAGTCTCTAAAGTTTAGAGAGTGACATGCATTTGGATTATAAAGTATGTATTTTTGTGATTCCATAACACACTCTTTATATTTTCTGTGAGTCATTGATGCATCCGCCATGCCGCAGAACTCCATTATTAAACGACTGTTAAAGCAGTCACTGAGTTATTGAACAGGGCGTCGTGTTACATTTTACAGTTACAGTATAGTGTGTTTTCAGACAACCTGTCAGAAAATGGGGCTTCCTGTTGAAAAAACAAAAAAACAAAACTCCACACACTAAAAAGATGCATGGCGTGTCTGTTAGTGTTTGTTAGTTTCTGTCGGAAAAGACTAATTTATCAGAGGTCACCTTAGAGTGAAGAATAAAGATGACATTTTATCAGCAACTGTAAACCTTCTGTGCCTCACTTTACAAAATATCTTTAACAAAAGCACCATTTTATTTCCATTCAATTGAATTTCATTTATAAAGTGCCAATTCACACAAAAGTCACCTCAAGGCCCTTTGTACTAGGGTGATAAAGACCCTACGATATTAGAAAGAAAATCTCAACAATCAGATGAGCCCCCGTGAGCAAGCATTTTTCAACAGTGGGAAGGAGAAACTCCCTTTGAATGGGAAAAACCTCAGGTGGAACCAGGCTGAGGGGAGGGCCAGCCATCTGCCGTGACCAGCTCGGGAGTGAGGGGATAGAGAAAAGAGCAGAGAGACACAGAGTCATAGTTACTAATGATTGAATGAATCATTCATTCATTCATGAATGAATCAGCTGTGTATAAACACACAGAGAGTGAAAAGAAGTGAATGAAGAAGAAATGGTCAGTGAATCATGGGAACCCCCCCAGCAGCCTAAACCTTTTTCAGCATATCTAAGGGGTGATTCAGTGTCACGTGATCCAGCCCTACCTATACGCTTTATAAAAAGGAAAGTTTTAGGCCTAATCTAAAAGTACAAATAGTGTCTGTCTCCTAAACCCAGACTGTGAGCTAGTGATATCCCATTCCTCCCAACTCTCAATTATAATAGTATGGTATTATGAGGTCTTTAAGATAAGATGATTATTCAACATTTTGTATGTAAGGAGAAGGGAATTAAATTTGGGAATTAACAGAGAGCCCATGGGGAGAATGTGGGAGAAATATGGTTTATCTTCTTAGCCCCTCCAGCCTTCTGTATCAGCTGAAGGCTTTTCAGGGAGATAACAATGGATTTTCAGTAGTTAACACTAGAAGTAATGAATGCATGAACTGGCTTTTCAGCATTCTAAGACAGAATGTTCTAGTTATATTGCACAAATAAATAAAAGTAGTTATGTGTACAGTCAAGGACATGGCCTGATTAAAAAATGACACAGGTTCCTCAAAGGGCTGCTAGAGGCCAAGGTAAGTCCAGTATCTGGTTAGGCATAATGTTTTTAAGATTCTTTAGGCCAAAAACAAAAAATCTCAGTTGGGCTATCACTTAATGATAAGACTTAGAGCAGTCTTGTAGGAATGGGTTCTAAAAGACATGTTTATGTGTTAGAGAAAGTCAATGTAAGCGGTTATTAAAGCTGTTGTATTTACTGGTACGTCCGTGGAAAGGGTGTGAATAGTTTTACTCTAATTGTTAGAAAAATAATAATCATTACTAGTCTTTACTATTAAAAAAAAGTCTAAAGGAAGACTTCATTCAGCAGAGCTCTGACTCTTTGTCAGCCTGGAAACAGTGTTAAAAAGAAAGCTGCTTTCCTCTATCATTGACAAATAGTAAGATGTCCCAGCTTTACAGAACACTTTTCCTTCAGAGTGTCGGATTGTGTGTGATGAGGACATGGAGGCAGGCGGAGGTTTTAACATAAGCGAGCCCTTTACTGAACCAATGGAACAGGTGCAAAACAAAGGCAAAAGTCCAAGTGTGAACAGGAACTAATGAAAAACTAAACTTGGAACGTCACTACAGAAACTGGAACATAACAGGACACTCTGACAAGGGACAAAGGGGGACTGACACCAAAAATACACAGGAGGGTGGTCAGGGGAAGTGGAAACGCATGGGAACACAGCTGAAACAAAAAGACGTGATAGGGGAAGCAAAACTGAATATAACACACACAAGACGAGGGGCTGACAAAATAAAAGAGGAAAAACGACACAGAGAGAGTGAGAGTGAGGGTGAGAGACTAAGACAACACGAAAGGGAACTGGGAATGAACAAGAACTAAGAACTAGAAATATAGACAATAACCCAGGAAGCACAGGGGAACATCAAAGGCACGTATAAATCCAGATAAATCCAGAATACTTTTCTCAAAACACAACACGTTGGTCGTGTCCAAATTCATGGGCTGCATCCTCCTGAGGACCCGGCCTTCGCGGTCTACGTGGGCCGGGTCCTCAGAAGGTCGGGTAGGCCGGAAGTAAACGGCTGTGAAATTGGACGGTCTAGCCTTCTGATTAACGTCACCGCTGTCTCGGTGGAGTTTAATAAACAGCCGTCTGCTCCTTGCTATCTAAAATATAACAGGACACTGGCGTAAATTCTCGACCATCTCACACTTCTGTTTAATCGGTTTTCTGTTTGACGTTTATTCAGCTGTGTGAAAACCACCCGGGGGATTAATAAAGTTTTATTTTATCTAATCTAATATCTTTAATCTCAGCCAAACCGATTTACTCATGAACAAATAAAACACTGAAAAAAGCCAAACAATATCATTTTTAGGTTGTCTAAGTGACTTATATATTACGTTTAACCTCAGTAGCGAAAGTCCGCGGTGATCTGAAAATGATGTGCCGGGACTTGTGCCGTTCTCGGCGGCTTCAGTGACCCTCGAGCTCTCGGTTAGCTATCGGTTAGCTATCAAGCTCGTGGGTAACAGACGTCTCCGAAAACGTCGAAGCACTTTTGCAAATATGCAATACCTTGATAAACCGAGCAGATATTTGAAGTTTACACAGCTACATTCTCGCCTGAAAATATGTTAAAAGTTTATTTTGTGACCCAGAAAGATTAATAAAAGTAATTTTAAAACTTAGTAGCGGCCGCCATTGCCGGAAACTGGAGTTTGGCTGGGCCGCGCTATGAATTCTGGGATATGGTGGGCCACGAAGGACACACCCGACCCATCCTTCAAATTCGGGGAAAAGGAGGACGCATTTGTCGGCTGCATTCAGAGGAGTCTACGAATTTGGACAGCCTTCGGCGCGTCGCTGTGACGTAATCGGTCTACAAATGCGGCCTCAGGAGGATGCAGCCCATGAATTTGGACACGACCAATATTGATTCAAAAGTCCAACAAACACAAAACATATGATGAAACAGACCCAGGGATCCTAAACTACAGTATTGCTATGTAAAGCAAACAACGGATATTCCAGGTCCAAAGAAGGTCTTCCAAAAACACAATATCCTCTCCAACTTATGAGTTACGTGTTTAAGTTAAGTTAAAGGCAGTGTCATTTCAACATATAAATGGATGGACTTACAACAATTATTTTACTGGGCACTAAGCCTGACAAAAAAGTCAGAGAAATCAGATAAACACACTGAGGATGATGGATAACAACTAAAACTGTTTTTTTGTCTTTTCCAGTCAGAGTGGACAAGGATAAAAAGAGTTTTAGTTAATTTGAAACCCTTAAGTCTTTGACTGGTTGATAAAGTTGAGTGAAAGGTTGCAGCCAGTCCTCGATGACGAAGGAATGTTTGATTCAGTTAAACTCACATATTCATCCACCTTTAAGTTTCTATGAGGTAGTATAAAATCAATATGTTGATCAATTTTTAACTCATTTACTAACATGGACTTTGACCTAATATTTAATAGTCACATCTTAATGGACTTCATTATTTCTTGGATGGATGGATGGATGGATGAACAGATGAACAGATGGGTGGATGGATGGATGGATGGATAGATGGATGGATGGATGGACGAAGGAATGGATGGTTGTTTGCTGATTTTGGTTTGGATTTTGCTGGTATGGGAGCAGACACAGTCTCTACATGTAGTTTTGGGGGTTTACTGGAGGGCGTTGCCATAGGTCATCAGAACTGCCTGGCGCTAAACTGCAGAGCCTTGGATTGGTTCTGCTGCAGCCCATTACCTGAATGTCATTCTCACACACTCTTTCTTCACTTGCTTTACTGTTCACTCATTGCACTGTGCAAAGAATGAACAGTAAAGGCAAAAATAAATCAGTCAATTTAAATAAATACTGACAAAATACAATGACCAGCTATAATGAAACAGTGTATTTGCACGTTTTTAGTACATTTAAGGTGATGCACTAGCATTTATATTGTGCTTTTCTAGTCATACTGATGCTGCAGAGTGCTTTAGACTTTCTTTTGGGCACTCCTCCCTCTAGGGCAGGGGTGGACAACTCCAGGCCTCGAGGGCCGGTGTCTTGCAGGTTTTAGATCTCACCCTGGGTCAACACACCTGAATCAGATGATTAGTTCATTACCAGGCCTCTGGAGAACTACAAGCAGTGTTGGGCAAGTTACTTTGAAAAAGTAATTAGTTATAGTTACAATATTCTAAAAGTAATTCATTACTTGAAAAGTAACTATTGCGTTACTTTAAAAAAATGTTTAACCCTCTGGGGTCCAGGGTATAATTGGCAATTTTTAACTACTTTTGATTTTCCCTCCACATTTCACCTTTAAAAACGATTTATTTGCTTTGTTTGGTATCATCCTTTTCAGCACAACCTCACGTGTCTGAATTTACAGTTGTTTTCATTTTGACATACTGTATTAACACAATTGATCTAAAATCAGACAAAAACATAAAATCAGAGTAGAAAAAGTTATATTTTTACTGTAACAACCACAAACATGTTTAATGAATCATAACTTTAAAAGCAAATATAATTTGTCAATTTTAAAATCATATGCACAAGTTTTGCAAAGAACAAAGTTATTTGCATCCATTTAACTTTTACCCTTTTTTAAAATAACCATTTCAAACTATTTACAGAACAATCAGCTGTTCTTCAATAAGATGCCACAAATTATTTGTGCCACTCCAAAAAAAAAAATAATTTCTGTCCACTATAAAGGAGAACATCACAGCCTGATACCTGCAGGTCTGACAGCAGCAGGTGTATCACTGCTGTTTCTACCTGGAGACAGCAGTCGCCTCATTGTTCTGACACACAACACAAAATTATCCACAACACTCCACACTAACTACACAAGACAACACATTAACTACACACTCCAAACACGCTAAACATCACAAATCTCTCACATCTCAAAACTCGCTCTCTCTCTTTTTCTGCTCTCTCTCTCTCTCTCGCTCTCATTCTCGCCGTCACTCCTAAAACGTCCTCTGTTTTTTTGTTGGGTATTTTTTGCTCATAAGCAGGGAGATCTCGCTGCGCTGTCCTTAGACAGTAAACGTGACGAAACTATTGAGGAAAAAACGCTGCGTATATCTTGTTTATCATGACTCTGGTTTTACGTGGCCTATGGACACAGTTTATAAACTGGTATATATCACCTTGTTGCTTTGTCTTTAAGTGGTCATGTGATTGACTTACCACGACTACTTTATTCTTCCTCAGTCAAACAGCAGCACTCATGCGATTGTTTTGCCCCCTGAGCTCCAGGTGTTGTGCTAGACAGTGATCGTGATTACCGTCCGCGGGAGCGCGCAGCTGCTTAAAGCTGTAGCGTCCAGATTACTTACAGCTACTTCCTGCAGCTGATATAAGATGCGGTAAGCTGAACACAGCTTCAACCGTCTGTTTGATGAAAAATAGTAACGGACCGCGTTTCCTTGTTAGTAACTGTAACGGCGTTGTAATGATAGGAATAGTAATTAGTTAGATTACTCGTTACTGAAAAAAGTAACGCCGTTAGTAACGCCGTTACTTGTAATGCTGTTATTCCCATCACTGACTACAAGACATGTTGTGGAGGTCATTTAGCCATTTAAATCAGCTGTGTTGGATCAAGGACACATCTAAAACCTGCAGGACACCGGCCCTCCAGGCCTGGAGTTGCCCACCCCTGCGCTAGGGGCTGCCACAGTAGTTTGTTCACCTCCATCTCAGTTCATACATCCTCATCTGTCACACTAATCCTCTGCATGTCTTCCTTCACTACATCTATGAACCTTTCTTCCTCCTGCCTGACAATTCCATCTTGAAGATTCTCTGTCATGGACCCTGGGGTGTTGGCCTGAGTTTTGTCTTCTGTATTTGGGATTCTAGTGATACTTTTGGCTTTTGTATTTCCAGCGGAGGTGTGGTCCCTGGCTCAGCTGCAGAGGAGGGGTGGTGCAGTGAGCTCAAGGGGCAGTGCCGAGGAGGCTGGTGGGATAGGTGCGTGGAGTTTAGTTAATGAGCTCTTGCTCTCTTCCTTCGTGATATAGCGAAGTCGGAGCTGAGAGTGGAGAGGAGTGTCGGAGTGATTTGTGATTATTCTCATTTAGTTGACCTGTGTTTTCCAGGTGTTCTGCCCATCACCCTACTGTGTATTTCTCTTTGCTGTATTCCCCTTATTCTTTGTCAGTGCATCAGTTTCTCTCACCCTAGTTTGTTCCTGAATGCTTCTTCTCAGTTTCCTGTGCCTTAGTTGCTAGCTTACTTTTTTAACTTTCACATTTTCCTCATTAGATTTGTGTTTTGTTTTATGGACATTTTTTCAGGCTTTATAAAACTAGACTAGAAAGAAACTGGAACACCTGCAGGAAACCCATGCAGGTCTTTCTCCACACAGAAAGGCTCCAGCCAGTGTTCAAACCATTAAGCTGCTTGTTGTGAGATGATGGTGTTAAGCACTCCACCACCTATTTGTCATCCATGGTACCACAGATTAGTTTAAGCTTTTTTTCTCTACTCCCTCAATTCCCATCTCATACTAATATAATATTTTCTTTTTCTGGAAGTTTCCGTGACCCCTTGTCTCTACATGTTCTCCCTTGTCCTCTCTTTCCCCTCATGGCAGATGCCTGCCCCTCCTTTAGCCTGGTTCAGCCAGAGGTTTGAATATTTAAGAGGTCTGTTAAAAGAGAGTTCTTCCTTCTTGCTGTAGGCGATCATTGTTTGAAATTCATGAAATTTACCTTGCAATACAAACTTAAATAAGCTGATCTGAATTAAAGTTTAAGGCAAAGGCTCTTTTTTTCCCTCAATCTGTGTATGTCTGAATATCTCATTAAGATTTAATGCTGCATCACTCTTAAGAATGAAGATGAAATCCAAAATAATCCAAATTAAAACTCAATAGATAATTGCATCTGACCATGTGATACACTGGTTAATTCTTTAGGAAATCTTAAATTCTGAAATGTCTCCCAACTTGTGTTTCTGTTATTCTGTTATACTCACATGTGCACACGGACAACTGTTGAAATCAAGTAAAAGTCATCACTAAGCTATTTTACCGCTTTCATTTGGAGGAAATGCTTTGTTGGTGGCCTGACACAGAACAGCATGTGACTGTCTGCATAGATTTTTTGATTCGTCTACTGAACAAATTTATGTCATTGAAAAGAGCCAACTGGACCCTCGCTAGCTCGGGAACACTTAAATTCTGACAGTTTGTCAAAGAGCTTACAGTCACCTGTGCTGAGGGTTGGTATATTTGAGCAGTTCTGCCAGCTGCAGCGGGTACTTGCAGATCTTCTGAACTGGAGTCAGCAAAAAACCATCCAAAGATATGTCAATCATCTTCTGAAGCAGTCGGCAAGCCTCAAAGAAGAATACATACTTGTTGACCTTCATCAACTTGGAGAGTTGGATGCAGGCATTGGGGTGGTTGTTGCAATACTCTGAATAGATCTGGAAATCTGTTTGCTGAACACAGACAACAACAAATAGGGCTAGAGGTGAGAGAATGGTGTGGGAAGACTGTTTAATATGTGACCGAAAACACCTCTCAGACCTGTCATGAAATATCATAAAGCATTTTCAATTAATCGGGCAAAATAATGTAGGTGTAATATAAGTGGACAACTGAATGAAATGGAACAACTGAGAAGAAGGACTTTTAAAGCAGAAGTGTGTGGGGGGGGGTTAACTGGTTTTCTAAAGGTTTTAAGAAAACCAGTTAAAGATTTTTTGCTGTTGTTGTTTTTTGATTCAGCTTACATGTTCAAGGAAGCAGCAACCAATCTCACTCAGATGTGGCTGCTCCTTGTTGAACTTCTGCTCGAGACCTTTGAGGAACTTCCTTTGGAATCGGTAGATCTCTTCGATATTCCCAAAGATGGTACGAAGCTGCTCTTCAGTGAACATGTCTGTCCTTTTGCGGCACTGTTTGATGTAACCCTGAGGGACAGAGACAGGAGGAAAACCTGCTGATTTTAGATTTCAAACATACGCAGAGCACAGTGTGTTCACAGACTAACTGTTCTCTCTCATTTTTCCACTTTTGAATTTGGTCATTTGTACATTTCAGAGTATCTCAGAGTTCAGGCCCAGATTTCCTGATGCTGGAGGACAGCTTTCCAAAGTTCTTTTTCCTACATGCAGGTCAGGTTTGGGGGTGCAAATAAAAGTACTTAGAATCACTGACAGGATCGTGTTGGGGTGCCTTGGGCACTGGTGGAGAACGTCCAATGTGTTCTTTTGCTCAGCATGCTGCTGTCCACTGCAGCTTGGTCTTTGCTGTTGGTTGCAGCCACTTGGGGCCTCTGGGCTTATATGGGTTCTCATCATGCACATGCTCACCGCCCCCAAATCAAAATGGGCCAGAGTATTATCATTTCAGTAGTGATAAGAATGAAGTTTATGAAGTTTACGACTATACTTGCCAACATTTAGATTTAAAATGTTCTTTGTGTAAGTGCAGATGTGTGTGAGAACTGGAAAACCGGTTTTTAAAACTTGTTATAAAAGTGTATATGCAAAAACTACTGCTATGTGAAATTAAACTGTTGAGACAAAACATAACCATTGGTGAATGTTTTGCTAATCAAAAACTGAACCCTTCTAAAAGAAGAACGTAGTGTAATTCACTGGATACCAGTGATGTGGGAAGTGAGACAACTGTTGTTGTGATTTGGCACTACAGGGAGTGCAGAATTATTAGGCAAGTTGTATTTTTGAGGAATAATTTTATTATTGAACAACAACCATGTTCTCAATGAACCCAAAAAACTCATTAATATCAAAGCTGAATGTTTTTGGAAGTAGTTTTTAGTTTGTTTTTAGTTTTAGCTATTTTAGGGGGATATCTATGTGTGCAGGTGACTATTACTGTGCATAATTATTAGGCAACTTAACAAAAAACAAATATATACCCATTTCAATTATTTATTTTTACCAGTGAAACCAATATAACATCTCCACATTCACAAATATACATTTCTGACATTCAAAAACAAAACAAAAACAAATCAGCGACCAATATAGCCACCTTTCTTTGCAAGGACACTCAAAAGCCTGCCATCCATGGATTCTGTCAGTGTTTTGATCTGTTCACCATCAACATTGCGTGCAGCAGCAACCACAGCCTCCCAGACACTGTTCAGAGAGGTGTACTGTTTTCCCTCCTTGTAAATCTCACATTTGATGATGGACCACAGGTTCTCAATGGGGTTCAGATCAGGTGAACAAGGAGGCCATGTCATTAGTTTTTCTTCTTTTATACCCTTTCTTGCCAGCCACGCTGTGGAGTACTTGGACGCGTGTGATGGAGCATTGTCCTGCATGAAAGTCATGTTTTTCTTGAAGGATGCAGACTTCTTCCTGTACCACTGCTTGAAGAAGGTGTCTTCCAGAAACTGGCAGTAGGACTGGGAGTTGAGCTTGACTCCATCCTCAACCCGAAAAGGCCCCACAAGCTCATCTTTGATGATACCAGCCCAAACCAGTACTCCACCTCCACCTTGCTGGCGTCTGAGTCGGACTGGAGCTCTCTGCCCTTTACCAATCCAGCCACGGGCCCATCCATCTGGCCCATCAAGACTCACTCTCATTTCATCAGTCCATAAAACCTTAGAAAAATCAGTCTTGAGATATTTCTTGGCCCAGTCTTGACGTTTCAGCTTGTGTGTCTTGTTCAGTGGTGGTCGTCTTTCAGCCTTTCTTACCTTGGCCATGTCTCTGAGTATTGCACACCTTGTGCTTTTGGGCACTCCAGTGATGTTGCAGCTCTGAAATATGGCCAAACTGGTGGCAAGTGGCATCTTGGCAGCTGCACGCTTGACTTTTCTCAGTTCATGGGCAGTTACTTTGCGCCTTGGTTTTTCCACACGCTTCTTGCGACCCTGTTGACTATTTTGAATGAAACGCTTGATTGTTCGATGATCACGCTTCAGAAGCTTTGCAATTTTAAGACTGCTGCATCCCTCTGCAAGATATCTCACTATTTTTGACTTTTCTGAGCCTGTCAAGTCCTTCTTTTGACCCATTTTGCCAAAGGAAAGGAAGTTGCCTAATAATTATGCACACCTGATATAGGGTGTTGATGTCATTAGACCACACCCCTTCTCATTACAGAGATGCACATCACCTAATATGCTTAATTGGTAGTAGGCTTTCGAGCCTATGCAGCTTGGAGTAAGACAACATGCATGAAGAGGATGATGTGGACAAAATACTCATTTGCCTAATAATTCTGCACTCCCTGTATATAAATAAAACTGAATTGAAACTGAACTGATGCTGGTGTCATCACATTTTGAAAATGTCTTCTATACAATTTAATATTATCCTGGAGATCAAATGAGGTCAAACTTTTCAAAAATGTATTTTTGTATTTAAAAAAAAAATTTATTGCCTTTGTTTGTATTGGCAGGATTTAGGCAATGAAACTGGTATATGGGGATAAGTGCTGAAAACCTGAAATTCAATTTTAATTTGCAAAAAAAAAGGAAACAAATAGCAAACATGATGCAAATTAAAACTAATAATGTAAATGAATTTAACCCTCCATTTTCAAAAAATCAAAAAACAAAATTCTGGCAATTATTAAAAGAAAGAACCAGAAAATTCATAAATGTATACAAAGCCAAAGTAAATACTGCCCAGGGAGTGAGTGCCTTGGTGGAATTTTGCATTCTTGGAGTATTAATCTTTGTTTCTCTTCCACAGGGTGTCTTTGGTCCTGTCTCCCTCTCCTCACACCAAAGTGGTAGCCAAAGATGGCCGGCCCCTCCATGAGGGAGGTTTCTTCCTTTTAAAAGGGAGTTTTACCTTCCCACTGTTGCCAAGTGCTTGATTGTTGGGGCTTTTTCTGAATTATTGTAGGGTCTCTGTTGCACATTGTAAAGGGTCTTGAGGCGAATCTAGTTGTGATTTGGTGATGTATAAATAAAAATGAACTGAACAGAATTCTTACATTAAAGTTCTGACCTGGAAGATGACACATTTGTTGAAAACGTGACTCTGGCTTGTTGTACACTTTAATAAAGAAGCATTGTTTGTCTTTTTTTTTTTTTTACAAAATATTGTATGTTTTAAAGTCTTGCTCTTACAAAAAAGAGGGCAACGACAAAAGCTAAGAGGGGGTTGTAATTCATTCAGCAAGTCCCTGTGCTGGTCTGCACTCTGCCCACAGTCCAAAGACATGATTTACTCTTAATATCTAAATTTCATAGATATTAATGTGAATGTAAATGACAGTTTGTCCTTATTTGTCAGCCCTGTGAGCAATCCTCAGGCCTCTTATGCATTAACAGCTGGGCTAAGCTCAGTGACACTCAGGTGCTGGAGCTTGTACAAGAGGTAAAGAAAATGAATGATGTAACCTGTGTATATATTATCATACACCTAGACTTGAATCAGGTTGCAGGTTAAATACTGTGGGGAGTGTGTGGACTGCTTGTGTGTCGACACTCAGAACAGGTGTAATACAGTTATTCACAATAAAGTTTGAGCTCGTCAAGCAAATGATGGGATGAGAAAAATGGCAAAACGAGATGGTCAATTAAAATATGGGAGAATTTTAGACTGACATTTAGAGGGTTGGCAGGTATATCAGAGACATACAAGAGAGTTAAGTAGAAAAAGTGAACAGATTTGTCCCAAGTAAAACACCAATCAATTTCAATGCAAACCTCACAGATGTCTTTCAGGTGCTTGATGTAGTCTCTCTCTGTGCTCATAATCTCATTGATGACATTTGTTCTCATCTGCTCTTTGCAGGGTAAACCAGGTCCCAGCAACAGGCCCAGACTTGCCCGGTCCTCTTCTCCAGCCTGAGCCTCCTCTAGGTGGGCCAGATACTCGTCCATGGGTTCATCCTGGTTGACACGCAACTGGAGAATACAGGCAGTGTTAAAAGTATGCAATGAACTCTAAGTGGCTCAAATAATGACTCTGTCTTTCAATGTCATCTTTTTCTTCACAGTTGCCAAAGTTTAATAGCAGTTTGATGTCTTTTGATATATATCCTGTATATCCTTACCTGGATGATTGAACATGCACCAGAGGACAGTCAGAACAGAGTTTCTCACCCGTACAAAGCTGGCAGGGAACCAGCCCTCACTGTCCATGATGCGACCCCACCACCACTCCTTGTTAGTTGCATCCACTACTTCAATGACATCACCAGCCTTGAAACCTAACTCCTGGTCATCCATAGTAACATGGTCCCAGAGCCCCTCTGCATACACCACACTGCCATCACTGATGAGCTGCAGAGAAACAACAACAGGAGGGACTGTGATCACATTACAATCAACTTCTAATTGTGACTGCAATAGAGATTGAAAATGTGATGTCATTCCGGGGTAAAACCGCAAAGGATTCTGGGAACGCGTGGCAAGCGGTACTAGCGCACGCAGGCTTTCACATGAAAACAGTCACACAGCGATAAAAAGAAACACAAAGAATGGCAAGAAGCTGTTGTATTATTATCTGCAATAGCCGGTCGCATGACAGCCACGGGAAGCCGATTGTTGAAGAGATCGTTTTTTATCGGATTACGTCGTGGAAGAGAAATTGTTCAAGCCATGTTTCCGAAGTAACAAAGAGCCGACGGATGACCTGGATTGCAGCCATTCAAAGACCAAATATAACGTCCCAGAACACTCACATGTTAGTCTGCTCCAAGCATTTCCACAAAGGTACGTCTTCTGTTGTAGTTATTACGTAATTTATCATAACATAATTGTTGATGTAGGTTACAAATAAGTCTTATATTGATTTGAATTGAATTCGTTGTGCTATGCTGCTTTGTTCACTGTGGCTTTGCGGGCTAATGTTTGTTGTGTTTTGCAGGAAAACCAGCCTACAAAATGCTGGAATGCATCCAGACCGGGCACCTCTATCAGCCTGGGTCAGACCGAGTTTAAAGCTGCTACCACAGCCAGATTTGATCGGTTAAGAGAGAGAGCGACATCAAAACAGCCACGAAACGTCCCGCATATATGTGCCCAAGGGTTGTATTGAAGCAATCAAGTGATGAATAACTGTTTTCCAGTATGTTGTTTTGCATTGTTGATTTGTTTTTCACTGAAGCAGCTAATAAAGCATGATGGATTTTTACAATTTTGCCTCTTTCCTAAGATTCTATAATAGAATGAAACAATAATGCCAGTTATAAATAAAGACAACAAATTGAATGAATAACGAAACACTCATTTTATTTCTGTTAGATCTGAAAATGTTGTGTAATACTACAACCTGAAACCACAAATAGATGCGTTTGCCTGTACAGGAGATAAAGGAAAAGAATGTAACAACAGCTGTGAAATGGAATAGTCCAAATCACCAAAGTAAACTGGACCTGGGCTTGTTGCAGGGATCTGAAGTTAATAAACATCTTGTGAGTGTCTGCACTCACACTTAGGACCATATAATAATAAATATGTGCGTGATGAAAGTTGGGCAGCACGTCCTTACTCCACTCTGTACGCTCGTATGGGTCTGACCCTTTCACTCCTTTGATTTTTTCCTCGTACTTTTTTTTTTGCCTTTTCGTCAAGTCTGTCTTTGTACGGACCTGCCGTGTTCTCCGTCGTTTTGTACATAACTGTTTTTGGGCAAATAAAATGCAAGTAGAGATTAAAACCGCAGAATTAATGATTACCGGTGCTGGAAATGTTAGCGCTTGATGCAGTGTTTTGATTTTGTTGCCACTCGTACCCACAATGCAGTGCGCGAAAGTCACGTGGTCTGTCGATCTCTATAGAGTCATGGTACACAAGATTAATGTAAGAACTCTTTCAGCCCTCTACCCAGGTACAGGTGTGGTCTAAAGCTTGAATACACTCTTCATTGGCATGGATATGGTGGTAATTTTGGGCTTTGATTTCTTTTAACTGTTCCTTTTATTAGGGTGAAATGATTGTACACATCTTTACTATATCCTGGGTCTGTTTACTCAGTGAGTTTGAGCTTTTTTGATTGTAGTTTTTCTTTCTTTCTTTTTTTTAAATAATCTCTTATTCTTGGTGTTCCTAGGGTTTGTATTTTTCCATGTACTTTTTCAGTTTCCTGTTTATGGAATCAGATTTACTTTAGGCACTCATGTAATTAACACTCATCTTTACGGACACCTCCATCTCACAGCTTTCTGCAATTGAGTCTGCACGCTTCCACGACACTCTGCACAGCTGAATTTCATATAATGACTTAAAAAAACAAAAGTTTTAATATTTTTAATATAATAAAGTTTTAATAGTTTTTTGATTTTTTTCTAATTCACACAGGGTCAGAAGTCTACATACAGCCCCACTAATATCTGGTGAAATATCTCTTAGCAAGGTGCACCTCAACCAGGGGCTTTAGATAGCCATCAACAACATTCAGGCATAAGTCTGTCTGTATATTTGTCCACTCTTCTTAGCATAAGTGCTAGAGTTCACTTAAATTCATTGGTTTCCTGGTATGGCCCTGGCTTTAAGCACAGTCTACAAATTTTCAAAAGGATTAAAGTCAAGGCTTTGGAACGGCCAGAATTAATGGGCCATTTCTAAACAGCTGCAGAATCCAGGATTCAGTTTCAGCTCAGTTTTATTTATATAGCACCAAATACCATAACAGGATCAACAGCTCAAACTGTATGTAAGCATAAGTTATACAGATGTGTTACTGCTTTGCCAAGACTTCGAAGAAGACCAGAACTGTTAACCTGAGACGAGAACAATTTGGTAGTATGTTCAGGAACAACCCAGGAGCCACCAAGATTAAAGCCTGCCATTAACGGCTGTGTGTGCTATCATTTTGTGTTTTGACAGAGTCCACAGAATGAAAAATCACTGAGAAGCTAAAATTGAAGTAAACTTAGAAGGAAATACATTGTGAAAGAAGAAGAAACAGAGGAAGAGATGGGAGCAGTGTTACTGAGGAATACTCTGAGGTGATCATCACGGTGCCTTGTATGCTCCACCAGGTTCATTGTGCCATCATGGCTTCAGGCTTACAAAGACCATGCATAATTTTGCTCAGCCTCACATTTCTGCAGACACAACATAAATCCTGATGTATCAGCTGAGCATCCCGCCTCTCTGCTCATTTGTCTTTTGATTTTGATTTTAATGACACAGCAGGACCTAATCTGAATGTTAATAAAATATAACATTTATAATACATAAAAATACATCTCTTAATTAGGTTTGTGCTGATGGAAAATGATGCCAGAAGCTGACTGACAATAGCCAGTCAATGTGATTTTTAAGTCGTTTCCACACTGGCCCATTAAACCTCAGAACTGTAATAAACTGATTCTGACTTCAACATAACACAGATGTATGTGTGTTTGCACACACACAGACACACACAAAATCCTACCCACACTTCTGCTCTGACAGTAATGTGCCTGTATGGAACAGTTACAAAGTTCCATTGTCACTGGAAAAAGATCAAACAAGGGGTGTCAAACATAAGGCACAGGGCACAGAATTGGCCTGGCAAATACCCAAATCCTGCACATTGGATGCATCCAATCACTGGAAAATGCAAAAGAGGACATGAATTTTGAGCTTTTAATTGAATTTTCACAAGCATTACAGCTTAACTTACTGATAAAGACTTTACCATTAGCAATTTATACTAGATGAAAGCAATTAAAAGCAATTAATTGAAGGTAATTCAAAGTAATTAAATTGATTTAGATATAAATCAATTTAATTGACTTCCGGAGCAGCACATGGAACAGACGAGTTTCCTGACGCTCCTCCGTGCCAAACTCAAAAGCTTATCCTAACGGTCTCTTAATTCATTTTTTTCTTCGCAACAAGCCAGCTATTAAGTCTACACCGAATACAACGAAAGATGCCCAGAAAATCTGGTAAACAGATCAACTTTCCACCACGAACTATGACTTCGGCTAACGTTGCTAGCGCCGCAGCTAACCCTACTGTTAGCATTGGCTCCCCCAAAGACAGAGATGACAGCGATACTGAAGAGCTGCCACTAATATGGGAGAAGATCTCCAATAAAATCCTCCGTCACATAAACGAAAGGTTTGACAATTTGGAGCATACTCTTCAAACAGTTCAGGAATCTCAAAGAGAGCTGCTGGAGAAAGTGAAATCTATGGAAGAGCAGGCTCTAGATCAGGAAAATCACCTGCCCCGTCTGGAAAAGTGGTTTCCAACTTGGAGAGCAAGAATAAAGCATTGAGATTAAAAGTGGACGACCCGGAGGGCCGCTCGCACCGAAACAATATTATGATTATCGGCATTCCTGAGAAAGTGGAGGGACCCAGACCGGTTGAATTTATCCAAGATTTGATCCCTAAGCTTCTCGGGGAGGATCATTTCAAGTCTCCAGTTATCATCGACCGAGCACATCGATCGCTGAGACCTCCACCGGTGGCAGGTGCGGCACCAAGATCAATTATTGCACGAGTCCACTTTTACCGGGATAAAGAACTGGAAGGTGACCCAGCAAATTACAGACCCATTGCTCATTTAAATTATGATCATAAAATCATAACCAAAGTTTTAGCTACAAAATTAAAAAAAACATATTTCAACAATTATACACCCCAACCAAACAGGATTTATTCCTGGTAGATGGTCATTTAATAACGTTTGTTTATTACTAAATACAATTTATTCAAGTTATGAAAAAGAGGCAAAAATAGCTGTGCTCTCTCTTGATGCCCAAAAAGCATTTGATCAGATTGAATGGTCTTATATATTTGAGACCCTTAAACGATTTGGTTTCGGGGAATGTTTCATGGATTGGGTTAAAATGATTTATCTGTGTCCGGTGTCTTGCATTCTCACTAATGCAGATAAATCCTCCCCCTTTCAGTTACAACGCGGAGTGAGACAGGGGGATCCCCTCTTACCTCTTCTTTTTGATATAGCTTTGGAGCCCCTTGCTATTAACATAAGAAACCATCCAGGTATACAGTTAAAGTTGGGAATGCCGAAAGTCTTGTTAATATATATGCAGATGATTCATTGATCTTTCTTTCCGAACCAAAAATTTTTTTTCCTAACCTTTGGGAAATTATCAGGATATATGATTAATTGGGACAAATCTGAATTCATGCCGATAACAGATAATTTATGCCCAAAGTTTCTCAGCTCACTCCCATTTAAATTAGTGACTATATCTTTTACCTATCTTGGCCTTAAGATTTCTAAAAAATCAAAACTCCTTTATAAACTGAACGTTTTGGAAATGCTGGACAAGCTCAAATAGGATATTAGAAAATGGAAACTGCTCCCTTTGTCTTTGATTGGTCGAATAAATGCAGTTAGAATGGTTTCTCTGCCACGATTTCTATATCTTGTTCAAAACCTCCCTATTTACTTGCCACTTAAATTTTTTAAGCAGCTTGAATCATTGATTCTCTCATTTATCTGGGCAGGAAAACCCCCTCGGATATCCAAAGCTCATCTTCAAAAAAAGTACTTCCTGTGGGGGGTTGGGTCTCCCTGTGTTTAGACACTAATATTGGGCTGCAAATTCAAGAGCTCTATTACATTGGCAGTGGGGTCCGCCTATCGACTACTGTTATGATAATCTTCCGCTCTGGCTTCAGGTAGAGTCAGCAACAGTAACTGAAACCTCATTGCTGGCCTTATTGTTTCCTAACACCACTTCTTTTAATAAATGGATCAATGGTAATTTTGTTGTTAAACACTCTCTAAAGATATTAAGTCAAATCAGGAAATCTCTTAAACTACCTGACCTCTCAGTAAGAATGCCAATAACACACAACCATTTGTTTAAACCAGGAAAAATGGACAGGGTGTTTTTCGATTGGGGGGAAAAGGGGTTGAAACATATTGAGGACTTATATATAGATGACAAATTTGCTTCTTTCCTTCAACTCCAACGAAAATTTCAGTTACCTCAATCACATTTTTTCCGTTATCTTCAAATAAGGAATTTCGTTCAACGAAACCTTTCAGACTTTCCACTGAAACCACTAAGTCATACTTACCTTGAAACAATTCTGAAAGCAAACTCTAAACAGCTGATATCCCAGTTGGTTAAGTGCTTTACAATTTCAGCAGATTCCGATCGAATCAGGAATACATGGGCTGAAGACCTCGGTGTCCCTCTGTCTGAGGACCAGTGGTCAAACTGTTTGTCCAGCATTCAGAAAGGCTCAATAAACGCCAGATACAAATTAATCCAGTTTAAAGTCATTCACAGACGACATTTTTCTAAACTCAAACTTAACCGGATTTATAAATCTGTATCCCCCCTATGTGATAGATGTAACGCTGATGAAGGTTCCCTTGCACATCTATTTTGGCACTCCGCAGTCTTGAATGCTTTTTGGTGCCAGATTTTTATGTGGTTTTCAAACCAATTTAGGAAAAAAGTACCACTTGATGGCACACTGGCTATACTTGGATCTTCTGCCTCAATTGAATCCTTCTCCTGCTCACAAAAACAGATAATCACAATGTGTATGCTGTAAAGAAACTCATTCTTTTACAGTGGCGGTCTCCTTTGGCCCCGTGTTTTAAGAGGTGGCTTAACAAGATGGTGTCTGTGGCCAGGGTGGAACAGATAAGATTTGACAGGAAAGGGAAACGGGCGCGTTTTTGCACGATTTGGCAGCCATTTCAAAAATTCCTAAAAATTAATTGATCTTAATTTTATACCTCCCCCTCTGCGGGCTCCTCCCCATTTTATTTAATTGCTTATTTATTTATTATTGTTATGGGTTTTTTTTTTTTGTTTGGTTGGTTTTTTTCTCTCTAATTTTTTTTTACCTCCTCATTTATTTTTTTTCATTTATTTATTTTTCTTCATGCTTACAAGTCCACATACGCTAACTGTAGTAATTGTTTACAATTGAATCTGTATAAGTATGTTGTGTTCAGTTGTAAAAGCAAAAATAAAATATATTTTGAAAAAAGATACATTTCTGTAGTTTTACACATTTTTACAGAACAACAAGTAAATGGTAAATGGCCTGTATTTGTATAGCGCTTTAATAGTCCCTAAGGACCCCAAAGCTACATATCCAGTCATCCACCCATTCACACACTGGTGATGACAAGCTACATTGTAGCCACAGCCACCCTGGGGCGCACTGACAGAGGCGAGGCTGCCGGACACTGGCGCCACCTGGCCCTCTGACCACCACCATTAGGCAATGGGTGAAGTGTCTTGCCCAAGGACACAACGACCGAGACTGTCCAAGCCAGGGCTCGAACCGGCAACCTTCTGATTACAAGGCGAACTCCCAACTCTTGAGCCACGATCGTAAGCCTGCAGTGAGAGCGAAGTGCTCTAATAGGGTGATATGGTACTACAAGGTCATTAAGATAAGATGGGGCCTGATTATTTAAGACCTTGTATGTGAGGAGCAGGATTTTGAATTCTGGATTTAACAGGAAGCCAATGAAGGGAAGCCAAAACAGGAGAAATCTGCTCTCTCTTTCTAGTCCCTGTCAGGACTCTTGCTGCAGCATTTTGGATTAACTGAAGGCTTTTCAGGGAGTTTTTAGGACATCCTGATAATAAAGAATTACAGTAGTCCAGCCTGGAAGTAATAAATGCATGAACTAGTTTTTCAGCATCACTCTGAGACAGGATATTTCTAATTTTAGAGATGTTGCGCAAATGGAAGAAAGCAGTCTTACATATTTGTTTAATATGTGCATTGAAGGACATGTCCTGGTCAAAAATGACTCCAAGGTTCCTCACAGCATTACTGGAGGCCAAGGTAATGCCATCCAGAGTAAGAATCTGGTTAGATACCATATTTCTAAGATTTTCAGGGCCGAGTACAATAACCTCAGTTTTATCTGAATTAAGAAGCAGAAAGTTAGCGGCCATCCAGGTCTTTATGTCTTTAAGACATTCCTGCAGTTTAACTAATTGGTGTGTGTTACCTGGCTTCATGGATAGATAGAGCTGGGTGTCATCTGCATAGCAGTGAAAATTTATGCTATGTCTTCTAATGATGCTGCCTAAGGGAAGCATGTATAATGTAAACAGAATTGGTCCTAGCACTGAACCCTGTGGAACTCCATAGTTGACCTTAGTGTGTTTGAACAGTATTCTCCAGAGTGTGATTAAAGTAGTGGGTGGATTCTTTTACATTTTAAGAGAGATTAATAACTAATAACAGATTAAATGCTGTGTTGAGGCTGTCATTTTTAGCATCCCCTCTTTGGAGACAATCCCATAGGGCTTAAAATCTGGGACTTTCCACCAGTTGCTCTTAAAACTGAAGAAGCTTCTCGGATGAGAGGTGAAACATCTTCACGAAACTTCAGACGCTTTTCTTTCCTAGCTCCTTAAACTACAATGACTGAGAACCATCACAGATACATCTACATGGATGTTAAAATCACCCACAATAATTATTTTATCTGAGCTGAGCACTAAATCAGATAAAAGTCTGAGAAATCAGAGAGAAACTCTGTGTAAGGCCCAGGTGGACGATAGATGATAACAAGTAAGACTGGTTTCTGAGTTTTACAGCTGGGGTGGACGAGGCTAAGCATCAGGCTTTCAAATGAATTAAAAGTCTGTCTGGGTCTTTGGTTGATTAAGAGGGTGGTGTGAAAATCGCTGCCACACCGCCCCCTCGGCCTGTGCTTCGAGGTTTCTGGTAGTTAGAGTGACTCGGGGGTGTTGATTCATTTAAACAAACATAATCATCCTGCTACAACCAGGGGGTGAGTGAAGAAGAACCGCTCAGTGCATCATGGGCAGGCCCCAGCAACCTAGAATTATTGTAGCATAACTAAAGGAGGAGTCAGGGTCATCTGATAGAGCCCTAATTATATGCTTTATCAACATGGAAAGTTTTAAGTCTAAAAGTAGAGAGGGTGGAGGGTGGAGAAAACTTGTGTTTGGGCTGTGTGTTTTTCCCCTAGGGGTTTCTAGAACTGGGGACGGTCCAATGTTAACATTTCGGGGAACACGAAAGTTATGGTGTAGAGTGGGTAGGTGGTTGCAGCTGGAGGTCACAATTACTGGCTCTGAAAAAGAATCTGAAGATGAGCTGGAGATTGTGGACAGGATGACAAGAAATCAGCTGACATCTGGCAAGCTGGAATGAAGAGGTGACAGAATACTACTGAATGAAGCATAGACTAAACTCACTAACAGGAAAACCTGATTACCACTGAGTGGGTGAAGACAATCTGGAAATGATTAAATACCACCCACTCAATGAGGGGATGCTGATTAGGTATGAGGGGAAGAATCTCACTCCACAACTCCACTCTTTAGAAGGAAACAACATCTCCAACACATAACAAAAACAACCTAAAAATACCCTGGCCATGATAGTACCCCTCAACCCCAATGGTTGCCCCCAGGCGGCCTACCTGGTTTGCGTGGATGAGCCCTATAAAGGTCTATAAAAGGAAAGGATCCATAATGAAAGACTGACAAAATCTTTTCCAGGCCATAGCCCTCCCAGTCCTCCAGAAACTGAAGACCCGCACCCCGCTGCCAGACGTCCAGAATCTTGTGAATGGAAAAGAATTGGGACATTGTCCACCAACTGGGTGAGGTGAGGGGACTTGGTAGGAGTCACAGTACGCTGGAAGAAATGGTCTTAATCTGGGAGACATGGAACGAGGGATGGATTTTCATAGCTGCTGGTAGCTTTAAGCGGACTGCAGACAGGTTGATAATGTGCACAATTTCAAATCCTGTCCTTCGACGACAACCAGACCGACTGCATAGGACAGAGGCAGGGTCCTATGCTGATCAGCCAAGCAGAGGTTTTGTTTGGCAGACCTCCGCAGTGCAGTTTGACGCCAAAATGTGACTGCAGTGGCGCATGTGGTGATGAATTGATGGGACTGCGAGAAGAAGAAGAAAAGGTGGACGATAACCTAAAGATGCCACAAACGGTGATAGCCCATGGCAAAGGAGGTGAACATGTTGTGCGCATACTCAACCCAACTAAGTAGCTAACAGCTGATGGAACAAAGGTGCAATTGGTCAGACCCATGCCAGAATTATGCCATCTAAGCTAAACTCACTTTACCTGGTCCATTATTTCTCAAATCAACATTCCCACTACGACACAAGATGGAGGAAGAATTGTTGTGGGTGCTGATTGCTCGGGTGCAACCTGGCATCCGAGGGAGTCAGGTTTAACATTTCAGGCCCTGGGTCAATATTTCTTTTTTTTGAAGAAATGATACATTTTTGGTGATCTGTCCAAATGAGGAAAGTGTCACGGTTCTGGGTCCGCTGGACCCAGTATTTTGAGTTTATTATGTTTTGGTTTACTTTTGCATCATGGATTGTTCTTTATGTTTCTCTGGCACTTTGTGTTTCAGTTATCTTGGTGTTTTGGATTGTTTTCTCATTTTGTGATGATGGTAATGATGATTATTGTTATTAGAGTTCCATGTTTCTGTTTATTGGTATTTAGGATTTGTGTTCTCATGTTTTGTGTGGGTTTAGTTCCATGTGTCATTCTCTTTCTCTCAGTGTCAGGTCTGCGTCTTGGTGTACTGTTCTTGTTTCCTGTTTTATTGTGAGGTCTGCGTCTCATGTGAGTGTGTTCAGTTTTACTCCTGTCTCGTCTTGTTGATTATTCCCAGCTGTGTTCCCCACCTGTGTGTAATCTCCCTGTGTTTCTCTGTGTGTAATCTCCCTGTGTTTCTCTGTGTGTATTTAAGTCGCGTCCTCTGTCTTTGTAGTTGCTGGTCCGTCTGTGTATCCACCCTGCTTCATCTGTGTGTCTCCCTGCTGTCTACCGTCATCCACCTCTGCTTGCCGCCTTTCATGTTCGTGTTCAGGTTCCTCCTCCATAGTTTAGCTGTTTCCAGTATAGTTTAGTCTCCGTTTGCCATGTTTTCCCTGTGCCGTGTATTTCAATAAACCACCTTCTCACCTTTACAAAGTGCCTGCATTTGGATCCTACTTCATTATCTCTACACGGCTCTTCTCACTCGCCGTGACAGAAAGGCTGTTCTGTACCCTCCAACCAATGCTACCATTCCTCTAATGCAACTGGGAAAAGATTCAAACAGCCAAATCAGCTAGCTTATCTAAAGACCTAGTCTTTCCTCATTGGCAAGTTTGTCCTTATCACTTTACCCCAATTCTTAATCCTGTGGATATTGGACTTTTTGACCAACAGGACTCAGAAAGTTCGGGTCAACAACTCTCTCTCCGGTCTCCATTCCACCTCCACTGGCTCCCCCCAGGGCTGTGTGCTCTCCCCCCTGCTCTCCATCCTCTACACCGATGACTGCAGATCCACACAGCCCAACTGTCACCTGGTTAAATATGCTGACGACACAGTTCTCCTGTCACTGCTGTCAGGCCCCTCACAACACCACGGGCCCACTCTGCAGGAGTTTGTAGAGTGGTGTGACAGCTCCAAACTTGAATTGAACGTGAGCAAAACCAAAGAGATGGTGGTGACCTTCTCCAGTAGGCAGAGGGATCTGGCTGCTTCAGTCACCACCACCATCCATGGGAAGCCAGTGGAGGTAGTTGAGGAGTACAAATACCTGGGAACCATCTTTGACAACCTCCTGAAATTCTCTGCCAACACAGAGGAGATTCTCAGGAGGTGCCACCAACGGCTATACCTCCTTAGGAAACCCAACTCCCTTGGAGTCAGCACACCCACATTTCCCACACCCATAAACATAAACTACACTCTTCTTATACTACCAACACTTTATTCACTTACGGTTATTTATTCACTTTTCAGTCACTTTAATTTCAAAACTGTGTAATTTGTGTATATACTGTATACTCTGTGTATTTATTATCTCATTCTTATTGCCTGTTTATGCCCTGTCCTATAAAGCGCCTTGAGGCGACTGTTGTGATTTGGCGCTATATAAATAAAATTGAATTGAATTGAATTATCTTCAACATATTGCTGCTCTGTTGTATGTTAATTGCCCCTTGGGGATAAATAAAGTCTTTCCGATTCTGATTCTGATTCTGATTAAATACCACCCACTCAACAAGGGGTTGGTGATCAGAAGGCGAAGAATCCAATAACTACACGACTCCACCTCAAGGCAGACCCACTCCCAAGAAGGAAACAACAGCTCCACCACACAACTAAAAACAAACAGAAAATACCCTGGCCATGACATTATCTTTACATTTAAGAGTTATATACCAGAGAGTCTAGTACTTCTGATTTGTGGCTTTCTTTTTAAGAGTAGCCACAGGATCAAGAGCCGTACACAGTGAAGATGTAAAACTACTAACAGGATAATCAGGTTCTGTGGCAGTAGAGTTAAGGTAGCTGCTCTCCCGTGTTGGAACATGGCACTGGAGAAGATAAGGTTGAGGAATTATATCCTTAAACTTCGTTACAGCACTTTCAGTGGTGTGATGAGGTGTATTCTCCAGTACTCTGCAAATCATTGTTGTAAATTTAAACGATCAGAAATGATCAGACAAAAGAGTGATTTAGGTGAATACATTTCAATGTTCAGTTTCTATGTCATTAGTCAGAAAAAAGATCTAGAGTTGATTAAAGTGGTGGGTGGGTTCTTTTACATTTTGAGATGAGCCAGTTGACTCTAATAATAGCTAATCTCTTATTAGAGTCAACTGGCTCATGCTGTGTTGAGTCTGTCATTTTCAGTATCAATATGGATGTTCAACTCACCCACAATAATTATTTCATTTGAGCTGAGTAATTGATGAGTTAATCACTAAACTCTGAGTAAGGACAGGCTGACGATAAATAACAACAAATAAAACTATTTTTCTGTTTTCCAGTTAGGGTTGACAAGGCTAAGCATCAAGCCTTCAAATCATTTAAAACTAACCCCATATGACCCCCTATGAGCAAGCACTTTGGCGACAGTGGGAAGGAAAAACTCCTTTTTAACAGGAAAGAACCTCCAGCAGAACCAGGTTCAGGGAGGGGCGAGACACATAGTAGGGTTTTGGATAAAAGAAGGAGAGAAGCTGCAGAGAGGCATTAAAGACTGCAAGTGTGCTGGTTTACTGGTGCTTGGGGAGAGCTATGATGGCTGTTCTGCTTTGGCCTCATACTACAGGGCCGGGTCAGTTCTGGGTTTTTCAAGGGTGCCGAGCTGGGTCTGTTCACATCCCCGATTTAAACTGTTTAGCTGATATCCTTCCACTTGGTAAACAGAATGCTGGAAATATAAATTTGGATTTTATTTATTTACCAATAAATACTCGTCTTTTGAACCTGACTCTATTCAACAATTTCTGTTCTAAAAAAGTATACGAAAAAAATTCAAACTTAAAAGAAAACAATTAAGACATAAGCTACAACTATTAAATTATCTGAGAATGTTAACTGTGTATCATTTAACCAGTTTTTAAACACTTAGAATAGAACTCACTCAAAGTACTCACTGAAAATAAGAAGTAAAAAGAGCCACTTAAATCTTCTTATTTCATTTTGTATTACCTTGGTGATCTAATGTCCATCCACTTATTTTCATTTATGATGGTGGATTAAATCATTAGATCGCTTTTGCTTTATAAGACCATGTTTTACTTTGATTCAGGAGTCTCCTGCAGGCTTTGAGTAACGTTCTCATAGTAATGAATGTAGGGAATTAACTGTCTCTGTCCTCATCAACGTGATTTCTGAGAAGATCATTTGTGAGTATGTTTGGGGTCTGGGGGTGCATTTTAATGTCACCATCTTGGCTAATGAAACCAGTGAAGGATAGGTCTGACCTGGAATTTGAGGACACTATGTTACTGTGGCAACCTGTCAATCATAAAGCAGCCATTGATAAATAAGTACTTAAGAAGATGTTAGACTCCTTACCAAAACCATGAATTCATCAGTAAATACTGAGGTAATACATGAAATGAACAGTGTGATACTTTTCTGATCAAAGTCCGACAGTTATGCTCCCTGATGGCACGAGGCCCTTCTACAGCTTCAAGTGTGTGTCTGCAGAATCTACTTTATCAGTTCAGCACAATAACATCATAAATGTTTCTCACTGACTTCTCTTTTGGTTTACTGTTAACACAATATTAACAACGTTAACAACTTTTTTGCAAAAAAAACAAAAAATGTCAAAAGACAAAGTTTTTATAGATTTTGCTAAAAAAAAAAAAAGGTAAAACAGAGAATAACACAAGTTTCCTCCCAGCAAAACAATCTCAAATCCATTGTTGGATTGTGGTGGAGACTGGAGTCACAGAAACTGTCTGCACTGATGATTATTAGTGTAACCATCGTGTTTCTCTATAGCTAGTGGCCAACAGGCTTTGTATACGTCTATCAAACACACATCCATCCCCTTTGCCCTCCTCCTGGTTGTACCTGTGTTCTGCTGCTGCCATGCTGGAAGCCCATCAGTCCAAACAACACTCAGCGCTCTTCTGTTCTTCTGTTTGTCACTTCACCTGGTCTCCTTCTCCATCTAGGAGTCTTAGTTTGTGTCTTAGTTTGTGTGTATGACAGAGAGTGTTGGTCTGTGTGTGCTCTACTGGAAGGCCAGTAGGAACATGAGAACTACATTGATGATTATCAGCAACATCATGATGAGGAACACCACCACCTTCTGGGTCTCTGGGGGGAGGTTGCAGCGCAGCATAGTGTTAAAGAATCCCATCCTCTGCCTGCTCCACCTCCCTGAACCACTGCCACGAGCCATCAGTTCCCTAGTTTCTTCCTCTTCCTCCTCAGCACCACCTCCCCTCCCCCGTCTTCTCTCCCTCAACACCAAGCCTCCACACCACACCGCGTCGCCTCGTCCTCCTTCTCGACTATCGATGTCAGTATCCTCTCGGGCTGCTTTCTTCCTCCGCTCAGCTCCAGCGGTGTCCTCCTCTGTTTTTCCTGCCACTTTGCTAATTTGCCAGCGTTGCCCCGGCCTGCCTGTGGAGGCTGGGTGCCTACCTGTGTCAGCGTCTGTGTAAAGCTTTGGGAAGATATCTGTGTATTACGTGCTGAGTATGGACCCCCCCCCCCCCCCTCCTCCTCCTCCTCCTCTTTTACTCCCTTTCTTTTCTTTGAGGAAAAAGCACCTCCCCTCCTCCTCTCTCTGTCTTCTTTGTATCCACCAGTTCTGTCTTTTTTCCTTTTGGCTCTTCTTTCTTTTAGTCAGGATATCAGGATGAAAGACAGCCAGTGGGTTGCTGCACCTCTCCGATACGTGATCATGGCTCGTCCTTTTTTCCGTCTGTCCGCTTGTTTTCCAGAGCGTTCTTTTCTATAGTCTACATAAACTCATTTTTTTCTACCTCTCAAAACAATTTGCCATTTGGCGCTGGCTTGTTGTATCTGTGCTCATCTTTTCTCTCCATTAAGAGCTCCTTCTAAAATGGTGCTCAGTGCTCTGCCTGGAGCTGTGCTACCTCAGCCATCTATCTAACTACTAGGATCAACCTTGTTTCCTTTATTCTCCCCTTCCTTCCCTTCCCTTTTATATTGTGCCCACCCTTGCATAGGGTGGCAGCCAATCAGAATGCAGAGTGTGTCAGCATATCCTAGATACCACAGTAGTTGAGGCAAGCACATTGCAACCCATTGGAGGGCAGCAAAGAGGGGGGCAGGGTATTTGGCAGAAAAGGACGGAGGAGGGGGTATAGTGAAGACTGATCAGGAGAGAACTGGTGCGTGTGTGTGCACATGTACAGGGCATCATGTTGAATCCTGCAGTAATAGATATAATAGCAAAGCAACATGAGTTAAAGGACCTGTATGAAATGTGATCAGAAGAATTATTAGAATAATCATTATTAAGATGACAACATTTCTTTCACAATGATTCAGTGTTTGTGGTACTGGGCACCAATGGCACCCCTACTGAAAACCAAATCTTTTACTCTATAGTTGCTTTCCCAAATTTCCTGAAACAAAAATGCCTGGTTTATATTGAAGACAGAGTTCAGGAGTGGGACCAGAGCTTCCACTCAATAACGCCGATCTCCTCTACACATTTCTTCCTAATTTCTGTTTCACACTCTCCTCTACTAATCCCATCTATCAGGCATAGGAGCTGCGACCTATTATATTTATGTGACCCATGGGAGGTAGCCATTTCAATAGGATGGAGCTGTAGGCATACAGTCAGTTCTCAAGGAGTTAATGTTCATACAAACTAAGATTAAACATGTAACGGTAGCACCTAAAAGCAATTAAAAGCTTTACTTTATTAAATACGTTTAAAACTATAAATTAAAATTAAAAGTGTATGTGGGAGGCAGGATAAGCGCTGCGGGGAACCTGTGAAAAGCTAATCAACGTTTGACACACGTTAAAAGAGACGGCAACTCGCACTGAACACCAACTGGGCAAAACATAAAAAGAAAAATCTTGAGTGCCGTCTCACTCAAGCTCACTGCGGTGCACGCAAAAGTGGAAAGAAAAAAAAAATCAGTTTCCATGCAGCGCCTTCACTGTCTGCAACGATATAAAAAAGTAAACCACTCTAAAATACAATCAATACCTGCACTGGTGCCTACTGATACAGTGAAATAAAACAAACAAACAGAACAACATCGACAGCCGCAGCCGTCACAATAAGCTTCAGCTCTTCACTGTCGAGTTACACCAGTCTAAAACACATTAAAATAAACACTGGTGCATCAGGACCTCGGCCCTGCAGCCAGAAATCCACCCAGGCAAATGTAAATGAAAACAGGACATCACTTACACTGAACAGTCGACCACAGCAGGAATATCCCTCCCACCTGGCTTCATATGTATTGTTCAGTTACCTGTTCACAAGTTCGAGTCACAAACTAATTATAAGTATCGGCAAGTGGTGGCAGAGTCCAATACACGTTTCTCCGCAGGAATAAAACAATGTTTTCCTCCTACAAAGGCACATATAACTTTAACCTTCCGCCAAATCACCAAAACCCAAGCGGACAATTTTTGGGTTTCCTACCGCTCTAACAGAAGGCTATGGGACCCACATCAAGCTGTCATAAAAAGTTAAAAGTGGCAAATAGCACAGCTTGGACCAGGCCCTCACACAGCTCCAGGTTCACTCGAGAGAATGACTAATTGTCTGCACCAGTGCTTAGAAAAAGGGACAAAAACCAGCCCCGAATACCAGGGGCAGGTCCCAGTCTCAGGTCTCACCTGTCACATTTAGTATCATTAGCATCACTGAACTATCAATCAACCTTACACATCCATTACTACTATGGATATTTTTTCATGTATTTTCATTGTCAGTAAGTCAACGTAACAAAAAATGAAATATTCCCAGACTTTCTTGATTGCCTCTAACAACAGTTTGCAGATGGGGAGGATGCAGGATGGATTCTGCACACAGTTCCTAATGATGGGATGTTTTTATCTTGCTCCTGAATGCCTAATCCATTGCAGTGCTTTCATCTAGGTCCGGTTTCGGCAAGGAGAAAAAACAGTCATGAGAGAACTGGGGTCAAGAGCAGGGTGTTCAAGTCACATCGTGGTATTCATTCTCCATTCTTTCATAATATTATGTAATGGAACACAACAAGGCAGTGTAATTAACAATTGGTTCCTGCAGCAATAATAAAGAGTAGGGATGGTTAGCCAGCTCACTATAACTAGCTAAACAGCATACATGTGAAACTGGATTCTACATCATGTCCAAATCAACATTAGTCATTCTGTGGTAGAGGGCGTGTCTAAACACTGTTTAGGCTTTTGTTAGTTCACATACAACACAAAAACAAGATACACTCAGATGTGAACAACAGACTGCTCAAAGCCATGTATTTAATGGCCATGGGTGTCAGCAGTGGTTTGGGATCATTCATGCTGAGCACTTTTAAAACAAATGGATGAAATGCCAAGTAGGTGCTGCATATTGTTGTAAAGACCAACTTGAAATTTGATATACAGTACTGTGAAAAATTGTTTCCCCCCTTCTGATTTCTTTATTTAATGATCTGAAACACGTAAGTGTGATAAACATGCAAAAAACAAACTTTAATATTAGAGAAAGACAATGCAAATAAATACAAAATGCAGTTTTTGAACAATGATTTCATTTATCAAGAGAAAAACACTATTGTATTCTGGCACTCAGCTGAAAATGTAATTGCCCCTTTATAAATCATGTATTAACTGTGATTAACAAGAGTTTTTGGATAGCTGAGCTCAATTTTACTACCCACACCCATGGCTAATTACTGTCACATCTGTTAAATCAAGACACCACTTCAATAGTACCTGTCCGACAACGTGAATTTGGCTGCAACATCAACACATCATGCCACAATTTAGAGAATCAAAGTCATTGATATCTATCACTCTGGAAATGGTTACAAAGGTATTCTAAGGCTCTGGGACTTCAGAGAACCACAGTGATTATCCACAAATGGAGAAAACTTGGAACAGTGGTGAACCACATGAGTGGCTGGCCTATCAAGTGCATATCAATGACTCATCCAGGAGGCTACAAAAGAACAACATTTAAACTGTAGACCTGTCACTGCTCGTCTTTCAACAATAAGAAACAGGCTGGACAAAAATGGCATCCATGTACGACTTCCAAGGAAAAATAAACACTCCTGACCAAAAAGAACATAAAGACTCAGCTCACTTTTGCCAGAAAACACCTTGATGGTCCCCAATGGTTCCTCTGGGTTCTATTCCACAAACAATTTTATTTACATTACATGCTTCCCTTAGGCAGCATCATCAGAAGACATAGCATAAATTTTCACTGCTGTGCTGATGACACGCAGCTCTATCTATCTATGAAGCCAGGTAACACACACCAATTAGTTAAACTGCAGGAATGTCTTAAAGACATAAAGACCTGGATGGCCGCTAACTTTCTGCTTCTTAATTCAGATCAAACTGAGGTTATTGTACTCGGCCCTGAAAATCTTAGAAATATGGTATCTAAGCAGATTCTTACTCTGGATGGCATTACCTTGGCCTCCAGTAACACTGTGAGGAACCTTGGATCAGGATATGTCCTTGAATGCACATATTAAACAAATAAGTAGGACTGCTGTCTTGTTTTTGTGCAATATCGCTAAAATTTGAAATATCCTGTCTCAGAGTAATAATGAAAAACAAGTTCATGTATTGATTGTATACATGAATGGGAAGCAGTGCCTGTGAAGGTTTACTGTGTGGCAGACAAAAACTGGACCCAAAGTGCAGGTTTAGGAGAACAAATATAGCAGTTAGGAGCAAAAACCCCAAATGACTAAGAGGGACACAGCTAGAAGGAAGAATGGGACAAAGAACAAGAGAAGATTGAGATGATGTATACACACACTTAGACTAAAGACCAGCAAAATAAAACAGGAAGTAACAAAATGACAAACTGATCACATGTGTACTTGATGGAGAGACAGAATATGACAAATAAACAAGGAATAGAATGGGAACACAAAAGGGTTTAATAAGCAATCAACTGAAACAGCCAGGGAACTGAAAGCATGATATACAACAAAAGGACCTTGTACAGAGAGTGCAGAATTATTAGGCAAATGAGTATTTTGTCCACATCATCCTCTTCATGCATGTTGTCTTACTCCAAGCTGCATAGGCTCGAAAGCCTACTACCAATTAAGCATATTAGGTGATGTGCATCTCTGTAATGAGAAGGGGTGTGGTCTAATGACATCAACACCCTATATCAGGTGTGCATAATTATTAGGCAACTTCCTTTCCTTTGGCAAAATGGGTCAAAAGAAGGACTTGACAGGCTCAGAAAAGTCAAAAATAGTGAGATATCTTGCAGAGGGATGCAGCAGTCTTAAAATTGCAAAGCTTCTGAAGCGTGATCATCGAACAATCAAGCGTTTCATTCAAAATAGTCAACAGGGTCGCAAGAAGCGTGTGGAAAAACCAAGGCGCAAAGTAACTGCCCATGAACTGAGAAAAGTCAAGCGTGCAGCTGCCAAGATGCCACTTGCCACCAGTTTGGCCATATTTCAGAGCTGCAACATCACTGGAGTGCCCAAAAGCACAAGGTGTGGAATACTCAGAGACATGGCCAAGGTAAGAAAGGCTGAAAGACGACCACCACTGAACAAGACACACAAGCTGAAACGTCAAGACTGGGCCAAGAAATCTCTCAAGACTGATTTTTCTAAGGTTTTATGGACTGATGAAATGAGAGTGAGTCTTGATGGGCCAGATGGATGGGCCCGTGGCTGGATTGGTAAAGGGCAGAGAGCTCCAGTCCGACTCAGACGCCAGCAAGGTGGAGGTGGAGTACTGGTTTGGGCTGGTATCATCAAAGATGAGCTTGTGGGGCCTTTTCGGGTTGAGGATGGAGTCAAGCTCAACTCCCAGTCCTACTGCCAGTTTCTGGAAGACACCTTCTTCAAGCAGTGGTACAGGAAGAAGTCTGCATCCTTCAAGAAAAACATGATTTTCATGCAGGGACAATGCTCCATCACACGCGTCCAAGTACTCCACAGCGTGGCTGGCAAGAAAGGGTATAAAAGAAGAAAAACTAATGACATGGCCTCCTTGTTCACCTGATCTGAACCCCATTGAGAACCTGTGGTCCATCATCAAATGTGAGATTTACAAGGAGGGAAAACAGTACACCTCTCTGAACAGTGTCTGGGAGGCTGTGGTTGCTGCTGCACGCAATGTTGATGGTGAACAGATCAAAACACTGACAGAATCCATGGATGGCAGGCTTCTGAGTGTCCTTGCAAAGAAAGGTGGCTATATTGGTCGCTGATTTGTTTTTGTTTTGTTTTTGAATGTCAGAAATGTATATTTGTGAATGTGGAGATGTTATATTGGTTTCACTGGTAAAAATAAATAATTGAAATGGGTATATATTTGTTTTTTGTTAAGTTGCCTAATAATTATGCACAGTAATAGTCACCTGCACACACAGATATCCCCCTAAAATAGCTAAAACTAAAAACAAACTAAAAACTACTTCCAAAAACATTCAGCTTTGATATTAATGAGTTTTTTGGGTTCATTGAGAACATGGTTGTTGTTCAATAATAAAATTATTCCTCAAAAATACAACTGGCCTAATAATTCTGCACTCCCTGTATAATGTACATACTTGCCAACCTTGAGACCTCAGAATTAGGGAGACATTCAAAAGGTTGGGGGGGGGTATACATATACATACACATACACAAAAAATGTGAATTTTACAGTGTTTATTTATTTAAAATTATTTATTTAAAGTAAGTTAAATGTCACCGTTATGGCTGGGCTGTCCAGATTCAAAGGCTGCATCCACCTGAGGACCCGGCCTTTGTGGTCTAATTGGGCCGGGTCCTCAGAAAGCCGGGTAGGCCGGAAGTGAGTGACTGTGACGATCTAGCCTTCAGAATTACGTCACCGCTCTCTCGGTGGAGTGAAACTCGGCCGTCTGCTCCTTGCTATCTAAATTATAACAGGACGCTGGCGTAAATTCTCGATCATCTCACACTTTTGTTTAATCAGTTTTCTGTTTGACGTTTAGTCAGCTGTGTGAAAACCCCGGAAGGAACTCTCCCGAGGGATTAATAAAGTTTTATTTAATCTAATCTAATAACTTTAATCTCAGCCAAACCGATTTACTCAGGAACAAATAAAACACTGAAAAAAGTCAAACAATAACATTTTTAGGTTATCTAAGTGACTTATATATCATGTTTAACCTGAGGAGCGAAAGAATTCTGGCATATGGTTTTTCATTTTTGTTTCATTTTTGTTGTCCGGGTGGAAATTTGGGAGAATGGTGGCTCTGGGAGATTTTGGGGTAACCCCTTCTCCCGGAAAAATCGGGAGGGTTGGCATGTATGATAATGTATAGGATTAAACCCATAACCATGAAGAAACAGCTTACAGAGTTTAGAGAGCTTAGTTATGCTACAAGAGGCTAAAAGACGCGTGTGTAGATTTTTCATCAATTAGTAGATTTTGGCTTTTTGCTGGGTTGACTGAGTGAAATGCTGTATTAGATAAATATAACATCCTGGTTCACTTACACCCTGGTTTTTTATCACAGTTGTCAAAGCAATCACCCACAGCCACATGTAGAATTTCTGGAGTGAAATGGTGACCTGAAAAACTTTATTTGTGGATGTGTATACACAACTCAAAATCAGGACTCATGTAAGCTTTTATGTCAAATATCTTTTTACATCTGTTTTCCCTCCAAGTTGGTCAAATTCATAACTTTTATAGACCCTAACATTCAACACATGAAAAGAAACTTAAGCATTTTCTTTTTCCTAACACTCTCTGACTTGGCAGGCTATCCCCCTGCTGACATGACTCTTACTACTCCAGGGTCAGGTTTATGTCACACTGTAGTCCTCTGCCGAGGATGAACTCTTTTTGTTTTTAGTTTGGTATCATCCACACCCTACATTTGGTCAAGGACATCTATCTTTCACACGGATCAATTGAGAGTACATATATAATTCTTCTGACCTTGGTGGTCACAACATGGTGCTAGAAATTACAGTCCCATGTTGCTTACCTCATTGATAGCGAGTTGCTCTCCTCCGCCTCCTCCTGGGTGTCCATAACGATGTCCAGATCCTCGAAATTCATCATAGAGGAGGTCCTCTTCACTGCTCAGGTCATCCCCAAACCCTGACTTTTCTAATGTGCCATCAGGAGCGACTGTAGCTGAGTCAGGAAAAGAAAGAAAAAGAAACAGATATCTTCACAGGTGTTTGTAATTTGATTGCATTAGATTTATAATCAAGTATATCTTTGCATTTTTATGCCAGTTTTCGAAACACTAAAATATAAAATACTGTACAGGTGCCTGGGATTAAAGTAATGCACAGATGACAGGCAGACATTTCATAGGTTAAGCAGCCCAGTGTAATGTTATGTGAGAGTTAAGTATTTTAGCATCTCCTAGTGGTCAGCTTGGAAACTGCGGTCAGGTGACTGTGGCTTTGCTTGAATTCCTTCCTATTGGATGTTTAGGGTCACATGAGCAGGGTAATACAGGAAGCCATTTTAGTACTGGGAATTGCACAGTGAGGTGTACCACTAGTCTCTGTTTAATCCTTCAGCATCCACCTGTGAGAAGGGCAAGCTGTGTCTTTCCACAGATTCTGGAAAGGCCCTGGAAGAATGTCCACTAGTGAAGACAAAAATGTAAACAGCCCTTTACTTTACTTCCATGTCTGAGTCATCATTCAACGCTTTCATTGCCTACTGCATATGTTTAGCTGTCTGTCAATTCGTGTAGAGCCACGCACGCACGAGACAGAATATTCAGTAAGTCCAACACATGCCGGCTGCCGGCTGCACAATCAGCTGGCAAAGTAGTTGTTCACAAGATGCAACCAGGGATATTTCATCCGCTAATCATTCTCTCTTTCCCCAAACAGTTCACAGCATAACAGGGTACTACATCACAACACGAACATACCTGCCTTACTTACTGAAACCCTGACATCAAGTGTTAGCAGGAAAATGTTTAAAAATCTCCACCCCACACTCTTCTTCACTTACATATGGGCTTCACCTTCATTCCTCACTTCTAATATGAAGAAAACCAAGTTCAAGTTGGCTTTTATTATCACTTCAGCTATATACAGTTGTACACAGTGAGGCGAAACAGCGTTCCTCCAGGGCCAAGGTGCTACATGCAACATAAATTTACAACATAAATTAACAGAAAATTACTAAACTAGCTAGCTCGAGACAGGGCAGACTGACCTAGCATAAATTACAACATAAATTAACAAAAACTAACTATCTAACTAAAACTAACTATTCTAACTAGGTAAGTAGTGCAAAGATGTTTTTAGAAACCGTAAACATACTTGGTATGTAGGTAGTGCAGGAACAGTAAACATAAAAATTATTGTGCAAAAAAGAGCATTTTCAGATTGATGTGTAAGTCCAGTCTCAATGCTTTGAGGTAGTTGAGTTGAGCTGAGTGATAGAGTGTGTGTGTGTGTGTGTGTGTGTGTATCAGTCCAGTTCCTTTTTGTTGAGGAGACGGATGGCTTGTGGAAAGAAGCTGTTGCACAGTCTGGATGTGTGTGCCCTAATGCTTTGGTACCTTTTTCCAGATGGCAGGAGTGTGAAGAGTGTGTGAGAGGGGTGTGTCCAATCAGCCACAATGCTGGTGGCTTTGCGGATGCAGCGTGTGGTGTAGATGTCCTTAATAGAGGGGAGAGAGACCCCGATGATCTTCTCTGCTGTTCCCACTATCCGCTGTAGGGTCTTGCGGTCCGATATGGCACAGTTCCCAAACCAGACAGTGATGCAGCTGCTCAGGATGCTCTCGATAGTTCCTCTATAGAAGGTGGTCAGGATCGGTGGTGGAAGCTGGGCCTTTCTCAGTCTTCTCAGGAAGAAGAGACGCTGTTGGGCTTTCTTTTGCAGGAAGCTGGTGTTGAGGGACCATCCGAGGTCTTTCTCCAGGTGAACGCCCAGGAATTTGGTGCTGTCAACAATCTCCACAGAGGAGCCGTTGATGCTCAGCGGTGAGTGGTCGCCTCGTGTCCTCCTAAAGTCAACAACCATCTCTTTTGTCTTGTCAACATTCAGAGACAGGTTGTTGTCTTTACACCAGTCCGTTAGCCTCTGCACTTCCTCTCTGTACGCTGACTCGTCGTTCTTGCTAATGAGACCCACCACGGTCGTGTCATCAGCGAACTTAATGATGTGATTTGAACTGTGTGTTGCTACACAGTCATGAGTCAGCAGTGTGAACAGCAGAGGACTGAGCACACAGCCTTGTGGGGCCGCAGTGCTCAGTGTGGTGGTGCTGGAGGAGCAGTTCCCGATCCGTACTGACTGAGGCCTTCCAGTCAGAAAGTCCAGGATCCAGTTGCAGAGGGAGGTGTTCAGGCCTAACAGGCTCAGCTTTCCGATCAGTTGTTGGGGGATGATCGTGTTGAATGCTGAGCTGAAATCTATGTACAGCATTCGAACATGTGTGTCCTTCTTGTCCAAGTGTGTGAGGGCAAGATGGAGTGCAGTGGAGATGGCGTCATCCGTTGAGCGGTTATGGCGGTATGCAAATTGCAGTGGGTCCAGTGAGGGGGGAAGCAGGGTCTTGATGTGTCTCATGACGAGCCGCTCGAAGCACTTCATGATGGTGGGTGTAAGTGCAACAGGACGGTAGTCGTTGAGACAGGACACAGAAGACTTCTTGGGCACGGGGACGATGGTGGTGGCCTTGAAGCACGTGGGAACGACGGCACTGCTCAGAGAGATGTTGAAGATGTCGGTGAGAACATCTGCCAGCTGTTCAGCACATTCCCTGAGCACTCTGCCTGGGATGTTGTCTGGACCAGCAGCTTTACGTGGGTTGACTCTGCATAGAGTTTTCCTCACCTCAGCTGTAGTGAGACACAGCACCTGGTCGTTCGGAGGAGGGGTGGACTTCCTCGCCGCCACGTCGTTCTGCCTGTCGAACCGAGCGTAGAAGTTGTTCAGCGCATCTGGAAGGGAGCCGTCACCATCACAGGCAGGTGTTGTCGTCCTGTAGTTGGTGATGGCTTGTAAGCCCTGCCACATGCGCCGTGTGTCGCCGCTGTCCTTGAAGTGGTTGTGGATTCTCTGGGCGTGTGCACGCTTCGCCTCTCTGATGGCCCGAGAAAGTTCGGCCCTAGCTCTGCTAAGCGCCACCTTATCTCCCGCTTTGAAGGCAGAGTCTCTGGTCCTCAGAAGTGCACGCACTTCCGCAGTAATCCACGGTTTCTGATTGGGTCGTGAGATGATGGTCTTGGAGACAGTGACGTCATCGGTGCATTTGTTGATGTAGCTGGACACTGATGACGTGTACTCCTCCAAGTCAGTGAAGTCGCCGTAGGTTGCAGCCTCCCTAAACATGTTCCAGTCAGTGCTCTCAAAACAGTCCTGAAGAGCAGAGGTGGCTCCTGCTGGCCAGGTTTTCACCTGCTTCAGAACCGGTTTTGATCGCCTGACGAGTGGTCTGTATGCTGGGATTAGCATAACAGAGATGTGGTCTGAGTAGCCAAGGTGGGGGCGGGGCTCTGCCCGATATGCGCCGGGGATGTTTGTGTAAACAAGATCCAGCGTGTTTTCCCCTCTCGTTGCAAAGTCCACATACTGATGGAATCTGGGAAGCACTGACTTGAGATTTGCATGGTTGAAATCTCCAGCAACAATGAACAGTCCATCCGGGTGTGTGTTTTGCAGTTCACTGATGTTTGTATACAGTTCCCCTAACGCTTCCTTAGCATTAGCGCTAGGTGGAATGTACACTCCGATAATGAAAACAGTGGTGAATTCCCGTGGTAAATAAAAAGGTCTGCATCTAACAGTCACAAACTCCAGTCAGTCAAAATAAAAAGTCTGTTGTCTCTTTCTCAGAGTTCCTTTTTTAAAAACGTGATTCCTTAACATAAAACATCACTGTTGCATCCTGGGACAGCAAATGTGATCCCCTTAAACCGATTTTTTGTTTCACTGTCCTTATGTTCCACTGAGTTACTGCTTGTAAATCTACTTACTGCTACCAACCAACCAACCCGCTGATTGAAAGTTCTGCACTGGCACAGGATGGCACTAAAATATTCTAAAAACTTGATTTCTTAAATCCACACACAAAGTTACATCCATGTCCAGTTTCTGAGAGCAGGACTCTGTGATGTAAATAAGCCTGTAAAGTGTTTCATGTCCTCTTCAAGAACAGCAGTTTAATAACAGCAAAAGTCTCTTTTTCATTCTTTATCACTGGAAACTAAAGAATTTGGGATTTTAAACATTCATGCACAGATTTGATTTCTTTTGTAATTTTTTGGTGATATTTTGAATAATTGAAAAAGGGTTAAACTAGATTAACTAAATAAACTAAATAAACTACCACATCAGCTTTAAAAATAAAATCAAAACAAGTCTGATCTATATCTGTAGTGCTGTGTGTGGGTTTAAATAAATATCAGGTGTTAACATCACATGACTGTTTTAAGCTGCATTTTGTTCATCTAAATCTTCAAAGTACTATTAAAGAAAGTGAAATGAAAAGAGTGAATATATACCTGCTCATAGTCACGTACTCTGGCCTCACCCCTGTATTGTAAGTATAATACTTTACTCGGTCCATTTAGTCCTCTTTAACCACAGCCTACTATGACTATTGGTGGTCATTCTGGTCTGTGACATCAGCACCTTGAGTGCTCAGGTAGAGTAACAAAGCACTACATAAGAACCAATCCACTGACCATGACACACACAGCATTTAGCTCTTATTTGAACCAGCTGTTGTCTTTCTTTTTCATTATTCTACCTCCCATCCATCCTTTGTGAACACCTAGCTGACGAGCTAAAAATACTTATGCTGTCACACCTCATCATAGGCGTCACCCTTGGTTGCCTTGCCAACAGCTCTGTCTCCTTGGTGACAAGTCACTGTGGAGACAGGGAGAGATGGCCATAAAGAAAGAGGCTCTACCCCCCACCCGTCCAAACACACACACACACACACACACACACACACACACACACACACCTCAGTCAAAGTGGGGGGAAAGTCATTACAGAATTTAGTTATTAAAATGTGATTTTCTTTGGTACCTTTGTTTCTTACTGACACTGACACACACTTATCTATGGTACAAGGCAAAGCACACCAAACTACTTCTCTATTAGGATTACAGCAGCATCATACACATTATGTAACGCTACATAATGCAACACCACTATCACTGCCAACATCAAGAAGAGACATTGCAGGTGTTGCTCTGATGGGGGCAGTGTAGGACACCCTGACCGGTGATGCAGTAGAGAGACAAGAGAGCTCCAGGTATTAGCTGGCCTTTATGTGCACAGAGCTCCTGCAGTCTGACTAACAGAAGCATGGAGGGAGAGAAAGGAGGGACAAAATATTGCTTTGCAATGCTAAGTAATACACTCACCATCCATCCATTCTCTGCCACTTATCCATATAAGGATACCTCTGATGCCTGTACTGTACATAACAGTAGAGTGCAAGATGCTAGCAGGCAGTGCATAGAATGCTATAGCCAGGTTGCTGGCATAATATACAGGAACATTTGTGCAGAGCATGGCCTGGAAGTCATAAGCTCAGATACGCCCTGGGAAAAATAATTGTTTATTCTGGATTAAAAACAATCATATATAAAACATTCATTGTCAAATTTATAAAGTATAAATAAGTGATTAAGAAAGCATTTTCATGTACCTTTATTTACATATATATATATATATATATATATATATATGTGTGTGTATATATATATATATATATATATATATATATATATACATACATACAATATATATATAGAGAGAGGAGATTTGGGAATGTGTATGTCAGGAATAACTGCTGGAAATTTTATAGTCATTGATTTAAAGATTCCAAGGAAATGATAAATGATTTGGGATTGTCGTGACAGAAAACCACCTGTTAATCTGATCACCTCTTTACCCCAAAGATTATCATTGAATGAGAAGAAGAAGGAGACCATAGAGTACTTCTTTCACTTCAGCAGACTTTACCTGGATTGAAACTATCTCTCTTACTACCTGTACTATTTAGTAGTAAAAGTGTTCATTGGAGGTCATCTTGTCTGTTTCAGCTCACTGACCGGCCCTTCAGGCGGTCCTCAGTCCAGACCACCACCTTCTTCACCAATGTTCCTCGTCATCTCACCACCCTTACCTAAACCAGTCTTAGCTGGTTCTAGCCCCCCTGCTGGTCTGCGCTGGCTCAGCCACCACCTTCCATACCCTAAACATGTGACAGTCACCTTTCTCTCTCCATAGATGCTCGAGTCAGCTCGCTTTCCTGACCCAGTATTGTTTCATTCCTTTTCCTCTGTAAATAAACCTTTTACCTTGGCGTGTGTGTGTCTCAGTGATCTGCTGCTTGTACTGGAGCCTTTCCAGTTGCCACTGGTTTTTACAACATTCTTATGAGACTACTCACTAGACCTTCATCACCTTCCTCTGCACTGACCCCTGACCTAGCCCACTGTTCCCTCCTCACCCACTTTATCGCTATTTTAAAACAGCTATAGCAGCAAGACTTTCTTACACACTGTAAACTGTTTGGATCCAAACTGTGCTTCCAGCTCTCAGCATTTCAACACAAAGTCGAGCAATGTCATATTACCAGATGGGAGACTTCTTCGGCACTGGGATGATTGTGGCTGATTTTAGACAGGATGGGATGGCTGCCTGATCCAGTGAGAGGTTGAAGAGTCTGGTGAAGATGAGGGTGAGCTGGTGGGCACATGCTCTTAGTACCTTGCCAGGTACTCCGTCTGGACCAGCCGCCTTCCTGGGGTTCACTGCTAGGAGCACACGTCTGACATCGTGCTCCGTTACAGTGAGTGGAGCGGTGCAGGAACCAGGTGAGGATGAGGATGGGAGCAGGGCTGAGGCAGGTGAGTGTTGCTGTTGTGGTGTTTCAAAGCGGGCAAAGAAGCTGTTTATTTCCTCTGCCAGCTGCGCACTCAGGTTGAGAGCAGTGTTAACTTGATGGATGTGCATGGGTGCGTAACTTATCAGCTGTGTGGGCTGAGTTTTGTGGGAGCTGGGGTGTTGTCCTTGGAATTTTGGTACAGGGTTGAATTCCATAAGTTTAAGGTTTTCCGATTTGGTTTTCAGTTTTTGTTCCTTCTGCTGAAACCATCACTTGCTCTCAGAGTTACACCAGGATAAAAAAGACTGATGTTTGGATGTCAGAGTTTTCATGATCACGGCTCTTTGGTTTATTTGGGGCCACTCACTCAGAGAAACAGCTCTAATCAAACAGACATGTTCTGGTTTGTCAGATTATTCCATGAAGTAGAAATGACTTCTGCATAATTTGAAGTTACACTCTGTTAGAAATTCAACATGCTGTCATAAAGTTTGCAATGTCTTAACACCAGTTTTAGTAACATACTCTGCTTGTGTGTTATTTTACATGGTTAAGAGGTGAAACTATGCAAATGTAAAATGGCAGCTGAACAACAAGCAGGAAAAAGAGAAAAGCTAAAACCCTTGATTCGTCATAAAGTTTGGGAAAACACAAAGATGATTTTTTTTATTTTTTTTATTTTCTGTCAATGATTCCTGGAATACAGTTTGCATGTGTTAAAATACAAGTAAACTGTAGTAAAACTGCTGTTAAGACATGCAACATATTTAACAAATTGTGTTATTAAAGTGTTTTTTTATTTGTTGTTTGTCAGGGTTCAGACGGTTCCTGCGTGGTTTATTCCCTATATTCACAATGAGGGGACATATAATAATGATGATGATGATGATGATGATGCTTTGACTGAACAATAACAAGAAACAATAAAGAAAATATATAAAACATGTATCTGTTTGTATAGTCGCTCATTAAGACCAGGATGAACACTAATGACTGTTTGTTCTCACCTACCTGTCATAACTATGTAACTAACTAAATGCTGCAGGTTGGACACTTACTGGCAGGACACATCGGCCCACCTGTTGTTGCATTTGGAGTGTCTCTTTCACAATGCAAAACTTTTGAACCAGAGTATTAAAAAGGTGATATACTAAGCACCAGACTTCTTGAGTAAACAGGGATCACTTTGATTGGTAATTTATTTGGAACTCATACATGGCGAGAATCACCAGTAGTTTTATGCACAGTGCCAAAGTTTCGTGGGTCTCTCCTACAGCAGTGTTTACTGACCTTATTAATCACTTGAATTGTTTAAAATAAAGTGCCATATATTTTTGGCAGAATCTATAACATGTCTGCTTTCAGCGTCCGACAGCATGTCCATATGCGTGCCGTCGGGTGAACGGGGGCCCCGTACTTTGTTTTACATCTTTTTGCAGAATCTGTTTACCTTCTCTTTAATTGTTTGCTGTTTTAGCTTGTGGTTAGTTTGACGGTTGTTGAAATAGTTTCTAAGTATATGTTTTTAACCTGTGTAATAGTCATGCTGCTGATATTTACAGATAATTACAACTGCAATAATAAATAATTAAGCTATGTAGTAATGTAATAATAATGTAATAAGCAATTCACTGATTAATTGTACAGACACTAGTGGACATTACAGGCTTTGGTGTCCTGTGTAACCTCCACATCTGCTACATTGTAGCTGTACAAGACAGTCGGCCCTCTCTATGGCCTTACTGCCTGACAGAGGCCATAGAGAGGCATGACAGCCTTTTCAGGGAGGTAGAAAATAATCCATCATTACTGTTACAAAATCTCAAACCTAAAATAACTGTAAACATTACATCTGAAACTAGTGCTGGGTGATAAAATGACCACAATATTTTCTTTATCACAACATATCATCTACCTCCACCGCACCCTATACCCAACATTTTCCTGTTTGTGGTGAAAACAGACATTGATGATAAATATAAATGTGATCATAAAAACAACACATGTGGCCATGCAGTGCACAAGCTTGGTACAACACCAACAAAACAGCCAGTAACAGTGGACATGTGGCCTGTTCTTGAGGAAATGTCGTAAACATTATCAGTGTGGTCTTGAGACAGAAAAAAATGTCAGCCAACCAGGATCTCTTATTGAGACAATTACTGAGGAAGAGATAATACCATGGCCCTGCGACAGACTGGCGACCTGTCCAGGGTGTACCCCGCCTCTCACCCTATGACATCTGGGATAGGCTCCAGCGCCCCCTGCGACCCTGAAAAGAATAAGCGGAAGCGAATGGATGGATGGATGGGAGATAATACCAAAGAAAGGTTGGTATCAAAACTACTTTTCTCACCAACGCCTCATCCCTTCAGTGGATGATCTGAGACTACGGGCAACACATGTAACATTGTCAGGGACACCTGTATCCTCATTACAGAGACTATGCTCCTGTCTTCTGTTCTGGCAAATGGTAAAATGACTGGTTTTTATTAAGCGTTACTCTACCTCTGCAAATAGGTTAGAAGGCTACACAGTATCACACCATGACAAAACTGGCTCTGGTAAGAGTAAGCGGGGCTGTCTGTGTGTCTAGCAATAAAAAACGTTGTACTAAGTCAGTGACGACAACAAGCTACTGCTCCAGGGACTGCCTGATAGTTAAATGTGGGCCTTCATTGGCTTCCTGTTAAATCCAGAATTCAAAATCCTGCTCCTCACATACAAGGTCTTAAATAATCAGGCCCCATCTTATCTTAATGACCTTGTAGTACCATATCACCCTATTAGAGCACTTCGCTCTCACACTGCAGGCCTACTTGTTGTTCCTAGAGTATTTAAAAGTAGAATGGGAGGCAGAGCCTTCAGTTTTCAGGCCCCTCTTCTGTGGAACCAGCTTCCAGTTTGCATTCAGGAGACAGACACTATCTCTACTTTCAAGATTAGGCTTCAAACTTTCCTTTTTGCTAAAGCATATAGTTAGGGCTGGACCAGGTGACCCTGAATCCTCCCTTAGTTATGCTGCAATAGACGTAGGCTGCCGGGGATTCCCATGATGCATTGAGTGTTTCCTTTCCAGTCACCTTTCTCACTCACTATGTGTTAATAGACCTCTCTGCATCGAATCATATCTGTTATTAATCTCTGTCTCTCTTCCACAGCATGTCTTTATCCTGTCTTCCTTCTCTCACCCCAACCGGTCGCAGCAGATGGCCCCGCCCCTCCCTGAGCCTGGTTCTGCCAGAGGTTTCTTCGTGTTAAAAGGGAGTTTTTCATTCCCACTGTCGTCAAAGTGCTTGCTCATAGGGGGTCATATGATTGTTGGGGTTTTCTCTGTGTGTATTATTGTAGGGTCTAAGGTGCAATATAAAGCGCCTTGAGGCGACTGTTGTTATGATTTGGTGCTGTATAAATAAAATTGAATTGAATAACTGTGATTAAACACATTTTTTTGAAGTGGAAAAGTTCACTTATACTAAACACACTCAGGCCGTAGCAGACCTGAAGCAGACCTGCTGAATCACTTAAATAGAACCTGTCTGACAAAGTGAAGCAGGCTAAGAGATCTCAAAATGTAACACATCATGCCACGATCTACAGAAACACCTAAGAAACAAAGTCACTGATATCTGCCAGTCTGGAAAAGGTTACAAAACTATTTCTAAGGTTTTGGCACGCCAGGAAACTGTGGTGGAAGCCATTATCCACAAATGGAGAAAATTTTGAAATAGTGAAGTTTTCCAGGAGTGACCGTCCTACCAAAATTCCTCCAAGAGTACAAGAGGTCACAAAAGAAAAAACAACATTATAGAACAGAAGGCTTCACATGTCTCAGGTCATAAGTTCATAATTCACCAATAAGAACAGGACTGGGCAAAAGTGGCATCGATGGGAGAGTTCAAGGAGAAAACCGCTGCTGACAAGGAAAGAACACAATGGCTTGTTTCACATTTTCCAAAAACCATTCTGATGATCCCCAAGACTCTTGTGAAAATATTCTGTGGACTGACCAGACAAAAGCTGAATTTTTGGAAGGTTTGAGTCCCTTTACATGTGGCATAAAATAACACAACATTTCTGAAAAAGAACAGCACAGTAACAGTAAAATATGGTGGTGGTTTTGCTACCTAAAGACCTGGATGAGTGTAGTAAATGGAACCCTGCTGTCTTCCTAAACTTACTGAAGGAGAATGTCCGGCTTTCTGTTCACGACCTCGAGATGAAGCGTAATTGGGTTCTGCAGCAGGACAATGATCCAAACACATCTGAATGGCTTAAGAAAAAGAAAATGAAGACTTTGGAGTGGCCTAGTCAAAGTTCTGACTTTGATTGAAATGCTAACTGTTGAAAAAAGCAGTTCATGCTCAAAAACGCTCCAATGGGGCTGAATTACAATGATTTTGCAAAGATGAGTCGGCCAAAATTCCTCCCCAGCGCTGTAAAAGACTCACTGCCAGTTATCGCAAACTCTTGAAAGCAGCTGTTGCTGCTAAGGGTGGACACTTTTTTACGCAGGGCCATGTAGGTTTGGACTCTCTCGTGGCTTGCATTTTTAATTTCTCTTTGCTCTTTGCGCTGATTGGAACCTGATGAATGTAAAAACAAAGATTTTTTTTTTTTTTTACCTGATTTTTGTTTCTGAGAAAAATGAGATCCACATATGAGGACATTTGTTTTAAATTTTGATAGAAGAGTGGCAGTATAATGCTTTCATAAGTGGATATCAGGCCCTTGTAGAGCAAAACTTTGTATTTTGGTCTAGACAACCCAAAATATGATGTCCACATATGTGGACACCAGGTCCTAAACACCCTCATTTAGAAACTGCATTTTGTGTTTACTTGTGTTATTTTTGCCTAATATTTACATTTATTTTGATGATCTGAAACATTTAAGTGTAACAAACACAAAAAATAGGAAATCGGGAAGGGGAAAAACACTTTTTTTACATCACTTTTTTCCTTTTTATGATTATTAACTATCTAGATATTATGATATTTTTATAATAATAACCTAGTATAACTATAGTATTTACATTGTGGATATAAAACATAAGTGGTATGGCTTTCTGTTTTTAGGTTTAAGGTTGCTGGCATGAAAATGCTGATTTCAGGGAGTTACTTTGCGTACTTCAAAGCAGTAGAAATGCATATTCAATGCATTGTATAATCAGAGCATCTAATGCAGTTTCTATGCATTATATAACTACAATTGGAATATGTTTCAGCAAACAGGTAAAAAAAAAACTTCTGTCAGTGTCCAAATATATGTGGCCTTCCAGCTGGCACCACTGTCACCAGCACGCCAGTTTAGGCACTGTGGTAACACTGGCAGAGGACCATCTTATGGCTCAGCCGAGGGAGCTGCTGGGGCCCCAAGTAGGAGGCTCCAGGTCACTGCCCTGGATGGCAGAGCAATGGCTGCTGTCTCTACTAACACTGTCTACTCTGCTGTAGCTACAGACACTGCACCTGACCCGCATGGACAGAGTGAAACTGGTGGACCAACTGGCAATTCCAAAAGTGTCTTTGTGACCACTACCTTTAATGGGGGCCTCGTTGGAGCGCATCAGCGTGGACTTTATCAGGCCATTTTAGCGGAGTGCACAGGAATATCAGTTTATTTTAGCTCTAGTCGATTATGCAACACAAAATCCCAAGGCAATACAATAAATACAAGTGTATTTACTGGAAAACTGGTGACGTGTTCAATATTTAGTTACCTGCTGTACAAGAACAAAACAGGGTCTACACATAAGTATGTTATAGACTTACGTTAGTATATATTTTAGCAGATCAAAAACAAGTACCTTACATACATTTCAACCTTACATTTATTCTGTTATGATATTTTTCTTTATGTGCTTTACAGGTAGAAATTCACTACTGGGGGCACATGTGAACCTAGCCCTAACTGTGGTCCTAATCTTAGGTCTAAATAGCTAGTGAAAGTTAAGAGACAAGAAAACCTTGAGAATAACAGTTAAATAAGGGGACACCAGGCTACATTAAGTTCCCTGTGAAGAAAAAAATAAATAACAATGTAATAAACTTTACAGAACAAAGTCTACACAGTGCCTTGCTGTTTCACATAAATGAAGGGAAACAAAACTCTGACAAAGACTTCCATGCTTTGACCAACTGAAGTAAAACGGAGTGGCAGGATAAAAGGGAGAGACAAAGGATGGAAGGGGGGAGGTGCAGTATGTACAAGGAAGTGCCAGGCTGAGCTGTTTGCTGGCTTTGTGCTTTCTGCTATACATAAACAGTAGAAAGTGTATAATGTGCAAGGACACAAACCACTGATATTAAACTGAATGTGACTGACACACACACACATCAGTAGATCATTTAAATACCTCAAGATTCAATGTCTATAGCCAGGCACAGTGATGAGGGTTGACTTTGGTTTGCTCCACAGACTTTGGTTAGCTTAGGGACAAAAATCTGCTAACGTAGGGAGTTACAGACTATATAATGCACTCATTCTGAGCACTCAAAGCACGTTACACAACTTGCCTCATTCACACATTCACATCTGCACTTTTTTTTCTCAGCTTTTTCTGTGCAAGTGCTTTCTAACTAACATTTACATGCATTCATACTCTGATGGATGCATTACAGAGCAACTTGGGGAGAGTATTTTACCCAAGGAAATTTGGCATGCAGACCGGAACAGCCAGGGATGGAGTCACCAAGCTTGATGATCTGCTCTACCTCCTGACCTACAGCTGACCCAAGAAGGCTTTCGACCTTGACTTTTTCTGAACTGACTCAGAAGAAAACCAGTCCACCTGCAGCTCCTCTGCTGCACAGCAGAACAACGAACATGGTATCTTGGCTGGTTGGTGCGGCGGCAGTGGCACCCTGAGTCAATGACAGGCTCTACAGCTCATTCTCACGAGAAACCGTGGATGTCCAGCACATCATCATCATCCTGGTGATCGTCTAGTTCAGCTGAAGCTGGCTAGCATGCTTGCTTAGTTCTAGTTCACCCTCTTCTAACCCATCAACCTACTTCATATGGTCAGCCCAGTCAGATGCAGGTACATCAACTTGCCTTCGGATTCAGACAAACCCAAGTTCCTACACTTAGAAAGGAAATCGTCATGCTGCACTACAGCTATGTTTCCCAGCAATTTCTCCACAAATGTCACCCATCTTTCTAGGGTCTTGTGCTGGAGCTGACGACAAAATGCACAGGCTTCAGGCACAGTCAATGCTCTCCTAGTGTGGACGATACCCAGGTAAATGGGACATGCCTCATTCTGGTCATGCTGTGGACTGCTGGTGACAGGGACATCCATGAGATTTCTGTTTGCTTAAGTTTGGCACTCATACAAAACCACAAACACTGTACAAGAAAAGCTGTAAAGAATTAGCACTCAGCAGGCAGCCCAAATACCAGCTGAGTGGTGGTGCCTCAGTTGGTCCCACTAACAGTGGCAGTTAAGCTAACTGAGGGGTGACTGTGATGACACAGGTGCATAATTTGGTTGAATGAACCCTGGTGCTACCGCCTGCCACTGTTTTCTGTGGACTTATTTTAATTCTAATATTGTATTACTTAAGTGTCTTTTCATATATTTGAGAATAGTTTCTATACATCATCAATTGCCATCAGATTTCTGATAGTTTTTATTGCATTTTTATTCTGTTACTGTCACCATACCTTCAACAACTGGAAACTTCTACAATCTAATGATGCAAACTGGCAGAGCATTCCCGTGGAGTTTGCTGGCACTGGTTGCCATCTTCCACCCAGTACACAACAGCCAAGGTTCTTCAGCTTCATTCTTCTGAACTGTGACGCCCACAAGTGTATGGTCACAATTATAATTTTTTTTGTGAATTGTTTTGATGTAAAAGACCTGATTTTATGGTGGTATGGCACTTTTCATTTAGAGTTATGGACAATGTAATTGCGTGGTATTGCCACAAGGGGGGGAGAGCGCTGACTGCGATAGGTCGTTGCAACGCTTCTGTGCCTCAGACGAGGAAGAGCCTGCAGACTGAACGCAACTGATGTCTCCCGTCTCTGCTTTTCTGTTAAAAATACAGGTTAGTAGTTCAAGTTTGCTCACGGCAATGTACATATAAAGGCAAGAAACCTTTTTCTGTCTTTGGTTAAAGACCGCAAATGTTGTGAGAGAGTGTGTTTTCACCAACTGAGAGTATGCTAACTATATCGCCATTTGTAATGGAAGCCGCCATTTCACTCGTAGTCTAAATAGGCAGCTGGTCTTATTACCTGTTTTATTTTGTGACAAATGCAGCTCTTAGACACTTCTTTTATCCTGACATTATTTGAAGTTATAGTTGATTAGAACCTACCCAGTTCTTATGTGTCAAATGTAAATAGTCTGATGTATACTGTTTGTGGATGACTGTGAACTGTTTGTGAGCAATGATAGAGTATTTGTGTTTATTGGTTACTAATGTAATATATTGTTTGAATCTGTTAAAGTATAAAGAATATATAATGGTATATAAGCGGGTTAATTGCAGTGTTAATCGTACTGCACAGAAATGTTTTTGATGCTGAACAGCAGTAAAATTTGGTTGCAGATTTAATGTAAATAAGGACACTCATACAATGATTATTTTGTAAGTTTATTCTTGCGAGAGTGCAAGGTAACCAAAAGGGTTTGACCCATGGACTTAATTGAATGTGTTTCTGTTGTTAAAAGAGAGATGTGTGTCTAAATGAAGAGAAAAGTAATTGTTTAATTCTGTTAATAAATCAGACGAGGAAGAGCCTGCAGACTGAACGCAACTGATGTCTCCCGTCTCTGCTTTTCTGTTAAAAATACAGTTTCAAAACAGGCCCATCGAAGGCCTGTAACAGAACCATCATCAGCACTGCATAATCACTTGGATATTTTATGTCATCCCAGTCAGAAATACACTCACTGAGGATCTCGATGGAACTTCACCTATCATGATCATAATCCAATACAATAATTCTGGTCTATTTTCCTTTGATCCCCACATAGATCTGGTTAGAATGTTAACAAGTGTCTCGGCTGACCCTACCTGGTCGGCTGATGCCACAATTGGGATAAAGAAACTCTCCTTCAGGTTATTTAATGTCAATCCTCTCACCAATAAGGGTTTCTACTGTGTGATCTCCTGGCCAGTCATTAAGTTTGATTTTCTTTGTTTGACTGAGACTTGACAGCAACCCATTGACATGTCGTAGCTAAATCAAACTGTTCCTCCTTGGTTAGTTTACACCAGGGGTCTGCAACCTTTAACACCCAAAGAGCCACTTGAACCCGGTTTCCACGCAAAAGAAAACACTGGGAGCCACAAATATTTTTTGACATCTAAAATTAAGATAACACTGTATATGTTGTTTTTTACCTTTATGCTTTGTGTGAACAACTAAAGTGTGTTGCTTATGAAGTGCTACAGAGAAAATTACATTTTATTTATGTAATTAACACATTTTGAACTCTTAAAGAAATATGACAAAAAGGAAAGACACTCAGTTGAAGGTCTCATAAATGAATTTAAAAGCTGAACTAAAATGATCCATGTAGCAAAGAAAAACTGTTGTGAGCCCCCACCCTTATATCGCCTTTGGGCTTTTGGAACGTAGCGGAGCCTTGACCTGAATTTTAAAAAATAATTGGAAAAAAATCACTATGCTACTAAAAAAATGAAAAATAAATATTTGCAAAATTCTGCATATATATTTATTTTACCTGGTTAATGTGTGTGGCGGGGCGTGGTCTGCAGTGCTGCTGCATGGGAGTCAGACACACCTGGTGGCACCCGCAATCGCGCCTCGCTGCCTTAAAGTCTGTGCTCTCTCTGCTGTTGTTGGTGTGTTGTCGGGCTGTGAGCTGAAAAGCTACAGCCGGCTGTATGCGTACAGCAACCGTGTGTGAAAAGTGGTCAATAAAGAGATGCTGAAAAGCATGTTCATGCAAACATCGTCGGGTCTGCCGTGATGTGTTTACCATGGGACTTCTGCTCCTGAACCTGCAGATCTGCAGATCGGGGCTGTACGAAGTCAGTTTCATCTTTACGCAGGACTGTAAGCTGTCGTCTGTGAGGCGTGAGCGGTGTTTGTTTTTAACATAGTTCACGGTGGAGAACAGCTGCTGACATAATGTGGATCCGAAGATCCATAATTGGCCTACCTGGGGTTGAAAGTCTCGATAAATGCACGGCGTTTGGCGGGTACACCGGCTTCCGCGAGTGTGACGCTTATTTTGAGCGACGAAAAATAATAGAATATAATTTTATTTTTATATTTCAATATCACAATAATCTTCCAATTTAGAACTACAAGTTAAAAAAGAACTAAACACAAATAAAACACACTTTAGCTAAATACTTTTATTTATTTATTTTATTTTTTATTAATTTATTTTCCCAAACCACGCAGAGCTGCAGTATAAGCATGCGGCTCCGGACCCACAGGTTGCCGACCCCTGGTTTTTACACCGATCAGCCCCACGCATTTGGACATGGTCGCAGTCATGTGGTAGTTTACAACAAGAAATGGAAAGAATCATATAAAACTATTCTTCTGTATACGTTACTTGAGTCCATCGTTTTACAAATCAATGGGCCAACTTTTGCTATATATATATATATACTCTACATGTCAGAGTATCCTTGGGCAAGATACTCAATCCTGAGTTGCCCCCACTGCATTAATTGGAGTGCAAGTACGTGAATGTTACGTCAAAAGCACTTAGGCATTGAAAACACATGCACTTATATGAAGGTGCACGTGAATGGGTGAATGAGGCTAATAATAAAGTGTTTTGAGTGCTCAGATTAGAAAAACACTATACAAGTACCAGCACATCTAACATTCAGGTAGATAAACTTCTGAGTAGGCCCACTGAGGCGTGATAATAGGTTGAGTTGAGAAGAATGGTGTACCACCTTTGACAGCTGGTAGTATGGTCATGCTTAGGTCTTTATTCAAGGATGTGATAGCCTCCTTTCCTAAATGGTGAGGTTGGAAGGAAGTATTTCTACACTGGAGAGAGGCTGCAGTTGTGATCTACTACGGTCCACAATGGGCAGCTGTTGTGGAGATTTGGCTAGTTTAGCATTTTGCTAGAACATCCTCTTCTAGTTTGGTGAAGTCCCTATCTTCACCCACTTATCCTGGAGGTATAAGTGGGTGACTGTTCAGAGTACCCGGCCTTCTTGGAGTCACTGGGTGGGGTGCTTGAGGGTGCTCCACCTGGGGACTCTGTTGTCCTACTGGGAGACTTCAACGCTCACCTGGGCAACGACAGTGAGACTTGGAGGGGCGTGACTTGGAGGAACGGCTTCCCAGATCTGAACCCAAGCGTTGTTCTGTTACTGGACTTCTGGGCAAACCACAATTTGTCTATAAGGAACACCATGTTTGAATATGAAGGTGTCCATAAGGACACTCTAGGCCTCAGTCATCAGATCTGGGACCATATGTTCTGGACACGTGATTGAAGAGAGGGGTTGAGCTGCCAACTGATCACCACATGGTGGTGAGTTGGATCAGGTGGTGGGAGAGGATACTGTACAGACCTGGTGCACCTAAACGTACAGTGAGGGTACACTGAGAATGCACCGGTCCACGAGATCTTCAATGCCCACCTCCAGCAGAGCTTCAACAGCATTCAGAATGGGGACATTGAGTCTGAATAGACCATGTTCAGCACCTCCTTGTCAAAGCCACTGCATTGAGCTGCGGCTGCAAGGTGGTTGGTGCCTGTCGTGATGGTAACCCCCGAACCAAATGGTGGACACCAGAGGTAAAGGGAGCCACCAGGAGTCCTATCAGGCCTGGGTAGCCTGTGGGACTTCAGAGGCAGCTGATAGGTACCGACTGTATGACTGTATACAGTTGGTATCAGACTGTAGTCGGACTGTGTGAATTGTGAATAGTAGACCCAAATGCAGACACAAAAGAACGTAGAACAAAACTTGATATTAACAAAAGGCTAGCCGTTTAATAAGGCTGATTTAAAAAAGGTGCAAACAACAGGCAAGGCAAACTGATGCAAAACTAAATATTAACCTAAACTGGGAGAACTAAAAAACAACATGAAGAATCCTGACATGAACCTAAACAAACCTGGACATGAAACCTGGAAACATGGCAAGAAACAACAGATGACCTAACAAGGAATGTATGAAAACAAACAGATTAAATACACACAGGAGGTGATCAGGGGAAGTAGAAACACACAGGGAAACAGCTGACACAAATGAACATAACGACATCACAGGGGAAGAGTAAAACTAAACACACTGAACAAAGAAAAACAGGAAACAAAACAGAGTCCCAAGAACACAGTTCAGGGGACCGACCCGAATGTTGGCAGCACAAGAGTCCATAACTAAAGAGGTCCGGAGGTTGGCCATGTGGAAAGAGTAAGCGATTACACTGTTCAGGTGGCCACCCACGATGGATAAGTTCCTCAGCTGACAGCCTGGAAAGTGGCCAGCAACGGTGTGCTGGACATGGACGAGCAGGCCGCACTGGACGTGGACAACAACAACCCTCAGGCGGCTTGGCAGGCGGTCGATGGCAGCGTAAACGTGCACAGAAATGCTCTGGTGCCGAGAAGTAGGTATAGGTGCGGAGGTCGACTGTGTCTTGGTGGGCCTCACCTCAGGGACCAGCATGGGTGGCAGAGCAGACCGGACACCAGCCACTCCCATGCGAGGAGGAGTGTATAAGAAGGCTGGGTCACAGCTGCTCTGACCATGGGAGCTGGAACAGGCACCGGCAAAGGCTGGGCAACTGCTGTCTCCACCCGAGGAGCTGGAACTGGTGCAGGGACCAGCAGAGCCTCAGCCGGCCTGGAAACCAGAGCAGATATTGCATGTCTTGTGGGGGATAGGGGACCCTCCTGCCAGAGATGCTTGGAAAGTCAGGCTTGACTCATGACTCTTGACTCATTGGCTCACTTCTCTCAAATCAAATACAGTGGTTTGAATTTTAGTGTTTTAACCTTCATAAAAGTGAAAAAGTAAAAATGAATTAATTGAATACATCTTTTTAAAGCTTGGCTATTTTTTTATCACTCTGCAAAAGTCCTGCTCTGATCACATGAATATAAACATTTGTGTTTTTGACCCAAGAACACACACTACCACACAAAACAGACAGCAGTCAGCTTATGTCAGTGGACGATGACACATTAGTTCAGGAGTGTGACCAGGAGCATCCTTCTCACTTTTTTGTTAAGTTTTATGGGGTTGTGTAAGTAAGTAAGTAAGTAAAGTTTATTTATATAGCACCTTTCACAGACATGTGTCACAAAGTGCTTTACAAGGTAAAAACACAATACAGTCATAAATACATGATAAAAACCCCGGTCTTTTTGAAATAAAAATGTCTTTAGCTGCTTTTTGAAGGTCTCCACTGAGTCCAAACACCGTAGAAATGGGGGAAGTGCATTCCACAGTCTGGGTGCAACAGCTTGGAAGGATCGGTCCCCTCGGGTTTTAAAACGAGTGTGGGGGACCACTAAAAGGTTTTGGCTTGATGACCTCAGGTTATGAGTGGAGGTATGTGTACGAATCAAATCGGCAATATGGGGGGGGGGCCTGTCCCTGTAATGCTCTAAAAGTTAAAACTAGAATTTTAAAATGGAACCTAAATCTGATTGGTAGCCAGTGCAGCAACTTTAAAACAGGGGTCATATGAGCTCCCTTGTTCGAGCGGGTCAGTAGCCTCGCTGCAGAGTTTTGAACAACCTGTAGACGAGCTAGCCCTTTCTTGTTTAGACAAGTAAACAGGCTGTTACAGTAGTCAAGTCTTGTAGAGATAAAAGCATGTATTATCATTTCGAGTTCACTTGTTCACATGATGCATCTAAGTTTAGAAATGTTCCTCAAGTGAAAAAAGCAGGTTCTTACTATCTGATTTAAATGTCCCTCCAAAGAAAAAGCTTCATCAAAAATAACACCCAGGTTTCTAAGGTTATGTTTCTGTGAAGAACCGAAGTCACCCAGTCGCCGTTTAATATCAGGTATTGCACTGCCTGGTGCAATAATCAAAGTCTCTGTTTTGGCCGGGTTTAGCTGTAAGCAATTATTGTTCAACCATTGTTTAATGTTGGTTAAACAGTCAATCAGATTGGAGAGCTTATGAGCTTCAGCAGGCTTAAAAGAATAATATAGCTGAATATCGTCAGCAAAAAGATGATAAGATACTTCAGGAAACTGCTGTATTATCTGGCTTAAAGGAAGAATGTATATTAAAAACAGAATAGGTCCCAGCACAGAGCCCCGAGGAACTCCACACAACAACTCTGTAGATTCCGACATGATCTGGTTTGCAGACACACTAAAACTCCTTTCAGATATATAAGATGAAAACCAGTCTAGAACAGAGCCAGACATCCCAACCAGGTCTCTCAGTCTGTTTATCAGGATAGTTGGTTGACTGTATCAAAGGCTGAGGTAAGGTCTAACAAGACTAGGACTGTGTATTCTCCGGAGTCTGCTGACATCATAATATCATTGGTAACTTTCAGTAGTGCTGTCTCAGTGGAATGCAATTTACAGAACCCAGATTGGAAACGGTCATAGATGTTATATTTCTCCAAGTATGCCGTAAGGCGGACAGCTACTGCCTTCTCAAGGAGTTTTGACATAAATGGGAGTTTGGAGATAGGTCTTAAATTTTGAAGTAGTGTTGGGTCCAGGTTGGGTTTTTTGAGCCTTGGTTCCACAATGGCATGTTTAAAAAAGCTGGGGAACACCCCAGTCTGAAGAGAAACATTAAAAAGGTTCACAACCCAAGGACCAATGATGTCAAAAGCATTGATGAAAAACTTAGTGGGGATAATGTCTGAGGGGCTTGAGGATGGCTTCATTTTGTCCACCAGGGCTGCTATTTCATCATATGTTACAGTTGTAAAAGTCGACCAGGAGTGCAAAGGGAGTGCCTGACTCGGAGAACAAGAAAGCTTTGGGGAAATTTTAGCATTGATTTCTTTAATCTTGTCAACAAAAAATCGGAGGAGTTTATTACTATCTACTTTAGAGTGTCCATATAAAGGTACCACATCTGGGGAGACAATAGCTGTGTCCCAAAACGTCGGCTGCATCCTCCGGAGGCCGCATTTGAAGGCCGATTACGTCACAGCCAGGCGACGAAGGCTGTCCCAATTCGTCGACTCCTTCAAATGCGGCCGACAAATGCGTCCTTCATTTCCCCGAATTTGAAGGATGGGTTGGGTGTGTCCTTCGTGGCCCACCATATCCCAGAATTCATAGCGCAGCCCAGTCAAATTTCAGCTGCCAACAATGGCGGCCGCTACTAAGTTTTAAAATTAGTCTTATTAATCTTTCTGGGTCACAAAATAAACGTTTAACATATTTTCAGGCGAGAAAGTAGCTGTGTAAACTTCAAATATCAGCTTGGTTTATCAAGACATCGCATATTTGCAAAAGTGTGCCAACGTTTTCTGAGACGTCTGTTACCCACCAGCTCGATAGCAAACCGGGGGATTCAATGGTCACACAGCCGGCGAGAGCAGCGGACTCCCGGCTTCATCGTTTTCAGACCCCCGCTTTTTCACTACTCAGGTTAAACATGATATATAAGTCACTCGGATAACTTAAAAATGTAATTGTTTTCCTTTTTCGGTGTTTTATTTGTTCCGGAGTAAATCGGTTTGGCTGAGATCAAAGTTATTAGATTATTAGATTATTAATCCATCGGGTAGGTTCAATGATATCCATTATTTCACCGAGGGGGAGAAAGCGGTAAGGGCGGGGAGAAGTGGTAAGGGCGGGAACAGCTGGTGACACAAATGTGAAGGCTAGACCGTCCCATTTCACAAGCCTCGCACTTCCGGCCTTCTCGGTCTTCGAAGGACGCGGCCCACATAGACCGCGAAGGCCGGGTCCTCCGAAGGATGCAGCCGACGTTTTGGGACACAGCAAATAGCACTGACTTTGTCAAAAAGAAACTTGGGATTTCTCTTGTTTTTTGATTATGAGTCTAGAAAAATCTTCAGATCTAACAGTTTTCACCGTGTCATTTAAGGAGAGCATGAGATCTTGAAGATGGAGCCTGTGTACTTCAAGTTTGGTTTTCTTCCATAGTCATTCCGTTTTGCGGCATATTCTCCTTAAGTTTTAATAGGTGCCACTTGATCCAAGATGGATGTGCATTCCCTATAAAAGGACTGAAAGAGAGTATTTACATTATTTCCAGTAAAAAGTAAAGAACTGTCAAATATAATGGAGAACCTCTCAGCAGTAGTCTCAGTTATTATGCGTCTATGAGTTTTTAACTTCACAGGCGTTTGTTTAGAGCTAAAACTGAGTCCAACAAAGATACAGTTATGATCACTCAGATGTACATCCTCAGCAAACACACTGCCAATGTTGAGGCCCAAGGAAAAGACAAGGTCCAAGGTATGGCCTTTTAAATGGGTTGGACCAGAAACATGTTGGACAAAGTTAAAAGACTCAGATATAGATAAAAGTTCAGCTGCAGAGTTAGATGAGGCATCATCAATATGAATGTTAAAATCCCCAAGAATTAAAACTTTCTCCAGCTTGATAATAGAAGATAAGAAGTCCAGGGCCAGGAGGGCGATAGACTAAAACACAATAAAAGATGTTCGTAGAGCCCACCTTAATTGTTTGTGACTCAAAAGAAGAATAGTTTTCAGTTTGTGTCCAACAGTTGGACACAATGGAGGAAAACACATAAAGTGTATCTATTTACAATTGGGCAGAACTAAAAACTAAAAATACCAGCTGTGCAGACATACAGACCTACCCAAAGAGAAGATTTTGAAAGTGAAAATCTGTTATTTTTTTTTAATGAGCAGAGTCACAGAACACCTTGTAAATCCTACACCTATTACATGATTAAACGTGTAAAATGAAAAGCAAGCAACTGAATATGGCATGTCATAAAAAACACTTTCGTGTCTTTGACTGTACCAGTTAAAAATAACATATTAAATAGCAGACAACTTAAGTTTATATAGCTATGCTAAAGCTATACTATAGCTATAACTACATTAATGGTAATTAGCCATAGCAGACACGTACTTTTGGAGAGACTGATTCATTTAATCAGCAACTAAATGGGCTCAACCAGATCTCATGGAGAAAAGTAAGACTCGGTTAAAATAGCTACTGAATATATGCTGTTTACATTATCTATATCACATTCTACTGTAATGTAAATGTGAGTTTGGTCGCCCCGACCATCTGAAGTAATAACAGAATAGGTAACAAATGAACAAAACTAAGAAGACTGATGCATTTATCTCTTTGTGTCCACTGTCCCCTCATCATTCTCTAAGATAAGTAACTTCAGAATAAGTAGTGCACAAAAAGACCTCAGGCTAAATGGCTGTTTTAATGTTGACCTATTTCCCAGAAAGCACCATGCCTCCCATTTTTGTGATGGATGCTTTTAGACATCCTTTCCCCTTCCCCTCACTTGCTCATGGATGAGAACAGTTGCCAGTGTGTGCTTGGATGCTACAGTGTGCCACACTGTTGCCACCTGGCATTACTTTAATTCACAGGGACACAAAAGAAGAGAATGAGTGCAAAGATCGGACAAAGACTTGTTTGCACACAACCTCTGTTCTGGCATTTTAAGAGATTTTATTTTCATTGGGGTAGTAAAGCACAGGGTACGTACAAGAAGAAAACAGGTCAGATTGGTAAAAGTGGTTTAGAGTTAGGCATCAGAATATATTCCAACCAGGTATGAAAAGTAAGGTTTAGGTCAGGGCTTTGTGTCTCTGGTTTGGAGGACCCTTGACACAAGTGGGAAAAAAACCTCAAAACTGCAGTATAAATTCTAATTTGGGATTTAAAGAGTCACAAAGGTTTAATTTTGTGTCAGCACTTTGTGCATGGCCCTTTCAACAATACAAAGCCCATAAAGAAACTGAGGGCATAGAGCTCTGTCCTCAGTCCTTTCTAGCAACTCTAGTATAAACACTTACTATGAGCTAAATCATCCTTTGGTCTGTGGATAGCATTACTTTGGCCTCCAAGGAAGCTCTGAGTCATTTTTGACCATGAATTCAATGCCAATAAATCTCTAGAAGCTGCTGCTTTAATTTGCACATGTTAATCATGTTAAAGTTGACTGATGTTGAATAACTGATCTTTGCTTTACTTCTAAGCTGGGATATTGTATTTCCTTACTGACATTTTGTCCTAAAAGTTGATCCATGAAAAGCATCCAGTTGATCTGAAACACCACAGCAAGAGTATTAATACAAACTAGGAAGAGCGATTATAATTCTCACGTACCCAGGGAGAAATATCACTTCAAAATCCCTCTATTCACATACAAAGCCCTCAACGGTGAGTTTTCGCCAAAGGGCATCACCCTAGAGACAACTTTCAATATTTCGCCATTAAAGATTAAATTGCTGTAACTCAAAGATACATTGTCTATGTCAGTCATATCCTAAATCCAACAGGAAGTCAGTCATTTTGAATTTAATGTGTAATTTTGGCAGCATTTTTCACCAATTTCAGGAACGAACTCCTCCTAGAGCTTTTGAGTTTTCATCAAAAGACGTAGTCGTGGCAGCCCACCAAACTTAGATGGATAGATGTGTCCAGCATGAGTCTGGAGACATCTATGTGCAAATATTAGGTCACACTTATGGGGCCAAATACTGGCAATAGGAATTCACAGTAGCGTATAATCATCATCCAATCCACATGAAGCTTAGCTGAGGGAGGATCCAGAGTCACCTGATCTAACTATATACTTTATCACAAAGAAATGTTTTAATCCTAATTTCAAAAGTAGTAAGGGTGTCTGTCTCCTTAATCCAAACTGGAAGGCTGTCCAGAATCAATTCTATTCTGGATTTAACAGGCAGCCAAGAAGGAGGAGCCAATTTCTCCTGAAATATGCTCTCTCTTTCTAGTGTCTTGCTGCAGCAATTTGCGAAAGCAATCAACTGAAGTCTTTTCAGGGAGTTTTTAGGGCATTCTGATTATAATGACTTACAGTATTCCAGCCTAGAAGTAATACATACGTGTACCATTTTTTAGCATCACTGTTTGAAAGGCCATTTTTCATTTTAGAGATATTACTTAAGTAGAAGAAAGTCTTATATGTTTGTTTAACATGTGCATTGAAGGACATATCCAGGTCAAAAATGACTCTTACCTGGCTTCATGGACAGATAGAGCTGCGTATCATCTGCATAGCAGTGAAAATGTATGCTATGTCTTCTAATGATGCTGCCTAAGGGAAGCATGTATAATGTAAACAGAATTGGTCCTAGCACTGAACCCTGTGGAACACCATAATTGACCTTAGTGTGTGAAGAGGACTCTCCATTTACATGTACAAATTGGAGTCTATTAGATAGATATGATACAAACCACTGCAGTGCAGTACCTGTAATACCTACAGCATGTTCTAATTGCTCTAATAGGATATTATGGTCAACAGTATCGAACGCAGCACTGAGGTCTAGCAGGACAAGCACAGAGATGAGTCCACTGTCAGAGGCCATAAGAAGATCATTTGTAACCTTCACTAAAGCTGTTTCTGTGCTGTGATGAGCTCTGAAACCTGACTGAAACGCTTCAAATAAGCCATTCCTCTGCAGATGATCTGTTAGCTGTTTGACAACTACTCTTTCAAGGATGTTTGATATGAAAGGAAGGTTGGAGATTGGCCTATAATTAGCTAAGACAGCTGGGTCTAGAGATGCTTTTTAAGTAAAGGTTTAACTACAGCCACCTTGAAGGCCTGTGGTACATAGCCGATTATTAGAGATAGGTTGATCATATTTAAGATTGAAGCATTAATTAATGGCAGGACTTCTTTGAGCAGTTTTGTAGGAATGGGGTCTAAAAGACACGTTGATGGTTTGGAGGAAGTAATTATTGAAGTTAACTCAGAAAGATCAATTGGAGAAAACGAGTCTAACTTAACATCGATGGTATTAAAAGTAGCTGTAGATAATATTACATCTGTGATGTAATATTATCTGATGATTTTGAGTAATTTTTTCTCTAATGTTTAAAGTGTTATTTGTGAAGAAGTTCATGAAGTCATTACTAGTTAACGTTAAAGGGATTGTTGGCTCAGTAGAGCTCTGACTGTTTGTCAGCCTGGCTACAGTGCTGAAGAGAAACCTGGGGTTGTTCTTATTTTCTTCAATCAGTGACGAATATTAGGACATTGTCTGGCTTCACAGAGAGTTTTTTTTTTTCTTTTTTTTCTATAAAGCAGCAAACTATTTCTCCAGGCTAAATTGTCTTCTAAATTAGTAAGACTCAATTTCCTCTCCACCTGAACGCCACTCTGTGGGAGTAACATACTTCAGTCATACTTTAGTTTAGCTCGTGTTGTGTTCCCGTCAAATCTGACCATTTAAAAAATGTTATTTCTGAAAAATGTAAGTACTTTCATCAAACTGACCTAAGATTTCATAACTTTGTCCACAAAGATGATTTCAACAGAGAAAATAAATGGTATTAATTTGCACACAATCTTGTGTTTTATTCAGCATTTGCAGGCTCCTGATGCTCTCAGTCAAAAGTGACCAGTCATAGGAAATAAATGGTTTGAATTTCAAGTACACTGATAAACTTGAACAGTCGAATAACTCCCTCCAAACCATCATAAAAGCATCATAAAAACAAAACAATGAAAGAAACTAGAGATGTGCAAAGCAGCCGGTATTTGTATTTGTATTTGTATTTGTATTCGAGTAAAATTCAAAATGGGCATAAAAATCCAGTTTTTTGCATTACACTTCTAATCAACGTTATAGTGCAAGTATTCTTTAATTATATCCATCATAATAATTATGGATATGCAGTATTAGCTGATATCTTTGCATAAATCCAGCAATGAACATGTAACAAGGAACATCATTGAAAAGAAAATAACAACAGCCATTGACTCATCCATGGTTAAACCAACTAATAAAATACCATTGTGAATATTATTAACCCCACCACCCGTCCTTGTTGGAGGACGCTGAACGGACAGTGAAACTGACTTGCAGGGGCAGAACAAGGCTGTGATGATGAATTGGTGCTTGTGGGGGGGTTGGCAGACAGTACCAGGAGAGGATGCTTTAAGATGTTTGATATATCTGCCTCTGCTGATTTGACTTTTGCATACATTACATATCACTTTGGGTTTATCTGCAGCACTGACTGTAAAATGCTTCCACACAGAACTTGATCAAGTTGTTCTGGCTGGTGGAGGACCAAGAGACTCACTCTTTTCTACTTGGTTGCCCAAATCCATGTGGGGAGTTTCAGCTACGTTAATGAGTGACAGGAAGCTATGCTAAGGTTAACTAGCCTATAGTCTACATCTTGCTGTCTGCAAAAGACAGAGTAACTTATATGTACCATATAACTCCCACAAGTCCATACAATTCGAAACAAGTACACAAAGTTCGATTTAAAAGGATGAAACAATATCCTTTTAAATCGAACTTTAACGTTACTCTGTCAACAGCCTATTGTCTAATTCCGCGGTCCCCAACCTTTTTTGCGCCACGGACCGGTTTATGTCCGACATTATTTTTACGGACCGGCCTGTAAGGTGGCGCGGATAAATACAACAAAATAAAACTAGTACCAGTACCAAAAAAAAAGACACAGGGAAACTGAGGGTAACGATAAAAACAATAAATATTAACGATAAAAACGAATAAAAACCATAAATTTCACACCCGAACCTCAACACTCACGGACCGGTACCGGTCCATGGCCCGGGGGTTGGGGACCGCTAGTCTAAATTACCAAGTTAACAGAGCTACGTAAACAGAGCGAACATGCGAGCACCCGACTGCAGACGTCAATAATGCAGCGTAATGGAATAATCTCCCGATCTTCGCGAAAGTTATAAACTGCCTCCGGAACCCAGTTAAGGTACAAAAAAACCTATTCAACAAAAATAGTGATGCAGTTCAGTCCTTTTCCGCTCAGCCGAGCCTCTCTGTTGCTTTCACACTTCACTCACTCATCCAGTCATGCACTGCGGTCTCATAAGGAAACTCAGCTTTTTGATATAAAGTTTTTCTTGTTCCCAAATAAAAATATTATTTAAAGTATTTGTTCGAAATAAGTATTTGTAAAAAAACAGACATTCGTGCCTTTCCGAATACCGTATTCGGGTTCGGCTCCACCCCTGAAAGAAACTATACTGAAACTATAGAAACAAGAAGCATGAGCAAAAATCTGACTTTCTGTGGGATTCCAGAAAATTCCCCAGACAATCCTGAGGCCCTGATCCCAACTTAAACTTCCACCAGACACCGTGAATCCGATCACTTTTCATCATCTAGAATCCTGTCCAGATAAACACCTCGACCCATCATCGCTAAATCTGAACATTACAAACATTAACAACTCATCGAAGGAACTGAGAACTGAGAACTCACGATCAGTTTCATCTGGAAATAAATCCTCCATTATGAAAAAACACAGACAGGACAATGAAGGTGCAAATATCACAGTGAATGAATGATACAATGAAGGACAGCTGTACTGTCTCTCCAACATTACTCTGTGACTTTTCTACCCAACCATCATAATTAACCCGTCCCATATGAACTCTGCAGTCACCTTATTCTTTTGTTTTTTTGTTTTCATGTCCTTTACATGTGTTTGTATGTCTGTCTGCTCATGTCTCAGACACACACTCAATCACATCTATGCTCTCACACACATCTGTTCAGTCACACGTCTCCTTTTAAAATACATGACAATATAAAACTTAACAAGTAATGATGAACCAACCTGGCATCAGGACCCAGGTGAAAAGAGCCAAAATAATCACCCAGCGAATCAAACTAAATGCTGTGTCTTACAAGACACTCAGTTAACACAATCACAAATCCAAAGTCTGAAAGTACAAAATATATTCTTCAACATAGCCATACGTAGCCTTTTGGCTAAATCTGGCATATTTACATTGATATATGTTCATTAATATGCACTGTCCCTTTTAAATAAATAAGTTCAATTCATACAGTAGTAAACAGCTAGGAGTATGTATACTTATGAATAAACATATTACCTCTGTCCATAATATGTCTCATATTGATCCAGGTGGAAGGTTAGGAAAATAAAGCATTCACACTAATCACAATGTATGGCCCCAACAATAATGACCCATCTTTCTCTTACAACCTATTTTCATTAGAGTGGAATTCAACAAACATCATCATTGCCGGAGATTTCAAAACAGTTATCAATCCCACACTCGACCAGTTACACTAACCTGGTAGCTTAAGAATTTGGCGTTCCACAAATATAATAAAACAATACTTCATTATAGTCTTAATGACAGCTGGAGGAAAAACAACCCTTCAGTGGGGTGGCTGTAGCTCAGGAGGTAGAGCAGGTCACCTACTGATCGGAAGGTTGGTGGTTCAACTCCTGGCTCCTTCAGTCTGCATGTCAAGTATCCTTGGGCAAGAAACTAATCCCAAGTTGCTCTCCAATGCATCCATCAGAGTGTGAATGTAGTTAAACAGCGCTAAACATAGCGAACGTGCTTGTGAGAATGTGTGTGACTGGGTGAATGTGGCATGTTGTATAGAGCGCTTTGAGTACTCTGGGAGAGTAGAAAAGCATTATATCAGTCCAGTTACCATCCAGAGACTTATTTTTCTATCAATCTCTCTCACGCATCACTTTCTCTGTCCTCAGTAAGTCCCTTACAACAATCCACTCAGTCATACTTACTGAACTGAATTTTTCAAAACCCTCTCAATATTATTAATATATTTAAAAACTTTGATAGCCAGTATACTCTTATGACCACAACTCAAAATAGAAAACTTTCAGTGAAAACTTGATTGACCCAGACTTTCCAAAAAGCAAGCAGACATGTTAAATGAACCTATTACTATGGATGAACTCCATAAAGCACTTTAAAATGCCAGATAACAAATCACAATGGATTTCCAGGAGAATTTTATAAACACTTCTGCCAAATCCTGTTGCCATGATCCCACAGAGTAATGACACAAATAATACCTAGAGATATTAAGACTCTCCTACTAAAAACTATCCAACATATCGCTCCCCCTTATTAATAAACACAGACATAAAATAATCCCTAAAGCCCTAGCTACTAAAAAAGAAAACATGAATCCATCCAGATCAAACCAGTTTCATCTAAACCAGAAATGCTGCTGACAGATTAATCACCTTCATAACTTACCGCTAAACACCATACCATAATAATCATACTAGCATTAGATGCAGAAAAAAGGCTTTTGATAAAGTTAACTGGACACTTCAACCTACACAGACTGGGTTTTGGACGGTCAGTCATCCATTGGATAAAAACACTATACATTTCACCCAGATAAATACAGGACAAAATCAACTCAAATCAACTCAACTTTCCTTTCTCCCTTTTTTCTTCTTTCTTTTTCCTCTTGCTGATTTCTCAGTATCTGTGTGGGTTAGACCTAGACCACATCCAGGACCAAGTGGAAGGTAAGCCAGGTCACCAATGTAGATTCATCAACAATCAACTAGATCAGAGTCCTCCTCCCCTAATAAACAGGTCCCTCCTTAGGGTCCTGGGGCAACCCAAAGCAGCTTTAAGTGATGTAGAACAGAAGAAAACAGAATCACCACTGACCTGGCCATAAATTACCCCCCCATGTTTTACATTCATCAACATTTAATATAAATCCATCCATCCTATTCTGCTTGTCCGGGGGCCGGGTCACGGGGGCAGCCACCTCCTCCAGCTTGTCTGGGGGAACACCAAGGTGTTCCCAGGCCAGCCGACAGATATAATTGCTCCAGCATGTCCTGGATCTACCCTGGTGGGACATGTCTGGAACACCTCACCCAGAGGAGCCCAGGAGGCATCCTTGTCAGATACCATCTCAACTTCCTGTTAAAAGAGAGTTCTTCCTTCCCACTGTCGCCAAAGTGCTTGCTCATAGGCGGTCATTGATGGTCGGGTTTTGCTCTGTATGTATTATTGTAGGGTCTACCTTACAATATAAAGCAGCTTGAGGCGACTGTTGTTGTGATTTGGTGCTGTATAAATAAAATTGAATTGAAAATTGAATTGAATTAAATGTTAGTAGTAGTAATAGTAATAGTAATGGTGATAGTGTTATTCCTGTCGTTATTATCCTCATAGCCACACAGCATGACATGCAACACACATATACATGTTTTGGCTTTGTTCTTTGTGTTTTTGTCTTTTATTTTCATCTTTTCCAGTTGCCTTCTTTCTTGTTTCTGTCTATGCACAGCTTTACCTGTTTTATGTTCATACAATGTACGGTAAAAAAGAGAAAGACAATGAGACAATAATTAGTGTAAATAACAGAGTTCAGGTCCATCCCTATCTTTCAGATGGTCATACGGGCAAACGCAAGCACGCATGCATGCATGTGCACGCTCATATTTACACATACAAACACTTTGGTTTCTCTGGCAACCGCTACGGGAATCTTTGCCCAGTAGAGCCTCTCCTCCACAGGAACACCTCCTGTGTTGGCAGCTCTCACACATAGTTGCAACATGGTGTCAGCATTGAACTTTTCTCATAGCTTTGCTGTATGATGCTTTTAGGAGGCCTTGCTCACATACACTGTGTGGCAACATCATGGCAGGTCAGTATACACTAAGTGAGGCTCTTTACTCCATATTTGATCAGCACATTTGTGAAGAGGAGAGAGAGCAGAAAACTGACAATGAGGATGGATTAGATGAGGAAGTATCAGAAGCTGAAGTTGACATGGAATATAATCTGACCCGACTGATGAGGATGAATCCATCGATGAAGAAGATGGCCATGCTAAGGCTGATCTCACATTCAAGTCAAAGAATGGGAACCTGAGAATCACGTTAGGCTTACAGCTGAAACTGTCATCAGGATGACCACAGGACCTACAAAATATGCCGTATCCTGGATCATCACATCCTGCATTGAACTGTTCTGGACTGAGTCCTCACTCAAAGCCATTTTGGTAAACTTGACCAACTTGAAGGGGAAACAGCTTTACAAAGACAATTGGAAGGAGGTAAGTCAGAAAGGCACCAAAGCATGCATGAGTCGTTTGATTTGAGTGGTGAGTACAGATCCAGAAATGACTCTACCAGCAGTTTATGGGATGCAGAGTCAAGTCAGATTATTTTTCAAGCCATCGTGTCACTCCAGAAAATGTACATGTTGTTACAGGTGATTTGCTTTGACAGCTATGATAGAAGACTGGGTCGGGGTCAACAAGACAAAATGGCGGTGATCAGAGAAGTTCGGTTGGTTCGGCCTGGTTGCTTTAGGGGACACTGCCCTTTCAAACAGCATATGCCAAGCAAGCAGTGTAAATATGCCATAAAGGTTTTGCAACATGTGATGCCAGGACATGTTATGCTTGGAACATGCAGGTTTATACTGGAAAACCCAAAGGTAGTGTTGGTGAAAGAACCAAGAGAGGTTTGTGGTTCTGGAGACTGACTGGAGGTCTCAAGGGACAGTTCCTTCATCTCCTATGCTCTTAGGCTACGTTCACACTGCAGGTCTTAATGCTCAATTCCGATTTTTTGATCAAATCCAATTTTTTTTGTCTGCTTGTTCACACTACAAATAAAATGTGACAGCAAACGCGCTCTAGTGTGAACGCTCAAAGCGGCCCGCATGCGCAAAAGAAGACGTCACACACAACGCGCTCTGTTTAGACCCAGAGCAAACAGTGTTGTTTGACTGATGGCCTTAATATAAAGACTTCGGACTTTATGTTTCCCAATTTTGCTTTAAGTTATAAAGTTATTTTGTTATTTACATATGGCCTAATAATGATCCTTATTGCTGTTTTAGAGAGGAGCGGTGCTTCAAAGGATAGTGTCAGATTATACAGTACAAATAAAATGTTCACGTTGTCTTCCCAACAGTTTCACTGACATCTACACGGGATGGCCAGGAAGCGTTCACAATGTCGCCCGGGCGCTTCTCCGGTGCTGATAATTGGCGTCTGTCTTGTGTCAGTGACGTAAAAGACGGATTTAATGCGACATGACCGTTCAAACAGCAGTCGCTTTCTAAAACATCGGATATGTATCGGATTCAGTACCACATACGAAAGTGACCCAGATCGGATTTGAAAATATCGGATTTGTGCCGTTCACACTGTCATACCATGATCGGATATGGGTCGCATGGGGTCAAAAAAATCAGATTTGATGCGCTTTCGCCTGCAGTGTGAACGTAGCCTATGTCACAAGCTGTGTCAGAAGCAAGTATGGTTTCGGGATAATTTACTCTTTACACAAATAAGATAAGATAAGATAAGATAACTCTTTATTGTCATTGCACAGTCAAACATAGTACAATAGTACAATGAAATTGGAAAACTCTCCTGCATCGGCTCTACATACAACACAACGCAACACAAACAACACAACACAGTAACTTAACTTAGTAATAAAAAATGAAGAATAAGTGTATGTGTATTGCACACCGTTATTATTGCACATTAATTATTATTGCACCTTGTTATAAATATAAATATTATTATTGTTATTGTTTTTACCGTTGTTACCTCCCCCCCAAAAAAAGTCCAGGAGGTAGCCAATCAGGTCAGCTCTTTGGTGTAAAATAGGTGTAAAAGTAACGCTGGTGTTGCTTTATGTGACTCTATAAAAACTTTAAATGGTTTCAAAACAAATATTCATGCAAACTTTCAGCCACAGTTTTCTCTGATGACCAGTTTACTGTGTTTCAACTGATCCTTCTTAGAGTCAAAATAATCCAAAAGTCTCAGATTAATGAGACATACAGAAGCTCAAAAATTGTAAAGTTTACAAGAACATAAGTTGATACAAAGATCTAACACAACAAGTAGTGATAATGTATCTAATATTATAGTTTTTTATGGTGAGTCTTAATGGGATGGTTGTTTTTTAAAATTGTTTAACACCAAATGAACTCAATGTGAGGGTTAAAGGTGCCTCCAGGTTTGGTTTTTAAAGTCTTTGAAATCTTTTGTTCTGTACTGTGTAGCTCTTGAATTTCTTCATGATACTTCAAGAAAAATAATTCAGTCGTCAACCAACAAGCCCAAATGTAACAATAAATTCTTCCTAAATTACCCCGGATTATCTCCTTTCTGCTCTACCTGAGCACTCAAACCCTAACCCTTTATAGAGCTTGCCTCATTCATACAAGCACTTTCTTTCTATGCTTTTCTCTTCTAACATTCACCCACATTCATACTCCAGCGGATGCATCAGAGAGCCACTCCAGTTTGTATCTTAGGATATTAGAGACTGGGAGCTGCCAGGGATCAAACCACAAACCTTCTGATTTGTAGATAACCTGCTCCACTGCCCAAGCTAGAGCAAAGCCTAAAACACCTGGTGGTGTTTCCCAGGTGGTCTAGGGCGAGTTCACAAACATCGCTGGCTTTTTTCTTATAATGAAGACGTGTACCATAATGTCACTGTGTTTACAGATTTAGGCCAGAACAACATGAGCAACAACTGGGCCATACACACAAATACACACATGCACAAGCACACAGCCGGAAAAACAAAGCTGCAATGACAACATCTGGGAGTCACAACAACTAATGCGATGCCATTTTGAAGAGGGAGAGCCCGGCTACATGCCACAGCATAAGCAGCTCATTTTTAGCTCTTCACACTTTTTCCCCATTTAACAACAGTACAAAGTGCATGAGCGCACACTGCTGATGACAGGGAACACGGGTGCATGCAAAAACAAACATGTCTGACTTTTGGGCTAAAGCTTTAATAACACTGTCAATATTTTTAATCATGCTTAGGCTACTAAACATGTCTTGAACTATTTTTAGTCGCCTCAAAGAATACTGAACATACCAAAACAGATAACACCTGGTTTATTATCAGAGACTCTTTTGTTTCAGTAAAACACAGTGTGTATAATAAGGTTAAAGCTGTAATTGTATTTCTCACATCAGATTAGAACCTTGACAGTTTGAATCAACTATGTTTTGTTAAATAGTCATATTTCTCAAAGATAAATGTGTGTGCATAAAAGTTAAACCATTCTTCCTGTCTCATCATATGGGACTTTTCAAACAAATGTCACCAGTGGTGATTTAGACAGACAATTCCAGTGATCCCAGCCGAGGCCAGAGAGTTCAGTGCAGCATTAAGTGCAACAAGCATTTTCCAGAGCTAAGATCCTTTGTGTGGCAGACAAGGACACACATTTCAGACCATAAGAAAGGGCACAGCAGGAGACAGAGCTACTGGCATTTTCTGGCTCTCTCTGCATGACTAAAGCGTCCGGCAGCCGGCCCACCCAAATATATCAGTACTGCACCGTCATTGTCAGTGGGTGTCAGCTGAACAGCTGGAACAACATGCACTCACGCAAAGCGTATCCAGTCCCATCCAATCCGGAATAACACACTACCACTTACCTGTGGTGGAGTGCAGACTTTCCAAACTCCAATAGCGAGACAGGACCCCCCTCAAAGTGCCGCCCAAGCTGCCTCCTCCTCCTCCACCTCCACCTCCACCCATGCATACACCCACTCCAAGACCTCCATCCACCATGCCGTCCACCCCTCTGCCTGTTGGGCTCCCGCCGTCTGATTCAGACCCCGGTGACAGCCCAGAGCTGCCACTGCCGCTACTACCACAACTGCCCCCTGGCAGTGGCACGCCCCCCTCCGAGCCCTGCTGAGTCCGCATCCCTGTGTGGAAACCCAACAACAAGGGGTGGAGGGAAATGTAAAAGGGGAGTGGAACTAAGAGAAAATGAAGAAAATGAAGAGAAGCAGCTGAGCAGATGGTTTATTCTCCCAGCAAGCGGACAGCACAATGGAGGAGGAGGATGAGGAGGAGGAGGAGGTAGCCTTTTGGCTGGTATCTGCTGCGGTATTTGCTGAGGTAAGCTTCAGCTGTCAACTTCCCGCTTTCTCCTCCCATGCACAGAATAGAAGAGCCGTAGCAGCACTCCACTCCACCCTTTGATTCTCTGTTCCCCAGTCATACAGCGGTTGTCTCCTCTCTTTCTGTTCCTGCTTCTCTTGCTCTCTTTATCAATTTGAACGCTGCTTCGCTTCCTTACATTAAATCACACAGTCATCTCCCTCTCCCCCTATCGCTCACTCTGTTTCCAGGCTCACATCAGTAGGGGTCCTGCAGGGGGGTTTCTGCAGCTCGATCGTGTCATTTGCCTGCCACAGATAGCCTGGATGGCTCACTAATGGTGCAGAATCCATTAAGGTTTCCCTCCCTCAGTCTTTAGTTTATATTCCCCTGCTCTCTAAAACATACGATAAAGGAGAAACATGCACATGCACACACTCTATATTCTGTTGGTTTTCAGGAATGATTTTTTTTAAGCCAACTGGGTTTCCTACTATTGTAAATAAGGCATAGTATACACATGATGCTGTTTAATACAGAGGGTTATTTCAGAGGTGTGAAACATATGGACCCTAACTGAACGGGTCAGAACTGTTCGGTCCTGCTGTATGCAAAGACTGAAAACTGCAAAGACACGCTTTCTACTTACACCTAAAAGGAAGTGCAACATACGAAATAACTACAAGATATATGCAGTAATTACCAAGTATTTCATATATCAATACTAAAGCATTAGTCTCCATAGTAGACTGAAAGGGCTCAGTGTCTTATCATTTGCAACTGTAGTGTCTATTGATACCAGTGTTGGTCAAGTTACTTGAAAAAAGTAATCAGAAACTAATTACTGATTACTTCCCCCAAAAAGTAATCCCGTTACTTTACTGATTACTTATTTTCAAAAGTAATTAATTACCTAGTTACTTAGTTACTTTTTAAAAACACGAATTACAACCTGAATAGGTGATAAAGCGATAGATCTTTCAGCCCAATTCTACTTTTTCTGCATAATCCATCATACAAAATGTAATCAAATGGAAACGTCTCTTTTTAAAACTTGATTTATTAGTTTTAATCTTTTAACTTTATGCATCAAGCAAAAATTAAATTATATGCAACATTCTCTGACTGGAAGAAATTTGTTTAACATTTAAACCTATTTTCTGCAGAAGAAGACTAAGGAGCTCATCGTGGACTACAGGAGGAATGCTGACCCACATCCACCCATCCACATTAAGGGGATGGCTGTGGAGCGTGTGAGCAGCTTCAAGTTCCTGGGAGTCCACATCTCCGAGGATCTCATCTGGACGACCAACTGCTCCAAGCTGGTCAAGAAGGCTCACCAGCGCCTCTTCTTCTTGAGGACTCTGAGGAAGAACCACCTGTCCTCAGACATCCTGGTGAACTTCTATCGCTGCACCATCGAGAGCATCCTGACCAACTGTATAACAGTCTGGTACGGGAACTGCTCCGCCTCGGACCGGAAGGCGTTGCAGAGGGTCGTGAAAACTGCCCAGCGCATCGCCGGAGCACCACTTCCTGCCATAAAGGACATCTACAGGAAGCGGTGTCTGAAAAGGGCTGGGAAAATCATCAGAGACCCCAGTCACCCATCACATGGACTCTTCACCCTCCTGCCCTCTGGGAGGCGCTACAGGAGACTCCGGACTAAGACCACCAGGTACCGGAACAGCTTCTTCCCCACAGCTGTCAGACTCCTGAACTCTGCCTCCTGACATCTGACCCACGTTAAACTCATGGACTGAACATACACACACCCACAACCACTAGCACTTTATCACTATCACAATTATCCTAACTGCACTACTGTAGTTAATCCTACAACTGTTTATAACTTACATAGTTCACATTTCTGTATAACTGTATATCTCATATTTCTGTATAGTTTTTATTTCATATTTATATCCTGTTCATAGTCTGTACATAGCTTGTACTCACTACAGCCTGTACATACTTATAGTTATAGAATATTCATAACATACTTCACACTGTGTACATTATAACATACATAATAGACCCATTTCTGTAATATACTTACACATCTCTATTATTGCTAATTTATATTGTAATATATCTATATCACGACTAAAGCACTTTCTGGATGGATGCAAACTGCATTTCGTTGCCCTGTACCTGTGACATGTGCAATGACAATAAAGTTGAATTCTATTCTATTCTATTCTATTCCAGCACATAAAATAAAATATGTTTTTGTGTTTACACTCAGTCTTTCAAATAGATGCAAGTGAAACACAGCAGAAAATAAATAAAATCAAAGACTAGCGGTCCTGTTGCTCTATTTTCACCTGTATAGCAGGCGGAGGTTTGCCCTGGTGCAGGTGTGCCGCAGCGGTCAGTGGAAGAATCCACAAGTTTTTCTGTGAATTTTCCATTCCCTGGCAGCGCACTCGGTGCTTGCTCGGAAGTTTAGGGGTTTTTTCGCTGTAAAAAGAAGTTTTCTTCCCACGCAGTGAACAGTGGACACTAATGTTTTTGTCACTGTTTACGGAATCAGACTCAAAGTAAGGTCAGTACTTCCACGCTTTAAACGCTGCACGCTCATACTCTCTCCGCACTCGATATATTATCCATTGTTGATCTGCACACAGCTGTTGCCACGAACGTCGCACTCGCTTACGTCACTGTCATGAGACACTCTCGCAAAAAAATCACGGTTTTAGTAATGCAGTAACGCAGCGTGCTTACGGGAAAGTAACAGTAATCTAATTACCGTTTTTGCAATAGTAATCCCTTACTTTACTCGTTACTTGAAAAAAGTAATCGGATTACAGTAACGCGTTACTTGTAACATGTTACTGCCCATCTCTGATTGATACTGCATTTAAAGTTCCCTGAACAAACTTCCCGAGTGAGCAGAAATGTAAATAATCCACCTGCTGGGCTCAGATCTACCCCCCGGCCCAATCCCTTTTTGTCCCCCATTAACCCCCCACCACAGCAGCCAAAGGTTCGCCATCGAGCCCCGCCCTCAACAGAGCAATCAAAGTTACACTGCGCAGCCTCGCCCCCCTTAGTTCCTCCTTACCACCTTCATGCTCTGTCTCCGCAGTCTGATGTGTGATGTGTGGAGGGTCCGGGCTGCGAGGATTATGACAGTGGTGACTTTTCCCAGGAGAAGCTGGGACCCTGTTTACTAGAAGGTTTTAAAATTTCTGTACTTTTAGGTGACAGAAGAAGACATGTGGCCTGGTCAAAACATAGAGAGCTGCACTCTAATAGATCTTTAAATATAGTAAACATACCTTGTGTGCCACAGACTGCTCCCAAACACGAGGGGGCAAATAATACCTCTAAAACACTTAAGTTGGCTTTATTAAATGTTAGATCTTTAGCTGGGAAAACATTTTTAATTAATGATTTAATCACTGAGCACAGCCTTGATTTTATGTTTTTAACTGAAACTTGGTTGGACCAAAGTAACAGTGGAGCTGTTCTCATCGAGACGACCCCTCCTAACTACAGTTTTATCAGTGAGGCCAGGGTGAGCAGGAGAGGAGGAGGGGTTGCCGTCTTATTTAATGAACCATTTCAATGTAAGCAGCTATCTCCTGGAAGTTTTCAGTCTTTTGAATATGTGGCTTTACAGCTGAAGGCCCCATCCAAAGTTGTGTTTCTTAATGTTTACAGGCCTCCCAAATACTGCACAGACTTTTTTAATGATCTCAGTGAACTGCTGTGTGTGATCTGTGTTGATTTCGACTGTGTAATTATTGTTGGGGATTTTAACATCCATGTGGACAACCCTCAGGACAAAGGGACTAAAGACCTGAGTAACACTCTGGGCAACTTTGGGCTGACTCAGCATGTAACAGAGGCCACACATAATAGAGGACACACTCTTGACCTACTGATCTCCAAGGGCCTGAGCATTTCAAAGGTTACTGTATCTGACGTGGGCCTATCTGATCATTACTGTGTTTTCTTTGAAAGTAAAATCTCAGCCCACACAAATATATCAACAGCAGTGATCACAAAACGGTGTATAACTGAACACAGTAGTGAGATCTTTAACCAGGTCTTCCCATTAACACCTGATCTGTCCAGAGGTTCAGTCAATGACCTCGTCAACAGCTTCAATGCTAAAATGTTAAATGTAATGGACACAATTGCTCCCATTAAGGTGAAGGTTATCTCTGGAAGGAAAAAGTCTCCATGGAGAAACTCCACACTGGTGAAAAATGAAAAAAGAGAGTGTAGGAAAGCTGAGCGTAGATGGAGAAAAACAAACCTCCAGGTTCATTATGACATCTATAAAGAGAAACTTCACAATTATAATTTATAACTGAGGAGTGCAAGGAGGTCCTACTTCTCTGACATCATCACCAAAAACAGTCATAACGCTCGGGTCTTATTTTCTACAGTTGACAGGCTAACAAACCCTCCTGTGTCAGTGGCAACTGAACTTCATTCGACCATGGCCTGCAATGACTTTGCCAAATTCTTCACAGAAAAAATCCAAAAGATTAGACAAGCAATTGGTACATCAACAGCAGATCCAGGATATGTACTGTCTCCACCAAAAAACTGTTTAAACACCATCAAACAGTTTCACCCTATTAACAGCAAAGACCTGGAGGACATCTTAGGTCAACTGAACTCCTCCTCTTGCTGTTTAGATGTCCTGCCAACAAGTTTTTTCAAAAAGGTCTCAAAGACTTTGGAGTCAGACCTGTTACAGATCGTCAACTTTTCTTTAATATCAGGTGTGTTTCCAGAACCACTAAAAACTGCTGTAATTAAACCTATACTGAAAAAGGACAATCTTGACAAGACACAAATGAACAACTACAGGCCGATCTCAAACCTCCCATTTTTAAGTAAGATCATTGAAAAAGCAGTTTCTCAACAGCTCAATTACTTCTTAACACAGAATAACTGCTATGATGCCTTCCAGTCAGGTTTTAGACAGAACCACAGCACTGAAACCGCTCTGACCAAAGTGTTTAATGACATATGTCTGAACACAGACAGTGGAACAATGTCAGTCTTAGTTTTACTGGATCTCAGTGCAGCATTTGATACAGTTGACCACAACATATTACTCAAACGACTGGAGAACTGGGCAGGTCTTTCAGGAACTGTACTAAACTGGTTCAAAACATACTTAGAAAACAGGAAATACTTTGTATCAATAGGTAACTTCACATCTGAGCTGACAAGTATCACATGTGGAGTTCCCCAAGGTTCCTTCTTGGGACCCCTTCTGTTTAACATATACATGCTCCCACTGGCACTGATTATAAAGAACAACAAAATAAACTATCATAGCTATGCAGATGACACACAAATATATATCACATTGTCACCAGGAGACCGAGGCCCTGTACAGGCTCTTGGTAAATGCATTGAGGAAATTAATGACTGGCTGTGCCACAATTTTCTTCAGCTAAACAAAAACAAAACTGAAGTAATAGTCTTTGGTGCCAAAGAAAAACAATTACAGGTCACCAGAGAACTTCAATCTATACACCTAAAAACCACAAACCAGGCGCGAAATTTGGGTGTAGTGATGGATGCAGACCTAAACTTAGAAAAACACATTAAGACAATAACAAAATCAGCTTACTATCACCTCAAGAATATTTCAAGGATAAAACATCTGATGTCTCAACAGGACCTGGAAAAACTAGTCCATGCATTCATCTTTAGTAGGCTTGATTACTGTAACAGCATCTTTACAGGTCTACCTAAAAAATCAGTCAGACAACTACAGCTCATTCAGAACTCTGCTGCTTGAGTCCTCACTAAGACCAAAAAAGTGGACCACATCAGTCCAGCTCTGAGGTCTTTACACTGGCTGCCTGTCCGTCAGAGGATAGACTTTAAAGTTCTGATGCTGGTTTATAAAGCTCTGAATGGTTTAGGACCAAAATACATCAGTGACCTCCTGACCCAGTATGAACCTTCCAGATCCCTCAGGTCATCTGGATCCGGTTTCTTATCAGTTCCCAGAGTCAGAACCAGCCACGGAGAAGCTGCATTCAGCTTTTATGCTCCTTATATCTGGAACAAACTCCCAGAAAGCCTCAGATCAGCTGAAACACTCAGTTTATTTAAATCCAGATTGAAGACTCACCTGTTCTCAGCTGCTTTTGAATAAATCACCAAATCCACACTTTTAAGCTTAAATTTCAAAACTTACATTTTAACTACTGACTTTATCTACTGCTCTGATTTTATCTACTGTTCTGATTTTATCTACTGTTTTCATTTTTGATTTTAAACACTGTTTTGTTTGTTTGTTTGTTTGTTTGTCTTAATCAATTTTAGATCATGCTTTTTATTTGTTTTTGTTTTTAATGTCTCTGTAAAGCACTTTGAATCACCTTGTTGTTGAATTGTGCTATATAAATAAACTTGCCTTGCCTTGCCTTGCCTGTTTAGAGCATATTTGCACCAAAACCCCAGTGATGTCCAACTGGGCAGAAAACTGTCAGTTTAAATGGAAGAGAGAGTGGGCTGGGTGACAGTCTAGCCCAAGCTCCTGCAGTGAGGGCACAGCAACTGTTCATGCATGTGAACATCATTTGTTTTGGGATTTTTTTTTAAACAATTTGACCCAAAAGTTCACTTTAAAGAGATCAAACTCAAACTGTGACCTTTTGAGCACCGTTAGAAAAAAACAACATGGACAGATTTTTCGAAAGATCAAACCAAACTTTAGATGATAATATTTATTTTAATTGAAGCTGCAGTTAATTCAGCTAATGGAATTAACTGCAGCTTCAAATTCAGCGATAAATAAAATAAAACATTCATTTGTGAGATTCCTTGAGTCGAGTAAGAGTCTGAACTCTGACTTATAAAAAACCTGTCATTTCAGAATGACCTGAATGATTCTGTTGTATCCTCATATGTACATGAATGATTACCAACCCTATGTTGACACATTTCAAACTAACTACCAAAGACAAAGTAAAATCAGACATCACTGGATGGCACCTGTATGTGGTACCTGGTCCAGTTTCCTGCCATCTCAGAGTTCAGTGCTTTGACCCAACAGCCTGTGTAAACAATTCAAATGTATCAGTGACAGGGATAAAAGACAATGACATGGGAGTGAAAAGGGCTGATATTAAACTACACAGCAATGTCAAACATTACTTTGACATTGCTCAGAGTATTGCTCACACATACTCTGAGCAAGTGTGGATGCTTCTCTGTAGAAAAACAAAAAAGGAAGGCATCATGTTATATAGATTAGTATAAATGCTGGAGAGGAACATGACATACTGTTCATATATCTGGAATAAGTAAATATATGGATTTTAAAAGCCCACTAATTTTCTTTAGGAGATAATGAAATGCATATTAAAGAAGTAAGAAGGTAATTAGAGTTGAATCTTTTCACAGACAAACAGCAACAAAGTGCTATACACAAAAAGAGTAAATAAGTATATACAATGTCATAAAAGACAATATAAAGACAATAAGATTCAATAAAATAAACAGTTAAATTAATAATAATAATAATTGTAAGCCTCTTTAAAGAACACAGTTGGAGCTGCTTTTCCACAGAGCAAACCAAATGTAGCTGCAGTGTGGGCTGTCTACAGACTGAAAGGCTCAGCATGTACAGAGAAAATAAGAGTGGACCCAAGACTGAACCTGGTGGAACACACCTACAATAAAGTGTTTTTGTGGATATTTACATATCAGGGATTTGCAAACTTCACTGCAGAGCATGTGCCCCCCTGCCTAGACCTCTCGCCCTTCCTTTGCCTCCCACATGTAAAGTTTTCTAGATTCACCACTGCTGTGCATCAAAGATCAGTATAGACCTTCAATGGCAGCCTCACATGAGTACTGCTTTTGAAAGCGAGACTGAAAAGGATATAAAATCTGTAATTTGTTGAGTGATGATTTTATTATTTTTCTAACAATCTGCTAACCAATGGATATTTCATAATAGATCGATAATTGTCAATAAAGCTTCTTTAGTTTGGTTTGTTCCTCAGCATTTTTAAAATAGGATGGAATCCAACCTTACCTCAGTGAGCTGTTAATGACAGACAGCAGTGAAGGACCAATGCTGATAAGAGTCCCAGTAAGGACAGAGGGAGGCACTATCTCTGAGGAGCACAGTGAAGTTTACATTTGGTTTGTTTCAGCCTGTCCTGTCCAGCAGAATGTGATGTCAGGCCAAACATGAGCTCTATAAATGCTCTATAGACGCCTCTTCTTCATGTATTTCTTTTACCTGATTATTAATTTCTCTTAGTAGTGTTTCTTTTTACACTCCATGTGTAATATAAAGGAGAAAATGTAATAAAAGCATACTAGCACACAGAGAAGTGCCATCCATGGTCAACTGCTGCACCGTTACGGTGCGTTCACACCGAACGCGATAGACGCGAGTGAAAACGCCCCAAACGCCCCTAATTTGACGCGTGCACATTCGCACCTCAACGCATGTCCAAGAAAAATCCATCGCGCGTCAAAATTGCATATTTTGACGCGCGTGAACCGGAAATGTGGGAGGAATGTGGGAGGAAGTTTTATTATGCTGTGTTTTTTCTCCGTCTGCGTGCCACTTTCGTGCGCCTTTTCCCCTCGCGGTGCAGGTGTGTATCTCCGAATGAGGGTCATAGTTATGAGTGTTTTTGTGCTGTTTTATCTATTGGACGTGATGGTTATCAAAACCAAACATGATAAGTTTGGCAAGCGCAGGAGACACGACACGGAGGAGATTTGTCAATCAGGCTGCAGAATGCAATGCGCATTGTTGAAAGCTGTACGGTGCAATAACAAAAATCAGCGAAATTTGACGGGTGAACAGCGGGACCACTGTATACTGTTTTATTACTAAACAAAATATATTCCTATATGACAACACGCATAAATTAACTGCCTACATTAATTCACTGTAAAGCTTGTCCTTCTGACTGACACTCCCCTGCTGCCTCTCCGGGCTGTCCCTGGTCCTCGGGGGGGAAGTTCTCCACGGTCAGCACCATATTGCCGCTAGTCTCCCGCAGGGTGAGGAAGGGGTCCAGAAACCCCATGACCGCGAAGAACTTCCATCTCTTCCCAAATCCTGCTGCAGACCCACTCCTCTTCTCCTTCTCTGTCCTCTTCTCCTTATTATATGTGTCCCTGAGGCTCTTCCACTTTCTCCTGCAGATGTCCTCTGAATAAACACATTATCTTGTTGGCGGAAAGGTATTTGTACATCAGTGGGAAAATAGCGGGACAGTACGTGTCAGTACCTAGGTCAGAGCCACGTCACCAGCCTCCTGATTGGTTGTAGCGGCGTTCGGTGTGAACGCACCGTAAGAAAAAACATGGACCCAGGGCCCACAATGACAATGCCCTGGAGTACCACCATAGACAGGGGCTCCACCAGGAGACCCCAGGCACCAGGGCCCCACACCTGAAGCCCTGCCCAAGAAGCTAGCCAGTCAGCCCAAGGACAGCATCCACCACCACAAGGACCCAGACCACACACCACCCACCCAGCCCCCAACAACAACAACTAGATCGAAAACACATACATGACAGAAGTGCCAGGCATACAGCTGACCACACCCACTAATAGAACTGATTGATTCATTTATTCATTATTTGAGGAGACAGACATTATCTCCACTATTGTCATCTAGAAATAAATTCCTGTATTAAACAATACATTTTAAATGTCCAATCTATGAGGTTAGTTTTCTTAGAGAGAAACAGTAGGAACTGCGAGTGATTAAAGAGGTGATCCACTTACTTCAGTTAAATGCACAGTCTGGCTGAGGCTGGGTCACATCCACTGGTAGCTGAACAGGTCCTCACATATCCTCTACCAGAACCTCTGAACAGCATACAAGACCATACAGCACAGCAGCTCTACCTCAGCAGAGTTACACAGTGGGTGCACATGTTTGACTGTGTAATGCCCATTTATAACAATAATGTGTACTTTATTGATCCCCGTGGGGAAATTCCTCCCATTCACTCAGTGAAGCAGTGGGCAGCCATTGGGCGCCCGGGGAGCAGTGTTTTGGGACGGTACCTTGCTCAGGGGTACCTCAGGATAGCCATTCAGTGGATTCGAACCCCCGACTTTCCAAACATGGGGCCACCACTCTACCTCTGAGCTATCCCTGCCCGTCATTTGGATCATCCTTTGCCCTCTATAGTGTTTTTACTTATGTACTGTGTAAATTGTTGCTTGTTTGAGGTTCTGCGTGGATGAAGACATTTGTTGAGTCATCAGTTTTTGACAACAGTTTTGATAAAGGTTTGGGGTACAAAGATTAAAACATTCTCTTGAACATGTAGGGTTTTTAAGTTCAGCTGACTGGGATTACATTTTTTTCTGTGTGTTGGATTTTAACTGCTGATATTCAAGAAATTTACTGTTGCTGATTCCATATGTATTGAACTCTTAAAATGAAATAAAGTTTCAGTCTTGACTAATATGTTCTCATTTGTTTTATCCCTTTCTAATGCCATTAAGGAAAATTCAGTATTTCCTTTTCTGACAAATACTTTCCACAGAGTTCTGGTTCTAGGTCCTGACATGCTGAGACTGAGCTGATGCACTTTCAAACATATAGCAATCTGTCGGCTGAGAGGTAGGGATACAACTTTGGTAACTATTCATCACCATTGGGTTCTGCCTTTTGTAAAGTTTTTAAACTCAGTCTTGATGGTTTGTTTTTCTATAAAAATGCTAAAATTTAAATTTGACTTAAACCAGCTGATTTTAGGCAGAACTATCATTTTCGGTGTGTGGTGGGCGTGTTCTAATCGGTCACTAGACTGCAGATGGAAGTCAACTGAACTTTGTTTTCTTACTCCTACATTTTGCATTGTCCTAGTTATGGTGGCAACTGTAGGAAAACAACTGTTCAGGAAGATGATAGATGAAAAAAATAATTAGAAAGAGATTATGAAAATATGTACGAGGCCTTGTGTGTTTGTAATTATTGGCATCAGTGCCTCTTTACATAACAGTAAGTCCCTGTGAAATTAAAATTAAGCTGAAGAACAGGAACCAGGTACATTTAGAAAGTAAGCTTAGTCATTCCTCATTAGTCTCTGTTGGCAGAGTTCAGAAACACTCAGACAGGCACCCCATTATGAAATAAATAGACATTTTGTGGACAGAGACATGATCTGATGACCAAAGCTGCACAGGTTCGAACACTCAGTCAAAAACGCTGCCATGATAAGACACCAGAATCTAAACCCAGCAGAACCAGAATCGGTACTTACAGAAATAAGAGATTTGTCTCCTCCTGCCCAAGCAGTCAAGGCCGATGGGGGTGCTGTGGGAGAAGTCATGGGCCTTGATGGGCTCCAGGGGGACTCCAGCATCTAGCTGTGGAAATAGAGCTAATGTTTTATTACCATCACTGTTCATTGGCACCCTGATGAGGATCATTAACATGTAACCATCACATACTGGACAAACCTGAACAACAATCAAAAAACAAAACACAAAAGACATGAAAGGACAACTTGTGGAGGAGTGCAGGTTAAATGATGAGAGAGCAATGTAAGAGTCACAAACTGAACAAAGGATGGCCAGGCTTCTTGTCAAAGACAAACCATGACTAGAGAGAAACATAGACTCCAGGAAAAATGTCAGTAAGTGAGCCGATGTGGTGATCGTTGTTTTGGCAGCAAACCCCTGTTTAACACAGTTACATATTAACTGGTGTTTGTATTCAAATTCATACCCGTCTCCTTTCTCTGCTGCAATCTCACACCAGGCAATACTCTCTGCTCAGCTCTTCTGCATCACTGCTGAGGTGCCCTTTAGCAAAGCCCTAAGCCCCTCTTTGTGTAATAATTATAGGAAATTATTATACTATATTGTGGTGGCAGCTTCTTCTGTTATTTCACCTTAATCAGCTAAATCCTGGTCGTGTTACTTTACTCTTTATCACCAGAATTAACATTACAGTCACTGTTGTTCTGTTCACTAAGATCATGTGACCATAGTACAAATCAGCTGACAGAACATTGCATGTCTGTTATGTCACCACGGATGTTAAAAGATCCAATTTAAGATGCTAAACAATTTTTAAATAAATTATGTAACTGTTTTTATTAATTACTTAAAGTGTCATTATCTGGTGTCCGTCATTTTAGTTAGCTGTGCCAATATGCTGGTTGTGTCATGTACAATTTTTTTTTTAAATGTATGTCTATGTGCTTAGTCTCACATAATTTAATGAGAATAGCTTATTATTATATTATACAAATATTATCCATAGAATTAGCTCTCAAGACCGCAGCTGTCAGGCTTAATGCCACTGTATAGTGAGTCTTTGCTGAGCCTGTTGTGTATTGTGATCCATTTTATTCTGTATTGTGAAGGAGAAAGCCACAAAATGATGCCAGTCCTAAACTTCTCTTTATCTGTCAGGCTGAACTAGGAAAACTGCAGACAGCATTCCAACAAAATGGAACACTATCCCACTGCTGAGGATTAACAAGGAGAAAGAGTCTCTCTCTTCTTCACAGAGAACCAAAAACAAAAACAACTTACTATTTGTTCAAACTTAGATGTAGAGAAATACAGACAACAACTCTCACACACACACAGTAACAACATTAATCGGGGAGCAAGAGTCAGCTGAGTGTAAGATTTTGTTGTCTTTATTTTCTCTCTGAGTCACTTTATGTGATTTATGTGGGTTGAAGGCTGAAGGGTTACCGATTGTTCCAGTGAGCTGGGACCTGGACAAGGCTTTTTCTACCAACCTGTGCACTATGAGGTTTTGGGTTTTTTTGTTTTTTTCGTCCGGCGCTCCCCGTGTGCGGCAGCCTGTTACAGCAGCTCTGCTCATTCTGAGTTTCTTTCTGTCTTATCTTTTTCTTCTCGTAATTTTTTATAACTAACGTATTAGTAATTAGACTCTGCAACCATGTTCTACCGTTTTGTGCTAGTCCTGGTTGTTTTTCTCAGTTTTTTTCTACTTTTTTCACCCGTGTCTGGGGACCCAGAGCAGGGATCCTTTGTTTACAGTAAGGATCAGCTGTCAGCGCTGCGTCCTGCAGCGGTACTGCCGGCGGACAGACTCGACATTCCCAGCGAGCTGAGGAAGAAAAGACAGGGGTGTCGTGCTGGGAAGGAGCGCCGTCGCCCGAGAAGGAGCCGTTATCGACCATCTCTTCCTTCTGTAATTATTGGAAACGTAAGATCATTGCCCAATAAGATGGATGAGTTCACGTCGCTAACCTGGTCACAGAGGGAGTACCGGCAATGTAGCATCATGATGCTAACGGAGTCGTGGCTAACATCGCTAACTCCGGACACGAGCGTGACACTACTGGGATTCCAGCTGCTGTGAGCGGACAGGACGAGAGACAGCGGTAAGAGGAAAGGAGGGGGACTGACAGTGTTTGTGAATGACAGATGGTGTAACCCTGGGCACATCACTGTCAAAGAACAACTCTGCAACAGAGACATTGAGCTGTTAGCCGTTAGCATGCGTCCGTACTACCTGCCCCGGGAATTCTCGCATGTTATTGCGATAACAGCGTATGCCCCCCCCCCTCGGCCAACGCGGATGCAGCCTGTGACTCTCTCCACTCTGTGGTCAGCAGACTGCAAACACAATCTCCGAGAGCCCTTCTCGTAATATCAGGGGACTTTAATCTTTTACTTGCTGTAAAATGTAAAACAAGATGGCGGCGTGCACAGACGCAGCGGCTCTATGCTCTCCACTTAGGTGCCTTTCTTTTTTGTTTCTCCTCTTTTTCTTCTTCTTTTGTTTTCCTTATTGTGAAGCCAAATTTTCCTACAACCATCTGGAATTATGCAAGATCAGATATAACAGCCAGATCCCCATTACCAGTGATTATCAGAGGGTGCACAACATCCCGCCGGAGATAGCGAGAACACCGGGTGCTCCGTGGATTGTTATCGGCTCTTCCAAGAAACGCAGGCGGCGGAAGGAATGCAAACAAAAGCGGGGATGCCGGTTGGGCCTGCTAGCCAGGCTAAAGAGGCAGCCTTTCAAACCACCGCTCCCGAGCATCTTTCTGACCAACGCACGGTCGGTCATCAACAAAATAGACAAACTGAACCTACTTCTTGCCGCACAGCCAATTGTCCGCGACTGCTGTGTCCTGGTCATCACGGAGACATGGCTCTGAGAGGGAATTACCGACGCCTACGTGCGGCTAGCGGGCCGCACAATGCACCGCAGCGACAGAAAGTCTACAGCGGGAAAAAGCAGAGGAGGAGGTTTGTGCATTTACACACATAACAACTGGTGCACAAACACTAAGATCATCACCACAGTCTGCTCCCCGGACATAGAGGCAATGTCTGTCATGTGCAGACCTTTCTACTTGCAAAGAGAAATGCCTGCAGTGCTAATAACAGCAGTCTACATACCACTAGACGCTAATACTAGCTCAGCCCTTGCATACCTGCACGACATTATCTCCGAACAGCAACGGACATACCCAGAGGGAGTACACATCATTGCAGGGGATTTCAACAGAGCATGCTTAAGAACTGTGCTGCCTAAATTTGTACAACATGTGAAATGCCCTACGAGAGGAAATAACACCTTGGATCATGTTTACTCAAATATTAAGCAAGCCTACAGATCTGTTCCCCTCCCCCACCTGAGCATGTACGACCACCTCTCCATACTCCTTGTCCCGGCATACACACCACTCAGGAAAAGGACAAAGCACACCATCAGAACCATTAACACCATTTCTGAGGAAGCTCTCGCTCAATTGCAGGACTGTTTTGCTATCACAGAGTGGAGTGTCTTTGAACAGGATGACCTAGAGACTCACACAACCGCAGTGCTGGGTTACATCAAACACTGCATGGACACTGTCACCAAAGAAAAGCGGGTCCGGGTCTACCCCAACCGTAAACCCTGGATGACAAGCAAGGTTCAGGCACTGTTAAAGGCACGCAACTCTGCATACAAATCTGGGGACCAGGACATGTACAGCAGAGCAAGAGCAGACCTTAAAAAAGGCATCAGAGCAGCAAAACTGGACTACTCAAACAAGCTATCAGATCACCTCTCTGATAACAACTCCAGGAAGGTATGGAAGGGCCTGAAACACATCACCAATTACAAAGGCAATGGGACAAATATAGATAATATGGACATCTCATTAGCGGAGGAACTTAACCACTTTTTTGCCCCCTTCGAGAAAACTGCAGTCACCCCCACCATGCACACCACCCTGCCCACAGCGTCCTCTGAGCACAGCCCCCACACATTTAGCCTCCAACAACATCAGGTCCGCAATGTGTTCAGAGCAGTGAATCAGAGGAAAGCTGCTGGCCCCGACGGAATACCTGGTAGAGTGCTCAAAGCCTGCGCCAACCAGCTGGCTCCTGTGTTCACCAGACTATTCAACCTCTCCCTGACACATGCCACTGTCCCTCACTGCCTGAAATCATCAACAATAGTCCCACTCCCCAAGTCCACCACCATCAGTAGCCTCAGTGACTACAGACCCATCGCACTGACTCCAGTGGTTGCAAAGTGCTTTGAGAAGCTGGTCGTAAAACACATAAAGGACTGCCTCCCACCCAGCTTCAACCCCCACCAGTTTGCCTACAAGGCAAATAGGTCCACAGAGGATGCAATTTCCACTGCTCTCCACTCCGCTCTGCATCACCTGGAGAATCCTGGGACATCAGTAAGGATGCTCTTCGTTGATTTCAGCTCGGCCTTCAATACTATCATCCCAGACATTCTTATAGACAAGCTGGTAAACTTGGACTTCCCCCCCTCCACATGTGCATGGATCAGAAACTTCCTCACAGACCGTTCACAATCAGTCAAGGTTGGCAACCAGCAATCATCCACCCTGTCGCTCAGCACTGGCTCACCACAGGGATGTGTGCTGAGTCCACTATTATACACCATCTACACCAGTGACTGCACCCCTACGCACCCCTGTAACATCATCATCAAATTTGCAGACGACACCACTCTGATGGGGCTCATCACCAACGATGATGACACCGGCTACAGGGATGAGGTCCAGCGGCTGTCAGAATGGTGTAACTACAATAACCTCACCCTAAACACCAAGAAAACAAAGGAAGTGGTCATGGACTTCCGCAAAACAAGGACTGATCCTCCCCCCCTCTCCATAAAAGGTGACTATGTGGAGAGGGTGTCCTCCTTTAAGTTCCTCGGCACCCACATATCCGAGGACCTATCCTGGTCCACAAACACATCGGCCCTAGTAAAGAAAGCCCAGCAGCGCCTCCATTTCTTGAGGGTTCTGAGATGGAACAGGCTGCAGACTGAATTCCTAGTGTCCTTCTATCATGCCACTATCGAGAGTGTGCTGGTGCACGCCATCCCTGTGTGGTACCCTGGTTGCACAACAGCTGACAAGAAGAGACTACAGAGGATCATCAGAACTGCAGAGAAGGTGATCGGCTGTCCACTCCCCTCCCTGGACTTAATTGCCAGCTCAAGATGTCTCTCCAGACCAGGGCAATTATAAAGGACCACCTCCATCCTAACCACCACCTCTTCAACATCCTGCCCTCTGGAAAAAAGCTCAGATCCATCAGGTGCAAAACCAACAGACTAAAGAACAGCTTCTTCCCGTGGGCTGTCAGAACTATTAATGGAAACTAAGAGTGTGTAAAGACTTCCCCAACACATCCACCCTGACACTGCTGTTGATCATCTATGTGCAATATCTCAGTCTTTCCATGTTCTGTGCAATATTTTTGGCTCATGTGCAATTATTTTGCTCCCAGTCTGTTCAATGTTTCCTACACATACACCATGTATATAGTTCCACTCACATATGTATACATATACACTGCTTTTTATTCTATTCTAGTTATTCATTTATTTATTTATTTATTTATTTTTATTTTTTCAGCCTTATTGTATATTGGTTTCTCTTCTTCTTATTTTAGCACCTTTGTGGTCCAGCTACCCAATTTCGCTGTGCAAGAAACTGCACAATGACAATAAAAAGCTCTAAGTCTAAGTCTAATCATGCCTCACAGGACTCCACACTGCCCACCTTCACCCAGTATGTGACCTGCCCAACCAGAGACAATAAAACACTGGACTTACTGTATGCCAATGCAGAAGAGGCATACAGTTCATCACCTCTCCCTCCCCTGGGCAGATCTGATCACAACCTGGTGCACCTTGTCCCTGTGTATGAGCCCTTAGTGCGCAGGGAGCCACCAGCCACCCGCACAGTACAGAGATGGTCGGAGGAGAGCGAGGAGGCTCTTAAGGATTGTTTTGAGTCGACTGTGTGGGAGGTGATCTGTGACGACCACGGAGAGGACATCGACAGCCTTACTACATGCATTACTGACTATATTAATTTCTGTGTGGATAACACCGTACCTACCAGGACTGTACGGTGTTTCTCCAACAACAAACCTTGGATTACCCCAGAAATCAAAGCCGTCCTCAAGCAGAAGAGGAGGGCCTTCAAATCCAGAGACAAAGAGGAGTTGAAAAGGGTGCAGAGAGAGTTGAGGGGACTGATAAGGAATGGGAAGGACAGCTACAGGCAGAAGATGGAGAACCAGCTTCAGTAAAACAACATTGGTGAAGTCTGGAGAGGCCTCAGAACCATCTCAGGCCACAAACATCAGAACTCTCTGCCTGGGAGGGATGTGAGGTGGGCAAATGAACTGAATCATTTCTTCAACAGATTTGATTCAGCCATGAGGCAGTCTCCAACATCGGCTGCAGACTCACCCACCCCCACTGCTGCTGTTCCACCTCTGACACCTCAGACACTTCACACCTCCTCTATTCACCCTGCTCACCCCTCCCCACCCCCAACAACAGCATCCAATACACACTCAACACAAGGCTCCAGCCGGTCTCTCTCAACCACCCAGGTTAGGAGGGAACTGAGGAGGATTAAAGCCAGGAAGGCAGCGGGTCCAGATGGCATCAGCTCGAGGGTCGTCAGGTCCTGCGCGGACCAACTGTGTGGTGTGATGGAGCACCTCTTCAACCTGAGCCTGAGGCTGGGGAGAGTCCCACAGCTCTGGAAAACCTCCTGTGTTGTGCCAGTGCCAAAGACTTCACGCCCCAAGGACCTCAACAGCTACAGGCTGGTGGCTCTAACATCCCACCTGATGAAGACCCTGGAGCGGCTGGTCCTGGCTCAGCTTTGGCACCTGGTGAGCTCATCACTGGACCCACTTCAGTTTGCCTACCAGCCTGGCATTGGAGCGGATGATGCCGTCATTCACCTCCTACATCGTTCCCTCGCGCACCTGGAGACCGCTGGGAGCACTGTGAGAATCATGTTCTTCGATTTCTCCAGTGGCTTCAACACTATTCTTTCCTCGGTTCTGAAAGACAAGCTGGAGAACTCAGGAGTGGACCATCACCTCACTACCTGGATTTTGGACAACCTCACCAACCGACCACAGTATGTGAGGACTCAGGGCTGTGTGTCGGACAGGGTCGTCTGCAGTACGGGGGCTCCACAGGGAACGGTTCTGGCTCCGTTCCTCTTCACCATCTACACTGCAGACTTCTCCCACAACTCCACCCAGTGCTTCCTGCAGAAGTTCTCTGATGACTCTGCAATAGTCGGCCTCATCACTGATGGGGACGACAAGGAGTACAGAGGACTGACTCAAGACTTTGTGGACTGGTGCCAGCTGAACTACCTCCAGATCAACGCCACTAAAACCAAGGAGCTGGTGGTAGACTTCCGCAGGCACAAACATCCTCCACTGCAACCACTGAACATCCAAGGTATGGACACTGAGACTGTGGACAGCTACAGGTACCTTGGTGTTCATCTGAACAACAAACTGGACTGGACTGGTGTGGTCTGCTGGGGTGGCAGCATCTCTGCCAGGGACAGGAAGAGACTGAACAGGCTGATCAGAAGGGCCAGCTCTGTTCTAGGATGCCCTCTGGACCCAGTGGAGGTGGTGAGTGACAGGAGAATGGTGGCTAAGCTGTCATCCCTGATGGACAACATCTCCCACCCCATGCAGGAGACTGTGATAGCCCTGAGCAGCTCCTTCAATGGCTGCAGCACCCACGGTGTGGGACGGAGAGACTTCGCAGGTCTTTCCTCCCCACTGCTGTCAGACTCCACAACAAAGACTTCAACTGATCAAACACACACATCCACACATGTGCAATAACACTAAGTGCAATACTCTTTTTCTGAAAAAGTTGTATTTTTTACTCAGTTGTATAAAGCATTTGCATTCTATTTTTATCCTATTGTATATTTTATTCTATTTATTCTACTGTATATAGTATTTTATTTTATTTTATTCTATTCTTTACAATTGTGTACAGTATTCTTATTTCTATTCTATTCTATTCTATTCTATTCTATTCTTATTGTATTCTAATTTTGCTATATAACTTTTGCACTGTCCACTTCCTGCTGTGACAAAACAAATTTCCCACGTGTGGGACTAATAAAGGTTATCTTATCTTATCTTATCTTATCTTATGAGAGCATGAAGAAGTTTTTAATCTTGCTCAACCGACTGAAAGATGCAAGAACATCCTGGTTCTCTGGCTTAATTAACAATACCAAGAACATGTCTGTGAAGGTTCTCAGTCATCCAGGTCATCGTAGTCTACGGAGCTTGGAAAGAAAAGCGTCTGGACTTCTTTAAGTTCCTTGAAGACGTTTCACCTCTCATCCAAGAAGCTTCTTCAGTTCTAGAGTCAAATGGTCGAGAGTCCCAGATTTAAGCCCTGTGGGCGTTTCCCCACCGAGAGGGACAAAAGGACCCCCTAATGATCCTCTACCTAATCACATGAGCCAAAGTGTGAAAGCGGGTGTGGGTCACAATCAGCCAGGGTTTCGGGTGAGCTCATTGTGAAATCTAGCCCCACCCTATCATGTGATTTCCTGAGGTCAGATGGCCTGGGGTGTGAGTGGGCATTAAGGCGTCTGGGAAGGATCTCAAAACTGGATTATAGATGGCAGACAGTTGGTGTCGTAAGCCACGCCCTCTGTTCAAAGATGGCCATTCACAGTGGACATAGATGGCCTCTTTTACTCCTCTTTCAAACCATCTGTCCTCTCTGTCCAAAATGTGAACATTGGCATCTACGAAAAAGTGACCTTTGTCCTTTAGATGCAGATGAACTGCTGAGTCTTGTCCCGTGGAGGTGGCTCTTCTATGTTGTGCTATGCGCGTATGAAGTGGCTGTTTGGTCTCTCCGATGTAGAGGTCTGGGCATTCCTCGCTGCACTGTACAGCGTACACTACATTGTTAAGTTTGTGTTTAGGAGTTTTGTCTTTGGGATGAACCAGTTTGTGTCTGAGTGTGTTGCTGGGTCTGAAGTAAACTGGGATGTTGTGCTTGGAGAAAACTCTCCTGAGTTTTTCTGATACACTAGGTACATAGGGGATGACAATGTTGATGTATGCTGTGCAGTGTAGCGAGGAATGCCCAGACCTCTACATTGGAGAGACCAAACAGCCACTTCATATACGCATGGCAAGTTTGTAGACAAGGCTCAGTGGGCCCAACACTCTAAAGGAAAAGAAAGACAGTGCAGGAACTTCGAAATTTTGCTATCAAAAACATTCACTCAGTCAGAACTTACACAACACAGAGAAGAACACACACCTGAGGACAGTCAGGAAAAATGGGTGAAGAACATTTCCGACCGGAATCTCAATGAAATTGAAAAGAAAGTATTAGCCAAAGGACTCAATTTTGCCATTTTGCCGCAACAGTTGCCCATAGTAGACCTCATCACAGCCACAGAAACCACCGTACAGATCAATAAATTATCACAAACAGAAGCAGAGCAAATCAGGATGAAAGTTTCAGCCACCCTCTCCAGTGCCAAAGTCCCTCCGTCTAACCTCACAATTAGGGATGGGCATCGTTTAGGTTTTATCCGATACCGGTCCCAAACCGGTACTTTTGAAATGGTGCCGGTGCTTAAACAGTGCTCGAACCGGTGCTTAAAGAATGGAGAACACAAACTTTGTCCAAAAACCTCTTATGTTTTTATTTTTAGCAGTCTCGTTTTTTCTGCAAAATGATAACCAAGTTAGCCTTTTCTGTTGATACAACACACCTCCTTTGGTTGGAACCGGTGCTTAAACAATGGAAAACACAAACTTTGTCCAAAAATCTCTCATGTTTAGTTTTTTTTGTAAAAAGATAACAATGTGAGCCTTTTCTGCAGCTATAGGACATATATGGTATCACTCTATCAAACAAGAAGACAGCCACATGTAACTACGACGGTGTTTGCTAGTTTGCCTTACGTGCATTAATTTAATAACGTGGTTAGCCTATTCAACGTAAATTACACACGAACAACATTAAGCTACTCGCCCAGCGAAGAACGGCTGCTGCTGCCATCATCATCCGTCATCATTTCTGCTACACTGACAGGGCTAGGGGCCAGGACTCTCCTCTTTGGGTTTTTGGGGGATGTTGCTAACTCCGGGTCCGATAACAGGCACCACACCCGCAGTAGATGTGCACGGTGTGAGGTCTCGCAGCAAGCTATCAAATACGGCGCATTTCTCGGCTTTTAAAAAAACGCTATGCGTCGCCAGGTGTTTCATCAGATTCGAGGTGTTACCTTCTTTGCACAGTATCACCTTAAAGCACTTGTTGCAGGCTGCTGAGTTTGCATCTTTTGCTGTGAAGTACAGTCAGACTTTTGACCGCTTTGCCTTGGGCATTTTTAATCTGTAGCTCTGCTCTAAAAGAACGTACGTACCTGGGCCCGCCTACTATCCTTGGAAAGGTAAAATGATTGGCTAGAATCCAAAGTGTATGACATCTCAAGAAAAAAAAAGCACCGAAATAAAGCACTGAAATACCGGTACCCATCCCTGCTCACAATACAAGAAAAGTAGGCCGTCGCTTCCCTGAGCAAAGACCATAGCATCACCATATTACCGGCTGACAAAGGAAGGTGCACCGTGGTCCTAAATACAACAGATTACCACACAAAGATCACTACTCTCCTCAGTGACAACTAGGGATGGGTATCGTTTAGGTTTTATCCGATACCGGTGCCAAACCGGTACTTTTGAAACGGTGCCGGTGCTTAAACGGTGCTCGAACTGGTGCTTAAACAATGGAAAAAACACAAACTTGGTCCAAAAACCTCTCATGTTTAGCTGTTTTTTTGTAAAAAGATAACAATGTAAGCCTTTTCTGCAGCTATAGGGCATATATGGTCTCACTCTTGGCTGGAAGCAGTGCTTAAACAATGGAAAAAACACAAACTTTGTCCAAAAACCTCTCATGTTTAACTGTTTTCCACTTTTTCTTTGGTCATTTTAGCCTTTTTGGCCAGGGTGAAGGGAGTATCTGCCATCAAACAAGAAGACAGCCGCATGTAACTACGACGGTGTTTGCTAGTTCACCTTACATGCATTAATGTAATAATGTGGTTAGCCTACTCAACGTAAATTACACATGAACAACATGAAGCTACTCATGCAGAGAAGAACAGCTGCTGCTGCCATCATCATCCTCATCATTTCTGCTACGCTGACAGGGCTAGGGGCCAGGACTCTACTCTTCAGGTTCTTGGGGGATGTTACTAACTCCGGGTCCGATAACAGGCACCACACCCGCAGTAGATGTGCTCGGTGTAAGGTCTCGCAGCAAGCTATCAAATACGGCGCATTTCACGGCTTTAAAAAAAAAACGCTATGCATCGCCAGGTGTTTCATCAGATGTGAGGTGTTACCTCCTTTGACAGTATCACAGTATCAGCTTAAAGCACTTGTTGCAGGCTGCTGAGTTTGCATCTTTTGCTGTGAAGTACAGCCAGACTTTTGATCGCTTCGCCTTGGGCATTTTTAATCTGTAGCTCTGCTCTAAAAGAACGTACGTACCTGGCCCCGCCTACTATCCTCGGAAACGTAAAATGATTGGCTAGAATTGGCTCAGGGAAACAAAAGCACCGAAATGTGCGCTGCTTTTCGGTCTGGTTACTACCGTTTATGTCAGAACCGGTGCCGTCATGGCACCGGACACCGGTACCCATCCCTAGTGACAACAATACCTATGAAGCCTTAAAACAAGACCACACAAGCAGCTACAAAAAGAAAGTTATAGCTTGCCTGCAAGACCTTGAAAAGGACAAAATCATTGACCGCCTTACATATCATCGCCTATACCCAGGGGATGCCATACCCTGCATTTACGGACTTCCTAAGGTCCACAAAGAAGGGGTCCCACTCAGACCCATTGTCAGTAGCATAAACTCAGCCACTTACAACATCTCGAAACACCTTGCTACCATCCTAGCACCTCTTGTGGGGAACACCCCACATCACATCAAGAACTCCACGACTTCACCGACAAGGTCCAGAAACTTACCCTGGATCCAGATGAAACCATGGTGTCCTTTGATGTAGTCTCTCTCTTCACTTGCATACCCACCACGGAAGCAGTGGAGACTGTCAGAAAACGACTACAAGAAGACAGCTCCTTGGAAGACAGGACCAACTTCACCTCCGATCAGATTTGCACACTGTTAGACCTCTGCCTTACCACAACATACTTCAAATACAACGAGGGTTTCTATAGGCACAAACATAGTTGTGCTATGGGCTCCCCGGTGTCACCTATTGTAGCCAACCTTTACTTGGAAAAAGTGGAAAGAAAGGCTCTTGGCTCTTTTAAAGGGAGAGTACCCAGCCACTGGCACAGATATGTAGACAACACCTGGTTCAAAATCAAAGCCCAAGAAGTTGAATCCTTCACTGCGCACATTAACGCCATGGATAAAAACATCAAGTTCACCAGGGAAGACACAAAGCATAACTGTTTGCCTTTCCTGGACTGCGCCGTGCACATTGAAGAGAATGGCAACCTCAACATCGAAGTTTACCGGAAGCCCACACACACGGACCAGTACCTCCTCTTTGACTCCCATCACCCTCTGGAACACAAACTTGGAGTAATTAGGACCCTACAACACCGGGCAGCCTGAAGGGAAAAAGAAGGAACACACACATGTAAAGGAAGCTCTTAAAACATGTGGTTATCCTAATTGGGCTTCCTTCAAGTAAGCATCCAAAATAAAACTAAGATTTTTGCAAAAGTTATGTGAAAAACTCCTTACTCTGTTTAACAGTGCTTAGGAAATACTTCAGAAATGTGTAATTTTCATAAGGGAGCTAATAATTATGGAGTCCCTCAAAGTTTAATGCTTGGACCAATTCTCTTCTCTTTGCATATACCATCGCTGGGTCATTAAATGATTATGTTCATTATTAAAGTGTTTCAAAGACATTTCCTATCACTGCTATGCAGCTAATACCTCAAAAGCCTCTCCCACCTGCATGAATATTTGAATAGTGTGTTTTGATGTAGTCTCACTTTTACTGCCTTGGTTTTAGGTATACAAGTAAAGACTGTCAGAAAATGACTACAGCAGACATCTCTTTACAAAACAGAACCAGCTTTACCCCAATCAGATTTGCACTCTAGATCTCTGCCTCCCCATCACATATTTATAATACAACAGATATAAACATGGATGTGCCGTGGGCTCCCTAGTTAAATTCAATTCAATTCAATTTCCGTGACAGTAAGGTAGATGCTATAATACGCAGGCAGCGGATCCAACATTGCGAGCTGGGTTTCAGCACCACTTCTAACCCCAGTCAGTACTTGCAACACTCAATGTGCTCATACAAAGCTTTTTATTATAACTAACAGAGTTGATGTTCTGTTCAGATGTTTTGTCTCTGGCCTGACAGCTTTTCAGCAGTCATCACATCCCTCTCTCTTCAGGTCCCGGTGTCACTGAAAAAGGGTTAGATGTGATTACTCAATGAGGTGCAGATGCTCTACCAGCCTCCTTGGCACTGTCTCTGGCGCTTGCTGCACCAACCCTCCCCTGCAGTGGAGCCATAAACAACATTCCCGTCACGCACTCCCTCTGCCTGACTCAGACACCGCCCAGTGAAGCCATCCAGCCGAACCTAGTCCCCTCCACAAGCGGGAGAGGAAATCAGCCACAGCCATCTGCACCCCCAGCCTCTGGACCACCTTGAATTTAAAGGGCTGTAAAGCCAGATACCACTGGGTGATCCAGGCATTGGCATACTTTATGCTACTGCAGTGGGGCATGATCTGAGCAGAGGGTGAATAAGCGTCACAGGAGGAAACAATGACGAGAGTCCACCGCCCACCAGATCACCAGTCACTCCTCATCCAATGTGTTGTATTTACTCTCCCGCTCTGTCAGTTTGCGGCTAGTGTATAGAACTGGGCAGACAACCCCCCCCCCCCCCCCCCCCCTTACCTACTAGGACAAAACGGCCCCCAGCCCTCTGTTCGAGGCGTGCATCTGCAGAGTAAAAGGGAGGGAAAGTTAGGTGCGTGGAGCAGTGGCCTGGTCCGTGAGGTGCTGCTGACAGGGGTTCTGAACAAGCCGAACGGAAGAGTCATAAATTGGTACAAGCCGTACGGCGTGGACAAGGCCGTTTTTTCCTTGGACTCTCCAGACAATGAAATCTAAGCCATGCCCAACCTGTCCCGGAGCTTATCGACCCGGGGTATGTGGTAGGCATCAAACTGTGACACCTTATTGACCTTGCGTTAGTCGAAACGTAGACCATGGGTGTCAAACTCCAGTCCTTGAGGGCCGGTGTCCCGAAACTTTTCAATGTGTCCTTGCTCCAACACACCTGAATAAAATTAGTAGGTCATTAGCAAGGCTCTATAGAACTTGACTGCATGCTGAGGTGCCAGTTTAGCCATTTGATTCATGTTGCAGCAGCTCAAGAGTGAATGAACATGGTGCAGTTAAAGTACTTTTAGGAGTACATTTTGCCAAATACTTTTACTTTATTTAGTTACATTTATTTAAATTACTTGGGTAGGGTTAGGGGTTGCCATTTCAACATGCAGTAGAGCTCTATAGAGTTTTGCTGATGATCTACTAATTTTATTCAGGTGTGATGCAGTAGGGTGACATGTAACGGTGCGTTCACACCGAACGCGATAGACGTGAGCGAAAACGCCCCAAACGCCCCTAATTTGACGCGTGCATATTCGCACCTCAACGCGTGTCCAAGAAAAATCCATCGCGCGTCAAAATTGCATATTTTGACGCGCGTGAACCGGAAATGTGGGAGGAATGTGGGAGGAAGTTTTATTATGCTGTGCTTTTTCTCCGTCTGCGCGCCACTTTCGTGCGCCTTTTCCCCTCGCGGTGCAGGTGTGTATCTCCGAATGAGGGTCATAGTTATGAGTGTTTTTGTGCTGTTTTTTCTATTGGACGTGGTGGTTATCAAAACCAAACATGATAAGTTTGGCAAGCGCAGGAGACACGACACGGAGGAGATTTGTCAATCAGGCTGCAGAATGCAATGCACATTGTTGAAAGCTGTACGGTGCAATAACAAAAATCAGCGAAATGTGACGGGTGAACAGCGGGACCACTGTATACTGTTTTATTAATAAACAAAATATGACAACACGCATAAATTAACTGCCTACATTAATTCACTGTAAACCTTGTCCTTCTGACTGACACTCCCCTGCTGCCTCTCCGGGCTGTCCCTGGTCCTCGGGGGGGAAGTTCTCCACGGTCCGCACCATATTGCTGCTAGTCTCCCGCGGGGTGAGGAAGGGGTCCAGAAACCCCATGACCGCGAAGAACTTCCATCTCTTCCCCGATCCTGCTGCAGACCCACTCCTCTTCTCCTTCTCTGTCCTCTTCTCCTTATTATATGTGTCCCTGAGGCTCTTCCACTTTCTCCTGCAGATGTCCTCTGAATAAACACATTATCTTGTTGGCGGAAAGGTATTTGTACATCAGTGGGAAAATAGCGGGACAGTACGTGTCAGTACCTAGGTCAGAGCCACGTCACCAGCCTCCTGATTGGTTGTCGCGGCGCGAATTGACGCCGGAGTTCAGATTTTCCAACTCGAGCGGTAGAGGCGAAACACGCGTATGCACAAAACGCAACACAAAAACTAACGCGCGTGGGTTTTTTTCGCGAGTCAAACGCGCCACACGCGCTACACTGACGCGCGTTTCACGAGTTTTGGCGTTTTCGCGACGCAAATCTGCTTCTGAATTTTCGCCGGACGCGCAATCGCGTGTCATCGCACTCTTTCCATTGACTTTACATGTAAACCTGACGCTCTGGCCGCCTCTATCGCGTTCGGTGTGAACGCACCGTAAAAGTTTCAGGACACTGGCCCTCAAGGACTGGAGTTTGACATCCCTGGTATAGACCCATCTTTCTTTACCACAAGAACTATGGAGCTAAACCATGCACTGTTGAGTCTTCTATCACCCCAATTTCAGCATTTCAGCCAGTTCTCTCTGAAAAATTTGCCTTTTATGTTCAAGTAACCTGTAGGGTCTTGAACAGCACATCTTTCCAGGCCGTGTTTCACAATCGTTCTCTATGAGACTGTTATGGCCGGAGAAGGGGGAGAACACATCAGCAAGCCACTGTTGCAGTGCAGCAACATCTACTCTCTGGCCCTGTGTAAGATGGTTATTACAACAGAGAGAGGCAGCAGTGGTGGAATTTAGCACCTCCTGCCTCAACTCATATATCTCCTTAACCAGGCTCACCAGAGATGCAGTTTCAGCCTCTTTCCATGCTTTTAGGACTTCGAGGTGATAGCTTTGTGACCGTACCACTTCATATGCGACGTTGCCCACTCACCATGTAACCACAAAGGGTCTTTGCCACTCGGTGAGCAACTTTGAACTAGAAGAAGGGAGTAATACAAGCACTTTTTCTCCCAGTAAAATTCCCACAGTCCTGTGTTGTACAGGTGCTGTTGACGTTCCTGGGCCTGGAGCAGATGCACTGAATTTTCACAACAACCCCAACTGTGCAAAGATGCACATGAAAGAAGGTCAGACACCAACTAGTGAGAAACAGAATGACAAATGGAACAACACTGTCATTCCTCATGTAGCAGGTTTGTCAGAGAAACTCGGGAGAATCTTCTCCAAGCACGTCATCCCAGTGCACATCAGACCCAGCCACACACTCAGGCAACAACTGGTTCATGCGAAGGACAAATTTCCCAAACACAAACTAAGCAACAGTGTATGCTCTGAAGTGCAGTGAGGAGTGCTTAGAATTCTACAGACTTCTTCTTGGAGAAACTAAACACCATCCATCCATCCATCCATCCATTCGCTTCCACTTATCCTTTCCAGGGTCGCGGGGGGCGCTGGAGCCTATCCCAGCTGTCATAGGGCGAGAGGCGTGGTACACCCTGGACAGGTCGCCAGTCTGTCGCAGGGCTAACACATAAAGACACAGACAACCATTCGCACTCACATTCACTCACAGATTCACACCTATGGACCATTTAGATTGACCAATTAACCTATCCCCACTACTGCATGTTTTTAGACTGTGGGAGGAAGCCGGAGTACCCGGAGAGAACCCACGCAAACACGGGGAGAAACTAAACACCCACTCCATAAATGTATGGCACAACATAGAAGAGCCACTTTGACGGGGACTACAGACACCTTAGAGGGCAGGTATCAGAAGGAAAGCAGGCTGTGGTCTCTATGGAAAAAGGATAGAGGAAAAAAATCATGCAGGATCATTGCCTGGGTTGTAATGCTTACACACTCAAAGTCCACCCAGCACCCATGCCTTATCCTGGGGCTCTGTTACAGTAGTACAAACCGAGGGGCAGCTCTCTGACAGTTATTTGCTGAGGATCTCTTCAAACAGAGTTTGTGGACAGCAAATATCCACCTTACATGCAAATACAGTGAATTATGGATTGGGTGCATGTATCAGCTGTTACTTTGTATTCTGTGATGCATGAACTGTCTTTGTGCCATGTTCTTCTATGGTGTTTGGATTTGATGCTGACAGAATGTGGTGATGTAGAAATACTGTCAGATGTTTCCATATTTCTGATATCTCTGAAGGTAGGAAATGTTGCAGTGGTATTATTATTCTTTTTTTATCATGCATGTTATATCACTCTCACATAAGTCTGTTTTGTCTTCACTTTGCATTTTTCCACATTGTATTTGACTTTGGTCACTGATTGCACCCTGTAAATGTTTTCCCTGTTTAGAATAAGAGGAAGTGTTATATACATATAAGAGCTGAGCAGGTCAGGATTTTGTACTTCTACCTCCTCAACGTTACATGTTTCTAACTTTTCTCCATATGCTCCATATCTCCATATTCTCTGTTCTTTTTAATTGGAGATTATGTATCGGAATTTCAGGAGCAGGACCACGCCAAACACGCTCCTTCCGGCTGTCATCTATATAGGTTCTCCCAGTTCTGCAAGCTGATCATTCTCGTTTACGTGCCTCACCCTCCCTCCCTCCTTGTTCTCCATTCTTCAACTTCTTCACTTCTATTTAGTACATGAGGATCTGCCAGGCCCGGGAGCCATCACCAGTCCCTTCGAGGCCTTCCCCAAACTGCAGCTCAGTTCATGTCAAAGCATTCACCTTTACCTACTAAAACGCTGTCAAACCTAAAATGAAGACGTGGGCCCAGCTAGTGAAATCTGTTTCTGTGAATGTGTCTTGTTTTTATGTGCATAATGCTGCTGCTGTGTCTCCACAGTACTGTCCTGTGTTTCATAGTCTCTATTCAGTCTGTTCCCACTGTTGTTCTCAGGCTGTACAAGCAACTTCACTACTTGAGTGTGTGAAGTGTTTACCTTTGGATCAAATGTCTCTGTTTTGTGTTGCTTTTGAATATGCGGACTACATGGCTCTGTAACAACAGTTTGTAAAGTGCACTGCTCTTTTACTTTCTCTGTGTTTAAATGGGGTTGGATCTCAAATGAAAAAAGGTCTTTTTTGCTCAGTTTCAAAGGAAGATTTGGTGCCACACAGTTTTCTGGTCCTTTTTTCAAGCTGTAAGTAGATGGTTTGACATAAGTGTCTGTGACATCTCGGTGGCTGTCCTTTGCTGATACTGATTCTCTGCGTCGAGCCTTAGTGTGCCCACTGCAGACGCTGACTCCCATTGTTTGTCGAAAAATGTAGGCATCCTCCAGTCGCCGCAAAGCGTCCACAGAATCCTCTCCTTCTCCACTAAAATCTGACAGGATGTCGCTGTGCCATGAGCAGGAGTCAAAATACTCAAATGTTTCACCAGCTCTTTTGCTTTGCTCACACCACTTCAGGGACACCGTACCAAACCCCCTCTCCTCTAATTCCATTCCTGCAGAGAGGCTGTGAGAGTCGTCAGGGGCTTCCTGTGGCTGTGGAGACATTAAAGAAGATGAGATTGAGAAACAAACCAATGCACGAACAACTTTAGCACACACAGACATATATCTATCATTTATACACTACCGGTCCAGTTTGTTATTTAAAAACTATGCAGTTTAATGTCTCATTGCAACCTAAAATGAAAGCATAGTACAAATAAGCAATTTGAGTGTAAACAAAAAAAAAAGAATTCATCAAAGTAGCCACCTTTGTGGCAAATATTTGATTTCTATTGCAGAAACACAGCTTTGTTCAGCTGTTATATCTGCCAAAGTTCTTCCCATATCTGTAGCAGAAGTTCCCATAAATGTGGACCTTGTAGGTTGCTTTGCTTTCACTCTTCTGTCCAGTTCATCCCAAACCAGCTCGATGGGGTTAAAGTCTGGAGACTGTGCTGGACACTCCATGTTTTCAAGCTCACCATCTTGTTCTTTTTCCTGAGGTGGTTCTGGCACAGCTTGGTCTTATGTTTTGGCTCATTATCTTGCTGTAGTATGAACCGCTGACCAACCAGAGGGTACTGCATGGTGCTGCAGGATGCTGTGGTGGTGTTTTGGTTCAGGGAGCCTCTCACTCTGTACAAGTCAGCGACCCTGGATCCAGCAAACAGCCCCAGACCATCACACTTCCTTCTCCATGTTTGACAGTTGATGCCACAAACTGTGGAACCTTTCACCTACTCAACGGTGTACAAAGATCCTGCGTGATGATCCATCAGTCCATATTACCTTCTTCCAGTCTTCAGTAGTCCAATGCTGGTGTTTCATGACCCAGACAAACCTCTTTGTCTTATTCTGACGTCTGGCTTTCTTGCTGCAACTCATCCTGTCAAACCTGCAGCTCGAAGTCTTCTCTTCACAGTTGAAACTGAGACTTTCTTACTACAACCACTATTAAGCTGTGCTTGAAGCTGTTGTCCTGTGAGCCGCCGATCACACAGGCTGTTAACTCTCAGAAACTTGTCCTCCCAGTTGTGTCTTTGGGTCTGCCAGACCTCTTCCTGTCACAGTTTGTTTCTGAGTTACTTTGGATGGTGAAGGAAACTGTGCTCACTGACACCTTGACTTTCTCTGTAGGACAGACCTACATTTATAAGTGTTATGATGGTCTGTCTCTCTTCCATTGTTAATTGCCTTTTTTTTGCAACACTCTACTTTCTCCAGTACAATACTGTTCGACTGATTCTCACGAGGGTCTGGTACCACAGTGTGATCCAACACTGCTTTTATGCAGACAGAGATTGAAAGTAATCCAGAAAAGATGGAAGACTTGTAGGAATTAGTAGCTCCAGCTTTCAAGGCTTGATCAGCCTCCATTGCTGCAGAGCAGCTTTAAATTGTTAACCCATGTTGTGTCCCTGAAAAAGGCCTTTTTGTATAATTCTGAAATATACATTAATTTTCAGTTTTGGGTGACTTTACCCTTTATTTCACCCTCTGGCAGTTCAACACTTACCTTTGTACCATTCCAAGCTGTTCATTGGACTGAACGACTTAAATTGCAATAAATAACAGTAAAAACTGGGGTGTTTTAAAACTCTGTGTGTGTGTGTGTGTGTGTGTGTGTGTGTGTGTGTGTGTGTGTGTGTGTGTGTGTGTGTGGTGTGTGTGTGTGTGCCACTCCTGTTTGCTGTTTTCACAGCTCCTATTGTAACTGCACAATATTCAGTCAGCTCCACATCTGAAAACTTTGGTGCACACTGAATGATTTTGGTATGAACAAGACTGACCTGGACACAAACCCACTGTCTGTTGTCCCACACTGACTAAAGAAGACTACCAATGTAGTGTTTTGTATTCCGCTAAACTGTGTGTAAAACTGTATATGCTCGTTTGTTGATTTAGTGTATCTGCGTTCATTTCAGCATGGTACTAGCATTGTGCTATGCAAAGCTTTGCAACCTGTTAATAATATTTCTTTTTTAGGCACCTTTCAAAACACTCAAGGTCTTCAAGGTCATCTTGAAGGCTCATCAGACAAGTTACAGACAACAAAAACAACAACAGACAAAACTGTCTGTGAAGTCAAAAACACATTTACAGTATTAAAATCACTAAGGGATTTTAAATACTGTATCACAGAGGATTTATGTGGCAGGTGGAAGACAACCAGACTGACTAAGCTAGTTTAAAAAAGTGTATTTGAAAATGGAGAGAGTCAATTGTACGAATAGCTAGTGGAGTGAATTGCAGAGGCAAGGAGCAGCTGAAGGCTCCAGACTGTTGCACTTGTTCTATCCTTTTTTTGCACAGTCGATGATCTTGTCAGGATATATTTCACTGCATGTTGTACTCGTATAACTATGCAGGTGACAAATAAAGAATCTTGAAACTTGAATCTTGTCTGCAGCCACTTAAGGTCAGTTTCAAAAATATCTGGATCAAATGCTTATGTTAGCCAATCTTCTTCTTCTTTATGTTGCTTTGCCTCTGCTACAGATAAGACAGAGGTCATAGTAATGGTCAATAAATTTGCTTATGCTTTTCTGCACAGTAGACCTACCATATAACAGTCTGCAGTCATATTGTTCATACATGTCTGCACTGTCAGCTCTTTGAAGAACCACAAGCATTATATGTCTCCATATCATTGTTACTTTGTAACAACATTTCTGTTTAAAGCATCAGGCTAGTCCACACTGACACATACTAAATTCTGTTAAAGGTCAAAGGTTGCACTTACTCTCCATTTCTTCAGTGCATCACCGCTGTGCAGCATCAGAGCACAAACACGAATAGCAAACCAGCTCAGTACAGCTCCCATGGTGTGGCTCACATACATTAACACTTCGAACACCAGCATTCACATACACGTGTCCAAGCTCTTCTCTTTCCCAGTACTACATCTTCAAAGAGCCCTCCTGAACTCCTCTGCTTTGTCCATGATCATAAATAGCGTTTGTTAATGTCTTTGTTTGATCTTCCACCCCTTTGTTCTTTTACACACCCAAATTTCATTAACAGAAAGTCTTGTAGCAAGATAACTGTAGATAGTGGAAAGAGCAATCCTTCCTGTTTCGCAGTGTTTCAAGGGTGTGGTTACTCTACATTAGCCAGAGCTTAGTCCAGCCTCAAAGCAGCAGGTACACCTTGATCTCTAAATAACAAGGAAAGACACTAAGAAGCCCTGCTATAAATACAAAGCTGCAGTTACAGATAGAGAAGGCTGCCTGCCAGCTCATGATCTCTGCACGTAACTCAAGGACATGGGATCGTAATGTGCATGGTAGACACAAAGGTCTGTTGGCTGGGTCTGCTATAAATTGCTTTTCAAAATTAAAAAAGTAAAAAATGGCACAAATCAGTGTGTGACACTCTAAGATCAGGGTGTCAAACATAAGGCCCCGGGGGTCACAATCGGCTCAGCAGGACTTAAATCCCGCTGACTGGATGGCTCATTGATTCAAGCAGAACTGTATCTCTTCCTGAGAGTCTATATACAGAAGGACTTGGGCTTTGGGAATATATATGGACATATTTTTGGTACAATGTTTTATTTGTGCAATAAACAATAGAAAAGGCAATTATTATTTTGTTTGGATTTTCGGTTCAAGATCATAGCAAGCAAGCATGTCTAAATATATTTACCAAATCTATGTACTCCAGCGAAGAATCAAAATTAAACAAGGTCCTTGACATTTACAAGTTCCACAGCCCCACCTGGTACTACACTTCCTGTACTACTACCTTTTCATTCTAAGTTCAGGCTGCTGAGGTCCCGAACAAACAGACTCAAGGACAGCTTTTACAATAGGGCAATAGCCCTAATCAATGCAAATAGCTGACCTGATTGGCTACCTGCCTGGACTTTTTTTAGGGGGAGGTAACAATGTTTAAAACAATAACAATAATAATATTTATATTTATAACAAGGTGCAATAATAATTAATGTGCAATAATAACAGTGTGCAATACACATACACTTATTCTTCTTTTTTATTTCTAAGTTAATATACTGTGTTGTGTTGTTTGTGTTGCGTTGTGATGTGTCATATCGTGTCGTGTTGTGTTATATGTAGTGCCGACGTAGGACAGTTTTTCCAATTTCATTGTACTACTGTACTATGTATGACTGTGCAATGACAATAAAGAATTATCTTATCTTATCTTATCTTATCTTAAGCGGAGATCTTTAGTTGCAATGACACTACTACAGTCCAGTTTTTGAGAACAACACATGTCATTTGTATCCTTTATTTTTAAACAAAGAAGAGATTAGTTATGGGTTTTATATTAAAATTGAACCTAATCTGGTTGATTTTGGGACATCACCTTTTCAATTATATCTTTTAACTATAAATAGCTTTATAAAAGTAGTATTGCTTTTGAGAAATTTGAGAAATTTAAAGCAGGCTTAGGCTACAAAAAGATTTCCCAAGCCTTGAACATCCCACGGAGCACTGTTCAAGCCATCATTCAGAAATGGAAGGAGTATGGCACAACTGTAAACCTACCAAGACAAGGCCGTCCACCTAAACTCACAGGCCGAACAAGGAGAGCGCTGATCAGAAATGCAGCCAAGAGGCCCATGGTGACTCTGGACGAGCTGCAGAGATCTACAGCTCAGGTGGGGGAATCTGTCCATAGGACAACTATTAGTCGTGCACTGCACAAAGTTGGCCTTTATGGAAGAGTGGCAAGAAGAAAGCCATTGTTAACAGAAAACCATAAGAAGTCCCGTTTGCAGTTTGCCACAAGCCATGTGGGGGACACAGCAAACATGTGGAAGAAGGTGCTCTGGTCAGATGAGACCAAAATGGAACTTTTTGGCCAAAATGCAAAACGCTATGTGTGGCGGAAAACTAACACTGCACATCACTCTGAACACACCATCCCCACTGTCACATATGGTGGTGGCAGCATCATGCTCTGGGGGTGCTTCTCTTCAGCAGGGACAGGGAAGCTGGTCAGAGTTGATGGGAAGATGGATGGAGCCAAATACAGGGCAATCTTGGAAGAAAACCTCATGGAGTCTGCAAAAGACTTGAGACTGGGGCGGAGGTTCACCTTCCAGCAGGACAACAACCCTAAACATAAAGCCAGGGCAACAATGGAACGGTTTAAAACAAAACATATCCACGTGTTAGAATGGCCCAGTCAAAGTCCAGATCTAAATCCAATCCAGAATCTGTGGCAAGATCTGAAAACTGCTGTTCACAAACGCTGTCCATCTAATCTGACTGAGCTGGAGCTGTTTTGCAAAGAAGAATGGGCAAGGATTTCAGTCTGTAGATGTGCAAAGCTGGTAGAGACAGACCCTAAAAGACTGGCAGCTGTAACTGCAGCAAAAGGTGGTTCTACAAAGTATTGACTCAGGGGGATGAATAATTACGCACACCCCACTTTGCAGTTATTTATTTGTAAAAAATGTTTGGAATCATGTATGATTTTCGTTCCACTTCTCACGTGTACACCACTTTGTATTGGTCTTTCACCTGGAATTCCAATAACATTGATTCATGTTTGTGGCTGTAATGTGACAAAATGTGGAAAAGTTCAAGGGGGCCGAATACTTTTGCAAGCCACTGTAGGACATCTCGTGGGCTTTGAAAAGCTTCTTTTAGGAAGTGGCTTGCAACTAAGGACATTTTCTCTGCAGCATATGCTGGTTTGTGGATCAACTGTTTGTGTGCGACTTTCAGAAGAAGGTCTTTTAACCTCCTAAGACCCGAACTCTTCCACAGCATGCAATTTTAATTTCTCTTTGATATTTGGTCACATTGGGGCCTGATGAATGTAAAAACAAAGAATTACCAGATTTTTTTTTTTTACCTTATTTTTGTTTTTAAGAAAAATAAGAGCCACATATGAGGATATTCATTTAAAATTTTGATAGAACAGTAGCAGTATAATGTCCCCGTAAGTGAGTATCAGGCCCTTGTAAAGCAAAATTCAGTATTTTGGTCTAAATAACCCAAAATGTGATGTCCACATATGTGGACGCCAGGTCCTAGGAGGTTAAGTTCTCTTTGGTTGGAAGCACTGATACATCCAGGCGATCCATGAGATCCAGTACTTCATCCCTGTCTTCATCTGAAAGATCTTCTTTTAGAGCCCTTGTTATCAGATCCCTTTTACTTAGGTAAAAGAGAAGACTTTCAAACAGCAGATCATCTGATACTCAATTCTCACCAAAGATGAGTGCCACTGTGAAAACAGGAGCAAGGCAACAAGGGAAATATCCATGGTCTTGAAATCCCTTCAGTAAAATTCTACCCATGGATTTCCACTCTTCCTCCTGCCATTTAGGAGACAGTGATGGCACTCTGAGCTCCTCTCCTTCAGCTGTGTCGTCTACAAACTCTGACCAAAATGCAGCGTACACATCTCTTGATACACCGTCCGCATCAGCTCCTTTTTCATCAATGTAAGTGTATTTTAGAGGGTGTGTGAGGAGTGCTGGATCTTTGAACTGGCTGATCATCTCCTCCAGAATAGTTTGATGGTAACGCAGACAACATCATATGATGCTGCAGAACTCATTGCTTCATTGCTTATCTGGTGTACTGACTGCTGTGTTTGTTGGAGGAAGTGTAATGGATGTGATGACCAGATCGTCTTCCTCAAACTGCAGGAATGGTTCATCTATTACAGAGTCATCAAGTTGACAAGGCAGAGGTTCTCCAAGGTAGGGTCCAATCATTACCACAGATGTGTCTAATAATACATCTTCATCAGTGTTACGTCCCCACATGAAAGCTAGGTGAAGAGGGTGGGGGACAGTAACAGTTGGATCTGGGTTGAAATGAAAAGGACACCTCTGTGTTTAACACAAAATAAATCTTTATTATAATTAATTAACCCAATAATCATATAAACAGTAACAACAGAAAGAGACAGCAACGCTGCTTTGATGATAAATTAGACAGGCCAACCCAAAGAGATGGTGACCGCTTCAACTAAGAAAACAACTATAAGGATTCAACAGAAAAAGACAGCAACGCTGCTGTTAGCAATAACCAGGCAGGCCAAACCAAGTAATGGAGGCCGCCGTCACTTAAGCACAACCACTGCTCAGTTGAGTTACTCACAACAAGCCACGCACGGTGGGGCTGGTCTCTCTCACACACACACACACACACACACACACACACACACACACACAGCAGGCCTTTTCCACACCTAGACCAGAAGCACACACTGACCAGCACAGAGGAAAACCACCAGAAGCCTCTCCCACAGTCACACTGCTCTCTCCAGCTTATATCACCTCAGGGGTCCGTTCTTCGTACCTCGCTAAGTAAGTTAGCCGGATTTGATTGTTGACGATTTCGCGTGATCTTGGATCGTTCGGTTCTCCGAAGCTCATCCGGGACTTGCTGCCATAGCAACAGATGCGTAAGCGTAAACCTGCTCGGGAGCAGGCTTACTTTATGTAAACAGGATTAGATCGCAGCCACTCAGGTATGTCCGCTGCAGTTATACGAAAGCAACAGCGATATTTCGCCACTGTTTTACCATAAATAAATATTATCAATGTAACTAAAGATAATCCAGCATTTGATTCTTTTATTGATTTCATACAGATACATACAGGTCATTTCCTAAAAAAAGGGAAATGTACTATTAATCATTCTATTTCATGTATTTGATTATTTCAGATGTAATTCATATTTTAGAGTAGTAATAGTAAAACACTTCGTGTAATCAAGAGGAGAGACCACGGCTATAAAAGCGATAAATAATTAAAAAAAAGACATATCTCCCAACTTACTGTGCATGCTTCAGTCACCCCTTGCATGGGAACAGGTAGAAGTGATGGAGTGTTATGTGAAACTACACACAAAAAAACCCACAATGTCAATAAATGTCACAGTACAAAAAGCATTTTAATTAAGGCAACAACCAAATATTTTACATTGTACTAATAGAATTATGAGCTCATTTACCAGTTATGAAGGTGCTGCTGCTACTGCACCCCGGCTGCTCGTCTAAGGAAGAGCTGCCCGTAGGGATGCCCTCAACAATGGGTCTGGTGGCATTCAACCCTAGGGCCAGCTCCTCTGCCGGGGTGTGACGAGGGGGTGCAGGACCACCACCTGTCTTTATTTGCTCTGCCCTTTTCTTGGTTGCTGTTATAAACAAACAAACAGATTATTTCAGGGTCTCTTTTCAGGAGACTAAAAGCAATATAAGTGATAAATATTACCATTCTGTAGAATATTCTTATATTTCACTTTTACTTGTTCCCATGTTCTAGTGGGTCCTGTTGTGGCTCTAATGTGAAAGAGGATATAATGTAATATAATATAATAAATTACTTACGAGTTTAATTTGTCAGCAACTTTCTGCCAGCCCTCTCTCCTTGCTTTTGCAGCCTTTGCAGTGTTCCCTTGCGTTTTAATTAAACTCTGAAACTCCTGATATCCCTCAATCAAGAGTTCTTGCTCTGCTGCCGAAAAATACTGAGCGCGCTCCTTCGACATCTTCGCCGACCAATCAAAGGGTTGCCGATCAATGTTTCTACTATCGATGCGTAGCCCCTTTTAAGCCACCCAGTGATCTCAGATTACTTCATCCAGCTATACTAATCGTCAACAACAGGTGTGTTCGGAGAACCGGATTAGCGAGCTCAAAGTTGGCGCGATGATTTGATCTTGGATATGTCATTTGATCTTGGATGTAGTAAGCGAGGTACGAAGAACGGATCCCTGGAGGGTAATTGGTGGTAAACAAGGGCAGATGAGCAGCAGGTGTGTCCTAAAGGAGAAGGCAGGGTCAGAGAGAAACAAGGGGTGGGGCAATAAAGAAGGAGGAGGAGAGGGAGAGGACAACACCACGCCCACACACTCCCACAGCCTCACAGGATGTAACATCAGCATTCCTAGATTCTGATGATGAGATTACAACAGTGTGAGAAGCTTCCTCATCTCCTTCATGTGGGTCAGTCAGTTGTGTAACATTGTTTACATGTGTTTTCCCTCTATCATAAACTTCTTCATCATCTTCATCGTTGGAAAATCTTCTTTTCTCTGCACAAGTAAAATCTCAACATTCCCATTTTAAGTGCTGAGTAGAGTTCTCCAATTATGAGATCTTCATCATATACAACCTCTTCCTGATAGTTTAATATGTCATGGCTGAACGCCTCCCATCTTCCAAATTTGCTTTTTCCTCTTGGAAAGAAAAGGTCTTTAGCATACTGTAATATGTCAGCTTTTTTGGAGCCTTTGGGCACATCAAAGGTCCTTGTTCCTCCTCCTCTGCGCTTATTCACTTCATAGATCCACCCTAACTCAATTTTTCGAGTCTTTTTCTCAGCCCATCTGTTGTTTTTTGCATATGTTCTTTTTCTCTTAGAAACAAATGCCTCCTCATGATCAGGTTTCTTCTCATTTTCATTGATGCCCATCTTTTCCTTCAATTTTTCGAGCAATACGTTTTTTCTTGATTCCTTAGTACTTGCACCACTGTTTTCCAAGCAGAACCGTCTGGCAGCTATCCGATCACCATATGTTGATATGTAACCAGACAGGGTCTTGTCATCCATACAATCAATCATTGTGGCATCAATCTGTAATACTCTGAGATATTTATTACTGTACAAAAGCACAAGGTACACCTGCTGCCACACCACATGAGGTATTTAGCATTTATTCTTTTCCTCTCTCTATGCCAGCAACATTAATCAGATTCTCTAACAAGTCATTATAGACATGTTACAGTAAATACAACGCCCACTTTCGAAAAAGTAAATTAGTATTCACGTATCTTTCAGTTGCACAGTGCACAAAAGGTTGAACTCGTTGGTGTTTTAAATTGAAGCCAAATATCAATATAAACACAGTTTAATTCATTTGTTTTTAGATGAACAAGGAAACATTGTGCATCAAATAATATAGTAATATATTTAAGAAACCTGGAATCTGCATATATTAACGGGTTAATTAGTAACATTTAATAACTGTGGTCATAACAACAACCCAGTTTTATACAGCAGGTTTATTTTCCTTACATTCTCGATTCCATATAGACCCACACCAATGCAGCCTGCCGTTAGGTCCTTACGCAGTCAAAGCGAGAGAAGCTAAAACCGCTGTGGTTGCTACCTTAGCAATATGTCACATTTTTAGAACCTGTAACTTTGTAAAAAGCAAGTTTTACAAATTTCCCCCTCAAGAGAATACTTACACATTCATGTAGCATTCATAAGAGACAGTCCTCAGGTACACCGTGATTCAGAAGAAATCTCAGAAGTGGGCTATCAGTGTTTATGTCCATGTTGAAAGCAGGGCATTGCAAGTTAGGTGCCAGTTCTCAAGAGCGTGAGCTCTCCACACCTGCCATGGATTTGGGTTTCTGAACGCAACACGTTTTAACGTTCTTACAATAAACATGTTATTCTAATGGTATCTTTTTTTTAACGTTTGTACAATATATGATCACGTTCAATATTGTACGAGCGTCAAAGGTTTTTGTTATAGCATGATAAATATGTATATTGTAATACCGTGATATTATGTTGTTCAAACATGAAAAGTATATTGTTAGAACAATAAAGTTTTCACGTTATAACGTGATATACCTCTATTTTTATTTCACCTGGGTGGCAGCTCTACGCTTCCGTACCACCGTTACTGTTAATCACTTCAAAAATAAATTTGCGGCATGATTGATGCGTTTCCATGAGGTGAGTGGGAACATTTCTCCAAGTGGGAACAGACGGCCACACGAAGGGCGTCTACTGTCTGGAACTGTTGTCCATTTTTGTAAACTTCCCTTACCATCCATCCCCAAAGGTTCTCAGTTGGATTTAGATCAGGGGAACACACAGGATGGTCCAAAAGTGTGATGTTATTCTCCTGGAACAAGTCTCTTGTCCTGCATTGTGTACTGTAGCGTTGTCCTGTTGACAAACCCAGTGGTTACCACCAGTGTTGGGCAAGTTACTTTGAAAAAGTAATTAAGTATAGTTACTAGTTACTTCTTCAAAAAAGTAACTGAGTTAGTAACTGAGTTACAATATTCCAAAAGTAATTCATTACTTGAAAAGTAACTATTGCGTTAATTTAAAAAAAAATGTTTAACCCTCTGGGGTCCAGGGTTTAATTGGCCATTTTTAACTACCTTTGATTTTCCGTCCACATTTCACCTTTAAAAACTGTTTACTTTGTCTTGTTTGGTATCATTCTTTTCAGCACAACCTCACGTGTCTGAATTTACAGTCATGTTTTCATTTTGACATACTGTATTAACACAATTGATCTAAAATCAGACAAAAAACATAAAATCAGAGTAGAAAGTAAAATTTTTACTGTAACAACCACAAACATGTTTAATGAATCATATTTCATAACTTTAAATGCAAATATTAATTGTCAATTTTAAAATCCTATGCACAAGTTTTACAAACAACAAAGTTATTTGCAGCCATTTAACTTTTACCCTTTTTTTAAATAACCATTTCAAACTATTTACAGAACAATCAGCTGTTCTTCAATAAGATGCTGCACAAATTATTAGTGCCACTCCAAAAAAATCATTTCTGTCCACTATAAAGGAGAACATCACAGCCTGATACCTGCAGGTGTGACAGCAGCAGGTGTATCACTGCTGTTTCTACCTGGAGACAGCAGTCGCCTCATTGTTCTGACACACAACACAAAACTATCCACAACACTACACACTAACTACACAAGACAACACATTAACTACACACTCCAAACATGCTAAACGTCACAAATCTCACATCTCAAAACTCGCTCTCTCTCTTTTTCTGCTCTCTCTCTCTCATTCTCGCCGTCACTCCTAAAATTTCCGCCTCTTCCTAAACAACCAAATGTCATGTTGCCATATCTTTTTTGATTGGTCGACATGGTGCATTTTTCCACCAACACGAACGGGCTGTTTTTTGTTTTGTTTTTTTATTTTTGGTCATAAGCAGAGAGTGCTCGCTAGCGCTGTGCTTAGACAGTAAACGTGATAAAACAATTGAGGAAAAAACACACGTATATATTGTTTATCATGACTCTGGTTTTACGTGGCCTATCAACACAATTTAAAAACCGGTATATATCACCTTGTTGCTTTGGTCATGTGGTTGGCTTACCATGACTACTTTATTCTTCCTCAGTCAAACAGCAGCACTCATGTGATTGTTTTGCCCCCTGAGCTCCAGGTGTTGTGCCAAAAACTGATCATCTGCCAGAAAGTGATTGCCGCCCGCGGGAGTGCGCAGCTGCTTAAAGCTGTAGCGCCCAGAGTACTTACAGCTACTTCTGTGCAACTGATATAAGATGCAGTAAGATGAAGACAGCTTCAACCGTCTGTTTGTTGAAAAATAGTAACGCGACCGCACTCCATTTTCTTGTTAGTAACGGTAACGGCGTTGTAACGATAGGAATGGTAAATGGCCTGTATTTGTATAGCGCTTTACTAGTCCCGAAGGACCCCAAAGCGCTTTACACACCCAGTCATCCACCCATTCACACACACATTCACACACTGGTGATGGCAAGCTACATTGTAGCCACAGCCACCCTGGGGCGCAAGGTTACATTGGTTCTCATCAGAGAATAAAACTTTCTTCCACCTTTCAATGTCCATTGTTTGGTCAAAACGGTGAGTTCTGTGGCGTTCAAGGAGACGAGACCTTTGAAGATGTTTTTGGTTTTTTAAACCCTTCAGTCTCAGATGCTGTCTGATGGTTAAGGGGCTACGGTGGGCACCAGTAACAGCCTTAATTTGGGTCGAGGATCGTCCATTGTCTTGACGGGCAGCCAACTGGATCCTCTGGCTCAGTGCTGGTGACATTGTTTTGGGTCTTCCATTTGACTTTTTTGTTTCATAACCCCCAGGATCATTTAAGAAATTCCAAGTGACCATCTTACTGCGCCCACCTCAGCAGCGATGGCGCTGCTTATGCAGTTTAACAACCCGACCACGTTCAAAAAGGGTTTTTGCCTTTACCAGAGTGAAGGTGTAAGTGCTACTGGAACAACAGAGTCACACTGCTCAGGTTTTCTTCAAATGAAGAAAAAAATATTCACATCAAATCTGGTTAAAATACAGATATCAGAGTATTTCATGAATGAGAACCAATGAACTACACTGAATGCCAAAGCTTTGGCTCTGTGATCTAACTCTTCACTTAATCTTTAAACTACGTGTTTAGAGCCAAGACCCACAGAACCCTGTTGGCTTTAAAACTGATGGAATAAATATGGAGGTTATTATGATAACTCTTTCGTAAAAATAATCAGAAGTATTCCAACCAAACTGCTGCACTAATATCGTACATTTTAAGTGCTGTTTTTGATTTACTCTAATTAATTGAAGCTGAATTTCTTAAGAAGCTTAAAGGCTTAGTGGAGGAACCTCTCCAGCTGAAGATGGTGCAGAACACTGAGGCACAACACTCTGACGCCTAACCACATTCATCATCATCAATGAGATACTGCTCAGAGATGCTCTCCATAGAGCCTCCACATGAATGAGCTGAAAAATAGTGGTTTGACTTTAAGTTTACAATTGGTCTGCTAAGCTGTTTTCAGATTATTGCATTTTCTGTTAAATAAACTGCAACTCTGTACTGTAGCATTCACATTTGTAAACACAGGCAGATATGTCATTTTCCTTGGTTCCTGTTTGAGCTGTGGTATATATATATGTAAATGGTAACTTTCCCTCACATTTCCTCAGTAGCAGGCATGTGCAGAGGGGGGGGGGGCGGGAGGGGCCTGAGCACCCGCCCCTTTCCTGATGGGTGCCCAAAGAAAAATCGCCTTTTGTTGAGACATTTTTTTTTTTAAATTCTTTTTTAAAAGTGTGTGTGCGTGCAGAGTCCTGTCTGTGCCCCTCAATAATAATATTTAACTATTAATCACAGTTTTGCTAAATAAAAGGATCATCATCACATGGACATCAGTCACATGATGACCATTAACCAATGACCACCCTTGACGGCAGACCGCGCTGGTTAAGAGCCGGGAACGAGCTCACAAAGAGCACGCGCATTTTTTGCTGCCTGGGCGGACCAGAGCTGTAGGAGAAACACAAATGACCTCAGAGACACAGACTGATGCGACACAACCAGTAAGTAGGTGTACAGCGCACACTGTAGTCTAAAGCACACAGGAGTATTAGCTTATCACGTACACGTTGGTAAGCTGTCTTGTGGCAACTGACGAACTGAAACAAATGAGCGTGCTGTGTGTGCAACAGCGTGACAAACTTTACCTGTCCTTTTATTAACTGCACAAGTAGTGCTGGTCATAGCTGCTGGCTCACTGGGTAAGGCTGTCATGGGTCTGTAGCTCTGTCACCGTTTTAGGGAACATATTTAGTTTTAAAGTAAGTCACAGGGCTTTTCCTGCCTTTCTGGAGGGCTTATATTTCACTTAAAACGATCTAATATGCATGTCCACATAATAATGGATTATTAAAATTGTGATATTTAAACACTGTATTTTAAAGAACATACATTAAGAAACAGATTATATCAGATTTATATTTTAAATATGTCAAAATGCTGATTTTACAGCAGCAAAATTATTGTATCTCTACAGTTTAAACATTTAATAAACGTTTTGCCTGTACAGAGGGGATAGTCAAACATACATTATTTTATATTTATTTTTGTATTCTTTTTACTTTATTATTATAGCACTAGTAATAAATGATAAGGAAAGGATTCTGGATCAGCTCCATGATGCAAACTTGTGCCCACAGTATATACAGTACACTGAAGCAGGTCTAAAATGTCACTGTGTGTGTGTGTGCATGTGTTTTATGTATATAGATTTTCTTTAATTATTACTCATGATATAACACAGTCCAGACATGCCTCGTAAGGATGTTTCTATAACATTTTCTGTCATTACTTTATTATGGATTGGTTGCGAAAGTTGTTAAGTGTGGACAATTAAATAATAGTTTACTGCAATAGCAAATTGTCCCTTGTTCTCAGATGGACAGCAAGTGGAGAGTGATAGATGAGATGAGGAGATGAAGGAGGAAGAGAGGCAAAGAGTGATTCACAGGCAGAGCCGAGTTTATTTCTCACAGTTTTTGTTGCCTTATGGTTCCAAGCGCTGTCACCAATCTTTGCATTTTATTATTATTTCATGACACTTGTTTAATCAGCTACCATCTCTCCTATGGACTTTTTAATGTCTACAGTCCCAGATCAACACAGCCCTGCCCTCCAGCACTATCAGCAGCAGGAGCAGCAGCAACCCCTCAACAGCAACATTGTATCCATCAGGTAAAACATAGGCTACGTTTGCTTTGCCTTGTTGCCACCTCACAACAGTGATATAATTCAATTCAATTCAATTCAGCATTATTTATATAGCGCCAAATCACAACAAAAGTCACCTCAAGGCGCTTTATATTGTACAGTAGATCGCACAATAATAAATACAGAGAAAAACCCAACAATCATATGACCCCCTATGAGCAAGCACTTTGGCGACAGTGGGAAGGAAAAACTCCCTTTTAACAGGAAGTAACCTCCGGCAGAACCAGGCTCAGGGAGGGGCGGGGCCATCTGCTGCGACCGGTTGGGGTGAAAGAAGGAAAACAGGATAAAGACATGCTGTGGAAGAGAGACAGAGATTAATAACAGATATGATTCGATGCAGAGAGGTCTATTAACACATAGTGAGTGAGAAAGGTGACTGGAAAGGAAAAACTCAATGCATCATGGGAATCCCCAGCAGCCTACGTCTGTTGCAGCATAACTAAGGGAGGATTCAGGGTCACCTGGTCCAGCCCTAACTATATGCTTTAGCAAAAAGGAAAGTTTGAAGCCTAATCTTGAAAATAGAGATAGTGTCTGTCTCCTGAATTCAAACTGGAAGCTGGTTCCACAGAAGAGGGGCCTGAAAACTGAAGGCTCTGCCTCCCATTCTACTTTTAAATACTCTAGGAACAACAAGTAGGCCTGCAGTGTGAGAGCGAAGTGCTCTAATAGGGTGATATGGTACTACAAGGTCATTAAGATAAGATGGGGCCTGATTATTTAAGACCTTGTATGTGAGGAGCAGGATTTTGAATTCTGGATTTAACAGGAAGCCAATGAAGGGAAGCCAAAACAGGAGAAATCTGCTCTCTCTTTCTAGTCCCTGTCAGGACTCTTGCTGCAGCATTTTGGATTAGCTGAAGGCTTTTCAGGGAGTTTTTAGGACTTCCTGATAATAATGAATTACAGTAGTCCAGCCTGGAAGTAATAAATGCATCAACTAGTTTTTCAGCGTCACTCTGAGACAGGATATTTCTAACTTTAGAGATGTTGCGCAAATGGAAGAAAGCAGTCTTATATATTTGTTTAATATGTGCATTGAAGGACATGTCCTGGTCAAAAATGACTCCAAGGTTCCTCACAGTGTTACTGGAGGCCAAGGTAATGCCATCCAGAGTAAGAATCTGGTTAGATACCATATTTCTAAGATTTTCAGGGCTGAGTACAATAACCTCAGTTTGATCTGAATTAAGAAGCAGAAAGTTAGCGGCCATCCAGGTCTTTATGTCTTTAAGGCATTCCTGCAGTTTAACTAATTGGTGTGTGTTACCTGGCTTCATGGATAGATAGAGCTGCGTGTCATCTGCATAGCAGTGAAAATTTATGCTATGTCTTCTAATGATGCTGCCTAAGGGAAGCATGTATAATGTAAATAGAATTGGTCCTAGCACTGAACCCTGTGGAACTCCATAATTGACCTTAGTGTGTGAAGAGGACTCTCCACTTACATGTACAAATTGGAGTCTATTAGATAGATATGATACAAACCACTGCAGTGCAGTACCTGTAATACCTACAGCATGTTCTAATCGCTCTAATAGAATATTATGGTCGACAGTATCGAACGCAGCACTGAGGTCTAGCAGGACAAGCACAGAGATGAGTCCACTGTCAGAGGCCATAAGAAGATCATTTGTAACCTTCACTAAAGCTGTTTCTGTGCTGTGATGAGCTCTGAAACCTGACTGAAACTCTTCAAATAAGCCATTCCTCTGCAGATGATCTGTTAGCTGTTTGACAACTACTCTTTCAAGGATGTTTGATATGAAAGGAAGGTTGGAGATTGGCCTATAATTAGCTAAGACAGCTGGGTCTAGAGATGGCTTTTTGAGTAAAGGTTTAACTACAGCTACCTTGAAGGCCTGTGGTACATAGCTGATTATTAGAGATAGGTTGATCATATTTAAGATTGAAGCATTAATTAATGGCAGGACTTCTTTGAGCAGTTTTGTAGGAATGGGGTCTAAAAGACACGTTGATGGTTTGGAGGAAGTAATTATTGAAGTTAACTCAGAAAGATCAATTGGAGAAAAAGAGTCTAACTTAAAATCGATGGTACTAAAAGTAGCTGTAGATAATATTACATCTGTGGGATGATTATTGGTAATTTTTTCTCTAATGATAAGAATTTTATTTGTGAAGAAGTTCATGAAGTCATTACTAGTTAATGTTAAAGGGATTGTTGGCTCAGTAGAGCTCTGACTGTTTGTCAGCCTGGCTACAGTGCTGAAGAGAAACCTGGGGTTGTTCTTATTTTCTTCAATCAGTGACGAATAGTAAGATGTTCTGGCTTTGCGGAGGGCTTTCTTATAAAGCAGCAAACTATTTCTCCAGGCTAAATGATGATCCTCTAAATTTGTGACACGCCATTTCCTCTCCAGCTTACGAGTTATCTGCTTTAGGCTACGTGTTTGAGAATTATACCACGGAGTCAGGTACTTCTGATTTGAGACCTTAGTTTTCACAGGAGCTACAGTATCCAGAGTCGTACGTAGTGAGGAGGTAAAATTATTAACAAGATAATCGACCTCTGTTGGAGTAGCGTTCAGATAGCTGCTCTGCTCTATGTTGGTACAGGCCATTGAAGATGATAACAGTGGGTGGATTATATTCTTAAACTTAGTTACAGCACTTTCAGAAAGACATCTACTGTGATAAAGTCTACTCTCCACTGCTGTGTAATCAATTATTGTAAATGTAAATGTTATCAGGAAATGATCAGACAGCAGAGGGTTTTCAGGAAACACTGTTAAATGTTCAGTTTCTATGCCATATGTTAAAACAAGATCTAGAGTGTGATTAAAGTGGTGGGTGGGTTCTTTTACATTTTGAGAGAAGCCAATTGAGTCTAATAACAGATTAAATGCCATGTTGAGGCTGTCATTTTTAGCATCTACATGGATGTGTCAAGTTTTGTGTGGAGGCGAGGAAGAAGGAACCCAAACGCAGGACTCGCAGGTAGGTGAAGACTGGTGAAGGTTTATTATAAGGGATGGATGAACAGATGGTGAACTGACAAAGACAGTCCAGGCGGGCGGCCATGTGGCCGGTGGCCGAGCCGAAACAGTTCTGGTGGGCGGCCACGTGGCCGGTGGCCGAGACGAAACAGTTCTGGTGGGCGGCCACGTGGCCGGCTGTGACGCTGGAGGTGATCTGGTGGGCGGCCGCGAGGAAGACGGCGGCGGCGGCCACTGAGAAGGTCCGGTGGGCGGCCGCGAGGAAGACGGCGGCGGCGGCCACTGAGAAGGTCCGGTGGGCAGCCGCAAGGAAGATGGCGGCGACATCCAGAACGTGGCTTGGGCGACGGCGTGGCAGCTGCAGGACCAGGCGAGGCTAACGCAGAGGCAGAAGCTGGACCGTGCGAAGCCGAGGCTGGACCAGGCGAAGCAGAAGCTGGAGCCGAGGCTGGACCAGGCGAAGGCATGGGAGCCGGCGGTGACGAAGCAGAAGCTGGAGCCGAGGCTGGACCAGGCGACGGCATGGGAGCCGGCGGTGACGGAGCAACAGCTTCAGAGGCTGGGCCAGGAGGCGCGGAGGCCTCTGGCTGGAGACAGGCTGGGCCAGGAGGCGCGGAGGCCTCTGGCTGGAGACAGGCAGGGCCAGGAGGCGCGGAGGCCCCTGGCTGGAGACAGGCAGGGCCAGGAGGCGCGGAGGCCCCTGGCTGAGGAGCGGCCGGGCCAGCGGGTGCGGAAACCCCTGGCTGAGGAGCGGCCGAGCTCACAGCTGGCTCTGGATGCTGTGGCTGCAGGTCCGGAAACTGAACAGGATGGTGAATGAGTGACTGGACTACAGAAGGCTGGGCGACAGACTGAACTGACTGGACGACAGACTGGACAGGCTGGAGGACGGGCAACTGGGGAACAGGAAAAGACTGGAGACGACGAGACTGGAGGACAGGAGGAGACTGAGCTACAGGGGACTGGAGGACAGGAGGAGACTGAGCCACAGGGGACTGGAGGACAGGAGGAGACTGAGCCACAGGGGACTGGAGGACAGGAGGAGACTGAGCTACAGGGGACTGGAGGACAGGAGGAGACTGGGCTACAGGGGACTGGAGGACAGGAGGAGACTGGGCTACAGGGTGGACAGGAGGCGACTGGGCTACAGGGTGGACAGTTGGCGGCTGGGCTACAGGGTGGACAGGAGGCGGCTGGACTGACTGGACTGGAGCAGCCTGGACTGACTGGACTGGAGCAGGCTGGACTGACTGGACTGGAGGCTGAACAGCGAGCGAATTAACTGACTGGAGTGGAAGCTGAACAGCCGGCGAGTGAACTGACTGGAGTGGGAGCTGAACAGCAGGCGTGGGAACTGACGGGGCTGGAGGCTGAACAGCAGGCGTGTGAACTGACTGGAGTGGGGATGCTAAGGGATGAACAGAGGTAGGCGAAGCTGACGACGGAGCTGAGGTTGGTGTGGCTGATGGCTGAGCTATAGACTGAGCTAGTGAGGGAGATAAAGCTACAGCCTGGGCTAATAAAGCTGGTGCCTGAGCAGGGGACACCTCAGCTAGCCTAACCAGGGATAGAGCTAGTGCGTGAAAGGCTGGATCAGGCGGTGGATGAAGTGGTGGACTGATTGGTAAGCAGGCTGGCTCTTCCGAGCCTCCTGAGCATGAGGGCACTGGCTGGAGAGCCTCGGCTGGGCCTCTGGGATGGTCAGGTTGGATTCGGGCTGCCCTCAGCCTAGGCGCTGGGACAGGCATGGGAGGTGGCTGGACACCAGTCACCCCCACCCGAGGAACAGAAGCGGGTGTGGGGGTATACTGGGTCACAGCTGCCCCCGTCCTGGGAGCTGGCACAGGTGTGGGTGTAGGCTGACTGACAGGAGTGGAAATAATGACTGGGTGAGTGATACTGAAAGGTCTATCGGGATTTATTCTGGTCCTTCTGCCACCACTATTTACAGTCTTTGACTGAACAGTCTTTGGGGGAGCAGAGCAGAAAAAATCTTCCCAGTCCACTTCATCCTCTAGGAGGGGAGTTCCCCATGAATCAGAAACGAGTCTATTATGCATTTTAGGTGAAGAATCCGATGAAGGGTGTGGAGAACAGTCAATGGAACTCACCACCGGGAGTTGCTCAAAATGGTCCATATCATGGCGGCGTGTGCGCCGCTTTTTCCGGGAAGAGGAAGCGGCCGGGGTAAACAGATGAGCCTCTGGCGCGGTAGCCTCCGTTGAGCCGAGGTGGGAGGTGTAGCCGCTGTGCCGTGGCGAGGTTGGAGGTCCGGCGAATGAGACGGCGGGTGTGTTAGCCAGGAGCGGAGCGGCGATTGAGGGAGCGGCCGAAGCGCGGCGTGAAGCGCCCACTTTCTGCGGCAAATGCTCCAGTGCAGGTGAGGCTGCAGGTGGGGGAATGCGGCGTCTCCGAGGCCCACCCAGAGCCAGGCGAGTCCCCTCGAAGACGTGCTCTCTCTCCGCGAAGAGCCGCTGTTTTCCCCTGAGCTCCTCTGCCCAACGGGAAAGCGCTGCCTCCTGCCGCTCATACAGGTCAGAGTCCGCTGGGTTCCAATCGTGTCTTCGTGGCACGGGTCGTGTCATTCTGTCAAGTTTTGTGTGGAGGCGAGGAAGAAGGAACCCAAACGCAGGACTCGCAGGTAGGTGAAGACTGGTGAAGGTTTATTATAAGGGATGGATGAACAGATGGTGAACTGACACTGACTGGCTGGATAACTGAATGACTGACTGAACTGAGGGAACACACGGAAAGGACAACATCACACGAACATCAACATTAACATCAATGACACGACAAAGAACTGGTGAAACCGAGGAGCTTAAATACACAGGTTGAATGATGACAATGATTGGAAACGGGTGAGTACAGGGCTGAACATAATCTGACTAATGACACAAGCTGACATGGGAAAAACAGGAAGTGGGAACATTAGTGTGGCAAACTAAACTGAACATGAACAGAACTGAAAACACTGGGTCACCGACCCAGGAACCCTGACAGGATGTTAAAATCACCCACAATAATTATTTTATCTGAGCTGAGCACTAAATCAGATAAAAAGTCTGAGAAATCAGAGAGAAACTCTGTGTAAGGCCCAGGTGGACGATAGATGATAACAAGTAAGACTGGTTTCTGAGTTACAGCTGGGGTGGACGAGGCTAAGCATCAGGCTTTCAAATGAATTAAAAGTCTGTCTTGGTCTTTGGTTGATTAATAGACTGGTGTGAAAAATTGCTGCCACACCGCCCCCTCGGCCGGTGCTTCGAGGTTTCTGGTAGTTAGAATGACTCGGGGGTGTTGATTCATTTAAACTAACATAATCATCCTGCTGCAACCAGGTTTCTGTAAGGCAGAGTAAATCGATTTGTTGATCAATTATTAAGTCATGTACTAACAGAGACTTGGAGGAGAGAGACCTAATATTTAATAATCCACATTTCACTGTTTTACTCTTTGGTTCAGATGTGGATACTGTATTGTTCTTTCTTTGTGATTTTTTATGTTTAAGTTGTTTAATGCTGATTTTTAGTTTGTTTTTTGTCTGTTTGGGAGCTGACACGGTCTCTATGGAGATGGGTTTTTGGGGGGGTAGCAGGAGGAGAGAAGCTGCAGAGAGGCGTGTAAGACTGCAACTCTGCTTCCTGGTCCCAACTCTGGATAGTCATATTTTGGGGGGTTTAATAAATTGGTCCATATTTCTAGAAATGAGAGCTGCTCCATCCAAAGTGGGATGGATGCCGTCTCTCCTAACAAGACCAGGTTTCCTCCAGGTTTGCCAATTATCTATGAAGCCCACATCGTTTCTGGGACACCACTCAGACAGCCAGCAATTTAAGGAGAACATGCGGCTAAACATGTCACTCCTGGTCTGATTGGGGAGGGGACCAGAGAAAACTACAGAGTCCCACATTGTTTTGGCAAAGTTACACACCGATTCAATATTGATTTTAGTGACCTCCGATTGGCGTAACCGGGTGTCATTACTGCCGACGTGAATTATGATTTTACTGAATTTACGTTTACCCTTAGCCAGCAGTTTTAAATTTCCTTCAATGTCGCCTGCTCTGGCCCCTGGAAGACAATTGACTATGGTTGCCGGTGTCTCTAGCTTCACATGTCTGAGAACAGAATCACCAATTACCAGAGTTTGACCCCCGGCGGGTGTGTCGCCGAGTGGGGAAAAACGGTTAGACACATGAACAGGTTGGTGGTGTACCTGGGGCTTCTGTTTAAGACTATGCTTCCTCCTCACCGTCACCCAGCCGCCCTCTTTCCCCAGCTGCTTGGGGTCTGCCGGAGAACAGCTAGCGGGGCCTGCGCTATCTTCGGCTGCACCAGCTACAGGGGCCTGGCTAGCTACGGGTGAATGAAGGGTGCGAAGCCGAGTCTCCAATTCAGTAATCCTGGCCTCCAGAGCTGCAAATATGCTACATTTGTTACAGGTATCATTACTGCTAAAGGAGGCCGAGGAATAACTAAACATCTGACACAATGAGCAGGAAAGTGCAGGAGGGACAGGTGAAGTAGCCATGGTGCTAACGAGTCGGCTACGAGCTAAGCTAAGCTAGCGAAACAGTACAGAGACAGTGAGTGAATACTTTGGCTATAAATTAGGTAGTGAGTACAGAGAAAGGGTGATTCAGATGAAGCACGTTAAGATTATACTATGAAAAAGGGATGTATCAAAAGATTTAAATTAAATTGCTAAGCAGAAAAGCTACTCAGAAACACCACTGTGTTTGAGCAGGAACAGGAACTGATACTCTACCACAAAGCGAGCGAACACCAAGTGACAGCGCCCGTTTGTTCCTGAGATGAGTTGAGGGTTGATGAGCCATTTGAAAAACGGGTTGCGCTTCTGTTCCTGAAGTTATGCACCTGAGGAGAAGTCCCGTGAGAAGAGGAGAAGTGGTGATTCAAGTGGGAGCTTTCTCGAGTAGAAGAGGAAGAAGATGATGAGGGAGAGTAGGAAGTTTCTATAAGTTTATATAGTATGATGCGATCCCATATTAGATTCTTGATGAATGTGTGTTGTTGTTATTCAGCCTGGTTCAATGTGCCCCTTTTTAACTTTGAGCACCCGCCCCTTTAAACGTCTCTGCACGGCCCTGCTCAGTAGGAATACTGAAGAGATTATCCACTCTGGGTCATGTAATGAAAAATGCCTCAGCAGAGGTGCCACACACTCGACCCCGACAGAATCACAAAGTTTCCTAGTCCTCAGAGTACAGAGGAATGGGTCCACATTAAGCACAGTGGTATTCAGCACCAAGTTAAATATGACAGAGCGTCATCTTCATGTACAGAGTAAGCCAACAACAGCTCCTTTTTTCTGTAGTCTATAGTTAGAACAGCAAAAACTCCCTGAGTATTAAAAGAAAATCCAAGCTGGACTGCCACTTAAGAGTATTTTATTGAATTAAATGACTCTCCTAACTGTCAGTGTCTCTGTAACTCTACTGAAAACAAAAACACTCCCACATCCACAGACGAGGATCATGACGTCTCACATCAGCCGAGCCTGCTGCTCAGCTGTTTCTGACATGCAGAAAATTTGAACATTTTATTGCAATTGCTATTAAATTTTAGCTTAATATATAAATTACTTTTCATTATTTTATTTATTTAGGCTTTTTTAAAGATTTAAAAATGTTGAATTTCCTGAGGGTTTGCCGTAGTCCTCTGTTTTTGTCCAGCTGAGAGGAACGGCATGCCCACATGAACAGAATCAACTTTTTGGGACTCGTTTCAAAAACCAATTTTGAATTCCAAATTAAAAGAAAGAAATTTCAAAATCTGTTTGAAAATATATTTTGAAACTAAGAAATAAGTAAATGGATTCAAAAATGAAAGATGTACTTCTTACAGGGCAGCACGGTTCGATTCCACCGCCCAGCCGGGGTCTTTCTGTGGAGAGTTTGCATGTTCTCCCTGTGTCTGAGTAGGTTCTCTCCAGCTTCCTCCCACAGTCCACAGACATGCAGTCAGTGGGGTCAGGTTAATTGGAAACTCTAAATCACCCATAGGTGTGAATGGTTGTCTATGTGTTAGACTGGTGACCAGTCCAGGGTGTTCCCTGCCTCTCACCCTATGACAGCTGGGATAGGCTCCACCCCCCCACGACCCTGAAAAGGACAAGCAGCAGAGGATGGATGGATGAAACTGAGCTGATGATGGCGTTCCTCTGAAACAAATGGCTCCGTCTTAAAAATATACAGTATATCTGTAGGCTTTGAGAAAGAAGACAAGCAGAGCTACATTTTGAGGGTAAAATGATGGCTGCGGGATGAAAACAGCGGCAGGTTCAAGAGCTTTTGCGTGCCTCACACTTTAACCTGCCTCCAGCTCTCCAACAGCCAGCATGGGGAGGAATTTGATAGATTTTTGTGTGACATTTATGATAACAACTGTAAAACCTGTAGGGGAATATAGGGGTGTCAGTGGGGGAAACGGTTTGGGAGAAAATCAGCCTAAAGGAGTGACGAGAAAAGTGAGAGAGGTAGGTCTCTCCATTCAAAGCCAATGTCAATTTATCAAAAGAAAAAGTAGAAAATTTCAAAAATCTGAATAGAGGCACATAGCATACAATCGAGCCGGTCCTTCTGACGTATGAACAGTGACTACTACTATCCTTCCATGCCAACAGAGTCCTGCTGGGGGTCTTTTTGTTGCTGCGTTCTCCACATTTCTATGTAGGTCCTCCCCACCGGGTCCTCCAACTTCCTCCTACAGTCCAGAAGCATCCCTGGGATTCTATTGCTCATCAGTGTGAATGATGCCTGTCTGCATGTGCTGGCTCTATGACAGACCGGACAGGCTCCAAGTCTGAACTGGATGTATGGAAGAAAGTGGATGTATTTATTTGGAGAAATATTTTCCTCCTCCCTAATCTCCAGTGTTCACTGTGTGCCCTGCACCACCTTTGCTATTTGAGTCACTGAACTGGGTCTAAAAGTGTAGACGCTGTGTGGATGCAGCTTGCAAACCAAGCTTTCTTACCTAAAAGCACTGGCTTATATTTTAGCATTAGTGAAGGGTTTCTGATGGCTCATGAAGTGTGTGGCACATTCCCCTTACTGTGTCAACACTGTGTTAGTGTTGTGTATAATAGCGACATCTGCTGGATTAAAAAAGCTACTGCAGGTAGAGTGCTCGTGACGGGGTTTCTCTGTGTGAGGGGAGAAGGCGGCGTTAAATGATGCCTCACTGGAGAAAAGTTTTCTCATTGGTTCCATTGTATAGTAGGTGATGATGAGCCAATCAAACAGCACCAAAGACAGTCTCCCCTCCTCCGCTCAGTATAAACACAGTGTGGCATCTCACCGCTGCACCACACAGCAGCTGTATTGGTCGTGTGAGCTTCCTTACTGCATTACATGCATTGATACAGGGTGTTGGTCTTTGTGCTTCATGCATGCACCAACAATCCAGTATTGTGCCATGACACCTTCTGTCCAAATCCCACAAAGTTGATTCTGTTCATGTGGACGTAGCGTTTTCAGTTTCTCTGCTACGTCCGCATAAACAGGGATGTCCTCACCTGGATGACTTTCTATCCACATATGGAGCTCAAAATAACACACGGCATCAATAAAGCTTCAGAAAAGAGCCCAGAAATCAATCGATGACTCCACTTTAGCTGTATCCATCTTTTATATACAGTTCTTGTAGTTGTCACCCATGAACCACATGAGCAGCTCAGAACATGCAGACCTGAGAAATGTGGCAGATATAACAATCAGTACACACTCTGTGGCAGAAAAGCACAAACTCTATCATGTTATTAATGTTTAACAGCACAATACAAATGTTAGCAATAAACGTAACAGTGCCCAGAACTAATCTTTCTGCTCTGGTCTCTAACTTTCAATGCAAACTCAAAAAGAGGAAATGAGGGAGAGAGACATCCTTCACATGATTTTAACTTTGTGCAGATCCTCCACAGTGATGTACACCACCTGCAGAGACACATTCAAACGTCACTATAGTGGGGAATTATAACCACAGGGTGGTTAAGTTAAATAAAGGCCATCTCTCATACAGCATATAGTTGCATACGTACATCACAAACATTCAGATGTATTTATCATTTCTAAGATGACTCAGCGATGGCACACAATCTGAACAAAGGTTACTTTTGTGAAAACTAGTCTGGAGCTTGGAAAGAGAAGTTTCTTGAAGACGTTTCACCTCTCATCTGAAAAGCTTCTTCACTTCCAACTCACAGCTGTTTGAACTCTACTGCAGGTGAACCCACTACAGCGGGGGTGTCGAACTCCAGGCCTCGAGGGCCGGTGTCCTGCAGGTTTTAGATCTCACCCTGTTTCAACACACCTGAATCAAATGATTAGTTCATTACCAGGCCTCTGGAGAACTTTAAGACATGTTGAGGAGGTAATTTAGCCATTTAAATCAGCTGCGTTGGACCAGGGACACATCTAAAACCTGCAGGAGACCGGCCCCCGAGGCCTGGAGTTCGACACCTGTGCACTACAGTTTATACACCTGGGTCACTGAGCCACTATTAATCACGTGACTCATCACACAAGCCAAGGTTTGAAAAAAGGTGTGGTCATTATAAGCAGAGGGTTTGGGTGAAGCCATGTCATGTGACCTATTGAGGTCACCTGATACAAGATGTGAGTGGAGCTTGGCACGTCACCTCAGAACTGCACTGTAGGTTCAGACAGTTAGTGTCTAAAGCCTCCTCCTCACAAATGGTTAAACAATCATTAATGATGTTATTGATCATGAAACTGACCTCACGAGCCAGTGGTCCCAGTTTAGGTCATTATGCAAATGTAGATGTTTATAAGGCTGGAAACCAGCAGTCAGCTGAGGCTGAAGACGTCACTTAGATGAGCGATGAAACATTTCTCATGCTGATAACTCCTCGTCCACAAGAACAGAACCAACTTTTTGGGAAAAACAAATCTGTCTTTGGTGATAGAGCATTTAGGCAGTATCCACAGTGGACTGTGGAAAAATGGTTTGCACTCACCTTATCATGGCAGGGATCTGGATAGTCACAGATGTCCTCTGGAAAAGCAGACCGTATCAACATCTTCACCTCTTTAGGGTAGACATAGGTAGGCTGACACTGATCCCCCTCCTTCACTCCAACCTTGTTAAAAAACTAGGACAGGGGTAAAGAGAGTTATATGATAAAGATGATAGAATAATACAATGTATTTCATGACAAGGACCACCTGTAAACACAGAAGACCAATCTCTGAGCAGTTACCACTTATCACCCAGTCTCAGTCTCTCATTTCCTTGTCCCGAATTGAATCATGATGAAATGAAGTCCACACTTTCTCCTCTGCAGAAGACTCCTCCAGCTTCTTCTAATAGTTATATATCCTGCCTGGCTTTGGAATATCTGAGGACTAAGTATGAGTATTAGTCTCCTTACCAGTCTGTCATGACTGAAATATCTCTACATGAATGTTTGCAGGAGATTTTCTGATGGCACAAAGCCATGGGGAGTGCCGATAACAACTGGGAGAAAACCTTGAAAAAACAGTAACAAAAACAGTACAGGCAAAAACAAGAGTGTGCCATGGCTCCCCGGTGTCACCCATTGTAGCCAACCTTTACATGGAAAGTAAAGCACCTAGCCACTGGCACAGATAGGTGGATGACCCCTGGGTCAAAATCAGAACCCAAGAAGTAGAAGCCTTCACTGTTCACATCAGCTCAGTGGATAGAAACATAAAGTTCACCAGGGTAGATACAAACTATAACAGCTTGCTGTTTCTGGACTGTGCTTTGCACAGTGAGGAGAATGGAGACCTCAACATTGGAGTTTACTGGAAGCTAGGGCTGCAATTGAAGATTATTTTGGTAACTGACTAATCCACCAATTATTCTTTGAATGTTTCAGTAACTCTTATCTCCGCCTCCTGTGGGCACACCTCCTGTTCTAGGCTCCAGGACCTCACCTGCTCAAGCCTGCCCACCTGTGAAAACCAGCCTGTTGTCTCGTTAAAATAATGACCCAGGAGACATTTATATTTGAAAACAATCAAATGTATTTCTAACATTACTCAATAGAACCGTCAGATTTAAAATGAATACTAATAATGACATAGAAGCACCACCTCGACAGGGCAAGCTGTACATCTGCATCTAAAGGTCAAAGTTCACTCTTTCAAGAATGTAAATGTTTCCATTGTAGACAGACACGGCTTCTGTTACTCCTCTTTCTGTCTTCTCTGTGTCCACTGTGGACAACCGTCCTTGAACAGAAGGGGTGGATTATGACAACAACTGTCTGCAATGCTGAGATCGATTCCCAGGCACCTTAACGCCCACTCACATCTTCTTATGTGCATATAAGGGATCACTGTCAAACACTAGCATATACTGTGCTGTTGTTCTGTGGTAAGAGAAAGCACTACTGTAAAGACATCTACATGTTGCTACTAAAGTACACACCAGTTTCCTCTGCAGAAGACGGAAGACCTTCTTGCGACGGGTGTGGTCATTCCTGAGGTGTGTGGCAGCATGTAGCAAAGATGCTAACCACACGGGAAGCCTGCAGAAGTGGCCATAATAGACATAAGTGTAAGTATAAGTAGTCTAACTCTTTCCTGTACCTTATCCCTGCAGCTACCACCCTCTAACGTAAGTAGAAAAGTACCAGACCATATACCACTCAGCTTTGCTCACTCCACAGTCCCAGCATATTCTTACGATATCCTCTGGGCTGCTTTGCAATAAAGACTTTGACTTTCTCTATGTTCTGATTTAGAGCGCAGCTGACAAACCTATAAACATCTTTTTATTGGGTTTAAATGTGATGGATGTCGCCTTCTTCGCCTACTTCTACACAGCCATCAAGTATATATTTATCAGTACATCAGCAGTGACAGTGTGGATGGAGAGTGTTACAGTTACAGTTTGGTAAATGCTGCTTTAAGTTACGTTGTCATGGACACATGGACACTAAGACTCACGCTGTAGTGCAGGACATTGTTGCAAACTAGTCCTTACTTAATTTACGGGCGACACTGAGTCAGGCAAACACAAGAGATGAAGCTCAGGGAAACGCACATCTATAGGAACACAACACTAAACAGAGTTTACACAGGAACGAAATCATCCCCGTACACAGAGGATAACACAGCTCAGGGTGGACTTCACAATAAGCAGTGCTCTTCATTACTAAACAAATGATTTCTTAAAAAGAAACACACTTGTTATTCTTTGGAGGAAGCAGTTTGTTATAATATTACTAGTTATTTCTTAACATTAGATGCATTGTCCCTTCATTTGTAGTTCACAATGTAAACCTCAGACTATAGTCCCACACACTGACACCGACGCCTACTGACAGAATCGGTTGATGTTCAATAACACAAAGCCAAGAGCAAGTAGAATCCAGAGTAGAGTCTACAGTAGAAACAGGTTTTTGTTCAGTTCTTTGTTTCATCTGATTCCACCTGAATTATCAAGATTAAGGTTTGTTTAGATCATGTTTAGAAATAACTGTCCAAATAAGAACCAGGAAGCATTTCATAACGGGGACAGAATGGCAAGAATGAAGCGATATACATAAATGACTCTGCAGTGAACAAGAACAACAGTGACTAAAGGAGAACTGAGCACAGGCGAAGGGAAATGGGTGGGGCCGGGGTAAACTTTCCTCTACATCCAGGCAAATGACTGAAGCGAGAGTGAAGCGTACTGCTGATTGACACGTGGACTCGTATTCAATACCACAGCTCTGCTAGAGAACTCATTAAAGGGTCACTTTTAGAAGAACTTTCCCCTGAAGATGTTTTCAGGAAAAACTGGAGCTGACAGCAGGCGCACATGGATGAATTTGCCAAAAAATGACTAAAACAATCGTTCTTTTGATGTTTTCACCCCCCGTGGGGATATTCTGTCATTCTATCACAGCTTTTGGACGACTCAACACTGGATTCTAAACTGAAAGCTGGGAAACTTGAACTTACCCGAGTGAATGGCAGAGATCCATATACATATCCATGATGATGGACAACAACAATGTCTGTGAACAAGAACGCCAACAGCATATTAGGGTTATTATAGTTAAACTAAATTAAAACTAGGTGTGAAAAGCACTCTGCTAAATGTGAATACAAATAACACTAAACTTCTTAAATACCTATGACTAATACGAACTCCAACAACAGTATAAAACTAGCTGGATCGGTACATTTGTTATGTGGGGCTTTTCTACATGATCAATGCAGTTTTCACTGATGCACACATATATAGAATATCAGCTATTATCTGTCCTAACCATCAACACTGTTTTAGTTATTTCATTATTATGAATTTTTTAAATCAATGCAACAGCAATAAAATGTTTCAGTAACTGTGGATAATTGAAACATTTTAACACCTTGTGTTTTATTGCTATTTTGTAACAAATTTCAATTCTATTCTAAAAAAATATATTATACATATTTCTCATGTTCCTCACCACTCAAAGGTCATGCACTCACATTTGCATGATACATGTTATAAATGACCAAACAGCTACTATTACAACTATCATTATTATTATAAACAGTTCTTTGCTCTGTGTCAAAGTCGAAATGCGCTCATATTAAAGCAGAGACTTTTTAATGTTGTTTCTGTTGAACAGAACAAAATTAATGTGGCTCATAGATGAAACTGTAAACGTCAGCAGCGTCTCTGTTCAATAACGAATACGAGCTAGCTGCAGTCAGCTAGCTAAGCTGTCATCCATTAGCCTCGCTCAGCCTGCTAACTAGTGTTTGACTGCAGGTGATGAATGTGTCACATTTTACTGATAATGTTTGTTAGACTGCTAACAGTTCGCTTGGTGAGGACTCACGCGCTCCTACCTACCTGTCACCTGTGCAAAAACACCCTCTCCTGAACAGTGCACGTGCACTCTCCGGACTTTTGAGGGGCGGGGTTTAACCCTCAATGACGATGACGGTGGCAGCAGTGACACTGAGCAGGCTGACCAACTGATGATATAATTACGGCTCAGTAGAAAACCATCACCCAGCTGTTACTGTCAGCTCCTCCTCTGCCTTCTCCCTGCACACTGACATCATCACACCTTTGTGTATATATATACACCCTGTATATATGTAATAGATCCGTTTTAAAATACCTTATGTAGTGTAGTTTTGCTGAATAAAATACTGACCAACTCCCATAATCAGCAACATTTAGAACAAAGCCTTCAGTTCATCCTGTTCATTTAAAATTCAGCGTTCTGTGCAAACAAATAACAACAAAAGCAAGACTGACATTAAAATATCCAGCAGTGTGCGTATGTAATGAGACTGACTTTAAATGAAGCACGGCATATATTAAAACCTATACTATGGGCAGAAATCTGTGCCATCAGAAACTGAATTTGAATAAGTTAAATTTGAATTTGAATTGCTCGGATTGAATCTGAATTGTAACTTGAATAAATGCTTTTGAAAACTGAATTTGAATTAGTCTAATTTGAAATTGAATTTATGGTTTGAAAATGATCATCACTAAATTGAAATTGAATTTTATATATTGAAAATGAATTCATTTGCTTTGAAACTGCATTTTATCCTTTAAAATTCAGCTCTCGAATAATTTCAGTTCTACAATTCAGTTTCAGTTCCAAAATTCAGTTTTTTGGGACTTACATCCGGTTCCGGTTCAAGCGCAGATTAATAGAACTACGTTTTACTAGCGGACCGAAAGTGTTACTGACGGGAATCTACAGCGTCTGGAGCTGAATTAAGACTTCAGAAGTCATTCGTCATGTCGAATGACCAGCGGATAAACTCTCAGGTTGGTAATAAATGTATTACATGTATAAGAACAAGCGTCATGTTAGCAATTGATAGCCGTACAGTAACTTTTATGCTTATTGTAGCTGTTAGCTAAAAACGCTAATTTAGCCTAGTTTGCCCTGGATTCAGCTTTGACAAACAAATATGATCGACTGTTTATAGTAGAATTCCAAAGTTGTCATCTTGTACCCTGTCAGAGCCCTGTATGTTTGCAGAGACCCCTACAGTAGGGAAACATGCAAAACGGTGTCCAAACCTTTGTATTTGAGCTTTATTTATGTCTTACACAGCATCCCAACTCTTTAGCTAACTTAATAACTTTAGCTAAAGTGAATAGTTAGTCTAATTCATTAGTGCAGCATTACTGGATCACCTCCGTTTGAAGTGATATGATATGATATACAACTATCACTGAAACAGCAGACTTTGTAAATGAACAACACTTCTCATTCTCTAAACGTTTGGCCACAGCTGTAGATTACACTATCAGTGCTTTTTCACTCTTGACAATAATTACATTTCTAAATTCTCTTTGTGCATTTACAGGTAAACAATATCTAATATTTTATCTAAATGACTGCTTTGTCTTTGAAAAGGTGAAGAGCCTGAGGCCGGTGACAGTCCAGTTCTACTCTAAGTACATCCTTACGGTGGCTCACAGGACAAGGCCACATTCCTGTCCTGCCAGAAGAGAAACTTCAGAGTCTTCATGCAGTTCAACCACACCTGTCATATTCCGTATGACAGGGGTCTCAAACTCCAGTCCTCGAGGGCTGGTGTCATGCAGCTTTTCCATGTGTCCCTGGTGCAACACACCTGAATACAATTAGTAGGTCATTAGCAAGAGCATAGAACTTGACTGCATGCTGAGGTGGCAACCCCTAACCCTACCTACTCAAGTAAATTTAAGTAAACATATGTGTTTGGAAACATATACTTCTAAAATACTTTTATTGCACCATGTTCATTCACTCATGAGCTGCTGTAACATGAATCAAATGGCTGAATTGCCAACTCAGCATGCAGTCAAGTTCTATAGTCTTGCTAATGACCTACTAGGTATGTTGCAACAGGGACACATGGAAAAGTTGCAGGACACCAGCCCTCGAGGACTGGAGTTTGAGACCCCTGCCGTATGGTGTTCATGCAGTTTTCTACCCCACAGTTACAGCATGTCTGACTGCCTGTTCAGCATATGCAAAAATATATGAGTTTAAGCATGTGATGACAAAGGCCTTCCATTATGGCAGGGGTGGGCAATTCCAGGCCCCGAGGGCCGGTGTCCCTGCAGGTTTTAGATGTGTCCTTGAACCAACACAGCTGATTTAAATGGCTAAATTAGCTCCTCAACATGTCCTGAAGTTCTCCAGAGGCCTAGTGACAAACTAATCATGTGATTCAGGTGTGTTGACCCAAGGTGAGATCTAAAACCTGCAGGACACCGGCCCTCGGGGCCTGGAATTGCCCACCCCTGCATTATGGTGTTTGTCATCACATGTCACAGACATCTGGATGATCATTTGGAATAAACTAAAAACTTGTTACTTCATCTTTTATCTTTATTATTATTGTTGTTCTTATTTTACATTTCATTGTTAGGCATTAGGTTTATTTACAGTAGGCCTTTCCAACTTCTTTCCCTCTTCCATGTTACTGTGTCAGCATCTATTTGGGGTTGGGAGTGGAACAGAAAGTAAGGAAATCCAAAGTGCCATTAAAACCAGGAGAGGTTCTTATATTTCAGAAGAAGGGATTAATTCAAAAGAAATGACCTCAATGCCATATTTTATTTAGGAACCCTAAAGAGCACTTTGCAAAATAACACATTCTTATAATTTCACCCTCAGATGATCCAAGCTACGACTGTCAGGGAAGGTGACGTAGGTACAGAGCATGTGAGAGTGGTTAAGTTGATGTCTCTGGTCTAGATGAAGGCACAAGAGGGATCAATGGCACGGCGTAGAGATTCAGTATCTTCAGTCTTCAGTGGACACTCCATTTCTGGCACAAAACACCTGTAAAAGATGGTCGATTTAGGAGGTGACCTGACAACTTCAGCCTGTCAAACATAGCAATGGAGCAGTATGTTAAAAAAAAACAACTAATTAAGCATGCACTCAGTACCCTAAGAATTATTATGATAGTTAAACACAGTGATAGTCACATATCATATCACTTCAAACAGAGGTGATCCAGTAATGCTGCACTAATGAATTAGACTAACTATTCACTTTAGCTAAAGTTATTAAGTTAGCTAAAGAGTTGGGATGCTGTGTAAGACATAAATAAAGCTCAAATACAAAGGTTTGGACACTGTTTTGCATGTTTCCCTGCTGTAGGGGCCTCTGCAAGCATACAGGGCTCTGACAGGGTACAAGATGACAACTTTGGAATTCTACTATAAACAGTCGATCATATTTGTTTGTCAAAGCTGAATCCAGGGCAAACTAGGCTAAATTAGCGTTTTTAGCTAACAGCTACAATAAGCATAAAAGTTACTGTACGGCTATCAATTGTTAACATGACGCTTGTTCTTATACATGTAATACATTTATTACCAACCTGAGAGTTTATCCGCTGGTCATTCGACATGACGAATGACTTCTGAAGTCTTAATTCAGCTCAAGACGCTGTAGATTCCCGTCAGTAACACTTTCGGTCCGCTAGTAAAACGTAGTTCTATTAATCTGCGCTTGAACCGGAACCGGATGTAAGTCCCAAAAAACTGAATTTTGGAACTGAAACTGAATTGTAGAACTGAAATTATTCGAGAGCTGAATTTTAAAGGATAAAATGCAGTTTCAAAGCAAATGAATTCATTTTCAATATATAAAATTCAATTTCAATTTAGTGATGATCATTTTCAAACCATAAATTCAATTTCAAATTTAACTTAGTCAAATTCAGTTTCTGATGGCACAGATTTCTGCCCATACTCCTGTGACCTGCTCACCACAAAGCATCGATTCTTGTTCATCAGACTAAAACTAAAACTGTACTTTTTTAAAGCAGCACCTTCGTGGCTCTTCTTTCATGGAGCCCGTGTCACTTAAAATGAAGGAAATCCACTTTGGTCAGACTGGAATCAGGGAGTCTACAGTACAGACTCATCATTAACACCATCACATGAACATCAGTCTCGAGATGCTCCGGTCTGTTTCTTCCAGTCTTCCCACAATGCTTTTCTTCTTCTTCTCCATCAAACTTTTCAAACTTTTCAACAGATCAAACATCACTAATGCAGATACATGTTTATTAAGAGACAGAAACACGCATTACAGGTTTACAGGATGCACACTCGACCATAAAACATTCAGTATCTAGTTCCTCATTGGTTGTTTTAGACTAGCAGTAAGGCAAAGCTGGCTTTGGGCTTATCCAGGTAACTTCAGGGCTAATCCTGGGTCTGTTGTACTATGAAGGTGGTTCTCTTCATCAAGGTAAACCATGCTGGGAAACTCCTGCAGGTCAAAGATTAGAGATCAGCAGGCCAATCAACTCTCCAGAAAACAGTGACACCGTACCTGGTCCCCCCTGTGTGCACAGAGTCTACAGTGTCATGAGTAATAAAATAATAAATATGGATTTTTATAAGCATAACACATACGATCCAAAGTAGGACACCTGTGCTGACCTTAAGGTGAAATTGTGTTTTTCTATTGAATCTTTACTGTCAAATTCTTAAACAGCACCAAGTCTGCAGCTAAAAGCATGAAAAGTAAAACTGTTCCAAGTTTCTGATGACCTGGATTTGAGTAGGCGAGTCTTTGGAGCACAGAATAACTGTAGTGTTAACACCACCACAGGTTGAAGGCCAGCTGCTCTTCCCAGTGTGCGTGTGACTGGGCTCACTCTTAGTATGGTTTGCCTCCCAGTGAAGTAAGCATCTCCAGCCTCTCTGCAGCAGTGGGCATGTCAGGTTTCACACCATCTCTTCTCCTCTGCACCATGATGTTGTGCTGCAAGACAAAACAGACCAACCAAAAAAAGCACATCAGATAATTTTCAGAACAGCTCTCTACTAATAATGAAGGCTGAATAAATAGCATGACACCTAACCAAGTCAGTGTGACTGCTCAAGTCTCGCTTACTTGTGTAAAGTGTTGTGTGGCTGTAAAGGTCACTGTGGGTCTGAGAAAATAATGGCATCATGGAGGGCTTCGAATGCCAAACTGAATTCATGAAATCATCAATTCAGTTGGTTTCAGAATTTTTAATTGATGTATTAAATCAACTCATTATGTGTTTAAGACAGGTCCATCCTATCGCAAGGTATGATGAACTTAGGGCGGCCAGGTATCCCACAATGCATTTCAAATCACAAGTGGCAGTGCTGCTCTAAACTGTAAGCAACATGCTGGGTTTAAAAAAAAAAAAGAAATCAATTTCCCGATTCAAATTGATTTCAGTTTGATCAAAGCTGGATTCAGTAAATCCTGAATGGATTTTTAAAGATAAATGGATTTTGCCAGAAAACCAGAATCTCAGCCTAAAGCTCACAAAACTATTTCAACAACCAGCAAACAGCTAAAACTGTAAATGACAGCAGGCACACGGCTTCCACACAAAGATAACTGAATCATGTCAGGCTGGGCCTCAGTGTCAGCGTCTAGGAACGGCATCAACATGCTGTGCTGACAACGCTCCCATTCCTCCTTAAAGCCAACGTTAAAAATGAAAGACTGAAACAAATATAAAACACACATAACCATCAGAGCTCAACCTGTGACAGGGGACAGGCAGAGGAGGGCACACTAGCAGCTGGTGATGTGTTACCCAGATGTAAACAGATTAGTCATGTGACCACTGCCCTGTGACACAGTAATGATAAACAGTGGACATGACAGTGGAAAAGCTTTGATGTGACAGTATTCTGAAGGATTTCAGTGACTGTTATAACAGCGAGCAGGGAGGTTGTTCCTTTACTTCACATTTGGAGCTGAAACAATAGCAGGCTGGGTTCTGTGCTTACTGATGCCATTTCACTCTGGCTCCATGGTGTAGTGGTTTACAGATTAGCCTACTGAAAGATTCCCAGTTGATCCCAGACACACAAATCCCTCTATGGTCATGTCCGTAAGAGCAACTGAGAAATGTGCCAACTCAAACCTGATGTGGCAGCTCTTTGTGACACGAGAGATACGACTGCGCTTTCATACTGCTGGAATATCAAATATTCACATTTTGAATGGTCATAATCGCTGTCACTAATGACCATAGCTCTTATGAAAAGAAAGATTAAGATGCCCTTCATACTGTTCGCTGCACTCAGTGATCAAACAGTAATTTTATATCCTTAGAAATAGAATTATGGCAAAGTTCCTTGAAATATGGCGATATAATTATGAGGGTATATTGACGACCCTCAAAGTCCAAGATGTCCATTTCATTTGTAAATATTAGCACTCCATGAAGGAGCGTGTTAATCCACGTTTCCATCAGCACCCACTCAGATCGACTCGCCGAGCCTCGCCACGACTCAACTCTGATTGACTGGCTTTCCATTACAATCGAGTACCACCTAATCTGTGTCGTTACTGTCATAGCAACGCAACAGCATCCCGTGACATAATTCGTATGTGATACAAACGCTACAACAAAGGCGGACATCGAGCCGATTATACACCCGCTGCTCGGTGGACTCGGGGACCATGACGATGTTCGTTGCCAGGTTTCAAAAATGTCCGTTTTGAGTTTTGTGAACGAGACGCTCTGCTGGGGGTCCGAGTCTGTCTGAAGGATTCCCTTTCTCCCATTTGTTCGTTCTGCCGTTTGTTCCAGGACAAAGCTCTGTTTTCTACTCTTTTATGTCTTTATGGAAGTTGGTGATGTTTCCGTCGTGTTTACAGTTTAAAGTAGCTTTTCTCACTCACTGCAGCCTGCATGGTTCTGCTCAGTGCCGCTGAGTCACGTGACCAGAGGACGGTTAATCACAGCCAATCAGGGAGGAGGGAGCGTAGCCTGCATGAGGGGAAGTGTTTGCACAGACATGCCAGCTTTCTGAAGAATGGGAGCGACGCATCAAACTTAGGAGAGAAACAAACTAAAACATCGATTCCATCCTGCTAGTGTCGATCAGATACCGAAACCACTGATACTGCCGACATACATGTGTTACTCATTACTTGTGGTGCCTTAACCATCCAGTGGGTGTCACCACTGCAGCATCAAGGATGAAGTTCTTTCAAGATCTTTGCCAACAACAAATCAAAACACTGAAAAATTACACTCACCCAGTATTTCCTACAGTTCTTATATCTCTGGAAGTAGGTGGAGCACATGCTTTTATCATAGTTGTAGGCATTCAGACACTTCTGGGAGTCATCACTCTCCTGAAAAAAGGAGTATTTCAAAGCACAGGATTAGAAACCCACTACACTCATGTCCCAGCAGCAGGCACACAGCCGACACGGTGCAGCATGTGACAGACGGCGAGCTTACTTCGATGCAGGGGTTAATGTCCTGGTTCCGAACTTTCCGTGCATTTTGATCCATCTGAATCTGTATGGATGGAAAGAAACAGGCTAGTTTTTCTCAGAAGCAGTCATTTACCTCTTCTCTTTGTGACTCCATTGTCTGTGACGTCACTTGCACTAATGAGAACTGCTAAAACAAAGAATTACTTTGAAGAGTAAAACGTTCAGCTAACTCATCAGTAATAAAACTAGGCTTGTTCCCATTCAAAAGAAAGAGCCACCCTTGTAGCCGTGGGTTTAAGGTGCTGACCATGAAATGGTCTGGGGTACATGTCTCTTCTTTGCTTTAGTCACAGGAAACCAGAAAGAAGGATCAAAATCAAGCTAGCTCTTTTTTTATATATATATATATATATTTTGACCAGGCAGCATTTTAACATTAAACCATAGACTCGACAGAGCATGTCTACCACTGGTTAATGAAATTCAATTGTAAATCCTTAATTTGACTGTTTTCAGTGTCATCATTGTAGTTTTTTAATTACATGTCACAATTCAGGACGTTTTCCTATCTATAGAACCAGAAGTGAGCCGCTGGCTGCCCTGTTTGGATCCATCATCTGTGTCCATGTCCACTAGAATTAGTTAACTGAACTAAAATAACAATAACACAGTAACCGTACAGTAAGGTAAATACTAGGGATGGGTACCGGTGTCCGGTGCCATGATGGCACCGGTTCTGACATAAACGGTAGTAACCAGACCGAAAAGCAGCGCACATTTCGGTGCTTTATTTCGGTGCTTTTTTTTTCCTGAGCCAATTCTAGCCAATCATTTTACGTTTCCGAGGATAGTAGGCGGGGCCAGGTACGTACGTTCTTTTAGAGCAGAGCTACAGATTAAAAATGCCCAAGGCGAAGCGGTCAAAAGTCTGGCTGTACTTCACAGCAAAAGGTGCAAACTCAGCAGCCTGCAACAAGTGCTTTAAGCTGATACTGTGATACTGTCAAAGGAGGTAACACCTCACATCTGATGAAACACCTGGCGACGCATAGCGGGTTTTTTTTTAAAGCCGAGAAATGCACCGTGTTTGATAGCTTGCTGCGAGACCTCACACCGTGCACAGGTGGGTGTGGTGCCTGTTATCGGACCCGGAGTTAGCAACATCCCCCAAAAACCCGAAGAGGAGAGTCCTGGCCCCTAGCCCTGCCAGCGTAGCAGAAATGATGAGGATGATGATGGCAGCAGCAGCCGTTCTTCTCTGCGTGAGTAGCTTCATGTTGTTCGTGTGTAATTAACGTTGAGTAGGCTAACCACATTATTACATTAATGCATGTAAGGTGAACTAGCAAACACCGTCGTAGTTACATGCGGCTGTCTTCTTGTCTGATGGCAGATACTCCCTTCACCCTGGCCAAAAAGGCTAAAATGACCAAAGAAAAAGTGGAAAACAGTTAAACATGAGAGGTTTTTGGACAAAGTTTGTGTTTTTTCCATTGTTTAAGCACTGCTTCCAGCCAAGAGTGAGACCATATATGCCCTATAGCTGCAGAAAAGGCTAACATTGTTATCTTTTTACAAAAAAAAAAAAAAACAGCTGAACATGAGAGGTTTTTGGACCAATTTTGTGTTCTCCATTCTTTAAGCACCGGTTTGAGCACCAGCACCGTTTCAAAAGTACCGGTTTGGCACCGGTATCGGATAAAACCTAAACAATACCCATCCCTAATAAATACGTACATAACTGCCTCCTTTTGCCCTACTCAAAGGCCATTTTTTTCCTTTTTCAGTTGCAGATATTGTGATGTAAGATGGGTGTTTGCTTTCCAATGAATCAGGCATTTCAGAGGCACTATATCAACACCAGACTGTTATTGTGGGCAACATATAAAAGTCAATACACATTAGCTCACTTTCAATCGTTACATTTTCCACATGACATGTGGTTATGTACTATTGTGCAGCAAGAAATCATTCCAATGCATTTTACTGTAATACACCCCCCAACATGTTTTATACTGTGAAGTTTGATGTAACACATCATTATTTATTCCACAGGTCGATTTACAACTTGAGGATATCAAAGGTTAAGTTGTGATCAGTTTGGCGATTGACTTTTATATCATGTTTACAGTTTTTTTTAGGATTAAACAAATCAGTGAAATAAAAAAGTGAAACTTCAATAAAGCTGAATGATGTTTGTAGTTTGAAATACGTGCCGAATTAAAAGGCAGTTCTTTCTACTGTAAACAGAAACTTTTTAATGATTCCTGGAGATCGGAAGCGTTAAAAAGAGCACTTGTTATTTAATTAGCAGATTTCCTAACGACGGTTGGTGCAGCTGAGCGTCCTCCACCAGTACGTTTCTATATTGTATCAAGCTAAAGCTTCTTTAATGTCTCCAAACGGTGCAGAAACTTTGTAGCAGCTCTGAATGTGAGTGGAATACTCACCATTACCTGAATACGGCGACACAACGTTACAACGTGCCTTCTAGAACCCGGCGTTAGCCTAGCGCCCCGTGGAAGCAGCTAACATCCACTGCAGTGAAGAGGAGCCAGCTTTAGAAAACACACAACTGCCCCTAGACTCAAAAAACGACGCTAGCACGACTCCGAGCAACATGAAGCTAACTGATAACGCAACCTTCTGTCACCTTACCGCCGCCTCTGGTTACTGCACCGGCGCACCACGACGTCACCGAGGACTGACGTCAAGATGAGCCAATAGACGCTGTAAAAACCTGCAACGTAGAAAGACAATCCAGCGAGCCAATAGGATTCCTACCCTGACTGTTAGGTTTCGTATCCTTGCAAAACAGGGGCGAAAAGAAGTTTCGGGGATTAACGACGAGTCCAGTTTTTGAGTTTTATTTAAAGACAATGTAAGCGACACTACAGTGAAAACAACAGCGCCTTTCACAAATCAAAAAGCGCCCTGTCGGAACTTTAAATGGGTGTGACTAACTCCAAGTTCGGTTGCATCGCAGCGCATACACAATGGCTGCTCGAAAGAGGAGAAAGCAAACAATTTTCAGGCCCGCCGCGTCTCGCAAAAAATATGAGAAAAAAATTATTAAAAATTCGGAAAATAGTTGAAAGTGAAGAAAAACTCAACAGAAAGGATGATAAAGCGTCCGGGGTAAGTCTGGTGTAAAATAAGGAAACGGTTACTCAGTTCTTCAATTAAAATATCGGGGTTATTTAAATTATGAGCGGGGTGAGCTGGGGAAAAAGTTAGTGTTAATCAGTACCCAGCTTTGGACCACAGAGAAAACTAAGGCAGGGCACAAGGACTGAGATATGTCAAATCAGCGGTGTCACTGCTGATATTAGTGTGACGGTGCGTGTTCACGAACATTAAAGATCCCACGAACCAGTGGTGTGAAGGATACTTGAGGAAAGTTGAACACTTGGTTTATTTTTCTAATATAATAACAATGGCAGTGCCGTGAGCCCCGTCACGAACAGGCGCGCTGAGGCTGAGAAATAATGTTCATTTTCCTCCCCGCGGGATTTCACTTTAGCGCACGCAGTGTAAACATTCGTGTCGGTTCAAGCATCTCCTCCACAAACCGTAACGGCGATACAAGCGTGCAGCGGCCGCACTGACATTTTGTCTGCGGCCGTGTACTATATGGCGTTTTCCCCTCTGCGCTATTGATCACAGTGTGACACAGAAGCTCACGTCCAAAAACAATCGGCTCCGTTTCTTGTCAGTAAAGTAGAAAATGGAGGGAGAACTAATGTGGCAGCGCCGAGCGTCCCAGCGTGTCGCATAGTGTCTTTAAAAAGCCCAAAGTTACTGTGGCTCAGTGTGATTTGTGTGGCAGGTTCACACTTCGTGGGCTGTTAACGAAATGTGTGCCTGTCGCTGTTCCACCGTGCACAGCCGGTCATAAGTCAGGCTATGGTGCCTAAAACGTAAAGCTTTCACAGACTTGTTCGGTGCTGTCCAATCAGGAGCCAGTCTGTCTGTACCTGTCTTACATACATTAAAGCAGAGCCGAAGTCTGTGTGAACGCTTCTCCGACCGCTTGCTTTGAACCCGCCTGTGGTTCCGATGTGCTGCATAATGAGAAATGCACTGCACAGGACAGAGCTGTCCGCACAACCCGATTCATCAAATTAGGAACTGATTAAAGTTTAGGGAAATTGTGAGAATTTAAATACGGGTAGAACCGTCTCCTAAAATCAGCCGTTTCTATGGTTTTGAAGCCAAAAAGTAACTTTCTGCTTTGCTTGTTTCTGTACAATTCACCAAGTTTAAAGCGGGTTTATTCTTTCTGATTAGACTGAAACGATTTCATTTGGTTTTCATTTACAGGAGAACAGTTCTGTGTTGAAATGAGTAACATTTCGTCTGTTTCCTTTTGCTTCTAACAATAAAGATTATTTTAAGAGTGTAAATTCATTCAGATATTCAGGGATTAAAGCAAAGAGCTGCTTAAAGAAGAATCTATCCACACTTTCACTAAAACATGAATAAATGCTTAAAAAGTTTTACCAAACAGGCACAAGTAGTGACAGTAGTAATACTTAATCATGTTGCTAAAGAATAGTGAGCTGTACTAAGTAGATACATTTGTAATTTCTCTAAAATAAACAGTTATTCATAAAAAAAAATGTTCTTTTTTTTCTTTTTTGGTGTTTTTTATGTTTTTTGGTTTTTATGAAAAGTTCTTCTGCTAATTCTTAATTATTACAAAATAACCAAGCATTTCCTGTGTAGTTATTTGTAATCATTTAGTGTATATTTTCAGCTCATAAGTTAAACGAAATTCTAAATGTGCTTACAGTAATTATAGAGGTATCAGCCCCAAACCATAATCCGGTGCAAAGAGTGATGCAGTGTCTTTATTTATCAGTGTTTTTATTGTCATGGTTTTATTGTGCTGTGTAAACTACTTTGCAGATCAAGCAAAATTTCATTTCACATAAAATATTTTTATTTTTTCTTCGGTCAAAAGTTGGTGAAAATGCAAGATGTGATCTGTTTGTCTGCACTGAACAACTCTTTTCTTTGTCTGTGTTTGAAAACGAATTTCGAATAGAATTTGAATAGAAGAATCAAATTGCTTTTTATTGTCATTATACAACAGAATAGTTTTTATTTTTAATAGTTTGAAATACACAGTTAAATATTTCACACTAAGGACATTTTATTTCTTTTTTGTAGATTCCAGCAAGTTGGTTAACTGGGGGAAAGTAATGGTGTGTGAGATTGTGTAATTAAAGAGAAGGGCTGTTTGATATTAGCTACTGATCCTGAAGAATTCAGTGCACCTCACAGCATCGACAGGATGAGATCTTCATGTACAGGGCTTAGCTGGTGGACCCTGCACACAGAAATAAGACCATTTCTCTGTTTAAAGAAATGTAACCAAATAAACTAAAATAACCACATCTTTGTTTTTATGTTACATCCTTCGAAATGACAAAGTACAGATGCATGTGTGTCATGTTATTAGTATTATTAGATCGATCTATATATATTTCTGTAAGGTTGGATAAGGCCATGTTCCCTGTGGGTTGCATCACCTGTGATTAAATCAAAATGTTGCCCCATTTTTGTCTAACGTAGGATTTCAGCTGCTGCTCGGTTCAGACGCTGTTGATTTTTTTTAAAATACCTGGACTGCAGATAGACAAGTCTAACAGACGGTTCAGTTGGGATTATCTTGGTATAACAAACAAAGCTTTCCCTGAAAAAGACGTGTATGAAAGTTTCTCTTGTCCTGTCACTATTTCCCCTTCACACCATGACTGCTAAAACTCTGCACTAGTTAAAAAGACCGATGCTCTGACTCCTCTTTAGCCCGCAAGACACAGCATGTGGGATTTTTAGAAAAAGAATTAAAAATACAGATTAGTCAAACCATAAGACAGTTTTCCACTTTGCCAGGCTTCAGGTCCACCGTTTGTGTTTTTTCCAAATAAAACAATTATTAGATCCAATTATAGTTAAATGATTGATTCAGATTTTTTAATATCACGGGTCACCCATCTGGTGCCACTGTGGCCAATGAAAGGGCTGCCCACTGTGTTGTGTTTTGGTGGGGTTTTTTGGGGGGGGGGTTACATTTCTATATGACCTACAAAAATATTTTTAAAAATTATTTTGTGGTCATTTTGAGGTTTCTGTGCACTTAAAAAGACATGATTGTACAGCATACATCTTTAATGGCTTTAACAAGCAAAAACTGAGTGCATAAGTTTGAATTTGTTTTGGATTTGCATCACTGCTGATGGGTCGACAGTGTCTTTCAACTTGCCAAGGCCCAGAACTTGATGTTAGTGGTGAAGTGACTGGTCGTGTCCCTTCGCCAGCGTAAAGGAATCGACTGACCAGTACCATCCAAGCAACTCAGTCAACATCTAAGGAGAAGAATTACACGTGTTGGGAAGGTCTCTTGGAGCCATATCTAAACAGCTGCATATTCCTAAATCTTCACCATTCTAACAATATTATATCAGTGCAAATTATTCTGGTATGTCACCACTTTGCCAAAGTCTGGAAGAAGACCCAAACTATCACTTTAAGATAAGAGGAAATTGGTTGGGAAGTTCAGGAATACCACAGGAAACCACCAAGGCTCAAACCTGCCGTGAACTGGAAACTGATGGAACTCCATGGCAACAAAGAAGAAGCTTGTGCTCCAAAATCGCCATCTTCAGCCCGAGTTGAAATTTCAAGTTCCCCATATGGACAACCAAAATGGGGCATTTGGCCACAACGATGACGTATGTTTGGAGAAGTGAGGCTTTCAAACCTAAGAACACTGAGCTCATACGATGGAATAATAGCAGCAGCTTGGAGACAACAATCAGAATTTCTTTTAGAATAGCTAAAGTGGGCTAACATTCAGCTTCTGGAATGGCTTTCCCTAACATCTACCTCAACCTTAGTGAAAATATTTGCACTATACTTAAAAGTAAGGTTTGGACATGGAAACCAATTATTTTAAATAAACCAATTATCACGAGTAGTTCAACTTTTGAGACGATATGTAAGACTTTCACTTAGACTTTCAATAGTCACCAGTTTGACATCATCTGCAGGAGTTACCCAGTTTCTTTGTTGATGTATTTTCACTGCAGGTCTTTATTGGAGCTCATGTCGTGTCACAGCCTTGTCCTATACTGAAGCTCTGACGATATGTCTGCTCTTTCTCTCCCTCTCTCACAGAACCCTGTGTCCAGGCAGTGTTGAGCACATAAAACTGGACAGAATAATCACATCAGTACTAGTCCGACGCCGTGCATCGGTCCATGTAGCTGGTCAGCCTTAGGGTGCCATGGCCACGGGAACCCAGGGCCACCGTGACCAAGTCCTGGACAAAACAAAGCTTGCAGTACCTCTGGGGAGGCGCAAGAGAGCAGAAGGCAAGCTGAAGAAGAATTTCCCTTGTCAGGAGTGTCAGAAAGCTTTCAACAGTCTGGAGAAGTTGAAGGTGCACTCATACTCTCACACAGGAGAAAGACCCTACCGCTGCTCCCACCCTGAATGCACCAAGGCTTTCGTCTCCAAATACAAGCTGCTACGGTACAGACAAGCAGCAGTACATAACAGGCTGCAACATGTTGCTTTCTCTTTGCACTTTTGGTAACATAATGTTGTGTAGTGGTCAGATTGATGTGTTGAATACTAGTTTGTTGTGTTTATGTGTAAAGCATGCCTACTTTAAACATGATTGCAACAATTGTGAGTGCTCATAGAATGTGTCTGTGTTCCAAGGCATATGGCAACTCACTCGCCAGAAAAAAACCACAAGTGTTCATACTGTGAGAAAATGTTCCACCGTAAGGATCACTTAAAGAATCACCTACATACTCACGATCCACACAAGGAGGCATTCACTTGTCAAGAGTGTGGCAAGAGCTACAACACGAAGCTGGGTTTCAAACGCCACCTTGCCCTCCATGCTGCCAACAGTGGAGACCTTACCTGCCAAGTGTGCCTGCAGCCATTCCCCAGCACTGGGGTTCTTCTGGAACACCTCAAAACACATGCTGGCAAGTCCTCCGGTGGGACCAAGGAGAAAAAACATCGTTGCGAGCATTGCGAGCGGCGGTTTTACACCCGTAAAGACGTGCGACGACACATGGTAGTGCACACCGGACGCAAAGACTTCCTCTGTCAGTACTGCGCCCAGCGTTTTGGAAGGAAGGACCATCTGACGCGTCACATGAAAAAGAGCCATGCTCGGGAACTGCTGAGGGTTAAAACTGAGCCAGGCGATTTGCTGGAGCCCGTCGTCTACGACTTGGCGTCTGGGAGCGTAAAGGGGGAGCTCCCGGGAATGCTGACGCCAAGACCGCACCAGCTGAACATGTACACAGGCCCCGTCCTCGACACCGAGCCCTTCTCCAGTCCCACGCATCCTTTTTCTTTAAAGTACCCACTGGGCTCCAACTTTACCTCATACGCCGTGTCCTCACAGGAGCGGGAGCAGAATCTTAAGGGAGACCTGGAGACCTACCTGATGGAGCTTCAGAGCAGTATGCCATCTTCCGCCTCTGAAGCCCAAGAACCCCAACTCTCCTCCTCCAAACTTGAGTTGGTTCCTCAAGTGGGTGTGCTGGAGGAAGCCAATGAGGAGGTGTCCCTGTCCAAAATGTCCACATCAGTAGCAGCACCCGCAGGCGACTCTTTGGCCTTATCTTCCTCTCTAATGGATTTTTCACAGCTTTTCAACTTCCTGCCGCTCAACGGGCCTCCGTACAATCAGGTAGGGGGCAGTGGGGGGCAGACCGTCACTTTTCTACCCAATGAAGAGCCCGCATCTCTAGTTCAGCTGCCCTCTCAGGCTGCCACGGGCTCAGAGGCTGCTGAGAGTCCACTTCAGGGGCTCTCCTCCTCCTTCATATCCAACCTGAGCACTCCAACCACACTGCCCCGCTTCCACCAGGCTTTCCAATGACCCCAGTAAATCTGGCACATGCCACTCACAAACACTGACACACATGTAGAGTTGCATGCCCATATTAAATGCCATACAAGATGCAAGTGACCCACGACTGAAGAAATTGGCACATCTGTCCATTTATGATACCAGCAGACACTAACCTCACAGGAGACACAGCACTGACAGCAGCACACTCACACCATAGAGCCAGGTCAGCTTTCTAATGAGGAGGGTTTGTTTTGGGGCAAATGTAAATTATTCTCTTTTAGAGACTTTTTTTTTGCCTTGGGCAATTTAAAAAAGAAATGAATAAAATCCTGATCTGTCCTTGATTACAGAGACCTCAGATGCATGCTGGTTACCATATGAAGCAGTCATATGCTCAGACTCACAAAGAAACAAACCATTCTCTGTGTATCTCATTAATAAGCTCAATGCAAACATTAAAGGGCTACTTTGCATAATAACATGAACAGAGCTGACTGACACTGAGATGATTTGGAGTTTTGACAGTTTTCACATGGATAAGTGTTACGGCTGAGACATTTGATTGGCTTGGGTATACATCGCATATAGTTCTTCATATAGCACTTTGGATTTTCTGGTCTTCAAAGATCATTATGTGTGATAAGATTTAAAGAGCATCTGTAGTTTTGAGGGTTTCTGTTCAGGAGCCAAAGTATAACATGAGGTTCTTGGCAGCCATGATGGTTCATTTATTTCTAATTACAGTAGAAATTAACTTTTCTTTTTTGACTGTACTTGAGTGAGCAGCCAGGTGCTTTACTGTGTCATACAGTTGCACCGTCAGTAGTAAGACCATGTGCTCAGCGCGTGGGATTGGCCAAAGCCCAGTTTCAGCCATAGGCTGTATAAAACGTGGACTCCAGGTCTGAAAACTGAAGCCAGTGCAGAAGTGCCTTAAACCTGCATCTTAAATGACCAACAGATGGTGAGATCTGTGTTTGCAGTAACTTCTCTTCCTCTGAGCTCTTCATCTGTGCTCTCTTTCAAAAAACTCAGCTTTGAACTTTGTGTTCAGTCAACTTCTGTTTCTATGATCTGGCACTGTGTTGTGAAGCGCGGTGTGATGTTTGTCCTGATAGGTGCCATAGAAAAAAACTGTAACTGTGTTCTGGTTCTATAGATGTGGAAAACCTGAATCTCTGTGACGTGACATCTGTAAAGACTTCCTGCTGAGTTTTATATGCTCAGTTACTCATTTCAGGTTGCATTGAATTAAAATAATAACAGTATTGTGTTTTCAAGGATTATCTGTGATATGCTTATTGACTAAAGGCGTGTGATTCACAAGTTGTTAGCCAATGAACACGTGGCTTCACTGTCAGACCTGGCCCTCTGTCACATCCAGCCCTTTGGATAGCTGTGTCCACCTTTTATACTGTCTGTAGTTTCAACTGTTCCTGAGCTTACTATCAGCACGTAGTGAAGTTATGCCAGTTGGTAGTCTGTTGGAAGGTGGGAAGCAGGTCCAGTCTTATTAGAGCACAGTTTGCTCTCAGAGCTCAGACAGGAAGTTGGCAGAACAGTAAAAACATGTAGTTGATGGATCCATTAAAGTGGTGGTTCATTCACACTATTACACAAAATACAAAGTATGAATTACTGAGGAGCAGTATTACAGTTGTCCATCAAAGTTTACATTTAACTTTATCATTTAGGGTTGCCTACATTTCACAGCAGTACCTTCATTTTTATTAAAAAAAGCAAACATTTCTTTCTCACAGAGTTTCAAAGTTGTGCCTTACATTTAAATTTGCCAGTGTGCCTCTGGCTGCTGAAAGCAGATCCATCACTTACCTTTGTAAACATTCACATGTTTTTATCTTAACTGTTATCAGCTGTTCTAGAAGTCGGTCCTTTGGACTTACCAGAGTTTCTGCGTTGGTTACCTGTAATCTGTGGTCTGATCACAGTTTCCACACTGACAATCCAGTAACAGCAGGAAGTGAATTTTTGGATGGGTTATCAGAAAATGACCAACAGTGACACAGTCCCATCCACATGTCGCCCACCCTCTCTGTCAGGGTCTGTGCTATCTGTGCTGCTGAATACGGTGACCTTTGGGGGTCAAAAATAGACCATTGTGTGGTAAAAAATTTGTTTCCATAATCGGTAAAGTACAGTGGTACCGCAGTGGAGCGTTTCCTGGATGCTGTCGCCGTCCCTTCAGTTGTTACTGTATAAAGTTCTTCTTGTCTTTTGCACAGACTAACCTGACTCTAGGCTGTGAAATTTAAGTGATCCATGTTTCCTCAGTATCGGGTATCTAAGACCTGAGGCGGCAAAACGGCCCTAAACCATGATAATATTTCCATCAAGTATTTTCAGCTGCTTCCTTATTTCCCAGGGGGCTGCCACAGCAGATGGACCCACATGTTTCATTTGGCACAAATGGCACACTGCATCCACTGCCTGATACAACCTTTCCATTTATCTGGGACGGCCACTGTGCAAGGTTTGACCACCAGAGACTGGTTTCTCCCAGTCTCAAACCAGTTTCATGTGTAAGTGAACATGTTAACCACTACAACATGACTGATTGATAATTATGACATACAGAGAGATCAGACCACATGTTGAGTATTCAACACAGAAATCCTGGGAGTATCAAATGTTACCATAAAACTGCAGTCATTTTAATGTTTTTCCCTTTGACTGACATTCATCCTCACATCTTACAAATAATAAGGTCCAATTCAGTCATTTAAAATGTTAACAAAGCAACCTTTACAATGTGCTCTACCCGTGGACACAAAGTGACATCAGACACAGGTGAGAGCTAAACACACTGCTGATACAACACAACAGGACTCTGAATGAACTTACTGTGACATGAAGGCTTTTTGGTTTTTATTGTTACTTTGTCACATCCTGGCTGTCATTCCATTTTTAAAAAGACTGTTGTCATCGAGCATTTTTGAATTTGTGAAACTTGAAGGGAACGTTGTTTCACAGTGTTGTGCAAACCCAGCATCCCCTGGACAACCTTTAAAATAATTACAGCTGACAAATAGATCAGTTTGATGGTCAAGCAATTGTCTAAAACTGCATTATCAGATATTAGTCATACATTAGTCTGCACTGACTAAATCTATGAATATCTGAGCACTAAAACACAATCCTGGAAGACGTGGCTGTGTTTACTATGACACAGTGTGTGAAAATAACTGAAATACTGTTTATAAGTACAAAGGAAACTGCTCAGTTGGATTTTACTGCAGTGCTTAAATGGTCTTTACAGTCTTTTCAGTTCTTTGACATAGCACTGCGTTATTCCTAAAACCTGCCCTCTGAGGTCAAAATCTGCCTACAGGATGGTAGACTGAAGCAGTTCTGCTCCTCTATGAGAATGATAGTTCAAATGAAAGGATTTACAGCACTGGTCCTTGACGTCATAGATCGTCATATAAAAAACATGTAACCACACAGTGGTTTTCATTCATGTAGAAACTTCAAATACTAGAAAAAGAAAGTCAAATTGTCTTGAGGGGTAGATGTTAAGACATGGAGTGTTACTGGATCTTTAATTATAACGATTTTGAATTGTTCACTATTAAAAGGTGGTTTCTTTAAATTCTTTGATCAAAAGGATGACTTCTCACAGAATGGGCTGATGTGGTTGATGCTTGGTCAGAAGCAGTAAAGGCAGGCAGCGAGTAGTAACTCTGCCTCAGATGGACAGTTCCAGGTGCGTAAATCAGCCTACACACAGGGCGCATTTAAAACCTCGTTCTCAGTCAGCGTGATGTTGTTCAGATGAGCATCAGATCTCAGCTGTTCGCATGAACAAGAAGCGTTCCAGTCATATATATCAAACACAGGTGATGCATTATAGTCCATGTTAGCTGTTGGTTCTCTTGACATTTGGAGTGAAAGATGCTTAAAGATCTCAATAAATGGATAAGAGCTCAGCTTGTGCCAGCTTGTAAACACACACTGAAGCATCACGGTTTAGGATTGTAGACCGCACAGTAACTATGTGACAACATGAACTCGTGCTGCTGGCAGACTTACGTGGCCAGACATATTCATCTGTAATTCTTGGTTTCATTCAGGAATCATTCATGTCTTACTGAAACTGAATGCATTGATGGTGTGGAACATAGCTGGCAGTTGGCTCCATGTTTGTGTCCAGTATGAAGGAAGCGCCGTACACCCCATGGCGTACTGGTTCCAGTTACAGTGGTGATGTGTAGACAGAGAAACACTGAGCGATTACTTTTGATGCGAGTTTGACGGCACTTCTCGTGGCTGTGGGGTTAGGGTACGTCACCACTCGTCACTTTGACTTTGTGCTTTGGACAGAATTTCTCTGAGGTTTTGTGTTTTCGTTGGAATAAAGATTTCTTCTTCATGGACATGTTTCCGATAATGGGGGAAATGTATGTATTTTGAATAATGCCTGTGTATTTGTGACCTTGACTACATTGACATATCCAAACCATATTAGGTTGTATGTTACTCTGTCACCAAAGTTTGGGCCACAGCAAACTGACAGGTGGGAAAGTGTTCCCATCCCACACAGAATCTACTAAACAAGCATTTAGTCTTGTTTAAACTGCTGTTCCCAAGGTCAGTAATGATGGTTCATGCTCATCACTGTGGCTTCTGTTGTAAATGAGACAGTATATATAGAGAGTTTCATATTTCTTGCAGCTGGATATGAATTATTTTTCGTTTTGGTTAAAGTCTTTTTTTAAACCCTGGCATCAAACAGTTACAGTAAAGAGTGACAAGTCTGTTTCATGTTTGTTGCTTTCACCACTTCCACGAGCGTCAGTCACACCTGCACCTGAAGGTGAATAGATCAGATTTAGTGCGATAGCGTCAACACATTCTTGTATAGTTTGACTCCATGTACCTGTGTCCATGCCCTGCCTGCAGTGGTCTGACAGTCACTGCCATAAACAAATCTTATTTCATCCAGTGAACCTGTTTGGACACCTGATCCCCTTTGAAGAGCTACTGGGCTGCGCACTCTACAGAAAATGTGAATTTCACAGAAATTGAGTCGTCACTTCCCTTCCACCACATAGGTTAGCATTTCCACACATGTGGTGACTCGTCTGATGCCTGTATAACCCAATAGTGTTATAATTTACCTCACTTTTCTTCTTTGAGCTCCAAAATTCTGAAAATAATGACACAAAGTTCCCTGTCTCCTTTGTGAGTGACCAGAGATGAACACGAATGGAAACCATATTTTTGTAGGTTGTGTGAAATGTGGAACTGAATTCTGAATGTTCCCAACCTTTATGGAAGTTTGCTCTTTGGATCTTGTGAATGTTTGTGGTTTTACAAGAGATGTTAGCAAGCCGCTATTTTTATTAGCACTTTTTGTAAATGGGATGCGTTTATTTCCTGCAGCATCGAGTCTTTTATTACAAATGTATAGATTCTATATTTAGCTCTTTTAGAGAACAATAACATGTAAATACAATATAAATGTTTTATTTTTGCAGGTACAATTTTTGACAGTGTTTTTCCTATAAAGTGTCATTTTTGCTTTACTTGCACAATTGCTCTGTGTTTCTCATTGAGGGCTCTTGCTTTGCAGCTTTGTTTGGACTTAATTGGTCTCCTTTGACCGTTGGTACGCTGGTTTAAGTCAGAATGCACCGTAGTGAAGCTGAAACGAAGCTACTTAATAATATCACTGTGTCACAGAGTGTTTAGATGTCCAAAAATAAGATGTGTCCAATAGCTCCATGAGTGTGTCCTCTTCTGTCATTTTTACACCTCGGTGTGATACATTACTTGATTTCCTCGTGGTCGCTGTCTGAAAGCTGCAGCTAGCTACACATGTGATGTATAACTCTTATGGACTGTACGACAGATTCCAGGTACAGAGAAGCAATAACAGTGGATCAAAGCTGATTACAAGTATTTTAGAGAGAGTGTGTGTGTGTGTGTGTGTGTGTGTGTGTGCGCGTGTGTGCGTGCGCTCTGTCCTGGTACGTGCTGAGGCAGGAGATGCTCTTCAATGAGAGGCACAGACCTTTAGCAATTCAAACTTCTTTATAAGCTTCAATGGTACCAGTGAACTTTATTGAATGTTATGAAAAAACACTGCAATATATTTTGGTATTGGATCAAGCTGCTAACATACTTCTAAAGCTCCTTAAGGTGCTACAGACCTCCTTACTATCTCTTCAGACGTATCGTTTGTACAAAGTATCCCGTGTAGCTGAACAGTTGGTATGTGTGTGCCTAGTTGTACTTTATAGCTTCATATATTTTCTTGTACTGTGACTTTTGTAGTCTTTGCCTTTAATATAGCCCCACCACCACCCCGCCCACGCTCACCTGCGTGTGAGCGTCCACAGACTGAGTCGTGTTGGGAGGTTACGCTGATGCTGGGAAACTGATAGCAGTGTAAATGAGCTGCATCCAGCCACATTTAAAAAGACCATCCTGTGACGATGATCGACTCGTTGCAAATTCTTAATGTTCTTCATATTTTACTTTACTTTTTTTTACTTTTACATTTATCTTACAAACTACTGTTGTATTTTTATAGGCAAAGTATCACCTAAACACACAAATACATATACAGCTCACACTCGTCTGTGTGTGTTTATAGGTTGTGTAAAATAAATGTTAATCCTGCAGCTTTGACATCATCCAAAGAAGCAGATTATTTATTGCCTGGCAGAATAACCTGATTTCATTCACATATGTTGCTGCTATAATAGAAGAGCTGCAGTTGACAACTCCAATGTTTTATTCAATGTAATAAAAGAAATCAAACAGAGAAGAATCCAGCTCGTCTGTTTTCAACGTGTCACTCTGAGAACTTTGTTACTGTTACACACTGAAACACTGTTACACTGTGTAACTCACTGTAACTCTTAACATTGTTTTCACTGCTTCTCTGAAACACTCCTGAAGATGCAAAAATCCACTTTAACACTTTGATCTTCACTCTATAACATGAGGTCTTCATCATAATGGTGTGATCTTTGTGTAAAAATGGGCTCGCCTTACAATGTCAACAAAAACTGGTGACTATCAGCAGTAGTTGTGTTTTACTTTAAATCCCCATCATATTAGCACAGCTTCAGTATGCTGTGCTTTTAAAGTAGAGAGCTTTGGAAACCACTCGTCTGTGATGGGATGGGCCCAGTCGTTTAGGACTTTCTACATGAGAAGAATGGTTCAAACACAGGAAAAGACATCAGCTTTAGTAATGTCTCCTTTAATTAAACATGAATTTGAACCACTGACATTAAGGAATTTAAGGTGCTGTAATATTTTAGCCTTTACTAAAGTCTAAATCCACACTCATGGCTGTATTCTAAACTGATGTATATTTGATATCACTGTTCTTAACAGTCATCATCCTCCTAAAATCAGGGTCACGGGGGGGCTGGGGTCTATCACATGGCTTTAGCTTGCTAGTAAGAAATGTATTCAAATCAAAGCTTTAAGCTTTTTAATACGTTTCCTTTTCTTACAACATGAAAAATCTCTCTCACCCATGAAAATGACAAAATACCTCGTACTCTGAAGGTTTGTGTGTGACAGACATGCAGCAGATTTCATAATCAGCTGTGTGCATTGTGTCACTGCCTACAGTGCAGTACAGAGATTTCAGACAGATCTTTTCCCATCAGACTGGTTCCAGTAGCTTGCATTAAAACACAGTAATGAACAGTTACATGTTTTCCTTTGTTACCAGTGAGCAGGCTGTTAGAAAGTGAGCATCTGTTTTTGCATGCTGGAAAAGTCAGAGAGAGTGAAACAGACAGGCTGTGAGCTCCACGCTCCTCGGTGGAGCTCCCTCCCCCAGTCTCACACTCAGTCCACCCTGACAGTTCAGGGAGGGCTCTCCATCCGCAGCTTTAAACACTGCGCACACATTACCAGCTCACACGGCTCGCCATGACGTATATATGACCGTAGATGTTGTTATGCTTACTATCCCAGATGTTGTTCACACAAAGCCGTCCTTTTACCCGGCTCTGCCCTGTTGTATAGAGTAAACTGAGTTGAACCATCGGCATGAACCCAGTGAACCCAAACAGAAGCATTACATCCTCCAGAACAGTAGGCGGCAGTGCGGAGCGCGTAAAAGCCTCAGCTGAGCGCAGAGTAGCTGTTCGGCGTGCAGAGCAGTATGGTCCACAGCGTGCCATGCCTTCTCCCATCCCGCTGACCCGTCTGCTGCCCAAAGACTTCTGCCCCTCTCTGGACACGGGGCCCTGCAGCAGCCCGCTGACTAAGCACGGCTCCACCCTACAAGTGCCCGCTCAGCGGCTCCATGGCAGAGTCGCCACTCGGCTTTGGTCCTCGGTTATCCACTGGAAGCAGCTGCGCTCCGTGCAGCCCGTGGGCTCGGGAGGCTTCGGCTCGGTCTACAAGGCGGAGTACTTCGGAGAGACCGTGGCGGTGAAGAAGGTCAACAGGTCAACCAAGAACAAGCTGGCGTCCCAGCAGAGCTTCTGGGCCGAGCTGAACGCGGCGCACCTGCGCCACGCGAACATAGTGCGCGTAATAGCTGCCACCACCTGCGTCCCGCCACAGTGTGGAGATGAAGGCAGCATCGGGGTTATACTGATGGAGTTCGTGGGCAGAAGGAACCTCCAGCAGGTCATTTACGGTGGCACGGAGCCGCTGGGACAGGACAGGTGCGTCAGGTACTCCTCGGACATCGTTCACGGCCTGAGGTTTCTCCACTCCCACGGCGTCGTGCATCTGGACATTAAACCAGCTAACGTGCTGCTAACCAGCCAGGACGTGTGCAAAATAGCAGATTTCGGCTGTTCGCTCAAACTGGACCCTGGCTGTGAGGTCAGCGCTGCGAGCCACCAGCCACTCGTGGGTGGCACGTACACGCACAGAGCCCCTGAGCTGCTCAGAGGCGAGAGGGTGACTCCTAAAGCGGACATCTTTTCTTTCGGCATCACTCTGTGGCAGCTTCTCACCAGAGAGCCGCCCTACACCGGCGACAGGGAGCACGTCATCTACGCGGTGGTGGCTCACAATCTGCGGCCTTCTGTTCAGGACCACCAGGTGTTCGGGTCGGAGCCGGGGCGGCTGTTTCGGGCTCTGCTGAGCCGCTGCTGGAACGGAACGCCCCCCTGCAGACCCAGCGCCCAGGAGCTGCTGTCGTCCCTGGAGCAGCTGCAGCCGCAGACCTGATTTGATCGTCGAAGCTACGCACAGGTGTGTGGACAGCTGTGGGTTTGAATATGTTCACCTTCAGGAAACGAGTACTGTGCGTTAGGCCAGGTCAAAGCTGAGGAAACCATGGAAGTGCCTTTCTGCAGACGCACATGGAAACGCTGGCTGTCTCTGACTACATGTCAATCATGTTTTTACTGTGCAAATAATAAGTGTGCGTAGTCCTCAGATTGTAGCATTAAAATAAGCTGGTTTTAGTTGTTTCTGTGCTGCTGTCGGGTCGGTCCTGTGGGACCAGGACACTGTTTTTGATATTTCAGTCAGCTTCTACAAGATCTTCCTCTCAGACCACTGAACGTCCTGATCCAACTGACACTGTTTCCAAATGTTTCTGAAATGTGTTGTGAATCAAAGTGTGTGTAATGTGATATTTGGGTGTGATGGGTTTCATTAAAATTCTTTTTTATGCCACGTTTGTCTGGTGTTCACATCATTAGAGGGCATCAGCTCGTCGGAGGCTTGGCATCGACACAGATTCCACCAAACTGAAGACTGAAGCAGTGAAATGAGCCGTGGGCCACTGCTGACACTGTCGTCTCATTGGAGGACACTTTAGTGTTCAAGTAGTACGTTTCAAATGTTGTGTAGCAAGACTAAACACATTGGTCCTGTCTGTCTGACACGTGGCAGCACTGCTGCTGTCATTGTGTTCGTATTTAACAAAAACACTGCATTAGATTTCTTCACATCAGTGTACAGGCCGGAGGTAAGGCTGAGGTGGGCTGCGAGTTTGAGACCCTGGACTAAATGGACTGAACATCTATGGCACTCATCACTTTTTACTACCAGCCTCATTCACCCAATCACAGGTTTCTTTTCCGGTGCCTATCAGCACACACAGCTCAGCTGATGCCCCGGGGCCAACACGAGGTTCGGTACCAAAGATACTTTGACCCACAGACCCACTCTAATCCTGAGCCACAGTTGCCCACTTTAAAAAGTGCTTCTGTAAGAGCGATTCAAACTAACAGCATCAATCTTAGGAAATGAGATTTACAACATTTTACTTAAATGCATTTTTCCCAAGTTCCTTGCTAAGTAAAGACAGGTGTGCTGGTTCCTGTGCTTCTGTCCCACTCAACATTAAAAGGTTGCATCACGCTGTTGGAAGTATGTGCTGAATTAATGAGAGCCAGTCAAACACAGTGGCTGTGTCCCAATTCAGGGTCTGCACGCTTGAAGTGCGCGCACTACGCGTACTACGTACGGTGCGTACTATAAGTACGAGAAGTGCGGAAGTGAGAGGCTTGTGAAATGGGACGGTCTAGCCTTCGTCGCGCGCTCAGGTTGCCTAGCAACCATGATACTAACCGCGAGAAACGTTTCATACAGCTTTGTGTGACAGAAATGAAGGAGAAAAAATGTTTTGTTGGTCATTCATTTTTGTCATGACATCACTTTGATTAGTTGAGACCACAGGACTGTAAAACATGATAGTTGGGCTTCATTTCTGTACTGAACAGTCATTTCAAGATTAGCTAGTAAATAATAATTAGCTCATGTTGTTCATGAGACTAAAGTCATCTCACTGTGGTAATGTTAATATAATATGGACAATATTATAGTATTGTCAGATATATATATATATATATAGAGAGAGAGAGAGAGAGAGAGATTGAGAGATATAGATATACATATATATATACATTACAGCAGTGAGCTTGAACTCTGGGTCAAAGATTCAAGTAGCAGTTATTTATATGTCCTATCACCTTAAATCTTCACTCAAAGACAAGTATCTCTGACAGTGTATATACAGATGTATTATATATAAGAGACAAACATTGTTCGTTTAATATGTTGGCATTACTACATTTGGCTCAATGCTTACATATATGTGTAAAAAGAAAATGTACGAGCTGTGATAACTGTTTCTGATAGAATGAAGATCAGACTGATATATGAAATATTCCTTTATTGGGTGAGAAAATCAGAGCATGTCATAACTGCTTTAAGTCATACAGAATAGATATCAGAGCCTTAAACAGGCTGACTTCTGCTAAATGGGTCAAACTGGGCAGAAAGTCTACAAACACATAACATCCTTATAGAATATGATGTAACACTATAGATCAACTTACCTCAGAATATATAAAGCATATAAACAATTACAGCAATATGATGCAACAAACACAGCAGTGCTACTAATCCAAAATACTCAAAGCTTCATAGAACTGAAACAAACATTTATTTTTAGCTCCATCCTGCTGCTGATACATACTTTAGGTTTCTGAATATTAAACTTGTTGCTGCCTTTCATAGTGTGTAACTTGAAGGCCCTGAGTACTTTCTCCCACACTGAAAACACTGGGATGATAACATTATTTGAACATTACCTAATAAGACTGATTCAGTCAATTAGTTATGTTAAACTTTCCTAGCAGTCCTTCACAAACAGGGAACAGTCTGTCTATTCTCTCCATCTGTCAGCTGCTGCTGGCTCTTCCTCCTCCTCTTCCTCACACACTGCTGAGTTTGTCCTGGTGGATCATCAGGGGTGCAAAGCCTCACAGATGATGTGCAGCAGTGGGTCCCTCAGTCTGTCCTCACTCTGGACACTTGCAGTTGTCACACATGGAAATCAAATGTGTGATAAGCTGCAGGATTCAAACACAAGTGTAACTTATAAATACATGTTCATACTTTTATTCCACAATCAGAGAGAAAGAAACAGAGAGAGAGTGCAGGACAGACAGACAGGTGACAGTCTCAGGTGTACACACTGCTACAAAACAGCACAAGAGAAGGAGGATTTAGTGTTTGTGTTATTACGAGTGCTAAACAAGAAGAGCTCCCAGATGGTCCAGTGGACACATGTGTGACTCCTGTGATTAAAGCATCTTTCTTTCAGCTTAACGAGTGAACCGTCAGCTCGTTCAAACACACGTTAAAGTCCGTTTGGCTCGACACCACCGAACAGAGGCAGCAATATAACATAGCTAACATTAACAGTGCAGTGAATCCTGCTTGTGCCGTCACATTCAGGACTGCAAACCGAGCAGCATCACTGACTTTCAGCTTGTTGTGTTTGTGGATATATGACTGACTTTAATTATCCATAAAATCATCACATTCTCTGTAAGATTAAGGTCGACTATATATATATTTAGAAGTAGAGGCTTTAAAACCAAGTTACCGCTGAAAGTACAAACATCACTAATGTCACATAACTTTGCCGACATGTGGCCAACAGTAATGTTTTAATGTTCTTAAACATTCGCACATAAATAAGTGACATAATATTCAGTACTTACTTTTGACAGTTCACTCTTCGGCCGCTCCCTTCTGCCGTATTTTGCGGCAAAATTATCCACACCCACCGCCGCGCTATGGATTGTGGGATATATGGGACCACGAAACGTGCACCGGACCACGCTTGATATTTGGGGAAATCGACGGTGCATTTGGGGCGTTTCTCAATATGCGTACTTGTGCGTACTTGCGTTCTCGTGTACTCGTGATACGTCATCAGTCGGAGACCAAGTACTGTTCCAATTCGAAGTACGCATCAAGCCGAGAACGCGAAAAAGTCCCGGATGTGTTCTCGCGCAGCCCGTTTTATCGAGCATGCATCGGTGTGGACTTGGTACAGCTAAATATCCCAGAATGCATTTTGTCCAAAACTCAACAGCGGACTCCCGGCACATCGTTTTCAACCCCCCCCCCCCCGCTCGCGGTCTTCTCACTACTCAGGTTAAAGAAACCCCAGCAGCTGTCTATAGTATTGAGTGTCCACTAGAATAGAAATAAAAGCGTTCTAACATCTCACCTGCTTGTTTGTATTAAAGTATGTACACGTATGTACATGTACACTATTTTTATTAATAGAGGTTTCACTACTGAGGTTAAAAATGATATATAAGTCACTTAGATCACTTCTAAATGTTAATGTTTGGTTTATTTCAGTGTTTTATTTGTTCCTGAGTAAACCGGTTTGGCTGTGATTCAAGTTAAGCTTCATAACATGTTACTCACAGTTAAATTAAGAGGGGACGGCAGTAAAAACTCCGGACCTGTGACATCATCACATACGCAGGTGTTCCAATTGTACATATCGCGAGTTCGTGCTCGTGTTCTCGGCGGGTACGTACTCCCGTGCGCTCTCGGCAAGTACGTACTCGCGTACTTGAGAATTGAGAAACAGCCTTGGAGTATGCATTTGGAGTACACTTTGAATTGGGACAGCCGTCGTCGCGTGGCGGTGACGTAATCGCACTTAAAATGCGTACTTCAAGCATGCAGACCCTGAATTGGGACACAGCCACTGTCGTCTCATGCTGTGCTGTCCCACAAAGTTAGCCAGACAGTTTCTTTCTATAATTATATTTGTAGGTGTTTGACACAGTGGATCTCCTTATTTACCAATCAAATACCCCTATGGGCTCAAAATGTGGTCATAAATATTTTGTACTTGTAAATCAGGATTTGTATGTGTAAAAAGAATTTGTGTTTGTGTAAAAATAATTTGTGTGTGGACTTAGCCAAAAAAACCCTGCAAGTTACAAGTACGAATTTTGACCCCCATTTTTCTTCCTGTCATCTGATTGGTCAATGTCATGTCAATCACAAATGTAACAATCCAATCAGAGAATAGATGGGTTTGGCTGTCGGAGGGGCACTTTTTTGAACTGCAGGTCCTTGAAGGGTAATACAGTTTGAAGCTGGAGGATCTCTATATAAATATCCGATAGCAGCTAGGTCCGCTAACTTTCAGCAGCTGTTGAAAGCATAAAGTTGTGGTATGTCAGTGGTTAGAAATACCATTAACACAAAGTCAGGGCTGACCCGGGACCATTGCTGTGAGTCACAGTGCGCAGCATAAAGGTCCTTTCACATCGGACGCAGGATGTGCTGCTAATGCTAACTGCTAACTAAAAGCAAAGGATCCAGAATTTGTTGCGCTGGCTGCTGAGCTCTGTGGGTTTTTGCAGCAGCTCTACCTGTACTAGATGCACCTGCTCCTTGTCGTTTCTATCTCTGACTTTATGTCCTCTACAACAGTTTCTGGGTTTTTTTGCTAGTTCTTCAAATGTTCAATAAAAACATGTATGCTAATTCATAACGAAGAAAGCTTTGTAATGAAGACTGTCATTTCCAAAACACTGCCCCCCCCCCCGCGGTCCGCGGTCCGCGGTCCGCAGCGCTGTATTAAACACGTAGACCTGTGACACAAAAATCACCAAACTCGGACGACCACAGACTGTTTTCCTTCGTGGTGATGAAGGAAAACGCTGGGTTGGCATGTAAAAGGGCATTTATTCCCTTCAAGGACCTGCAGTTCAAAAAAGTGCCCCTCCGACAGCCAAACCCAACTGTTCTCTGATTGGATTGTTACATTTGTGATTGACATGACATTGACCAATCAGATGAAAGGAAGAAAAATAGGGTCAAAATTCGTACTTGTAACTTGCAGGGTTTTTTTGGCTAAGTCCACACACAAATTTTTTTTACACACACACAAATTCTTTTTACACATACAAATCCTGATTTACAAGTACAAAATATTTATGACCACATTTTGAGCCCATATACCCCCCCCCCCACACACACACACACACACACACACAGAAGTGCATCCTGAGTGTGTGGTGAGGTTACCCACTGTCAGAGTTGTTGTCTTAACGTTCTCAGAGGTTTTTGTTGAGCCTCTTTATGATTTGCAGCTGTGTGTAGAAACAATAAGATTCTAATCAAAATGACCAAACTCAGACTTGTTCATGATAAAGTTTATTTGTACTCTGACGTTCCTGTCATCCATCACCGCTCCGGCCCGTAGTCTAATCCAGCTGCTGTAGATCTCCTTAATCCTTAAAGCGTTAACCTCACAAACTCAATAAATATACAGAGAAGTACGATTTCTGAAGCCAGCCTTCATTCAGACAGCAGAGGGCGCTGCTGCTTATTTAACAGCAGCTGAATGTGCTGTAGATTAGACACAGGCTGTTCATTCACTGTGTAAAAATACAGCTAAATACTATAAACTAACACTCAGTGTGAAGCTGACTGGGAATGATCCAGCTGTGTGTCACATGAGCGTCACTGACTGACACAAATGTTACACACTTCCACGACGGTCTGTAAGGAAAACAATGCATGTGTTAATGACAGCCTCAGATCTTACTGCAGAGACAGACACAGGTAAATGCAGGTGTACAGTATTATACTGAGGAGAGACAGAAAAGGAGCAAGCAGCTGTCCTCCAACATCATCAAAGCTGCAGGTCAGGTTCTGTCCCACTGACAGTGCCTCTGCTACACTCCACAGTCACTTTCACATGTGATGTCACAGAAGAGCAAACAGCTGTTCTCACAGATGAGCAGGACCTGTACAAACGTCACTTTTAGCAGTCAAACTGCAGTTTCAGTTAAAGCAGCGAATCGAAGCAGAGACGTGACGTTCTGATAAAATACTACACAATAATACGAAGCAGTATCGTTGGAGCAATATAAATAAGTGGATACAGCAACAGGTCCACTGGTACAGCATGAAGCTGTCATCAGACACACAGTCCCTCAGTGAGAATCACTACAGTGGTTCCTCACCTGTAGCTACAAACAGGCAGGTCGCTGATCACATAATGGTGACCCTCTCAGGGGAAATGTGGGCAGCTGAGCCCACCGGCTCCATGCGCTTGCCCCTCATCTCACTGCTGTCCTGACCCCTGCGGATCTGGTGGAGCTTGCGGGCCACGCAAGGGAGCAGGATCAGCAGCTTCCCAACGATGACGCACACCGGGAGCGCCAGGGCCACGACGAAGCTGGGGGGCAGGTAGAAGCGGTAGGCCTCCTCCTCAAAGGCGCGTTTCCAGCCAAACAACAGCCCGTGGAAGGTCGCAATGAGCAGGGCGATGTACCCCAGAGTGGACTGGAGCAAAGACAGGAACGCTCTCAGACACAGGGTTTTGTTGTGATCAGATAACAAGACAGCACAACAATGACTTACATTAGACACGCCCCTAAACCCTAACATCAAGACTACAGCAGAACATGTTTACACATATGTAGACTGTCATGTGACTGTCTAAGAGACTGACAAGCATCCCGGTCACAGGACGTGTTCCCCGAGTGTTCACAGCAGGAGAGCTAGGAGTGACGGCATGTCTTCTCAGAGATACAACCTCAGAGTTCACAGCAGCTAAGTTGGTTTCAGGTACACTCGTCACAGAACGCCTGCTCCATTATGCACTACTAATCATGTATATACACTAGACTCCTCTGGACTCTCTAAGGCACAGGGTCTGACATGAGGCTGGTGGACTCTGTTGGTACCTGTATGAAGCCGAATTCCCTCCAGTTGAGCATGCTGTGGACAGACGGGATGGAGGTGACAGCCAGCAGAGACAGCAGCCCCAGACTCATGATCCCAAAGGAAACATACATCTCCACCCTCCACACTTCTTCCTCGTTCCATGTGCTTTCCATGTTAGAGTGGACCTGCAATCACATGAGAACATCGAGTCCATCACAGTTATTACAGTTCATCAGGAGGAAACCCTACCGCTGCTGTCACTGTTTTTACAGTGCTGTCAGACTCTGTAGTTTTCTCTGGTCCCCTCCCCAATCAGACCAGGAATGACATGTTTAGCCGCATGTTCTCCTTAAACTGCTGGCTGTCTGAGTGGTGTCCAAAAAACGATGTGGCCTTCATAGATAATTGGCAAACCTTCTGGAGGAAACCTGGTCTTGTTAGGAGAGACGGCATCCATCCCACTTTGGATGGAGCAGCTCTCATTTCTAGAAATATGGACCAATTTATTAAACCCCCCAAAATATGACTATCCAGAGTTGGGACCAGGAAGCAGAGTTGCAGTCTTACACGCCTCTCTGCAGCTTCTCTCCTCCTGCTACCCCCCCAAAAACCCATCTCCATTGAGACTGTGTCAGCTCCCAAACAGACAAAAGACAAACTAAAAACCAGCAAGAAATAGGGATGGGTTCTGACATAAACAATAGTAACCAGACCGAAAAGCAGCGCACATTTCGGTGCTTTATTTCGGTGCTTTTTTTCCCTGAGATGTCATACACTTTGGATTCTAGGCAATCGTTTTACCTTTCCAAGGATAGTAGGCGGGGCCAGGTACGTATGTTCTTTTAGAGCAGAGCTACAGATTAAAAATGCCCAAGGCGAAGCGGTCAAAAGTCTGGCTGTACTTCACAGCAAAAGATGCAAACTCAGCAGCCTGCAACAAGTGCTTTAAGCTGATACTGTGATGCTGTCAAAGGAGGTAACACCTCAAATCTCATGAAACACCTGGCGACGCATAGCGTTTTTTTAAAAGAAATGCGCCGTGTTTGATAGCTTGCTGCGAGACCTCACACCGTGCACATCTACTGCGGGTGTGGTGCCTGTTATCGGACCCGGAGTTAGCAACATCCCCCAAAAACCTGAAGAGGAGAGTCCTGGCCCCTAGCCCTGTCAGTGTAGCAGAAATGATGAGGATGATGATGGCAGCAGCAGCCGTTCTCCTCTGCGTGAGTAGCTTCATGTTGTTCGTGTGTAATTTACGTTGAGTACGCTAACCATGTTATTACATTAATGCATGTAAGGTGAACTAGCAAACACCGTCGTAGTTACATGCGGCTGTCTTCTTGTTTGATAGAGTGATACCATATATGCCCTGTAGCTGCAGAAAAGGCTCACATTGTTATCTTTTTACAAAAAAAACTAAACATGAGAGGTTTTAGGACAAAGTTTGTGTTTTCCATTGTTTAAGCACCGGTTCGAGCACCGTTTAAGCACCGGCACCGTTTCAAAAGTACCGGTTTGGCACCGGTATCGGATAAAACCTAAACGATACCCATCCCTAGCAACAAACAACTTAAACATAAAAAATCACAAAGAAAGAACAATACAGTATCCACATCTGAACCAAAGAGTAAAACAGTGAAATGTGGATTATTAAATATTAGGTCTCTCTCCTCCAAGTCTCTGTTAGTACATGACTTAATAATTGATCAACAAATCGATTTACTCTGCCTTACAGAAACCTGGTTGCAGCAGGATGAGTATGTTAGTTTAAATGAATCAACACCCCCGAGTCATTCTAACTACCAGAAACCTCGAAGCACAGGCCGAGGGGGCGGTGTGGCAGCAATTTTTCACACCAGCCTATTAATCAACCAAAGACCCAGACAGACTTTTAATTCATTTGAAAGCCTGATGCTTAGCCTCGTCCACCCCAGCTGTAAAACTCAGAAACCAGTCTTACTTGTTATCATCTATCGTCCACCTGGGCCTTACACAGAGTTTCTCTCTGATTTCTCAGACTTTTTATCTGATTTAATGACTGAGAATGACTTCATGAACTTCTTCACAAATAAAATTTTTATCATTAGAGAAAAACTTACCAATAATCATCCCACAGATGTAATATTATCTACAGCTACTTTCAGTACCATTGATATTCATTTAGACTCTTTTCTCCAATCAATCTTTCTGAGTTAACTTCAATAATTACTTCCTCCAAACCATCAACGTGTCTTTTAGACCCCATTCCTACAAAACTGCTCAAAGAAGTCCTGCCATTAATTAATGCTTCGATCTTAAATATGATCAACCTATCTCTAATAATCGGCTATGTACCACAGGCCTTCAAGGTGGCTGTAGTTAAACCTTTACTTAAAAAGCATCTCTAGACCCAGCAGTCTTAGCTAATTATAGGCCAATCTCCAACCTTCCTTTCATATCAAACATCCTTGAAAGAGTAGTTGTCAAACAGCTAACAGATCATCTGCAGAGGAATGGCTTATTTGAAGAGTTTCAGTCAGGTTTCAGAGCTCATCACAGCACAGAAACAGCTTTAGTGAAGGTTACAAATGATCTTCTTATGGCCTCTGACAGTGGACTCATCTCTGTGCTTGTCCTGCTAGACCTCAGTGCAGCGTTCGATACTGTTGACCATAATATCCTATTAGAGCGATTAGAACATGCTGTAGGTATTACAGGTACTGCACTGCAGTGGTTTGTATCATATCTATCTAATAGACTCATATTTGTACATGTAAATGGAGAGTCCTCTTCACACACTAAGGTCAATTATGGTGTTCCACAGGGTTCAGTGCTAGGACCAATTCTATTTACATTATACATGCTTCCCTTAGGCAGCATCATTAGAAGACATAGCATAAATTTTCACTGCTATGCAGATGATACGCAGCTCTATCTGTCCATGAAGCCAGGTAACACACACCAATGAGTTAAACTGCAGGAATGTCTTAAAGACATAAAGACCTGGATGGCCGCTAACTTTCTGCTTCTTAATTCAGATCAAACTGAGGTTATTGTACTCGGCCCTGAAAATCTTAGAAATATGGTATCTAAGCAGATTCTTACTCTGGATGGCATTACCTTGGCCTCCAGTAATGCTGTGAGGAACCTTGGAGTCACTTTTGACCAGGATATATCTTATATCTATATCCATTTGCGCAACATCTCTAAAATTAGAAATATCCTGTCTCAGAGTGACGCTGAAAAACTAGTTCATGCATTTATTACTTCCAGGCTGGACTACTGTAATTCACTATTATCAGGAAGTCCTAAAAACTCGCTGAAAAGCCTTCAGCTGATCCAAAATGCTGCAGCAAGAGTCCTGACAGGGACTAGAAAGAGAGAGCAGATTTCTCCTGTTTTGGCTTCCCTTCATTGGCTTCCTGTTAAATCCAGAATTCAAAATCCTGCTCCTCACATACAAGGTCTTAAATAATCAGGCCCCATCTTATCTTAATGACCTTGTAGTACCATATCTCCCTATTAGAGCACTTCGCTCTCACACTGCAGGCCTACTTGTTGTTCCTAGAGTATTTAAAAGTAGAATGGGAGGCAGAGCCTTCAGTTTTCAGGCCCCTCTTCTGTGGAACCAGCTTCCAGTTTGGATTCAGGAGACAGGTTTTTGAAGGTAAAACCTTTGTGATGTTGCCAGTTCTCTTGCTAATATGTAACTATTAAAATCAAAGTGATCTTTAGAAACAGCACTGAGATGGTCTCTTAATGCAGAAATGTGCAGAAAGCTGTTTTACTGACCTGTTGATAAGCAGTGTTGAGCAGCAGGTATCTCTCAGACCTTCTCAGAGGCAGGCACACACTGTAGAGAACATGAACGGCAGCCAGGAAAAAACTGAGGAGGCCCAGCTGTTTCCGGCTCTGCAGCCAGTTTTCCAGCCAGTGTGGGAAATGCTTGTACTTGGTGCCATAGTAGAGTTGGTGGGCAGCTGCTAACTGTCCTGCAAGGTACACCAGGGCCAAGAGAGTGATGGCGACGGTAGGCAGTGTCCGATTCACTATCTCTATTGGGATCTTGTAAAAGTCACTCTGCTTGTATTTCATATATGGGTGAATTATATCTCGAATAAACGAGTAAGAAAAAAAGAAGATGGAGAGGGCCACAGCAGCAAGAACAGGGCCCTTCCAGCCAGGGAATAACTGGATAGGCATGTTCTCAATATCATGGGAAGAAGACAGGGTGCCCATGTCCACCGGCTGGAAGTTGAGCTGCCGGGCTAATTCCATGATCTGCTGCCTGGCCTCCACTGAGTCACTGCAGATGAACACCTACAGGAGAAACACGAGGGCTGGTTAGAGACGACGACGGGGACGGTTCAGAGGCGTTAGCGTCATTCTGTTTGGATGGTGCTGTGAGACTTTTATGAGTCCTTCCATCTCAGCAGCATCAGTAAGACTGAAGAGCGAGACACTGAGATACCTGTTACAGCCCTCTCTGCACTCATGCTTCTTATTCATCTCTGTCTCTCTTCCACAGCATGTCTTTCATCCTGTTTTCCTTCTCTCACCCCAACCAATCACAGCAGATGGCCCCACCCCTCCCTGAGCCTGGTTCTGCTGGAGGTTTCTTCCTGTTAAAAGGGAGTTTTTCCTTCCCACTGTCACCAAAGTGCTTGCTCATAGGGGGTCATATGGTTGTTGGGTTTTTCTCTGTATGTATTATTGTAGGGTCTACCTTACACTATAAAGCACCTTGAGGCGACTGTTGTTGTGATTTGATGCTGTATAAATAAAGTTGAATTGAACAGATGCCGTTCTGTGTGCTTTAAGGTCATTTAGAACACTGCCACTAACCTAAAGGAAGCACTTATTTGTGTTTCTTCACTGACTCAGTGCTGTGTTCATCATCCAGCTTTAAACTCTCTGCCTTACATACAGAGTATCACAAAGTCAGATTCATGTGCACGTGGTTGATCTCTCAGTTGAGACTAGTCATGTGATATTTTAAGGTAAAGACCAATGTTCCCTCTGATTTTTCATGTGTCTGAGCGAACACACAAACTCCCTGAGCGTCCCTTGGACCACTGTGAGCGACAGTGTGCACTGTGGTCACGCAGCATCTAATCCATCCAAGTTACATGGTTCATTAAAATAATCAAATTACAGCATTTACATTTATGTTAGACGACTTTTAAACTGCTTTAGCCCACTTACAATGAAAATTTAAAAAAAAAAATCTTGTTCATGACCTGTGTAGTATGTTAACACTACTGGAAGTAAAAATAACTTAAACTCCAATTTTGAAAACACAACTTTCTTTCTTTTTAAAAAAAAATAAAACTCTGACAACAAAGTTTTTTGCAGCTCTTTACCTAAAAATGCAGCCAAGGCGTTTTTTTAAAACAAACTATTTACAGAACAATCAGCTGTTCTGCATCAAATCTGATGCCACACAAATTATTTGTGCCACTCCAAAAATAATTTCTGTCCACTATGAGATAAAGGAGAACAACAGCCTGATACCTGCAGGCCTGACAACAGGAGATGTATCACTGCTGTAACACCTGTAACATTCAGCAGCCGCCTCATTGTTCTGACACACACAACAAAACTACACTACACACTAACTACACACTAACTACACACTAACTACACACTAACTACACAAGATTTGCGCTAAACGTCTCAAATCTCTCACATCTCAGAACACCGCCGTCACTCCTAAAACTTCCCCCCATTTCTTAACAACTAGATGCCACGTTGCCATATCATTTTTTGATTGGTCGACACGGTACTTTTTTCGACCAATAGGAAAGGGTGGGGGGGGTTTGGTTTTGTTTTTGCTCACAGGCTTTCGAGCGTTTTCCTTATAAAACGCCGTTTTTACCGTTTCTTCCCGCAGTAAATATAAACAACGATAGTATTCAGGAAGAAAACCAAACATTGCAGATATTTTTATCATAACTCTGGTTTTACGTGGCCGATCAACACAATTTAAAAACTGGTATAAAGTCCACACTTTTTCCGTCAGTTGTTCCGTCTGTCCTGCTCACATCTCCAATGGTTGGACACGTTGTCATTAACGTGGCTTCACTGCACATCAGCCACGCCGCTTTGCTCGCTAAAACACCGGTGTCGGCACATATTTACTTTAATTTCAATTCAGGTTAGAATTTTTTTTGTAAAAAAAAAATTGCGCACGTGCGCAGCTTAGAGGGAACATTGGTAAAGACCCTACAATACTACATAGAAACCCCTGGTGAGTGAGCACTTTAGCAACAGTCAGAAGTCAAAACTTTGATTTTTAAACAGGAAGAAAGCTCCAGCAGAGCCGGGCTCAGGGACACGACAGGACAAAGACACGCTGTAGACATAGAGATTAATGATAGCTAAGAGTGAACATGTGTGGCCAGGTTACCGTACCTGTGTGCTGGCATCCTTAGGGTAGCTCTGTTGCATGGCCCAGGCTGAGATGACGTTGAAGCCTTTGACCACGATGGAGTCTGGCAGCAGTGAAGCCAGGTACTCAGCGTTGGACTCTGGATACTGGTTCGCTCGCTTATTGTTACTCACATCCACCAGGATCTTCCCTGCAGAACAAACACAAGGATACCAGTCAGGTCACTAACACTGATAACCCAGACGTCTGACCTGGTGAAACTGCCCTTGCATTTACTCCCACTATTTTTTCCAGCACCAGTCTCTGACACACACAGACACGGGTCAAATAAAAACCTCTTACAGTGTGAACACTGATTTGGAAGGTCAATAGTTTGATCTGCATGCAGACGTGTGTTTGGATAAGAAAATCAAATTGCCCTCAATGTGTCCACTTCAGTATGGGTGTGTGTGATGGTTGGAAAGCACTTAAACGTGTGTGACATACCTTCCAGTAGGTGTTTGAGGTCCCACACAACAGAATAGTGCTCACGGCGGATTGCCAGGAATACAATGTTAGCCTTCCCCACAGCATCTTCATGGTGTGTTACATCCACCACATGTGGAAATGAGTGGGCTGCCAATTTGGGATGGCGGCTACCCACCACCACATGGAAGCCACAGCGCAGCAGGCGAATGGTCAGGCACTTGGAGAAGTCACCTGATCCCAGAATGGCCACAGTAGGCTGAGCAGACACGCACCAGCTTCCTGGATCTGCAGCTCCATTCTTCATGCCGTTGGGCAGCAGGGGGCCCTGGGCATGGTGGTGGGAGGAGGAGGCTGTGAGGAACACAGGGTTCCTGCTTCCACTCATCAGAGACATAGAGTCCATCCTTACTGTCTCCTGCTTATACGGACTTCAGTGGGCCTAGAGGAGATAGAAGCACAGGTGTCTATAAAAACACAGTAGATATGACTTCACTGCTCACAGCAGAGGGTCAGAGGATCCTCGGCTCAGGTTTCATACGTTTATCACACTTTGTTCCACATTTCTGAGAGCTAAAGTAAACACTTCCACGCTGTGTGTGTGTGTGTGTGCGCGCGCGCGCGCGCGCTGGGACGAGGAGGCCAACACTAGCTACCCCGCCGTCTGCCGTGACAGCGCGGGGAGCCCACCACAGGACATCGGCTCTCCTCGCGACCTTGTGACTGCAGACAGTGGTTTCGTGAAGGACGCGGTCGCGCGTGGGCTCGTGCACCTGCACCAGATCCTCTACCGAGACACGACAAGCTGGCCGTTTACCCCCACTCAGACACGCGCACACGCATGATGCCATGTTACCGTGTGTCCCGGCACTCACACGGGGATGCTGTCGCAGAGAGCAGCTGCTAGCTCACCATCCCGGTCCTCCTGCTCAGCCGCTACCGCGTGACGTCATCACACTCGCTCGCACCATCTCCATTCACTCAAACAGAACTTTTTTTACGCGATATTATCTGCAGACAACATTGAAGCGAAGCCTTTCCCTGCTCGCTGTACATCACCCACGACACCTCCCACAGCTCCACTCCGTCTCCTGTTTCACGCCTGCTGCGGAAACACGTCACTGCTGCCTGCTCAGTATAATGTGACGTCATGTACGCGAGCGCGGAGCTTTTGTTTACCCTCAGGCTGTTTTCATGCTCGCGCTTGTGTCGCGGCTGTGACGGTTTTCACATCACTTCCTGTCTTGATTTTTGTAACCCCCCCCGCCACACACACACATATCTGACAGATCAGTGTGTGTGCATGTGTTGATGCATGCTCAACCATCCAGGTAAGGATGATTGTGTTCACCTGGACGTGTGTGTCCATTTACACACATGCATGTGCTACATACACTCACTATGGTATTACAACTATTGCAGGTGAATAAGCAGTGGTGCAAACTAACTGAAGTGCACATGAACCATATGGTGCAGTATTGCTGTGTGTTGCCATTCAGACAGTAGCTCCACATCAGCGTTAACACGGGAGGGGAAGACGTCAACACTGGAAGCAAAAGATTCCAGTTTTTATTCTTGGTTTTTGTCTCTGAGCACTTTAATCACTTTATGATCAAAGCTGTAAAAACCAGCATGATCGTGTCTCCAACTCAGCTGTGACGGCCCCACACAGTGTGCCAAATTAATCAAGCGGTTGTGTCACGTGACCCAGGATGTGACCGGATGAAAATGGCCATCAGACACAGGCGTTGGTCAAGCACTACACTAACTTTTTACAGTGTCGCCCAACGACCCGGCACGACACGTCAGGTGGAGGCACTGGCAAAGATGGTTGGAGCTAGCTGCGATGCAGCGTGCGCACGCTGCAGCAGTAGCTTGAGAAGCTCCAGGACAAGCTGGTGGTCACGCCCCTGGCAGAGGTGTGCCGATAGCCCAAAGAAGAATAACCGCTGCGGCTTCTAACTTTGCCGTCAGCACCCAGGTGGTGGTGCTGAGTCTCCTGGTTAGCGGCGAGGAGCCAATTCAAAGATGCTCGCCAGGTGATCATGGACCAGCCCGGGCTCTCACCAGAGGACCACTGGCGCTGCTTCTGGCCGCGCCCATTATGAGTTCAGTACAATCAGAGATGTCTGAACTACAGCACTGACTCTTAACTGACATTCAAGTCAACAACATTTATTCCCGAATACCTTACTAAAAAAGTGTGATGACATCACAGGTCAGTGATGTCACAACTCCTCACACTGTCAGTTTGAAACAGACAAGCGTGATTATGATGGGCCTCACTGCCCTGACTCTGCTGTCAGTCAAACATGCCATCATCACGCTGCTGTGACTAAGGTAAGCCCTGGAATCAAACCAGCGTGATGAGAACTACCACGATGAGAAAAACCATCCCAGGAAAACGTCTTTGTTTGAGCTTTTCAGTCATGACCGAGTCAGTCATCCCAGGTTTCCAGAATGCTTAGGAAGAAGTGACCCACAAGCATCCGCGTGGCGACTTTTCCAACAAGACGACGTGTTGAGCGGTTGTTTATAACAGAAGCAGGAATAGAATTTGCTCAGACTGTAACACACACACGTGTTAACCTTTACAGGGTCTCTGGAGTTACAATAAAAAAAAAACTGCCCAGTACTTCACTGTACAGCTGCTGCTGCACAATCTTCATCCTTTCATCTCGCCAGAAGCTTCGTTCTCATCTGGGACATTTTTAAAGTCAGTGGTTTTCATATATCAGCAAGGTGATCACATGCATAGGTGACATCTTTGACATCATACAGGAAACAGTCTTGGACAGAAGCACAACTACAGGTAAATGTGGTTACTGTGCTAGCACTCACCTATTACCTCTTTCTGCCAAAACTGCACAGCACAAGTATCGTCAGCTATCAGTGATGTAAACCTGAACAAAGATATAAAAACCAGGAAAATCAGTGTTTGCATCTTCCAGCCACTTCCTGTCTCACACCAGGCCACATATTCTCGGAAAAGTGGTTGCAGGAGGTGAGCTGGCTTCAAACAAATGATGAACGCACAGAGATGTGGAGCAGAATATGCCGTGAAAATCCCACTCTAGCGGACAAAAACAGCGCCTTTTATATGTACGCAAACTTATGTGCACCCCTGTATATGGTAGTAAAAGCTCCACAAATACCACCAATGTAGCCGGTGTCTCTGTACAGTTCATATATATTTAGTATGAAGTGTGAACAGGATGTGGACAATAGTCAGAACACAGATTCACGACTGAAGGCTGACTGTGAGGACGTATTCTGGAAAAATACTACAAGTAAATGTCCTACACTGAATATGTCAATGAATTAAAACTATGTACCACATAAAGTAAATCATGGTAAATGGACTGATCCTTATACATATCCCTTTCTACTCTGCCAGAGCGCTGAAAGCACTTTATACAACTTTCCACATTCACTTTCTTCTGAAAAGTGCTTCTCAGTGCCTCCCAAGCTAACATTCACACTCCGATGGCTGCATCAGAGAGCAACTTGGGGTCAGCACATGGCATACAGACTGGGGGAGTCAGGGATCAAACCACCAACCTTCCAATCAGCAGATGACCTGCTCCACCTCCTGAGCTACAGCCACTCCGTCGTTACGTTAAATAATCTCCTAAATGTGTCACAGAGACCAAGTGCAGCCTCAAAGGCAGGCAGATGTAAACAAAAGCAAAGCTCTAACTGCGAGCTGCCACAAAAGTCCGTTAAGAAAGGCAAGCTGAACCAACTACAGGCTCCACCTGCAAGAGACGGCAAACAGATGTCAAGACAGGACTGGTTATATATGAGGGTATCCAGTCCTTTGTATGAATGTGTTCATGCTGGAGAAATGTTCTACTAGCTGCTGACTTTATTTCAAGTCAATAATTGATTGATTGTTTCAGCTCTACTTGTTTAAAATGTTGGTTAGTTCAATTTATAACTTGATTTTGTAAGCACTGTGGAGAGGTGCAGCAGCTAGCACTGCTGCCTCACAGCAACACCATCCTGGGCTTGAATGTGGTCTGTGTGGAGGTGCTGCTGGGTACGCTGACTTCCTCAAACATGCACTGGCTCGAGTTAACTGGAGACTGACTTTAGTGTGGATGACTGTGCTCTGTGTTAGGCCCGTGACAGGTCTCTGGGAACCTGCATGATCATTTACCATAAAAAACAAGTATAACAGAAAAATAATGATACTAGTTGATAACAGTTCTTCTCAAACCATTACTGATTATGTAATACCTCAAACCCACGGCCTGCCTCACCCCTTCTGGCGGCCCGTATATGGACGTGAAGAAATGTAATGTTAGGGAGAAATTGTTTGTTGTTCAGTGTTAAAGTAAGTTCTTTATGAGCAGAGAGCACAAACATGCTGAGGCTGTGTTAGTGCAGTGACAGAGTCACAAACTCATCTGTACACTTATCTCTGCACTTTGATTTAAACACAAACACAATGACAGCAGCAGTGCTGCCACGTGTCTGCACACACAGAGAGGACCAATGTGTTCATAAAAAAGTTTAGTCTTGTTATAAAATATTTGAAATGAAAACAAACAAACAACACATTTTCAGAAATATCTGTGGCTGTTTTCTTGTTTGTTTGTTTTGTATGACTTGAACACTAAAGAGAGCGTGTTAGCAGCGGCCCACAGCTCATTTCAGTTTGACACCCCTGCTCTATAGATCAAACAGATCATTCAAGGTTCAACATTCTTTATTTGTCACATTCAGAGTTATACGAGTACAACACGCAGTGAAATGTATCCTGACACGCTCCTTGACTGTGCAGATAACAGATAACATTATCATTATTATTATTACAGTTACAAATTACAATGAATTTGAAGTGAAAATCGACCCTTTTGTATATTTTTCTTTCAAACTACTTTTCCCATAAGTACACTCCACTTCATCAGCTTATTTCACTGCAGATTTAAAGACACGTGTCCAGGAATTCTGAATAGATGTGGAAGCCTGAGCTAAAAACAAAAAGTAATCTGAACACCAAGCAGTCCTCTCAGCTGCAGCTACAGCTGGCTCTGCCTACCAGCCCGCACTCAGGGCTTCACTGTCCCACGCCGTCTCTGATTTTGGGCACGCCAGACTGCCGTAGCCGTCATGATGTTCCTGTTGGGATTCACGTCAGCAGTTTTACTTCTATGTTTATTTTTCATTATTCGCCTTTATATCGTTGTGAAGACGGGCGCTAAGTACAAGCCTGGAACCAAGGGTCGGGTTACTGTTCTGGTGGTCGCAGGATCAGGTAACAGCGCGGAACACGGCCCTGCTGCTCTACGCTGCGTTCAAGTGTCATAGAGAAAACTCGCTCATATTGTTACGTTACAAACACCACAGACGTGTTCAAACACACCGAATACAGCCTCCGAGTGAAGCCGTTAGCCGGCCTCCGAGTGAAGCCGTTAGCCGGCCTCCGTAGCTACCAGGGCTGGAATACACCAAGCATAGAGCCATTTTTCACTGTGACCCTAACGGTGACACCGTGAGTGTTTCTTCCATCGGACGCGACACGGCGTGGACGCATGCTAATTCTACCCATGCCATGTATCTGCTGTTTTAGCTGTGGATACTGAACACGTTTGCTTTGGTAAACACTGCAGAGCGTCAGTGAGGTCTGTGACACTTCCGCTACCGTACAAACAAGATGACGGAGCTTCCGGTACACTATACATACATATAGTGTACATAAAGGTCATTCTGGTGATAAGTGATGTGAAAATCCGTCAAATTACTGGATTTTTTCTTAATAATTCCATCCAGATTAAGCGATGTTGGTTATTTTCTATGTATTTTGTTATTAAAATTCCTTAGAGGCAGGAATGGTTTTATTTCCTTGAAGAAACAGTTTAGATGCATGCGTGGACCTGTGCCGGGTGTCAGTCCGTGGACCGCTTGTTTTCCACGCTGAGATGAGGGGAAACTGTTGAAGTCTGAGTCAGTCATCTGTGTGCTAGCAGATTGTTTCTCTCTGCCCTCCTGCTGCACATATTTGACATCCCTCTCTATTTCTTCATTCATAAACTTTTTTATTTTCAGACTCAAACGTGGATTTTGAAGTGACTTTTTGAATGGAGATGCAGACAGTTTGTGTTCACTGATTGAGATGAAGTCAGACGGTTTGTCATCAACAGTTCACTCAGAACCTTTTTCCACTGAAAATCTCCTGATTCACTCTCAGTGGGTCTAACCAGAACCACATCCACATGAAGGTATTAGGGTGTGGGTGTTGTGTGAGGATTTTCACATCACACTTTGTGGCGCGTGGGCTGGTTGGGCGCAGCCGTTGTAGTTGGTTTAAAGACACAAGTGTACGATGTGGGCACTAAGTTCTTTGGGTTGTACCAAAGAACCCAAAGGATCCACTTCCAGTGTGCATGAGCTTTGTCCAGCTCGAAGGTGAAGTTTTTCCTGGCCTGAGACCCTACAGTCCATTCCTGTGTAGGTTTCTAGTGGCTGTCATGTGTGAGACTACAATTCCCAACAGTCACTAGTGTCTCTGCAGTTGTTCCTGGGTCTTTAGACACATCTCTCACTAGTTTGCTTCCTTTGATTCCTTTCCTTGTTCTGTACTGTGTGGTCCTACTTCTCAGTGCAGTTCTTGACACTTAAACATTTTGGTAAATACTGGGGGGCTAACAACGGTGTCCTCGTGTGTGTCACATCAGTGTGTGATGTGTTTGTATTTTTGTCTTCAGTTTCTGTCACCTGTATTTTGTTCTTGTTAGGTATGAATGAATGATAACCACGAACATTTGTGCAGTCCATGATAGTGACAGAGTGCTCCACCCTCTGCTTTGTTAAGATGAATAGTCAGCAGTATTCACATTACTCTGCTGGATTCAAATGGAGGCTCTGACGTATCAACTCAGGCTTTATTTTGAGAAGTGTTGCTGAACATCACAGGAATTGGGTCCAGGTCTGAAAAGTACAGCCAACACGATCGTTAGCCAAGGAGTGTGCAGGTTTCCTGGTCTCAGTGGTGAAAATACTCAGCTTAATGCTGAGCAGGGCGATCCAGTACAGTCTGGAGCGTAGAGCTGGTCCTGAGGTGTAGCTCTGCAGCTCAGCCTTATTTATATACAGTCAAATTACAACAGCAGTTATCTTCACACGTAACGACCCTACAATGTTAGCAAGAAACCACAACAATCAAATGATCCCCTATGAGCGAGCACTTGGTGACAGTGAGACAAAAAAGCTCCCTTTTAACAGGAAGTGACCTCAAACAGAACCAGGATCACTGGACTAGAGTATGGGAGAGAGACTCCAAAGGTTAATGACATGCAGTAATAGCACATATATTATAGACAGCATGAGAAAGCTGCTTCTGCAGGAGAGCAGCGACCTGCAGGTAAGCCTGCAGTGTTCTCTGCTGGGACCATATAATAATACTCAGACGTGTCTGAGGTCTGATGGGGCACGGCCGTTTTGGGGAGATTGTCGTCCTCTTAGAAACAGTTTGTAGTCATCATGGGAACCTGCTGATCTGAGAATAACGTATAAACTATGATTCTGTTTAAGCATTTATAATGTAATGTCACATTTGACCTTTGACCTCTTCTTTAAGGTCAGTAGACTGATGTGAAGTTCAAAGTGATAATGATGCTTCATAGAGCTGTCGAGCAGACTCCTCTGGCTGTTTCTGGCCACGTGCAGGATGTCCAACACTGTTAGTGTCCTCTTCTCTGCCGCTGTCACCAGTGTCCCGCTTCACGCTCACCAGCCAGCATGAACTGATCTGTTTGTGATGTTCTCTTTGTTTTGCTCCTCTGTACAAAACATACCTTCTAAATCAAATGAATGTCTGTCTTTATTAAGTGTCCATCTAAAGATGAGCATGTATGATGAGTGCAGTGTGGACTAAGAATTCAGTATTCTCCAGGTCGTGGTTAACCTTCTAACTGGCGCTGTGCTTCTTTCTGATTTGTAGGTGGTCATACCACAGAGATCCTGCACCTGCTGCAGTGTATGTCTGCAGCCTACACACCTCGACACTATGTCATTGCAGACACAGACAGGATGAGCGAGGAGAAAATTTGCACATTTGAAAGCCTCAAACAACAGTCAGACTCACAGGTACACATCATGTGATGGACCTTTTAATATTTTGGTTTTAACTCAGTGTTACTGATGAGAGCAGTGTGGTGATGCACAGTGAGAGCTACAGTGTATCCAACTGACTGAGCTTTATGGGTCTCCATGGCCCAGCAGCTGCATCCAAGCACAATGCAAAGGTTCAGATACAGTAAAGCATGCCACCGCTGGACTGGAGCAGCGGAGACCAGTGACGAATCACGCTGCAGAGGACTACCTGCTCCCACATGACTGTGCATCATCATAGGCAGGAGAGTCCTGACAGCAGCAGGCACACACACTGGAAGAGTTACTTATTTCCTTTCCTTCAGGAAAGTATCACACTTTGACAATACTCCACTACAAGGCAAAGACAGAAAGTAGAAGTTTGTCAGAGTAACACGACTTATTCTGAAATAATCCTGTTACTGTGTGCAGATAGTTTATGCTGTCTAAAGAGAAGTAGTGTTGAAAATCCCTGCTCCGTCACAGAAGCACTTCCTCGTGTGTGTCACAGCTTTCTGTGTTTGTCTTCAGTCCCTGTGAGGTTACAGCTCGGTCAATCCATTTAAACATCCAGTGTCAAATTAAGACCAATGAAAATCAAGTCAAAGATAACCACAAGCTTTTCTACTGTCTATGATAGTGACAGCATGACACAAATACATGAGATAATATAGATAATACTAACTCCAGAGAACACGCGTCCACTGCAGTGGCGGCGTGCTTTACATCTCGACGCGCTGCACTGAGCTTGGTCTCATAAGGCCTGCAGCTGCTCAGCCATGGAGACCCCTCCTATGATGTGTACATTTTCCTTAACACAAACAACAACAGTTGTCATAGCAGGCCGTTAGTGACGCACACGTGTTGTGTTCCTCAGTTCACCATCTGTCGGATCCCACGAAGCCGCGAGGTGCACCAGTCCTGGAGCTCGTCTGTCGTCAGTACTCTGAATGCCCTGCGGTATTCCCTCCCTCTGGTGTTCAGGCTCAGACCGGACATGGTGAGTGGACTGTTGTTTCAGGTGATTCAGGTTCACACAGTGATGGTTAGCACGCTGCTACCTATCAGGTATGTTGCCCATGGAATATTCCCTCCGTTATCCCGGTGTTTTTATTTAAGTAACAAAAACTGTTGTCTTATTAATGAGCAACAGTAAATATTCAAAAGAGAGAAAACTGCTTCTCACTGGTTTCACTTTATAAAAACAACATTTGTTTCTGCTGAAAAACTGCTTTTATTCACACGCTGTTCCTGAATATGTTTCAGGTCTGTTTTAGCTGAAACGCTGGCGCTTACATGACGACAGAGCTGTGCACTAAACGAAGCGTCGAAGCAAAGGATTATTTTCTAATCAAACTATCACTGCAGCCCTGCTGCTGTAAGAATGTTTGTGCAGGGTTAGGGGTTAGCTCCAATAATAAATGTAGACTCCAGGGAAAGTCCTCCATATCCCAGGTTTACTGCAGTCTGTGCTCAGTGTACTAGCTAACCTGTGATAACACCTGCTACAGCATGAGCAGTGTCATGGTGTGGGTGTAAGCTGACTGCAGAGTGGGGCTCTGTGCATGCAGAGAGGAGCTGTATGATTACTTCTCCAGACTCCACGGCAGCTCTCTCCAGTTTCCTGTAAACTCCATCAGCCTCCTTCAGTCCTGAGGCCACGTACTTATTCGAGCCCCCTCCCTTTGTCTCACTGAATGCAGTCATTGGTGAGTCAAACACGTATCTGTTTGAAACATTTTGATACATTTGTGGTCTGAGATGGTTCAGCTCAGCTGTGTTTGGCCTTAAATATGTTCCGTAAGCTCCAAATCCCAACATGCCGGTGCACCAGACGTATCATGGTTTCCTGTGTGCCCTCTTTGACTCTGACAGTTTCTACTGAAGGATCTGAGGAGGTGAGGCTAGTCGCTGTTTGAGGAACAGAGGCTGCTGTGCTCTGTGCTGTATGTCCGTGTCGTCCTGTGCTTCCTCACATGTATTTTGGGAATGACGACATGGAGTGCACATGGGAACTGAACCGATCCAGAATGGCACTTGAGCCAGTTTTTGTCACATGACACACAGTTGTGTAACGGATGTACAGAATAACCTCTTTCCATGTGTCTCTTCCTGGATGTGTGCTCGCCCCTCCCCTGTCTGTGTTTTTTCAGGTGCTGTGTAACGGCCCGGGGACGTGCATTCCCCTTTGTGTAGCAGGACTCCTCCTTGGAATTCTGGGAATAAAGAAAGTCTTGATAGTTTACGCTGAGAGTATTTGCCGTGTCCAGACGCTGTCACTCACTGGGAAGATCCTGTATCCTGTATCCGACTACTTCTTTGTACAGTGGTCGTCTCTGAGGGACAAATACCCCAAATCAATTTTCCTCGGAAGAATGGTGTGAAAGTGTCTGATCCACACGGACTCATTCCTGTTGTGTGGTGTGATGAATAAATGTTCTGTCTGTATTGTTGAGTTGTTTGTCCCATTATTTACTCTCATTACTATTAAACTACTCAGAAAACAATGCAGTAAAGGTGAAACTGCTGCACCTGTGCATCACTGGGAAGGTTGACGTTTATCTGTCCGACGTGGTGCACGACATCACGTGTGATCGCTGTGGGAAACAGCTTCTCAAAGACTGTTTGTGGAGCCCACACCGAGCAGGAGTCACTGCATGAGAGGAGAAAGATGGACGGTCACCATTCATATCGGACATGTCCACCCACACGGTGCAGGATGACCAGAGTGCACGTGGAGTAGCATGTTTTCCCTGACAGTATACGCGCACGTGTCTCATAAACCTGAACGCAGCAGCGGAGAGGCCTGTTAGTAAGCCCACGCTCAGCCTCTGCTTCCACGGCACGGCGGGTCCACACGGGGAAAGGAGCAGGTGAGACGTGTGTGTTTCTCGGTTGCTGTGGGACTTGGTTTGCTGCTCTAGGTTAAAGCTTTTTGTTTTCAGCCAGCCTGCAGACCAAAGCTGAGCTGAACAGGATTCCTAAAAATGATCCCGGTATGGAAAGTTTTGGTCATGTGTGGAAGTTGTCTTCACATCCAGGGCTTCTTTCAGGGTGCAGCTGATACTGAGGGGAGGGGACAGGAGGCGGGGGGGCTGACCGTACTCTGAGCTGGAAGCCTCACACACTACTTGAGCTCCCGTTGGGCCGAAACAGTCGCTGAGAAATCCGTTTTTTCCACAGACGACTCCGCGGACTTTGCGAGTAATCCTTTGGGTTACAAAAGTGACACGATGACTCACTTTAATAAGGGACCAGCCTACGGACTGTCTGCTGAAGTGAAGAGCAAAGTAAGTGCTTCGGTCGCGTTTTTACTTTGGCTCATGTTTCCGTCGCTCTCAGACTTTTTGTGTGGATGCTAGAAGCCCACGGGCCTGTCGGTGTGTCTCACTGTGGGCCGAACACGAGTGTTTAAACGAAGTTTCAGTCCTGTTGTTTGTCTGAACGCGCCGAACGTTCCCGAACTTGTTCCCAGCGCTCGGGAACTTTTCCCTTCGTGTCCAGCAAGAAGAAAGACGCGGGGAGCGTTACTGTGACCACAGCCGCCTCCGTGCCAAGCGCTGCTTTTTACGCGTTTAAAGCGTTTAAAACAGACACGGCGGCTGTTTGTTGAACTTGTGATGAGATGTTGTGATGAAGACGTTTGATGACGAGAAGCTAAATGGGATCTGTAGTTTGTGCTGGGAGGAGCCAGGGCCCGGACACACTCAGATGCTTCCATGTTGCCTCAAATTGTAGGAGCAGTCTCAGAACAGGAATCAGTGTCGTGGCAAATATTCAGAGATGGAACCAAACCATCTGTTAGTTTCACGGCAAACGCGTGGTTTCTTTGCTCTCAGTCTCCGTGGACAGTCTGTGAGGGATGGCTGAAGGATGACGTCATCAGAAACGCGTACAAACGCACAGTCTCCACGAAGTTCTCGTTTCTTCTGCCTGCCCCTCACAATGCCTTCTTTTATTAGTGCGTTTCTTATGATGCCCCGTGAGATTTACATTACCCACGCCACGCATGACTCACTGCATGGAGGGACTTCTGCAAACTTGGGATTTCAAATTCCGCCAAAATGAAGTAAAGGAGTTTCGAGAGGATCGGTTTGAAAACTCACATCTTTCGTGTAAGCTTGAGAAGTTGGTGAGCACACTGACAGTCTGCGTGTATGTGGACGAGTTAGTGTTTTGGCTGTTCATGTACCAGGACGTTTGTTTGCCTTTGGCCTCATCTTCTGTCCTGTTTACTGTCAGCAGTCTGAGATTTTACCAATGAATGACACGGCCGTACCAAAGGTAGATGTTCCCCATGTCAGCCAAAGAGGGTCTGATTAAACCCACGTTCATCTGCTAATGTCTTCTTCTTTTGTGCCGTCCTGTTTGGTTCTTTAGCCATCACAATTATTGTCTGAAGGCAAAGAAAGATACCCAACAGATTTACTTTACCAAGTGGATCATCACTGAACTTTAGGCTCTGTGGTGATGTCACTGCAGACACTTCCCTACAAGCACACAAACTATGTGTGTCTGTCTTAACATGAACAAACAATTAGACCTAAATCAGTCTCCTCAGAACTTAAGGTCAACATCTGGAAATGCAGGTAGAGCACATGAAGCTCCAGTGTTTCCAGTACAGAGATGGACATTATGAAAGTAGCTGCTGGTTAGCTTTGACTAATGTTTGTTAGCTGCTAATGCTATTTGTGTCACATTCATGGTACAGACTGTAACCAAGTCACATGGGCTCTGTGCTGTGCCAAAACACAGGGCATACAGCAGCAGCCAGAGAAGTCACAGACTTGTGCACTGCAGCTAGTATGACGTCTGTCTGACACTCGGACGAGCATCGACTTCTGTTTGAACAGTGGACAGCTTTCTGATTTTCGTGTTAACTTTCATTTTAAGAAAAACGTCATTACAAAAATAAATGTGTCTGCCTCCTGGGATATTACGTGGTATACAACTGTCCCTGTTCAGTATAAACCTCAGTATTAGAGTTTCAGCAAAGAAAATGCGTCCATCAGCTTTTGTTGCTCTTCACCATGAAACAAAGAAACGCAGAGGGAACATAAAGCAACCAGTTTAAAGTGAGAGGAAGAAATTCTGTTGGTCAGTAACTAAAAAAGGGGAGGCACAAATACTGTAAATGTGCCAGTGTCAGTCAGCATACAGGACCAGCGGTACAGATACGGTCCAGTCTCAAAAGTGTCGTATCAGCAATAACAGAGTGTGTGTGCACAGCCGCAGCTTCTAGCTGTAGCGTGTCCTCCTTTGAGAGCCTGTTTTTCATTGTCATATCAGTGTGACCAACAACTGCCAAATTACCACCTACTTAGATGATAAATGCCATAATGTGTTTAACCAGGTGAATATGTTGCATTAGTTTTGAGGCAGTGAAACATTAATTGAGAGTAGTGCTCCTTCATTGGTTCAGTAAGCCCAGAGCAGGACAAGGACTGCCCCCATGATACTCCCACACCTCAGACCACGCCCACTGTGCTGCTCCCGTGGGCCTTTTCTCTTGTCTTGTATACATTTCTATTATTCTGTTTATATTTGATTCCTGCACAGTTGGTGTGGAGTACCCACAGTTTCATTGTGCACTTACAATGAAACTGTAGGTGTACAGGTCTATTCTATTCTATAGTTTGTCAGCATAATTAAAGACTCACTCAGGATCATTTAAGTGTCAAATATTTGGAAAATGGAAACACTTGCAGCAGGATACTCGAGGGCAAAGTTATAAATGGTGACATTTAAAATGTTCTTTGTGAAAGAGCTGCACACATGTTTGTATGTACGAGTCAGAAATCAACGCCTCACAGGGAGAAATGGAGGAATTACTTGACGTTTGCCACAGATACAGTAAATGTCCCAACATGTTGGGGGAAAACAAAGTTATTGACATGTGAGTGGACAAACTGTGCAGTGAATTTTGGACCAGACTGATCAGTGTGAGCAGATAACCAGTTCATCCACGAACACCCATTAAAACTCCACCTCTGAAGTGGCCATCAACACATGAAGTGCAGTTTACACTGTTCTTGTCCATCATTTAAGGCTCATCCTAATACAAAGCTGCAGCCAATACAAGGCCACTGGTGCTCCACCGGAACATTCCAGGTGAACTCCACTTCCAGGATTTCCTTTCTGTGAATGGTAGTAAATGATTACCTGGATCACAACAGAGCACTATGGGACGAATGCACTCAGCCTGACTGCCATCCCATTCATCCAGGCTTGTGCTATTGCTGACGTTAGCATTAACATTGGCAGTATAAAAGAAGCATCTGTAAAACAAATCAGGTCATTTTCTTTGAAAATTTAATCGGTGCAGGTTTTATATTAGTAAAATTTCCCAGAGCCCAAAAATGTCCAAATATTTAAAGTATGTTCCATCATCACAGTGGAAAGTCTCAGACGGGGAAACACTAGTGTACTTGTACACAGTGTATTTGTACAGAGGGAACATAATATCTGAAGCTATGTGATTTTGTTGGCTCACACACTTTTATATTCCCTGTGTGGTTTCATATAGACATGAATGGAGGGGACACTTTCTGTGTTTTACGTTTTCCTTTTTGATGACATGCTGAGAGGAGTTTAAACAGCCTAAACCTCACTGTCACCGTTCCTTTGTATGCAGCCATGGAAAACATGTAAGTGAGCAAGCTTCTGATGCCGTACGCTACGTCATCATTACTCTGAAAGCAGCATCCAGCACTGTTTGAAAGTAACACTCCCTCTGAAAGGTGAAGCACAGATCAGACACAGGAGAGTGCTGCACGTCCTACAGCAGGCTGGCGCGCTCCCATTTCAAACAGGTTTTTAGGATGCTGTCACATTGCCGTGTGCTCTGATAGTGGTGTAGATATAAGAACTGGATATGATTCCCTAACAAAGTTCTGGATTTGGAGTCATATTGGTGTGAAGCCATGTTCCTTCTAAATCTGTAAATATGACTTTTATTCTCATCTGTGTCAACAAAAGCAGAGCAGCAAATGGCTTCCATTGCATAACGTGCGATCAGTAGCCACGCTCTTATCCTGTCAGCATACATCACATTCCTGAGATTCTTCAATGTGAATGCCTCGATCCAGCAGACCGTCCGCCCACTGCTTTTCACGCGGCTCAGTTGGCAGATCGTGTTATTCCGGTCTGTCCGGTAGATGTGCTGCATAATTCAAGTCGAGTACATCTCCTGAGTGTCATTGTTAGCCTGGGCTCTGATTGATCCGCTATGGAAATCTTAGTTATTACGATATGTTTGATTTTTATTGATTTTATTTTATACCAGATGGCCTTCCTGCCCTGACCTGTCCTGTTTACCTGGGCTCAGGAGTAGAGCAGGGCAATATGGCCAAAAATATATATCACGATATATATTTGAAAATTTGCGATAACGATATAACTGACGATACAACTTTACTAGCGCGAAAAACCCCCCCATCCATTTATTTTCACTTAAACAAGCAGCTGTTTTTTATATGCATTAAAGCTATATAAACATTTAACAGTGCAAATGCAAATTCCTTGCTGAAAGTTTAACCAAAAGACATTTCCAGTAGAAATGGGCTGACATATCCTGAGCATAACCATGTATAATATCCACTGAAGTTAAAAAGAGGTGCTTTGCAACATTAAACTGCAGAGTGCCAAATAAAAAAAGTCAAATCTGTATTTTTTGGACCATAAGGTGCACGGGATTATAAGGCACATTAAGCGAAACAAAGCAGTCAGATAAATCAAACTTTATTCAACTCATTCTTCTTGCTAACCTGGTATTGTGGATGGATTATCTCAGTTGTTCTCCTGACTGAAGTTTGGCCCGTTTACAGCATCCTGCCATGCGATTGCATTTGTCTCTAACCATCAGGAACCCTCACGTTAACTTTTATCGAGTGGAAAAAAGTTAGCGTTCATCCTCCAGCTTCACTGTTTATGTTATGCTAACATAGCTGTGTAGCTAGCGATCATGTAGCACATCATTATATAGCAGCTAGCCCAACTTCAGTAACCCTACAAACGTCACTGCTGTTTAGTTTCCTGTCTTCATTTATGTTGGAAGTGATAGCAGAGCTGTACGTTTGAATGTTTCAGAAATCTCTCAGTCAGAACATGCTATATCATGTTTAGGTGGAAGCTAGCGAGCTAACTTCTAACTCCATTAAATGTAATAAATTCTGTTTTCATTGATGCCTGTAGAGCAGGACGATATAACCAAAAATATTTATCACGATATACATTTGAAAATTTGCGATAACGATATAACTGACGATATAATTGACACTAGACAAAATACTTTACAACTCCACAACTTTGATGGTGTTTTTTGCATTAATAATGTATTTTCACTTAAACAAGCAGCTGTTTTTTTATGTGCATTAAAGTTATATAAAAATGTAACAGTGCAAATTCCTCGCTGACAGTTTAACCAAAAGGCATTTCCAGTGGAAACTGGCCGACATATCCTCAGCATAACCATGTATAATATCCACAAAACTTAAAAAGAGGTTATACACACACAATACGGTAATATTATGTTGAAGCACAGTACGTATCACTCCGCCAGGCTCCTGCCTACGATAGCCGTAATGCTCCGACAATCCATCAAGCGGTGCGGCTTCGTAGCTTAGCAAAGTCGTACTAAAACATTTGACAGATTTTCGAGCATCGTGTACATAAAATCGTTTCAAGGTCAGTAAACACAACCAGAATTCATACATAAGGCACACGGGATTATAAGGAGCACTGACGATTTTCAGAAAAATCAAAGGATTGATTTTAAGTGTGCCGTATTTTCCAAACAACACTGTAATAACGACAACCCGCTAGCATGCGCTACCAAAAATAGTGCTTTGTTGTGTATCTGACGGACGAAAGCTAAACCAGTTCCACACCACTGAAGTTGCAGCATTTTTACAAACCAATTCTGGTTCATCCGTTTCATTTAACGATCCGCTTTCGCTCTTCTCATTCTGCGTCGCCACCATGTGCGTATGAAAACAAAGGCACTGCGCATGCGCGTTTTACCCATATTCTATCGTGATATTTCATTTTCGTATCGTTGCCTAACATTGTACCGGTATTACCATGAACGGTATAATATGGCCCAGCCCTACTCAGGAGTACACTAGCTTAGAGCCCCACTGTTGGTCTTTACATGCTGGCCATTAGTGCTGGGCGATATGACGGTATATATCGTGTGGACGATAGAAAAGTGTCTATCGTGCCATTTGTCTTCTATCGTTTCTAACCCTAATTTTATAAATTATTACATAAAATATATCATTAACCCTTTACAACCGGTCGGAGCAGGCACAATGCATTTTGCCTAACTATTTTTAAATCCCAGTAGAACTGGAACCAGGTAAGGTAGCAATAATTTTTTTTTTTGCATATGAAACCGTAGGAGTTGTACTTGCATCTTATTCCATTAGCTTGCCCGAGGTCACGGTTTCCTTCCACATATAGCTTTGCAAAAATTGCATAAAAAGCACTTCCAGCAACAAAAACATAATATTGTGGTGGACCACTGGAGGGCTCCACTCACACCCAGTTCTCAGGAAGTGTTGTTGCTATGTTTTGGAGGGAAAAGTGTTCAGTTGTGTTGTGATGAGGAATAAACGAGGAGTGTTAATCGAGAGCTCTCGTGTCGTCTGTGTTTACCTCCACATTGGTGACCCCTGACTCGAACATGCTGCAGTCCGATGGTGGCACCGACTCCGCTCTGGATGCATCAGCAGCCGCCAGCCCTCTGCCTCCGGCTGCAGCTGCGTTTGCTGTGCCACTCGAGCTGCCGGACTTTTGGCTTCACGATCCCCCGTCGTGGTTCGTGCACGTGGAGGCTCAGTTCGCCCTTCGTGGCATCTCGGCTGACGACACGAAATATCACCAGGTGGTGGCCTCGTGTGTTGACTCTCCTCCGGGACCCACCCGCCCGAGGGAAGTACGCCGCCCTTAAGGAGCTGCTTCTTCGGCGCTATGCCCTCTCCGACGCAGAGCGAGCCGAGAAGCTCCTCTCCCTCTCAGGCCTGGGTGGCGGTACGGCTCTCGAACTGATGGAGCGCATGCTGTCCTTTCTCGATCCGGACGACGGGGGATTCCTGTTCGCCCACATCTTCCTCCGACAGCTGCCGGCGGCCGTGAGAGCCGGCCTCGCCAACTCTCTGCTTCTGGGCACGAAGGATTATCGCTCCCTGGCTGAGGACGCGGATCGTATTCTCTTGGCTACCCGCGCTTTCCACGATGACGACCTAGTTCCAGCCTCGCCGGCAGCGCCTTCTACTTCCCAGCTGACCTGCCCCGACATGTCCGCTCCTTCGCTGGCGGCAAAGCGACACCGCGGACGGGACCTCTGTTTCTACCATCAGCGTTTTGGCCCCAGAGCGCGCCGCTGCTTGCTGCCTTGTGCTTTTCCGACCCTGGGACACGGGCCCCGACAGCGCGCTGTAGCGGCCGCGACCGCTGGCGACAAAGAAAAACTGCTCTATGGAGCGCCTCGGCATTGTGCAGCGCTCGAATAGTGCCTGGGCCTCTCCGCTACACATGGTGCCCAAGTCCGACGGTCGGTGGCGGCCGTGTGGGGATTTTCGCCGTTTGAATAACGTCACGGAGAACGACCGTTACCCCATTCCCCACATACAGGATTTTTCCGCCCACCTCGCCGGCACCTCGATTTTTTCTAAAATTGACTTGGTGCGGGGGTATCACCAGGTTCCCGTGCGTGCCGAAGACGTCCCAAAAACTGCCGTTATTACCCCTTTCGGCCTGTTTGAATTTTTGCGCATGCCGTTCAGCCTGAAAGGCGCCGCCCAGACTTTTCAGCGGTTGATGGACTCTGTCTTGCGCGGGCTGTCTTTCGTCTTCGTGTACCTTGACGATATATTGGTGGCCAGCTGTTCTGAGAGTCAGCACGCGTCACATTTGCGTCAGGTTTTCCAGCGCTTGGCGGCACACGGCCTGATCGTCAACCCCTCCAAGTGCCAGTTCGGCTTGCCGGTTCTGGATTTCTTGGGCCACCGCATTTCCACTGACGGTGTGGTTCCGTTGCTGGACAAGGTCCGGGCCGTTTCGGCTTTTCCGCGTCCCGCATCCGTTAAAGCGCTGCAGGAGTTCTTGGGGATGGTCAATTTCTACAACCGCTTTCTCCCCAGAGCTGCGCACCTGCTGCAGCCTCTCTATGCTGCTTTGAAGGGTAAAACTGCTAAGGACCCGATTGATTGGCTCCCTGAACGCATCCAGGCATTTTCTGAGGCCAAGGCCGCGCTGGCAAACGCCGCCCTGCTGCCCCACCCGTTTCCGTCGGCGGAGATTGCGTTGACCACCGACGCGTCGGACGTGGCGGTGGGCGCAGTGTTGGCGCAGTGTTGGAGCAGCGGGTCTCCGGTGTCTGGCAACCGCTTGCCTTTTTCAGTCCCACGCTTAGGGACAGTGAGCGCAAATATAGCGTTTTTGACAGGGAGTTGCTGGCCCTGCACCTCGCGACCCGGCATTTTCATTTTTTTCTAGAGGGTCGGAGTTTCACCGCGTACGTCGATCATAAACCCTTGACATTCGCGATGTCCAAGGTCTCTGACCCGTGGAGCGGGCGCCAGCAGGCAGCCATTTCAGAGTTCACAACTGACATTCAGCACGTGGCTGGTAAGTCCAACTGCGTGGCTGACTGTCTATCCCGCGCGCTGGTTTCTCCCGTTTATGTTGGCATAGACTTTGACGCTATGGCCGCTGACCAACGGGCGGACCCGGACATCCTTGCCCTTCGGTCTGAGCAAACGGGCCTTGTACTGGAGGACAGACCCGTGTGGAACGGCGGGCCTAGCCTGCTTTGTGACGTTTCCACCGGCCGACCACGCCCTGTAGTTCCACTTTCGTGGCGTCGTCGCGTTTTTGACTCCGTACACGCCCTCTCTTGTCCGGGCGTCTGGGACTTGGTCAAGCTGGTCAGCTCTAGGTTCGTTTGGCCGGGCCTTCGTAAATCGGTGAAAGACTGGGCAGCAGCGTGCATCCCATGCCAACGCGCTAAGATCCATAGGCACACACAGGCGCCCCTCGAATCCTTCCGCGTTCCAGGGAGGCGTTTTGATCATGTACATGTGGATCTGGTTGGTCCCCTGCCGCAGTCACAAGGTTTCACGCACCTTTTGACTGTGGTGGACCGCACAACCCGCTGGCCTGAGGCGGTGCCTCTGGCATCCACTACAGCAGCAGCAGTGGCCAGGGCATTTTTGTCAACGTGGGTTTCGCGTTTCGGTCCCCCTGCCGACATCACCTCAGACAGGGGCCCCCAGTTCGTTTCCGAGCTTTGGTCTGCCATGGCTGACGGCCTGGGCGTCAAGGTCCACCGAACCACTGCGTACCACCCGCAGGCCAATGGGATGTGCGAGCGTTTCCACCGGTCGCTTAAGGCCGCGTTCTGTGCTTCTCTCACAGATGGCAACTGGGTTGACCGCCTTCCATGGGTTTTACTGGGGTTGCGCTGCGCGGTTAAAGAAGACCTCGGGGTTTCCCCGGCTGAACTTGTCCTCGGTCAGCCCCTCCGGGTCCCCGGGGAATTCTTGCCCGAGAGCCCACCCCCGTGCTTCGCTCCCTCTGTGCTGTCTCTCCGTCCCCCGAGAGACTCGTTTTCTCTTCCTGGCCCAGTGCACCATTGTCTGCCCGACACCTTTGTTCCGAGGTTGTTGGACTCTTCGCAGTTTGTTTTCGTCAGGCATGACGCTCATAGGCCTACGCTGCGTCCACTGTATGACGGCCCCTTTAGGGTTATTCAACCGGGCCGGAAGCATTTCCTTTTGGACTTTGGGGGTCGTCAGGAGACTGTTTCTATTGACAGACTTAAGCCGGCACATGTGCTGCAGGATGATCAGTTGGTGCCGGCTCAGGCCCCCCGCCGTGGCCGCCCGCCTTCCACTGGACTGGACAACCCTGCTTCTTCCTCTGGGAGCACCCCCCACCTGGCGGGGCCCGAGCTATCTTCAGCTTCTCCTGGCCATCCATGCCAGCCTGGTCCTCAGGCTCGTTTCCCCTCAGCCAGCTCTCCACCTCCCCGGTTCAGCCATTCTGGACGTTTGATTAAAGCAAGGGTTCTGGACTAGGGGATGACCCTACTGGGTGTTCGGGGGGGGCATGTGTGGTGGACCACTGGAGGGCTCCACTCACACCCAGTTCTCAGGAAGTGTTGTTGCTATGTTTTGGAGGGAAAAGTGTTCAGTTGTGTTGTGATGAGGAATAAACGAGGAGTGTTAATTGAGAGCTCTCGTGTCGTCTGTGTTTACCTCCACAATATTCCAGAAACACGCTTTGCCGATCCGATCAGCTGTTCATAACACTTTCTACGGGGAATATAACTCAGCGCGAACTATCGCATGTCCGCCATTACCTGTCCGAAACCGGAAGTGACGTCATTTTCGCGGAAAATGTAGTTTTCTAGCTTCAAAGCCTATATTAGTGTTTTTAAAAGTCATGTTTGACTTTATGCTTTTCTGTATCGTTTCTGGGATGCTTAGAAGTCAAATGACACTGTTGGAAATAGTTTATTTTGATGCACATGCTGGTTTTTTTGCAAATTTGCATTTATTTATTTTCATTTTTCCTGTAGTATATAAAAATTAGTGTATCTCAAAAATAAAACTATGAAGACACTCAAAATAAATTTCTTGTGGTTGGAAACTATTTTGTGCAACTCTTTTGTATTTACAGTTTTGAGGGATAAGCCTTTTAAATTTCTCTAACTAGAAATGTATGTAAAAAACAAAAAAACGATTTTCAATTTTTTTGTAGTTTATTGCACTTTTTTGCAATTTATGTAGTTACTATGGACTTAATGCATACATATTATTAAAATTTGGGCTATAACAGTTGTATTGATGTATAGCAACTAGAAATGCTCCCACAAATGGCACCACAGCATGTAAAATGTAAAGATAAGCTCTGGCGGACTTGGTTCTATGGTAGGTCTTAAAGGGTTAAATAGCCTGTGCAAATATATTAGTGTTGTCTTCTCACTATACATACTCTTAACTTTATGCAAGAGAAAATAAAGTATAAAAAAGATGATATTTTGATATCACTGAAATGCAGATGACACCCAACTTTATCCATAAAGATGACATTATAGATAAATATGACAGGAATGTTTTACAGACTTGTCACTGGTTGCAGTGGGATTTCTCTGTTGCTTTTGTGCAGAAATAGCAGAATAAGAGTTTGATTATATTAGTACTCAGATTCGGGTGTGTGTGTGTGTGTGTGTGTGTGTGTACGTACACACGTGTGTTCGGTTTGTTGGGTTTTTTAAAAATAATGTTGAATACAATTTTTGAATTTTTTTGTTTCACACGATTATAAAGTTGCTGCCGTGGACACATTTTTGCCATGTTTCCTCAGGCTGTTGGAGGGAAATGCTGTGATCAGAGCTGTAAAATCCTAACATGATCATTTAACACTGCAGTGTGTTGGTGTGTGATGAGTCTATAAGTCAGATTAGTGTGGTTACTCAAACTGGAGTTCCTTCATGCTGATTTGCTCAGTAAAAATGTGAGACTTTAGGCAACAGTAGTGACTGACAGCCTTGAAACAGCTGTGTTTGAAACTAAAGCTGTGACACAATATGTGAAGAGTTTGAAGCCCAGGAAGGTTTGAAAAGTCAGTTCCACTGTGGAACCAGTTCAGAGAACATAACCATGCTTGTGTTGAGCAGAGCACTGGTTTCACTGGTCGTGTTTCCAAATGCATGCTGTTTGGTACTGATGACAGTTTAAAAAAACAAACTGTCAACGGTGGGAAATCCTGCTGATCATCAGAATCAGACTCTCTGTGGCTTTTATCAAGAACTGGGAGAGGAGGCAGCATTTTCTGTGTGATATTTACAGAGGATAATTTGGTGGGGGTTTTTTGGACTGGTGGTTGGATAAAACGAGGTATCTGCAGAACTGTGATATTTTTATTTCTTTATTTTATTGGGTTGTTTATTGTATTTATTGTAATAGCGGTGTTTAAAATGAGAGAATAGTGAAACTTATTTGTTCTACAGTATAAATCCTTGAGGCGACTAAATGAAAAGTGAGCGACACTGAGGAGCCACTATTATAAAGATATGTCTGACTTTTAAAATGTATGATTTAATAAAGGTGTGTGTGTGTGTGTGTGTGTGTGTGTGTGTGTGTGTGTGAGACAGAGAGAGAGATGGGATTAGCAAATACTTTTATGGAAGAGAAACAAGTCAAAGAAAGCATTTCTGTATAAGTGGATTCAAATGGCTGTAAGAAAGTGCTCATCATGATCGAACTGAAGACAGATGAAACATGAAGCATATTCATATGTGCCTGAATGTTCGTGTGTAATGGAAATTCTATGTTAGCATTAAGACAGAAAAGAAGAAAAGTTTAAACTTTGAAATCTGAAGAACTCAAGAAGATTTGGATTTCTGCTCAACATTTAACACAGGGAGAGTGCATCTTCAGATCTGATGGTGCTCATCGTCTCTCCAAGCTTTTTATTCACAAGGGTCAGCGTTAGCTCAGACTAGGTTAATTAGATATTTCAGGTGATTATTATTTTGTGACTATTACTGTCTGCATCTGTTTTTGCTTTGCTAATTCGCTTTAATAAAATATCCTTCATTAAAGAAGTCACTTTAGACATTTAACCCTTTTTAAGGGTAAAAGTCGGAGTACTAACCCTCAGTAGTATATATAACTCTGACTTTTAAACTGCTGGAGTAACATGTAACAGACCCTTGAGACCTACTGTCCAGGCTGCTAAGTATAACCCCTTTTTATTAGAGCTGGTAGTTTTTCTCTGCCAGTATAAAAAGGATCTGTTTGACCAAACTGAAAATGCAGTTGTTCAGAAATGGAACCATTTTGGAACAACTGCAGGTTCCAAGATCATGAGTTCTAACAGTTGTATGCAAGGACAAGTTCTTCGAATGCTCCCCTCTTTGCCAAGGTTGAGAGGAAGACTCAAATTGTCTTCCTCGGATTGGAGAAGATTGGTTAGGATGGAACAACCCGGAATCCACCAAGTCTCTGGCATGATGTGGGACAGTAGCATCCCTGAGTTTCTCATGGACTAAGTGATAAACTAAAAACAAAAACCTGCTCCAAAGTAAATGCTCTCAAGCTCGACTGAAATTTGGAGTTTTGAGGGAAACTTTAGCATTTTGAGTTTGTGAAGTTTTGGGGGATTTTTTTTTTTAAAAAAAACGTGTATGCCCATAGCTAAACATGACAGCACTGACAAAGAAAAGCCCCACAGATGTAATCAGTCCTGTTATTCAGTGGACAGTTGGCCATAAAGCAGCTTTATCCATCTTCTCCAAGGCTGGGAAAGATGCATTCTTTGCATGTTTGTGCATGAGCTCTCTGTATGTGCATTTCCTGCTTCATCACCGAAGTTCAAAGAATCAGTTTTGTTATCACATTATGAACTTTGTCCAGTTTTTCATGATTTTCTGTCACTGTTTTAGTAACTGAACTGGGAACCAGCCAGTTGTGTTACCACACACTACAAACAAAACAGCTTGGCTGCCTGAGTGAATGGCTCTGTTAAAATAAATATGTGGCCCAACTTCAAGTTGGAAATGGATGTTTTTAAACAATATATCAACCGTAGTTTTGGAGCAGCAAAAAGAAGTTGTTTTTGTGGCTAATATATTTACAATATGATGAAACTTTATTTCCTACAAAAACAAACACTCAGAGATATTTTTCAGATAAAACTCCTCCATTGTTCCTCTGTATGCTTCAGAAAAGCAGAGTCCCTGTACTTTGGATGGGTTGTGGTCCATCTGTCCTCTGCAGCACAGGATTACCTGGTGAGATGATTCAGTGGAGAATGAGGCTTCCAGATGTGTTTGGGGCATGAGCTGATCCCAGCAGGACTTTTCGTTTTGTCCACATGATAGAATAGAACAAACCACAGTGCTTCACAGTGATCAGCAAGGGCACTTTATGTCCTGTTGATTCTGGAGACTTTGTGTCCTTTCCCATAGAACCGCTTTAATATATCAGCAGAGTTCTGTAGGTGAACGGGTAACTGGATGTGTTACTTGGCATCTTAAAACCCCCAAAACAAAGGCAGTAATAATTAGAAGCAAAATGCCAGTGCCAGTTCTTCTTATCAAAGAAGAAGAAAAGCCCTGCTGGCTGCTCTCCGTTACCTCCCTGACCTCTTTCTAGGAACTCCCTGTTTCAGTCTTTTACTGTGATTGATGGAAAGCTTAAGAGAAAACAACTGTTCAGGGTTAACATGTAAAAACCTTTTGATGGAAAGTGTACTATGTGACAGCCCCACCATTTAAAGTACAACACAGAGAGACTCTTGGACCGCAGCAGAAGATGGTTTCGTTTCATTGATAATGATTTAAGACCACCAAGCACCTGTAAACCATAATTCTATTATTCCCATGACTACAGTGTGTCACTCGGGGTATTAAATTTACTGAGAAAAGGTTTAAAAAAGCTGTTTCTGCTGCAAGTGGCCAAAACTCTGTTATTTAAGAGTGCCCACACCCTACAGTACCCTCTGAGGGTGACCTTTGACCCCACACTACCCTCTGAAGGTGACCTTTGACCCTACGGTACCCACTGAGGGTGAAATATTTCTACCATCCCTTTTTTAGTTCTGTATAACCAAACAATATACATTATACATTCTTAAAGGCCAAAAGGCTTTGGTCAGATGAAACATGATTGATGATGTTTAGATGGTAAAGGTTTAGCATGGTCTGCTGGGAACTCGGCACTGGTGCTAGCAGCTGTAGGTCTGAGTGCTATCACAGACTCATGTGGTCATATTATTATTTGTGTTTTAATCTCTCCAGATTGCTCAAAAATATGACCCACAGAAAGAGGAGGAGCTCCGTTTCTGGATTGAAGAGGTGACCGGAATGTCTATTGGAGAGAATTTCCAGAAAGGCTTGAAGGATGGGGTCATCCTCTGCGAGTAAGTTCTGTTTGCTCTTGTATTACTGACGTTGTTGGGCCTCTTGATCTTTGTAATGGAGACAAAAGCAAATTTCATGTAACATTAAGTATGTTTTCTAATTGATTTAATGCAGTTTGACACATATTACCAAACCAAGGCTATGCTTATTGTAACACCCACATCTTTGTGGTGCATCGGCCGGTCATGCACCTCTCAGTTTCTCTAACCTGTGCGGCTGATGCAGCAGGACACTGAGTGTACGATCAGTGCAGTTTTTACTGGCGTTTTCATGATGTTCCTGCACAGAAGCTCAGAGACATGCAGAAATACAGGAGAGATGTTGGAACAGTTTTGAAAACTGGAGAGTTTGTTGAAAAAAAAAAAAAAAAAAACTCTCTCTCCAAGTCGGCATCATCAGATCCTCTTTATTTGGCCTAATTTGTGTCCACAAACACGGACTCTGACTCTGGGTCACTTTGATCTATTCATGCAAACAAAAAGTAAGAGAAAGCGCCTGCACACATGAATGCTATAACAGCTTATTTCACAGTGTTCATCAGAGTGACAGCCTGAGGGAAGAAAACATAGACGGCGGTCTGAAGCGCCTGCCTGAAGGCAGCAGTTTGAACAGGATGGGAGGAGTCTGCAGAGATGTTCTCTGCCTGAACACTTCAGCTTCCGTGAAAAGGTGGATCTTGGGAATCTGAAGTGATCCACAGTGGGTGCTGTATTGTTTAGAAAGCTGAGTGTCTCTGAAAGCCCACCGTCATCTCGCCATTGTTGTGATCAGACCAACGATGGTGGTTCTCCTGAGGTGCAGTCGTTTGTGGAGAGGCACTCCTGGGGGAGGCCGGTGCTGATGGTCTGTGTGTGGGATGTGACGCTCGTCAGCTTCACCTACTGCTGCCTGTCCGACAAGAAGCTGGTGATCCACTGACGGGTGGAGGCCCGCACAGTAAGCTGGGTGAGCTTCCGGTGGAAGATGTCTAGGATACGGCGCTGAAGTCCACAAACAGGAGCTTTGGGATGTCCTCCAGGTGGTTCAACAGTCCTTCAGGCTCCTCTGCAGATGATCTGCTGTTTTACAGCTGCTGTTTTTTTAAATTAAAGGATGGCTGGTGTATAATAATGAACACAGGCTTTTAAGTAATGGTTAGATTACTGCCACCTTAAAGGCCTGTGGTTGGTAGCCTGTTAACAGATCGGTCATATTTAAGATCGAAGCATGACGCGATGTCAGTAGTACTGATGTTTACCTGTACATTATGTCTGCGGGATGGTTATGAATATTCTCTAATGCTTTCAAACATTTGTGAGTTGTAAAGAAATTCACAACTCACATTTCAGGTGAATTTTAGTGTTTGATGCTAGTTTGAGCGTTATGAAGATAAAACAGGAAGTTAGTGTGACTGATGTAATGTCCTCTCAAATGAAGGAAATGTGTATGAACTGCAGTCACATGATATCCACTGTAGCAGTGGGAATAATGTGATGTTTTCTTTCCTGTGTCTCACAGACTGATTAATAAGCTGCAGCCTGGTTCAGTGAAGAAAATCAACCTTTCACAGCTCAACTGGCACAAGGTGAGACCGACCCACAAACACTGCAGAGCTGGAGCTAAAGCACGTCAGCCCGACTCGTTCATTTCACCAGCAGTCTTATTGGTGCTCCGTCTCCCCTCTTATCACTCTGTTTTTTCCCTAATGCTCTCTGCAGCTGGAAAACCTTGGGAATTTCATAAAAGCTATCCTGGCCTATGGCCTGAAGCCCAATGACATCTTTGAGGCCAATGACCTGTTTGAAAACGGAAACATGACTCAAGTCCAGACAACACTACTCGCACTGGCTAGCATGGTGAGTGCACGCACAGCACAGAGGACGACTGCTCACTGAGGGCGTCTTTCTGTTATAGAACATAAAGTGTCATCAGTCTGACCGGCGTGTGTTATCTGACAGGCAAAGACTAAAGGCATTGACACAAAGATTGATATTGGAGTGAAATATGCAGACAAACAAGCTCGACACTTTGATGATGAGAAGATCAAGGCTGGCCAGTGTGTCATCGGACTGCAGGTAAACGAAGTGCTCAGTAATGTGTGACTGAGATTACCGAGCTGATGTTTCATCATTAGATTTAAATAAAAACCACTTTAGTGTCTTTTGATGGTCATAAAGCAGAGAAACACTCCCTGTGTTAACTGCATTTAAACCCTTCCTGATACGATTAGTGTCCATTTAAATCCCAACAGTTCACTGTAGAGTAGGGCTGCTCAATTAATCGAAGTTTAATCTCGATTACGATCTGGGTTTTCAACGATCATTAAAAATGACTGAGCCGATTATTAGCACCTCCCTCGTGCTTTACTCTCGCGCTGCTCCGTGTGGCAAATCGAGCGCACCTCTCTGCGTTTCGAACACGCGTCACAACAATTAAGAGGACCCGAGGGAAGCTCGGAAAGCTAAGCAGAAGTTATTTGGAGAGGAGAGGATAATGGCTGCTGAAGAAAGAATGCCGTTGGCTGAAAAGAGGTAAAACGACTTCAGTGGTGTGGAAACCAATGTTCCCTCTAAGCTGCGCACGTGCGCAATTGCGCACTGCTGGCACGGTCTCTGCGCACAGAAAATCTGCGTTGCGCACAAAAAAAAATCTAACCTGAATTGAAATTAAAATTAAAACTTTAACAATCCTGTTTTGCAGTGTTAGTCAGTGAGTGACTGGCTGCTCCTGTATGGGATTAGAACGATGCCACCTTATCCTGTAGTCCAGCCAATGATGCGATTCACATTCGTATATACGCAGCTAATCAACGTCGCTGACAGGCTATGACAGCGTCCTTATGTGCCGACACCGGTGTTTTAGCTAGCAAAGCGGCGTGGCTGATGTGCAGTGAAGCCACATTAATGACAACGTGTCCAACCATTGGTGGAAACATTTTGGGTTCGCGGAGTCAGACGTGGATCAAATATTGTGCAGTATTTTGAAGTTCACTAAACATAGATGTTTACATTTTTCATTTATTTTTTATATTGCAAACATTTGCACTGTAATCAGTATTTGCACACTATTTTATATTATTTTTTGACAATCTTTAAAGCCATTATTCAATACATTGTTATTGTTAAATAAATATCGTCAAATAATCGAGATCTCAATTTCAGTGAAAATAATCGTGATGATCATTTTTGCCATAATCGAGCAGCCCTACTGTAGAGTACTTTGACATAAGCTGAACTGACAGCTGTGTTTGGTGAGCTCGTGTCTCTGGCTTTGGTTTCTCAGATGGGAACAAACAAGTGTGCAAGTCAGGCTGGAATGACTGCGTATGGAACGAGACGACATCTGTACGATCCAAAGACTCACACTGACAAACCTTATGACCAGACTACCATCAGCCTACAGATGGGGACCAACAAAGGAGCCAGCCAGGTGAAACCCAGCCCTGTCTTTATTCTGTACCGTGTGTCGTGCTGTGAAAGAAGTATTGGACCACTCCCTGATCATTGTTATGATTATTTTTTTTGCATATTGTCCACACTTGGTGTTTCAGGACATCAAACAAATGTTAAGATTAGACAAAGATAACCTGAAGATTTCATTTCTTAAAGGAAAAAAGCTGTTCAAAGCTCACTGGGCCCTGTGTGAAAACTTTGATATCACAAGCTACACCAGGCCAGTCCTGCAGTAAATGAAGTTTGAAGTTTTCAAAAAGCAACACGCGGAAAACCAAATCAGTGAAAAATAAAGTCTCTGTCAGTCTGCATTTGGGTAACAAAGCCATTTGGGATTCATTCAAACCACAAATGGAGGAGACCTGGAGCAGCGCCAGCATAGCCACAGAGAGCTATAATAAAGTATATGTAAATGTAAATGAGGCACCACTTGAATCTGACATGATGAGAGTCAGGTATGGAGCTAATCAGTCAGTGTATGAATGAGGACGTATAAATGTAAACGTGTGAGTTCTGCTGAGAGTGTTTAGTGAGGTGAAGCAGGCTGTCACACAGGACAACCAGTACTGCAGCCGCTGACAGGTGTGTGGCTCACATTCATAAATAAATGAGTGTAAATATGTTTAGGAAGGGTTTTCCTTTCTGTGAGTAAGTTTTGAAACAACCACCACCCAGCCACTGTGGATTTAAGAGCTGGTTTGATCATTTTTCTCTTTTCCTCATTAACGTCTCAATGGAGCGTCGTGCATTTGAAGACCCTATCAGAAATCAGCACTAGCATGAAGCACAGATCAGTTTGATTATGATAAAATTCAGGTGATTTGATTATGGGATTCTTATTAGCTTTGTCCCTGCTAAATAGCTGAAATAAGATACCGTGCACTCAGAAGTATAAAAAGATGAAGTCTTTCCTCAGCATCACAGAGGACGGCTGCTGTTAACTCGACCTAGTCGGGCACTGTTTCATCAGAGGGCATCAGGACAATACACACCAAGTCTGAAAAATGGAATTACATACAATGACATACAATTACATACAATATCATCATTTTAAAAAGTCACCTTTGTCTAATAATAAAATGAGTTTGATCTGAAACGTGTGACAAATGAAGAAACTCTTTAAAGCTCTGTACGTTATTCCTCAGTGATCATTTTGAATCATCTCTGTGTGTAAATGTGTTTGTCGTGCTGATGTTTGCCGTGTTGCGTTTCATGTAGGCGGGCATGCCGGCCCCCGGTACTCGCAGAGACATCTTTGATCAGAAAGTGGCCTTGCAGCCGCTGGACAACACCACCATCTCTCTGCAGATGGGCACCAACAAGGTGGCGTCTCAGAAAGGAATGAGTGTGTACGGGCTGGGCCGCCAGGTTTATGACCCCAAGTACTGCGCCCCCCCCACCGAGCCGGTCATCCACGCTAACGGCAGCCAAGGCACCGGCACCAATGGTTCTGACATCAGCGACAGTGACTATCAGGCTGAATTCCACGAGGACGAGTACCACGCCGGCTACCACAACGACTACCATTACAACGATCAGAACATCGACTGCTAGTCAGGCTCTCCACCTGTTAACAAATGTATTTTATCACTACAACAGAGCAAATCTTTTGCTATCCTCGCTAGTCTTTTTATTCTCTATAAACTGAAATGTTACTTTGTATTTCGTCTTCACCTAGACTCTTTGATCTCAGCTCCAAAGTTTGTAAGACGTAGCATAGAATCACGACACACATACAGTGACAGATGCTGTTTTCTAAGCTAATAGCCTCTTTTATAAAAAGAAATGATGGAACGCTCATGTAGAGATGACGCTGCCAATGAATCTGATGAATTCCACTCTTTGCATTCCTTAAATGTTGCTGATCCATTTGTCAGCTCCAAGAGCACATACTCCGTTTGGGATTAGTTTTATGCTAATGGCTAGACTGGAGTTGTCCTGAATTTCCAGCCTCCCTTTGTTCCTTTTTTGTTCTGTGCCCTCTTGTATGGCTGAGCTGTATTTATGTGCAGTGTCCCAAAGTAAAGCAGTGTGCTGTTCTATGTTCCACAATGAAAATGACATGTTATAAATAAAGTTTTAAATCTTTAATATTAAACCTGGACCACGCACTAATCCCAGCCTATAACATGCTACTAATTCTAACGTGGAAATCAGGTCATGTACACATCTGTGGAGTGGATAGACGCTCCAAGTGTGAGGCTGTGAGGGGAAGCACTCAGTCTGATAGGAGGCTGACATCAGCACTCATAGTTGGAGAACAGACAAAGTGGCACTGTAACCACTCCCCCACACAGAGCCAAACCAACAGGTACGGGTCCTAACAGGCATCATCTTTGACAAAAAAAGAGTGTGACCCCAAATGTAATAATCCATAGATCCTAATAGGAGATATTCAGTGTAACTAAATCATAATCGTATGATGGCAATAATGGACCGGTGTATGATACTTTAATAATCAAAGCACTATTTTGTATTCCAAGCCTGAATCACACACGCGTTCATACAGATGCTTTATTCTGTGCTGAAGTCTTTTCAACCTCGCGTGCATACACTGATTCATCAGAGGCCCTTTGGGCTTCAGTAAATTATATGTTGCATTTACGTGGGAGAAGCCAGGAATTAAACCAACAACCTCCTGACTGGTAGCACAGCCTCTCTAATTCCTAACAAGGACTAAAGTACCCTCATCTTCAGGTCCGGGTTTCATCCTACGTGTTCCCCCTGTGGCTGCTTTCTCTCACCGTACAAACACACGTGTGCTAGGTTGAAGGAATAATGTGTTGTCCCTGCTGGAATGACCGATCCAGGCTTTCCAGCCTCCCTGAACTCAAAAATGTGTGTAGCTAATGGATGTAGCGTACAGTAGATACTGTTATACAGTACGGGAATGTTACTTTATTACTATTTTTTTTCTCTGGGGAGTATATCATGTCTACATTTATGTAACAATGTAGCATTGCAAACATGAAAGGAAGCAGTGAAAACAAAACTTTAGAATAATTAAAATCCTGTAAATTTACTTAAAACAATGATTATCTGCAGAATCTCCTTGTATACTGGTCAGTGTGCAACAACCACGCTGTTGTGTAATGTGCTACTGGGAGCGACTCAGTCTTACATTACTACAGTTTGTATTTGTGCACAGGAAATCTAAGCACCCACTCAAGACGAACTGGGAATAACCCAAAACTGTTTCCAGGCACGCTCAAACTTTTAATCTCTTGGCAGGAACTTAGCTGGACTCCTGTTATTCATAATGACCACACGGCTTTACCCTAATTTCGTTTTGTTGAGGGATGTCTTTTATCTGCATGACAGTGTCCAGTCACCTTTGCGCCTCTAACAGTGTTGAGACTGTGTATAATAGTTTTGTTAAAACTCATTGTCAGTTATGTTACATATGGAGTATTTCCCACATTTATCCAACACACTAGTCTGTGCACTTTTTCAGAGTCATGGCCAGTTATCAGTAAAGTCATTCAGGCAAAGGCAGATGATACAGTAAGACCCCAGACATGTTTCTAAACCAGAACCTTTGTGCAGTAAAGGCAACACAATGTACAGATGTGTCAGGATTAATGTGTGTAGGGTCTGCCTTACAGTATGAAGCACCCTGAGGCAACTGTTGTTGCAATAAAACTGAACTGGAAGCTGCTGTTTCTTAGGTAAGATACTGTTTCTGCAAAAAATTGCAGGGTGCAGGTTTGTCTCATAAATAACTACAAAGGAAACTTAAAAATGATGATTAACATTATGTCGCACAGCAAGAAGGTCCTGGGTTTGACTCCAGGCCATGATCCTTCTGTGTGGAGTTTCTCCAGGTGAGACAGGCGTGGGGTTCAGTTAACTGATGATGTGCCAGCCCTGCAACAGACTGCTGACCTGTTCCAGGTATACACAGTGGCTCAAACCGCCCTGTCATCCTGAACTGGAGAAGCTTAAGAAGACAGATGAATGGGTGAAAACTTTCAAATGCATGCATTTACATGGATTTGAAAAGTGAGATTTTTCCCATAGTGCAATAAAAAGACTGTAAAGGCTCTTCATGGTGCATGTAAGAGAAGTTTCCACGAGGAAAAATCCAGTAAAACAGCCAAGTAGGACAAGTAGGTCAGATTTCAGTACAGAAAATTCCAAGATGCATGAAAATGTCAACATGGCAGCTAATATAAGAAACCCTGTGTTCAACTGGTAACACGATGAAAGCCTGGAAAACAGATGTTTTTGGACGAGTGTGTGATTGAACCCATATTTGTAGAAGGCTGACACATCTATGTGCAGGTACACTTTTTTAAATTGTATTCCATTACCTATGTTTAACTTTGTATTGTTTTTACCATTGTGTCATACTTCTGAAAGTTAGTAACTGACAAATGGCATAATATCAATTTAAGATCTTTAAACAGTCTTTTTTTCCTCTTAGTGCACCCATCGTTTTTTGTCTGAGCTCATGTGATAACGACTAAGTCTAATTGGCTGTGAATTAATAAGCATTAGCTTCTATGGCTGCTTATCCTGTAATATCTCCCACATATCCAGTTTAACTCAGACAGATAGCGTAGTTTGAATTGATACATGTGGGCTCTGACTATAGTAAAAGTGCTCCTCTAGTTATGTTTGCTTCAGTTTTATGTATAAAGTGCTAGTTCACAACAGCAGTTGTGTCACGGTGCTTTGTTTTGCTAGCTAAAGACAATATTAGAAAGAAACCAAACCTCAGAAGAACCAAGCTCACGGAGGGGGCGGCCGTCCACTGTGACCAACAGATGGCCCCTGCTCAATCTCTCATCTCGACTGGCTACAGTGCTAAAAGGAAACCTCAGGGCTTTTTTAATAGAGCAACAAACTGTTTTCCATGCTAAATGAAGATCTTAAGGGTGGTCTGCTTGAAGGAGTACATGTGTGAGTTACACCAATGGTAAATGGACTGATCCTTACACAGCACCTTTCTCTTCTCCCAGAGTACTCAAAGCGCTCTATACAGCACGCCACTTTCTTCTAAACTTTGAGTGCTTCCTGATTACACTGATACTCCAATGGCTGTGTCGGAGAGCAACTGGGGGTTAATATCTTGAGATATGGACTGGAGGAGCCAGGGATTGAACCACTAACCCTCTGATCAGCAGGTGACTTGCTCTACCTCCTGAGCTACAGCCACCAAGGAGTCAAGTACTTTTGATTTGAGACTTTCTTTATCAGAAGAGCCACAGTGTCCAGGGCAGCAGTGAGGATGCAACACTGTTGACCACCCTCTGTGGGAGCAGAGTTTAGCTAGCTGCTCTGCATGGCAACACAATGAATGCGCTGGGTCTTCAGAGACTTGTTAAAGTAATTTTCTTGAGTGTTGTAATTGCTTTCATGTTTTTCATGGTCTGTCTGCAATATAAATAATGAAATAATGACTGTTTGAAGAGCCATGAAAATATTCAGCCTGTGTCCTTCTAGTTAAATTTAGACCTCTAATTGTGATGAGACAAGCTCTTGTCTGTTCTAAGCGCTCAGTCAGGCCCGGGGCATTTCAGAAAGCTGAAGACAAAGAGTGTGCAGCCAGTGAGCTTCATGAGAATCAAATGGCATTCATTCAAAGCCCCTTTTAACCCCAGGCCTCCCCAACTCATCTGCTGCTCAGGAATAATCGCTGCTTTGTACAGGGCTGCAGAATCCAGAGTGAAAGCGCAAGACTCAATTACAGAGCGAGTCCAAAAAAACATGGTAACCGCAGCAACCGCAGAGGGCCCTAGAAGGCATGACATAAAGGCACGAGCAGTCCTGCAGGCCTGCCTTGATGCAAGCACAAACCATCCTGGTGCTCCTGCTGCACACATAGTGCTGGGCCCCAGGAACATGCCGGCCATGCTTTACTAATAATCTACAGTTTTCTTATCAAAACAGCAGAATTGTGCTCAAGAACTGTGGACAAAGAATGCTCATCACTAAAGGAGATGAGGAGATCCTTATCATTCTGTATGAAATCATCACTGCTCTGTGTAATACGCTGTGCTTTGGGTGCTCATCGCTGTAGAAGCAGTGTGTCTGTGGAAACACTCGTCCTGGAAGGCCTGGAAGTCGTTAGCATGCAAGTTCTCACAGCGCCTCAGGTTGTAATTCAATGCATCTCTGCAGCAGGAGGCAACGTGCCATCCTTTAGTCAACAATTGGTGAGAGGGTGCAGAGAGAGGTTTCATTTTTCTCCAGTCAGAGGATCTAGGATGAGGAAAAATTCCCTTGACATGCCAAACCTTCTGCTTAAAATAAACCAACAAATTCACCTCTGAATTACAGAACAGGGTTAGGGCCAAAGGAAAACAGAACTGGGTACGTCTTTTTTTTCTTTTAATGGAAAATGATTTAACTTTAACAGGCAAGAACGCCACACAAGCACATTTATTATTGTTTCTTTTACATACACATACAATTTTGAATAGAATAGAATAAAATAGAATTCAACTTCATTGTCATTGCACATGTCACAATTACAAGGCATTGAAATGCAGTTTGCATCCATCCAGAAAGTGCTTTAGCAAAAATATAGATATATTACAGAATATGGATCTATTACAGATGTGTTACAATGTACATGGTATGAAGGTATGTTATGAATAGATAGAGATTAGATGAAACTTTATTAATCCCTCGGGTGGGTTCCTCCAGGAAATTCAGTTTCCAGCAGCACAGCACCGACAGAAGTTGCATGTTACAGAGACAATAAGGGGAATGAGAGTAAGGATATAAGCATAATATACCATATATACACATATACACATATATAAATACTGAATATGTAACATGGATAAATAGGATTGCACATTTGAGTGAGTATATTGCACAGTGATTATTGCACAGTTGAATATAAGAAAAAATATTGCAAATATTGCACAGTGTAAAAAAGCACCTACAGCTCAGTTGTTCCCCCCTCCCTTGTCCTCCTGTTTCCCCTCCCTCTCCCCTCCAGAGAGGAGTTAAACAGTCTGATGGCCTGTGGGACAAAGGAGTTTTTAAGTCTGCTGGTTCTTGACTCTGGGAGAAGCAACCTGTCACTGAACAGGCTCCTCTGGTTGGTTATGACCGTGTGCAGAGGATGCCCAGCATTGTCCATAATGTCCAGCAGTTTCTTTAGTGTCCTTTTCTCTGCCACTGACACCAGAGTGTCCAGCTTCACAGACCACAGAGCCAGCCTTCCTGATTAGTTTCTCCAGCCTGGATGAGTCCTTCTTAGCTGTGCTGCTCCCCCAGCACACCACAGCATAGAAAGTTACTCCAGCAACCACCGACTGGTAAAACATCCTCAGGAGGTTCCTGCAGATGTTAAAAGACCTCAGCCTCCTGAGGAAATACAGTCGGCTTTGGCCTTTTTTATACAGGTGCTCTGTGTTGCATGACCAGTCCAGTTTGTTGTCCACCCACAGCCCGAGGTACTTGTATGTGTTGACCACCTCCACCTCCTCTCCCTCTACCTGAACTGGACCTGGTCTGGATCTCCCGAAGTCCACAACCACTTCCTTGGTCTTTGAGGTGTTGAGTTGCAGGTGGTTTGTGTGACTCCATGTGACAAAGTTCCTCACCAGACTCCTGTACTATATACTATATCTAATATATTATAAGTATGTACAGGCTGTAGCTGTAGTGAGTGTACAAGCTATGAACAGGATATACGTATGGTTAAAAATATGAAAACTATACAGATTGTAGATATACAATTGCCAGTATTAATAAACAGTTGTAGAACTATGATTATTGTATTGTACAGTATGATTGTCTATACAGCATTTACAGTAGTGCAGTTGAGGTCAGTGAGATATATGGATAAATTATACAGTAGTTATATAAAGTGCTAGTGGTTGTGGTTCAGTCCATGTTATTACTGTGTGTTAGGGTACAGTTGGCCATTTGTTTGTTTTGTCCATTGTGTGTGTGTTCAGTTATGGGTGGTTGTGAGTGTGTGTATGTTTAGTCCATGAGTTTAATGTGGGTCAGATGTCAGGAGGCAGAGTTCAGGAGTCTGACAGCTGTGGTGGTGGTCTTAGTCCGGAGGCTCCTGTAGCGCCTCCCAGAGGGCAGGAGGGTGAAGAGTCCATGTGATGGGTGACTGGGGTCTCTGATGATTTTCCCAGCCTTTTTCAGACACCGCTTCCTGTAGATGTCTTTTATGGCAGGAAGTGGTGCTCTGGCGATGCGCTGGGCGGTTTCTCTGTACAAAGCATGTAGATGGCGTAAACGATATCCTGTTGTTAAAAAGGGCAGATGTTCACAGACCTGGTGATCAGAGACAGATGCTGTCCTGCAGTCAAAAGACTTCCATTCATAAATGTACAGACCACAGCACTGACACAGTTAATATGAGTGTCACACATGGATGGCTTTGTACACAAACACCTGGAGTGTGCAGCTTTTTATGAAATTGTGCTGTCATCATGTGTACTATTGGCAGTCCCGCTGAGTACAGCTGACTGCTCTGATGAGACCTCCAGTCTGGCTCAAAGGACACACACACACACACACACACACACACACACACACAGGTCATGGATATCTCCGGTGGTTGTCTGGATCTTTGTCCTTGTGTTCTGAGAAGATGAGAATAAGCTAAAAAGGCTTTTAGGGTGAAGCATGTTTAACTTTGTGTTTTCTGTTTCACACAAAAATAAGAACAAACCTGCACTTTGGCACAAACATAGAACTGCTGAGGACATCAGAAGTCCCCGAGGACAAACAACAAGACAGACAGTTTATTTGTCCCCGTGGGAAAGTTTGCTCGCAGTGGAAGTCACCTGACATCTGCATTCACTGCAATAAAACAATCACGCACACAACATACAGACATATACAACCACATGGACTGGTTGAGCTTTGTGTTGCTAATTTAGATGTTTGATGGATCAGGGAATGAAAAATACTTTGGAGCAGGCTCTGTGAACACGGGGTGCATGTGGGACGTGTCCTGATTTAAAAGCAGGAAGCAAGCGGCTGCCTCACATCACTCACAGTATTCTTTGATTTACTCCACAGATCCTCTCCAGGCTGAGAAGCTTACAGGCTGCGTTCTGTTTGCCTCAGAGGAATCTCCAAACCAAAAGTCAGCGGAGTTTCAATGAATGCTTAAATCTGCCATGAAGCAGCAGATGATTGGTTATCTGGTAGCTTCATGAGTTTGATCCCAGTGCCTGGGCGGAGCCTCCCTGTGTTTCCGTGGGTCATCCACAGTCCACAGACGTAGGGTCAGATTTACAGGAGAATCTAAACTGCCCCCACAGGGGCCCATTGCCTATGGATGTAATGCAGAAACAGCCAATCAAATAGCAGCTTTTTAGCCAATAAAAACCCTGTTTTTTTTTTACACTGAGCCATCAGAGTGACTTTATTTGATTATCCTGTTTATTTGCAAATTATGATTATATACAGAAGTGTTACAGTAACAGCACCTGTGCTTAGACTGAGTACATGATGCAGAGTAAACTAATGATGCTGTATTGTTCATTATGTGTTTGTTGTTTCTATGTTCAAATAGGTTTCTGTTAGTTTCCAGGGAGGGTTCAACCTTTTTTGTGATGTCAACAATCACACACAAACACACACACAGACCCCAGTTCTAACACAAAGTCACACACAACAAAGCTGAATGAAGAAATGCGAGCTTGTGTATGAATTCAATCAGGACCATCTTTAAAACCTCTGAAGGCTTCCTCGCTGATCGCCTGCTAGCTTCTTCTTTACATTGCTCCATTTTTCCTGCACTATCAAACCTAATTCTGACGTCATGCTTTACATCTCACTAGTCTTCTGTCATTCAGACACTCAGTCATGAAACCCACCTCCTCAGTCTCCTGACTCCTTTCACTGCTGGGATTCTGTCTTCATCTAAGTTAACTGCCACGTGGCTAAATTTCTCTATTTTAATAAACCATGCTCAGTTTTTCCCCATGATCTGTCCTCATTGAATTATTTTGTAGATCATCTAATTAAGTGCAGAAACATATCAAAGAAGAATAAAAAGGTGATCAGAAAACCATTTTAATTACAAACATACATTCAGAGACAAAAATCCAAATCACTGATGACAAACAGTGATTAACAAGGAAGAACAAAGAAAACACACCTTTAACCCCACAGTGGGAATCTGCTTCACACCTGAGGCATAACTTTAAAGTCACTCACACACACACACACACACACACACACACTGAAGCTGTGATGTAACACTGAGGAGATAAAACTGTAAAAACTGGGGTTTGTAAATGACTGAAACAGCTTCATGTATCAGTTAATCTGATCTGACAGACACCAACAAGACTTTGAAAACGTTTCACAGAAATCCTATAAAATAACTTTATTCATCGCACCTATAACACTTAAAAACCAGCAGTTTTACTTGTGGTAATTGAATGAAATAAGAAAGGAAGACAGTGTTTTGCATCAGGAAGCTTCTCTTTATGCACAATACACTTTACAAGATCCTGACCTCTGACCTCTGAGTGTGAACTTAGATATAAAACACTCTAAACACACCGAGGGTGTAGAAGGTGCTCTGAGTGCTGGAGCAGAGTAGAACCCGTCCATTCACCACACGGCATCATTCTCCAGAAGAAAGATGATCCTTTAATTCCCAAACTGCAGGATGTGCTCTCCCTGCACCTCCTCCTTCTCTAAGGCGTCTCCTCCAGTCTGAGGTTTCTGCTCCTCACAGGTGCAGATGTGTCTTTAATCCGGGGAGCTTCAACAGGGGGTATCAGAGGGCTCCCTGTGTATGACATACAAGGGAAAACCATCTTTAAGGGAACAGTCACGTCAACTCTTGACTTAAAAGAAGTAAGCTATACAAAGAAGCCTGTAGTTGGGCTGAAACAGAGAAAGAAGGTTAGCAGGCAGAAGGGATTTAATGAGGCTGTGATCAGCTGACTCAGTGAAAGCTGACTGTATCAGAGCTGTAACAATGTTTCTGTGTGAATGAAAATCATTCATGACTGATTGTGTATTTGTGTCCGAGCTCAGCAGCTGTGCTCTTCATTATCAACATGAAAACAACGCACACACGTTTAATGTTCCCAACATATGAACACAACCCTGTCAGAAACCCACCCAGCTTATTTACAACATAACAGCGCACACACACACCAATCAATGAAACCTCCCGTTCGTTCATGATTTAGCACTGCAACAAACGAATCCCTGATATTATTCCCTAAGGAAGTGATGTATGAAAGATCTCGTAGTAGCATGTGAAACAAAAACAGATAACAAAGCAAAAAACTAACCAATAAAAGCTAAAAATAACAGATTTGAATAAATGCATTTTATATTGTGTCAAGGAAAATCATTAAAGTAAAGTGCAGAAAAACATCTGATCTTTTCCTGCAAACAAGAACTCTGGATGTTAACCTCGACAGAGGTTCTTCATGGACAGTTTACAGACATTTCTTATTTTGATGTCACTGACTGCAGCACTGTGGCAATAACTGACAGTAGGCGTGGCTTCTGCAGGCTCACGCTGAGTCTCGTTATCATTAGAGAGAAGCTACCAATAAATTAGCCTGTGTTAACAAATAACTGCTTCAACTTGAAAAACATGTTTAGCGCCACCTTGTGCCAGTACAGAACATGACGTCATCAGGTTGGCTGGTTAATAGGTGGTTGGTTGGTGGAGTCAGCAGACTTACCAATAACTCAGTTTAAGGGGTCACTGTACTGCTGCAACAGTAACAAATCAAGGATATTCCGTCCAGTTTCACTGTAAGAGTTATTGATTCTGTCATTCTAACCAACCTGATGATGTCATGTTCTGTACTGACACAAGGTGGCGCTAAACATGTTTTTCTAAGCACTTCAGTGTTAAATCCAGCGTCACAGACGGTTCCATCTGTGTCTGAGAGCAGGCTCAGTGATGTCAGTGAGTCTGTACATGTAGTGCTTCATGTCCACTTTAAATATTAAAGACAAAAAAGGATAATAAAGAGCCAATGAGCAGCACTGAACACAATATTAAATATATAGAATATTACATTAGGATTATTAAGTAATGAGAGTAGTTTATGGGCTGATCCATTTCCCTCAGAGACGTAATAAACAGCTTCAGATGATTCGTCCAGTAACTCACGTCAGGCTTAGCTGTGAAGAGTCTGCACTCGCACTTTTATATTCACTGAACAGATTCCACATTTGACTATTTTCAGTGGGGGTGGGTCCAGACTCCCCACCAAGCTGCACACATTGTTCCAGGACTGCCCTGTTTCTACATTTACTAACTTACTACCACAAAACATACAACATAGCTTTTTAAAGCTATTCATCATCTCTTTCCTCCATAACTCTCTGATCTGGTTAACATCACCGCCCCATCTCGTTGTCTCAGATCTTCTTCTTCCCTTTCACTCTCCGTCCCCTCCCCCCGTCTTGTCACCATGGGGAGCAGGGCTTTCAGCTGCTCTGCTCCTCGACTCTGGAATTCCCTTCCTCCTGATTTAAGAAATATCTCTACCTTCTCTCTCTTTAAGTCCCAACTCAAAACCCACTTGTTCAAAATAGCTTATCCCACATAACCTCTCCATTCGACTATTTTAAATTTGTTTATGTCTTATGCTTTTATGATTGTGTAAACTCTTTGCTTTTATGTTGCTTTTTACTCCACTGTGTACGGTGACCTTGAGTGTTTTGAAAGGCGCTTTCAAATAAAATGTATTATTATTATTATTGTTATACAACCGTTTACATCCACCTTAAATTTCAGTCTAATAAAATCATTAGTTGGAAAAATGTCCATTCAAAGAGTGCGTCCTTTACTTCAGGTATGAAATATGTTATTGTCTCATGTTGGTTATCAGGTCCAGTTGAAAATCTTTAAGGATGTAGTGCCTTTACCTGATCAAGAAATCAGGTAAAATACATTTTTCTGTCGAGCAGTCGGAGACCAGGAGGATCTGTGAGTGCGGCAGATCTTCACTAACCACAGACTTTAGAGCTGACACTGTGGATGTTAGATGTCGTGTTTAGCACAACGTTTGACTGTTTGCATTGAAAGGAGGAGCCGCTTTTGGACTGTTTGTGTGTACGTCACAGGAAAATGACATTGTCTTCAGTCTGGGATCGTTTCCTTTCACCCTTCACATAAACACTCACAATTTTCCAAAACAAATCTTTCACTTTGATTCCTGTTTTTGACGTTGCTCCCTTAATAAATGTGTTTTGTAAATTCTGCATTGACACTGTGCTGCTTTATTATTTTGGCTATTATCAAAATAACTGCACTATATTCCCCGTCATGCTGTTAGCGCGGTGTAACCCGAGCTTATGTAAACAGTCCCCTGTGGTGCACAGGTCAGAGTGGATGGGCCTTCTTCTCTCTGGCTCCTTTTATCCAGCCTGTCCACGTAATGACGACACACTTATCACCCACCCATCACTACACCCGGCTGCCCACTGTGGGTTGTCACGAGGGAGTAATGTCGTGTTTACGTTCAGTGGCGCCATCCCGGGTCAGAGTTCCACAAAAAATGTCCGGCTGGGAACTAAGAATTTCCGATTTATTCCGGAAGTTACTTACCACAATAAAGGGTCGCGCGGGGTCAGTTCCGTGGCATCGTTTTTATGCGACACATTACAACAGCGAGTAGTGACACTGCTGGGTCTGTTCACAGCTTTGTTTCTGTGCGCCCATTTTCTTTGCTGCTTCGTCGTTTGTCCCTGGAAATGTCCCTGTTTAGCCCATGACGCTCACTGCCCTCTACTGGCAGAAAAAAGACCTCCAAAAACCAGCCGTCATCTCCGTGGCGCCTCGTGGAGAGCGACACCTGCTGGATTAAACAGCAAACAAACTCAGACAGTGACGTGCAGTTTTCGCGCCACATTAATAAAAACATCATTTTAAGCATAAATGTGGAGATTACAGCTTCCAGAGCTAAAAAAACACGGACCTGATTTCTCCTTGTGACCCACGAGGAACATTGTGCCACAGCACTACGTCATCAAACCCACTCTACCCTCACAGGACGAAACACAGTTTACGGGCCGGTCACGTGGTTTTTCCTAAAGCGGAACACGCACCGTTACGGGGTTTCGCTTTCTGTGCTCGATCCACGCACCCACGCGTCGGTACGTGTCACTGCCTGTGAGGCCGAGCTGTGTTGTCCGTTGTGCTGCTGTGAAAACAAACGGGCTCTTTTTGCTCCTACACGCATGACGTGACTCACTGATTTATGATGAAGGCACGTACAGTCTACGTGCTGTTGATAATTAAATAAATGTAATAATGTCAACAAACATTTTCACAGTCACTTCGGTTCCACTTCATTCAAAGCTGCTCTGCTGCTGAGTTTACCCAGTAAGAACCACACACCGTCTATACAAGCCGTGACAGCGTACACACACTGTGGATAAATACACTGTGGTGTACTACTCTTAACTAACACGTGCCTGAACGTTTTATCCAAGAAAACAACTAAATATTTGAAACAGTTTCCTTTGATAGTTTTATAAATCCATTACGTTGTTTTCAGAAACACAATGAACTTCAGAGACAGGAAATTATTATTATTGAAGCCACGATAATCTGTGGCAACAAAAGTGTGCATAAAGTATGATTTACAAACGTGTGCAGTGATTTGTGTGCAACCTCTGAGGACTCACAAATCACGTGTTTGACCACGTGTGTATTTATTTTACACATGGGAACATCCAAACCTGAGTAAATGGTGATTATGTGCACACAGATCATTACGTTCACCAGTTACATCATTTTCACTTCCAAAAATGTGTCAAACTACGTGAAACATCCACTCGCCTGATACGCTCACATCCACAAACGTAAGCTGCCTTCATGTCCCCGTCTAACACTGGAACATCTCTTCTTTTGCTGTATTTTTAACAAAATAGGGGTTTCTTCTGTCACGGTTCTGGGTTCGTTGGACCCAGTATTTTGAGTTGTTATGGTTTTGGTTTAATTTTGTATGATGGATTGTTCTTTATGTTTCTCTGGTGCTTTGTTGGGTTTTATGATGAATCTGTGTTTCAGTTATTCTGGTTTAGGGATTAGTTCTTAGATTTTGGGTTCTCATGTTTATTGCAGTTTCAGTTCAGTGTCTAGTCTGTCTCTCTGTGTCGTGTCTGCGTCTTTGTTTAGTGGTTTCTTGTTTCCTGTTTTATTGTGAAAGTCTATGTCTTATGTTAGTGTGTGCAGCTTTGCTCCCCCTGTCTCGTTAGCCCTGATCTCTCCCAGCTGTGTCTCCCTCCTGTTGGCCATTCCCTGATTACCACCCTGTGTATATAAGCCCTGTGTTTTCCCGTGCCCGGTGTCGTGTCGTACCCTCAGAATTATGCCTGTGTTTCAGTTGTCAGTATCATTGTTCAGTTCATGTTTTTGTGTATCACCAGCAATAAAGCTAAGGTTTTCAGTTTCAACTCAGTCTCAGAGTCCTGCGTTTGGATCCTTACCTCCGCCTGCCCGCACACAGAGCCCTGACATCTTCTAAATAAACACAACAGCTTGTCACAGCTCTAATAAAACACACAGGTTTAACAATTAAAGGCATTACAAAATAGCCTATGAAGGTTAATATATGGTTTAAATGAACTGTTTCTATATCGTGAGGTGTTCAGGATTAGTCATTAAGCCGGCATCAGTGTTAGCCTGCTTTATCAGAGTGCTGTTCCAGATTACCTGGATTAATTCAATTCAATTTTATTTATATAGCACCAAATCACAACAGCAGTCGCCTCAAGGCGCTTTATATTGTACAGCAGATACAGAGAAAAACCCAACAATCATATAACTATATTCAAAATATGCAGAGATTAGTTTGCATATATTCACTCCTCTGCATGTGTCCCTCTCTCTGCAGCTGCACACTGAGCGACTTTTCCTAGCAGGGATGTTCCTCGTAGATTAGCTGTTCTGTTTAAAAAACAACCCCCCGCAGGAATACAGAGGACGACCAGATGTCCCAGTTTTATACAGGGACTTGCATGAATACAACTTACATTTGTGGATCCGTGCAAAGCTGGCAGCATGAACCAAAAGCCCACGTGGATGTGCTCTGTGCATTATCAGGCAACTGGTGCACGCGCATTTAAGGTTTTGTTACTGAGCGAGAGAGATGTTTATGAAGGTCAAACCATGAGTCACTGAACATAAATAATCACCGTTTATTCAGGTTTGGATGGATGGATGGTCATTTTGTGAGTATAAAGTTTGTGAGTCCTAAAAAATGACACACACGTGTAAATCTTAGTTTATGCTCATGGATCATACCATGTGTCTTCTCTCCATAATAATCTATGCAGTAAAGTTCTGTTCAGTCTGCTGATCCAGAGGCACAAAGATGGATTCACACGAGTGCGCTCTGTCTGACATTCAGACACATTCATACTCCCATGGAGGCATCACAGAGCTGCTTGGGGTTGTCTTGCCTGAGGACACTGGATGCAGACTGGAACAGCCAGGGATCAAACCTCTGGATGAGCTGCTGTACCTCCTGAGCTACAATCACCCCAAAGTGTAGATAAAACAGTGGCCTTTAAAGCAGGAGACGGCTGTTTGTTCCAGCACGGTTGTTTCTTTAATGATCAACAGTGTAACAGTCCATCTTTCCTTCTCTCTGGAGTATTTCTGTAAGGTCACTCCAGTCTGTTTCAAAGAACCAGCTCAAATCTACACACTGTGTTGGCCCAAGCCTGAGAAAATATGCAGCCACTGGCATTTTTATCCTGTTGTTTATGAAAACAAACATTTTATAGTCCCTAACTGCAAAACAGGGAGACATATTTAGTGAATAATAGTGAGTCATACTAATGTGAAAACACTGACAGCAACGATTTCACTTGTTAGGTTACTTTGTCACTTTCACACGTGTGAAACACTTTTGATATAACCTGCTCATGAAAATCAAGTGAAGACTTTGAAATCACATCAGACTTCATTAAAGACTGACTATTGTGTAAGGATCATTCAATGGGCGTAAATTTAAATGGTACTCCACAGTTTACACAGTCCCAACCTGTCAGGGCGTGCTCTCAGTGAAACGATGTCCGGTGTCCTGGGAGATGTCCTCGCAGATACGGGCCAGGGCGTTACTGAGGGTAATGTCCCAGAAACCCCTGGGACATGACACTATTCTGTTGGATTTAGGTTAGTGAGTGTGGGGACAGTCAGTAGACTTCTTCATCCTTAAGGGACTGCCTGCATACTGTTAGGTTTTTGTATTGTGATTGTCATTTATGCTTAGAAATATTTATGCCATATACTTAGAGGTGTATAATTGATTGTGTAGTGATAGGATGTGTGATCTTCAGTAGGCTGTAAAAGGCTTTGTGTGCATTCCAGAGCTCTCTGGCATTCACCCCCCACATTCTGGGAGCATGGGAGAGGCCGTGCCTTGTCTTATTGTCTTATTGTTTTATAGTATAGGAGGACACCTACTATGTATCTGGTTAAGCATAAGAGCCTTTTGTTTAGATGGACCGCTAGACTCCTGGCACCAGCTTTGGGGAGTCTTCATGGGTCACATCTTGAACCCCCCCCCCCCCACAAGGTATTCTTTGTTCACATGTATACCTATGTAAGATGTTATATGTTAATGAACCTATGTATATTCATGTGACCTCAATAAAAGAGCAGTGTTACGGGAGAGCGGACGAGAGCAACTGGGGTCAAGCGAAGGAACGGTGTTTGTTCAGTTCTCTCCCGTGCATGTGAAACATAAAGGACATTGCCTGCTCGTGTCTTGCTTTGCTGTGTAATTACATTGTCTTCAACGTTCCAGCGAATAGGTTCAAGCTACAAACCTATCACATACTCTCACCGCGTGAGGCCGGGGAGTGAGAAATAATGGTCATGGTGAAGCGTGTTACAGGCAGCTTTGCCACGCCGGTCACACGTGTTCATGTGTCAGTTTGTAGGTCTTTACAATATGAAGCGCCTTGAGGTGACTGTTGTTGTGATTTGGTGCTGCATAAATAACATTTAATTGAATTGTGAAAAACTCAGGCCACCTTTCGTGGATCTGCCAATTTTAGCATTGTATGCGCTCCACAGTGGACCCACTAGAGGACGTTGGGCCCTGGGGTGATCCTCTGTTTCTGTTTGCCTGCTGGAGGTCATTTTCCTCATACTGGTCATGCTGATGGATTACGTACCTTGTACCTGTGCAGCCTCTGCAGGGTTCAGGTATCTCCAGGTGTCACGTTGGCCTCTTTGTCCAGCTTCATTGATTTAATCTAACGAATAAGATGACCTCGATTTTCTAAAGCTTCGACTGTTTTTGTTGTTTTTCTACACATTTTATTAAGTTACTTGACTGTAAATTTGAACCATAGAATAATAACTGTTATTATTATTTTGTATAATTATGTAGTAATTCAGACATATTTAATGCTACCATCTTTAGTATTAATGGCGGCACCATTTTCCAGAATTCTCCATTGGAGTAACTTTTTCTTGTGAATCTGCATGAATGCGTCATGTGTTTGAAATAAGCATGCATCTTTAAAGGGATTTTCCAGCCGTATTGTTTGTAATGTGATGCAAGAGTGGAAATAACTATATTTACAACTTCTTCAGTAATTCAAAGAGAGCAAAAGAGGAACTAAATGACAGATTTAGTTCATGCATTTAAGAAATGCATTAATGCAATAGCTCTGAAAGATGATCACACACACACACAAAGAAAACAAATCAACCAATTCATACCATGTGTTGTATAACATGAATGCTGGAGTAAAGTGTCCACTCTGGGGTCCATGACAGCCCCGTGCTCCACATGACCATAAAAGGAGGCAGCAGCACAGACGAATGGGTGCACTTCAAACACTTCAGCTCTTAATTCTTAGCTCAGCACAAAATAAAGGGCTGCTTTTCACAAAACCATGACAAACCAAGCAGACCAGTGTATTCATGGGACATTTGAAGTGGGTCATGGGTCATAACAACAGAATAATAATTAAAACATGTAAAACATGTCACTGAAAGAGCTAGGTTCCCATGACAATATCTCAGCTCGAATCATTCCTGGTTTAAATCGTCACAACCAAAAGCTTTTGTGAGACTCTCCTTAGAGCTGCTCTGCTGCTGGCAGCTAACTGGTTTTGTTGCTTAGGTCCAGTCAGCAGGTCTTCAGAGAATGCAGCAGTGTTGTCACCAAGCCCAGATTACTGCCGTGACTACAGAGCTGCTTTGTAGTTCCCTCCACCTGATGGAAGCAGAGGATGTGCTAGAAAATGGGAACATTTGTTAAATTGCTGTGAATTTTCATCTACAAATATTTGTAGGGATCTACATGTGTGACCATCAAACTCAGCATCTGTAACTGTTAACAACAAACTTAAAATCGCAAAAGGCAATTGGTGACAGTTCTGAATGGTATACACCCCCACCCCAACCCATCATGCTTCTTCTGCCCGAGGGTTCTTCCTGTCAAAAGGGAGTTTTTCCTTCCCACTGTCACCAAAGTGCTTGCTCTTGGGTCCCTCAGGTCATATGACTGTTGTGGTTTTCTCTGTTTTTGTTGAATTATTGCAGGGTCTGGACCTTACAATATAAAGCGCCTTGAGGCGAGTGTTGTTGAGATTTGGTGCTATAAAAATAAAAATGAAGATTGAATTGAATGCCGTTACATTTCACACTAATGCAAAATGAGCCGTTTGCATTTCTGCAGAATAGACAGAGATCACTCTGATTTCTAACTCTCCTCTTTCACAAAGAGGACATGAGGCCAAATCAGTCCCTGCAGAACATCTGCTGTGAATGGCCTCTAGGTGAGCTTGAGGACACGCCTGTTTCACGTACTCCCCGGGGAAGTCCCTTTGGTTTGGCCTTCTCCGTCACGTTGTTTTGCTCCTGTCGAACAGGAAGTGTTTGGACTAAAAAAGAAACCTAGTAGGAAGGATCCTTCCTAGCAACTTCCTGAACAAACAAAAAATTTCTGGTTTTGAGATGCAAATTGATCTGCATTTATCTGCAGTGGTAAAGTGCTTAACTGTATGGATTTAACTCAAAGTGTGACAATGGTAACATAAATGCTGGGTCATTTTTGCATCTGCTTCCTCTCCAAACAATCAACAAACAAACCTCAACAATTCAGAAAAGGTTTAACCTGAGTCCAAACTCAGGCATATCAAGCATGTGAAACAACAAACCCTGCTACGCCACACTGCAGGAAATGTTTTGGAGCCTGGCAGCGTGCTGCTGTGTAGCTAAGAGCATCCTGCTGACAGCTTCTACAGACTGTTTGCAAATATTTAATAACGTTTATTGACTCTTTGGATGAGAGGCCCTTCAATGCAGACAAAGGTCTGTTGTTGGCAGAGCCCTTGGGTGGATAGATGACCAAAATCACTAAATACATGTGCCTATACATGGAAAAAGGGAAATGTGTAAAACTGAACAGATGTGGATCATGTGATCATTTTATAGCTTATTTGTTTTTACATAACAGACCAGAGTGACTTCTTAAGTTAAAACCTATTGAGTGTTCTGGTTTAATAGAGACTGGTCCCATATAATGTATGGGATTATATTAATGCTTGTTTATGTTTAAACAGCTCACAGCAAATAATCCATTTCAGTCACCTTTTCTTCTCTAATTTAATGTCCAATATCTCACCAGCCTTAACTTTATTAACTCAAACACAACCTGTGTCGATGAAGACGAACAAGAAAGACGGGTGTCTGTATACAGTCAGGCTTCTTTACTCGATCAATATTTGCACATCTGGAACCTGCTATAACAGGCTGAACAGTGTTTTCTGTACTTGCATGCTGGGCCGTGCACAATGACTCGATGACCCTCACAGCTGGACTCAGACATCTGCGTTCCAAGAGGAACCAGACAAAACAAACACATAGATTTATTTAAACTTGAACAGCATTTTTGTAATCCCAGATGATTACGCGGAGGCACAACGATGTGTGCAGTTGCTGCTTAAACCAGGATTGAGCACTACAGTTTCTTTTTTAAATTTGCATGAAATTTCCAAACATGTTGTACAAATACAGCTCTGTGCTTCAAAGCTGGTATTCTGCAGACTGCAGTGGAAACAAGGTGGCTCATCTTGATCTTATCATCTTATAAAGCCTCCTTAAACCTTATGAATGCTAACATGCTAAAATGTTCCTGTAGTGGTTTCTTATGCTTATGTAGCCCGGAGATATTTACAGGGGCTACGCTTTACTTCTGATGTATGAATAGTTCTATTTGTTCATTTTTGTAAATCCATATTAGTGGAAATTAGGTTGTTGTTAAAGTGCTTTTATTTTGGAGGAAGAGGTCAAGTGGAAGAGGAAGCAGAGAGTGGGTACAAAGAGAGAGAGAGGGAAGAGCAGCACCACGAGGGACCGGAGTGAGAGGGAAGAGCGTGTGGTTGGATGCAGCTAGCAACAACTAGGACACTTGTGAAGGACGGTCAGGATAACCCATCCCGCATCTAATGCCAAGGAACGGAGTAAGGGAGAGTATGAGTTAGTGCAGCTCGGACTAGCTTTGTATCTCTACCCAGAAAACCAGTTAGCAGCTAGCTGAATATGCTAATGGCGTTAGCTCTAATGGCGGACTCTGCAAATTACAGCAACAACTGTACAGGCCGCCTTGTTGCCTGCTTTGAAGGCGGAGTCTTGAGTCTTTAGCAGGTCAGGCACTTCTGCAGTCATCCATGGTTTCTGGTTGGAGCGTGTAGTCTTGGAGTCAGTGACATCATCGATGCACTTGCCTGTGTGCTGGTCACAGATGATGTGTTCTCCTCCAAGTTGGTGCAGTCGCCATTTCTTGCAGCTTCCCTGAGCATGTCCCAGTCACTGTGCTCAAAACAGTCCTGACGAGCAGAGAGAGCTCCTGCAGGCCAAGTTCTCACCTTTCTCAGAACCAGTTTGCACAGCACTGAATTCCCGAGGTAGATAAAAAGGTCTGCATCTAACAGTCATGAACTCTACCAGCGATGAGCAGTTTTAGAAACTAGCACAGTTCTTGTACCTTTGGGGTGTCTGTGGCTCAGGAGGTAGATTGGTTGGTGGTTCGATCCCTGGCTCCCCCAGTTTGCATGCCAAATCCTTGGGGAAGATACTAACCCGACATGCTCTTCAATGCATCCATTGGAGTATGAATGATAGTTAGAAAGCACTCAAGTATAGTTAATAGTGCTTGTGTGAATGGGTGTGTATGGGGTGATTGCGGCGTGTTGTATAGAGTGCCTTGAGTACTCCAGGAGAGTAGAAAAGTGCTATATGGTGCCATGAGTCTTACCACACAGAGCTGCGTTTCTGTTGGCAGAAATGAGATGAGCCCGTGTAGCTGAATGGTGGTGTCTGGAGCTCTGTCACTGAGCCATGCTTCTGTGCAAACAAAGATGCAGCAGTCCCTAAATTCCCGCTGTGTAAGAGTCAGATGTAGTCCAGTTTATTGTCCAGTGAGCAAACGTTTGAGAGCAGCATGGATAGCAGGGCCGGCTTGGATTTGCTCGCCCTGACGCCATTCCGCTTCCTCGCACAACCCTTCAGCGACCCGTCCCCCGGCCACCGCCATCAGGCAACGGACTGGAGGCCTGGTTTCCGTAGCAACCCGAGGATGCACAGCGCTTCCAGTAGTTCCTGGTCAGTTTTTATATGATGCTTGTAATTTAGAAGTGTTTGCCATTGGTAAACACAAACACCTCTTGTTCTGGTGTCCATGTGGCTCAGAAGTCACGATGAAAAGGAAAGCGGAGTGGCCGCTGCGTGCTGCTAACACGCCGCCAGCTGAGTCCTTGAAGATCTTGTTGAATTGTAATGTTTCCTATTTCCATTTAAGAGTTCAGTAAATAGTTAGTTGTGTGGTAAGTGTGGGAAAAGGTTGGATGCTGAGGTTACCTGAGAAGAGTTAAGGAATTTTCTGAAAACCTGGAGAACAGGAGCTGATAACAAACCGGTAAGATAAAATGAACTCAGGGCGTACCTGGCTGTTTCAGAGCGTTGAAGCCAGGGTCGTTTACCTCCTATCGTACAAGTCTGCTGGCATAAAACAGCGAAATATCAGTGACGTTATTTCAAGTTCACAGGAAAACACGGTAAATTAACGGGTGTCTGACCAGGTTATACTGTACATGGATATTTAAGTATACTCCAAATACAGGTGGAAGTATTTTTGCATTCTCTGAGGTTCAGTGAGTGTCAGCTGTTACCATGTAAGCCGTACGTGTGTGTTCACATTTCTGTTTTAAGATAAGATAACCTTTATTAGTCCCACACGTGGGAAATTTGTTTTGTCACAGCAGGAAGTGGACAGTGCAAAAGTTACGAAGCATTTCAGTTAGTGAACACTGATCTTACAACAGCAGCAAAACAAATCTAATAACAAAGTTTATGGAAGTTTGTCTGCTCTGTCTCATCTTTGCCATCAGTAAAAAGAATAATGGTTCGACCGAAGGATTTCAGTGGCAGCACTTTGACATGTTTATAGCAGAAAACCTTGCTTTATGTCACTGTCTGAGTATGTAAAGGATCCCTCAAAGAGACCCCGCTCTGTACCAGTCTCACTTATATAACACATTTTCCATCTGTAGCTCCAGCGTGTAGCTCAAGTACTTTTACTGATACATGGAGTTTTTCCATTGCTGGTGGTTTATGAACCTTCATTAAACCGTCCGAAAGTAGACTTTGTGGTGCTGTTGGCAGTCAAAGTTTGTGTTTTATCTGTATGATAAACACAGTGTTTAAAATCTTCAGTAGCACAACATGATTAATACCACGAGAACACAAAAATGATGAAATTCTGGGAAGGATGACGAGTGAGTTTAGTCACTGAGGCTGGGAAAATAAAAGACATCTCATTGTGTGTAAATGCATATTACACATGGAAGCTAATACCTTTTTTAAGGCAAAATGAGTCAGTTATCATTCTGTTTTACTTCCCACACACAAACCTTAGTCACACACACTGAGAGCTGGCAGCGGTGTTTCACGGTGAAGCCAAGGTAACAGATTTAAAGAGCCGATAAACACAAACGACACACCCACAGCAAAGGTTATAACCACTGTCTGTGTCCACATACTCAGAGACTCATCACATTTTTATTGTGTCTTCATTCATTTCCAGACTGTTGTGTGTACCTTCATATACAGTGTGTGTGCAGTCAAGTCTGAACAAAGAGCTTTTTGTTTATATGCAGACGCCTTCACTAAGAAGGCAAAGCACTTCAGCCAGGTCAGAGTCCAAATATGTCATTCACGTACTTCAGTTAGAGCACACAGTTCATTTATACAGGTTCAGGAGACAGTACAGCCTGTGATACTCCTCACCCTGATGACTGCACTCAGATGGGGGGGTCAAAGTATTAGGCAAAGGTAATATGAGGCCTAATTTAAGGTGGACCCATGCACAAATATCCAAGAGCGTTTGATGCTTCAACTCAAACCCGTCCAGCTCCCATTACTCGACACATACATGTCAGCTGAGTAGAGTTAGTACAGGATAACACAGTGAAGGTGCACCATGTGTTTGACACCAAAAATACTACAAAATGCATCAGAACAATACACTTTTCTCTTTACAGTTTTATAGTCAGGCTGGACCAGGTGACCATTCCTGAGTCATGCTGCTGAGGAGGCTAACCTCCCACCGTACACTGAGCACTTCTCATGCTCTGCAGTGACAGCAAAGAATAATTTAGTTGTGACAATTTCACCACAAGGACATGAAGGGCTTGACCAGTGTAAGAGCCAGAGGCTTCACAGGTCCAAAACAGTAGTTGACAGGAGATGTAAAAAATGCAGATACAAACTTCATTGTTTATTTAAAAACCTGGACAAAGGTAACTGGTTATTGCACGCAGTGTTGGACCCAACCCAGAGAGAGAAATAGGAAAAGGGTTTACTGGTTCAGGAGTTTACATGGAGGAGGCAAACACACCCACACAGTACACACAAAGCATTTATGAAGAGAAGTCTTTATCAGGGATGTAACACTGCTCCTGGTCAACACCAAACAGTCCTACCCAGCAAAAAGAAGGACAAGCAAAGGTCAAAATATCAATTAAACCTTTAAGATTACTCCCAGCTGTGCTCTCCTCCTGTGTCTCATTCTCCTCGCTATCCCTCGGTGTATTTAAGCCCCGTGTTTCTCTTTGTCAGTGTCGTGATCTCCTTCATACGTGTCTGTGTGTTCTGCCTGCAAAGCCTGTCTAGTTTATTCTTGTATTCCAGTTTAGTTCTTTCTCGTGTCCAGCAATAAAGCTGCCCTTTGAGTTTTGGGTCACACAGACCATGACAGAAAATGTGTCTTTACATCTCACACAAAACAAGCCCACAGAGTGTGAAATGTGACCTGATGCTATGCATGTTAGTGTCACTACTGCGTGTCATTACATTTCCCCTGCGCTCTCGTTCGTCTTTCCTTTTGTCCCCCAACATCCTGTTAAAGTAGGGTTCTTCCTCCTCATGGTCTAAAGTTGTTATATATATATATATATATGTGTGTGTGTGTGTGTGTGTGTGTGCGTGTGTGTGTGTGTGTGTGTGTGTGTGTGTGTGCGTGTGTGTGATGTGTGTACAGGAATGAAAGCTGTGCAACATTCAGCACACATGTAAAAGTCTTGGATCTTTTGAATGTTTCAGCTCTCGTTGCTTTTTTCATGCGACTATTTTTTTTCCTTTGCCTCGTCCTGTTCTGTTTTCTAATAAAACAGCTTATTGCTTATCAGCTCATGTGATCTGAGCTCAGAGTAACATGCTCAGAGTCTAGACTGTGCCCTGGTCTCCTTAAAAGGCTCGTGTACATACAGGCTGCTTCGTCCCCATTATTCCCCACAGGAAAAAGTCCTGACAAACATGTATATCTGTGTGTCTGATCTCTTTCCTGTTTTCATCATGAGCCACAGACAGTCATGTTCCAACAGGTGAAAATCCACCTCTGTTCTCTAATCTCCCTGAAACCTGCATACCAACGCACCAAGCATTCGTCTCTGCATTCCTGCGCGTTGCACCAATCCTTCTGCTGGGAGTGGAAATCGCTTTGCTGTGTTCCCAACTCTGCCTACAAGAGCAAACTGTGCACCAGTCTTTGACCTCAGAGTAGAACATCATGGTAAATGGTAAATGGCCTGTATTTATATAGCGCTTTACTAGTCCCTAAGGACCCCAAAGCGCTTTACACAACCAGTCATCCACCCATTCACACACTGGTGATGGCAAGCTACATTGTAGCCACAGCTGCCCTGGGGCGCACTGACAGAGGCGAGGCTGCCGGACACTGGCGCCACCGGGCCCTCTGACCACCACCAGTAGGCAACGGGTGAAGTGTCTTGCCCAAGGACACAACAACCGAGACTGTCCGAGCCGGGGCTCGAACCGGCAACCTTCTGATTACAAGGCGAACTCCCAACTCTTGAGCCACGATCGCCCACACATGTGCATCCTTAATACAGTTACTCCATGTGCAGTTTGAACACAGCAGCTTGGAGAGATGATGATGCTGAGTTATGATTCTGTGGTTGCCAGCAGAGCTCTGGTTAATAATCTCACTCTCTCTCACTGTGGAAGTTCCACCTTTGCAGAAACAGGCTGTTGTTTTGGATCACCTCTAAAACCTGTTTGCTGGAAGCTGTTAAAGCCTGTTCACCAGACTGTGTGCAGGTTAAGCAGGATAATGCTACCAGGAACAGGTTTTCTTGGGCAGCCTCCCAGTCTCTCTAGATTTAAGTTTTCTGGTGCTTGATCCAGCTCATGCTGCAAACACAATCAGAATGATAGATCTAGAAAAGCAGAACACAGTTTGTGACATTTGTGCCAAATAAAAGTTGACATGGACTCTTTAGCAAGATGGCGGCGCGCACAGACGCAGCGGCTCACTGCTCCTCACGTTTGGTGTTTTGTTTTTTACTTTTTCTACGTGTATCTGTGTGGATGAGTGTGTTTTTTATTATTATACATCGAGTAGAGTCCACCTACAGTCGTCAGGACCTTCTGAGTTTGGGATTACGCTGTGCAAGTAGCATTACGTCGGACTACCACAACTTTCACGGCATTCCGGAGGACATAATGAGAGCTCCAGGGTCTCCGTGGTTGGTTCTTCCCAGCGCCAAGACAAAGAGGAAACGTAAACAAAGGAGGCAAAAGCGTGGCGGCAGGGCGGGCCCACTAGCACGGCTAAAGAAACAGCCATTTAAGCCACCGCTTCCGAGTATTTTCCTCTCCAACGTCAGGTCCATAACCAACAAAATCGACAAACTGAGATTACAGATTGCAGTAAACAAGTGTGTACGGGACAGCAGCATAATATTACTCACAGAGACTTGGCTGCAGCCATCAATTCCGGACTCGGCTATTGAACTAGCAGGTTGCACGGTCCACCGTCACGACAGGAACGGCCACTCCGGTAAGAACAAAGGAGGGGGTTTATGCATCTACACCAATGACAGCTGGTGCAAAAACACAAAGACTGTAGACAGCCATTGTTCCCCGGATTTGGAATATTTGACTGTGAAGTGCAGACCCGTCTACATACCTCGCATGTTTACTGTTGTCATGGTAATGGCCGTGTATGTACCACCTGATGCTAATGCTAACTCGGCCATGGAGGAGCTGCACAAGACAATAAGCAATCAGCAGAATTCCCATCCAAACGCAGTGCACATTATAGCTGGGGACTTCAACCACGCTGATTTAAGGTCAGTATTCCCCAGATTTGAACAGCATATTAAAAGTGCAACGAGGGGAAAAACACATTGGATAAAGCCTACAGCAACATCCAAAAAGGCTACAGAGCAACCCCTCTACCACATCTAGGTTTGTCAGACCACATGTCCATGCTGCTGATCCCTGCATACACTCCCGTTAGGAGAAGAGCCCCCCCAGTCACAAAAACTGTGAAAACCTGGCCAGGAGGCGCATCACATCAGCTGCAGGACTGTTTTGAAAACATGGACTGGAGCGTGTTCGAACATCAGGACCTTGAAGAGCACACAACATCAGTGCTCGTATCGTGTCGTGTTGTGTTACATGTAGTGCCGACGTAGGACAGTTTTCCAATTTCATTGTACTATTGTACTATGTATGACTGTGCAATGACAATAAAGAGTTATCTTATCTTATCTTATCTTCTGTAAAAGCCCATGTTTGATTCAAACATGCCGAAGCTTTTAAGTGCTTATCGATGACCTAACGTCTAAAGTTATCAGGAGATTTGATATAAAATGTGTTTGTGAATCCGTGAAAAGGAGCACAGTTTCTACGACCAGCAGAGTCAGCACTGCCCCACCTGCATCACAATAAATCAAAAACACACAGCATCATAAATCAGCCTATCAGTGTGTGCTTTTACAGAGCTGTGGTTACGTGCTCATCCAGAGTGAAGAGTCGTTAACAGAAAAAACCTCAGCCTGATTGGTGTAGCTGAGGACGTAGAACAGGTCACCCACCAAAGATGTTCTCCGATCCATCTGTGTGACTGTGAACGTGTGAAAGTTGGATAGAAAAGCATGTTTGAACTGGTCAATGAGGCTTGTTGTAAAAGCACTTAGAGCACAAATATAAGAACGAGTCTATTTACCGCTGATAGAATCTGAATTTCTCTAAATGTGCTGCAGACATGTGTTGATGCATGCTCAGTCATCCAGATGAGGAAATCCTCAAACGCTGACTCTGTTCATCTGCATGTTTTCAGAGGGAGAAACCTTTCCTCACTCATCCAGGTGACTTCTTAGTTTCACTGAAACCACCCAGATGAACAGAATCATGGTTTTTGGGGTTGTGGCAGACATGTTTCAACGAGCCACACGTTTGCTCACAGACAAACTATAAGTCACATTACAACTGATTATTAATGATCACAGTTAATGTCCTGCACTGCTTGGCAGTCACATCAGTAATCTGGTAATCACTGGATGCTGTAAAGTCTTACAGTGGAGCTGCTGAAATGTACGTCTAATTCAAACTTTTTCAGCTAAACGTTGTTCACGATGACACCGGTGAGTAACAGGCTCCTCAGAAACATACTGTAAGTCACGTCTGATCAACATCAGTGAATCATTAATCCTCATTTGTTTTTAATGTGTTTTCCAGAAACTGCATGGATTTCAAAAACAGACATAATAAGCAGAACGCTGGGACTGTACTGTCTGCCTCGACAACTTGAGTCTGAAGATTAAGATCTAGAAAAGATGATTAAGACCCAGCTCCAACTTCAATGTCCTAACATGCCAAGAAAACAGCTCTTGTGCTTGTTACTGGTCACCAGTTCCTTGCTAAATACAGTAAACAGTGCAGTGTTAGCGCTGGTTAGTCAGTGATATACTGCTGCTCCCTTCCTTCCTTTCAGGAATGAGCCTGAGAAAGTAATTAAGGCAGAAGGGAGGGCACGGGGCGACTAACCCTGCATGCAGTGTGCTCCCACACCATGGTGTATTTCTACATAACATAATAGGCCTCTTAGAACAGTAGCTATGTTAGGAAATGCCTTGAGATATGGTGACAGAGATAACTCTTGGGGAAGAGGTAAATAAATGTTCTGGACCTTGACCACGTGAAGCCTTTCCTCAGTAGAACCGGGGAAAACAGAAAATGCACACTTAGTAATTCATTATCAGTAATGATCAGTGCGCCTTACATCATTTCTCAGGTTAAATTTCAAACAGCTGAATTGCAAACGTTAAGAAAAAGCAGGAAACAGCCATTAGAAGCTGCACTCTCACTCCGCTTTTCTTCAGAGGAACTGTTGGACTCCTGCTTGTGTATTCAACTCTTCCTGTTTGAGACTTGCTCGGTATTCAAAGCCACACTGTACCCTACGGCAGTCGGGCCTCTCATTATCTCTGCTCCGCCCTCTCAGGAGAAGGAGGACGAGGGGACCAGGACTGCCAAAGTCCAGGCAGATATTCCCGGTCAGCTCCATTAAAAGGCTGAAACAGCCAGAATAACAGCCTTAAATGATTCACAAAAAAATCAGCTTCAGCTTTCTTTAGATCGATATCATTAACAAAGCATGCTAAACTGTTATTGCGTTACATTGTTCTACAAGTCAGGCACTTTGAAAATGACTGGACTAAAGAATTCCATCATCCAGCATTTTGGAACAACCTCTCCATCCACATGAGTGTGTCTGGAAATTTAGCATACGTCGAAGTTATCAGATCTATAAATGGAGCCGCGTGGTGACTAAATGTCTTGACTCAGTGAGCTGCAGTGACTGCAGTGACTGTAAGGTCCACGATGCGGTCATTGTAGTCAGATCCGACTCAGCGTTCATTCATGTTTCTCTCTAGAAAGTCATGAAGTCAGCATGAGCGCGCACAGCATCCTCCACTCTGTGAACCAGGACCGACACAGGTCTGCCTGCAGAATCACAACAGTGTATCTGTAGCACGACAGAAACCAGAGTGAGGGCATAAATGAAGGTGTTCTTGTGATTTCACATCAAACCTGTAATCTAAATAAACTGTTCTGAGTTTCAATTTAAAACACTTTCAGCGATTCACTGAAAATAAAGAAAGTAAAATAAGATGAAAACCATCTATCCATCATCCAGGTAAGCAAATCCCCCCAAACTGATTCTGTCCCGATGATCAGAATCCGCATGTGTCCGGAGTAGTTCATATGATGTAATAATGATAGTAATAATAATTGGTTGAGTTCGAAGAAGCCATTGAGCCGCTATATCCGCTCAATGACTTAAGCGGGACAGGCACGCAGCGCATACCGCAGCGCTCCCAGTGTGATGACGGAGGAGCCGGACGCTCCTTATTTGGTCATGTTGGACTGCTATGAGCAGAGTTTTTTAGCCCGCCTGAGCAGAAACGAAAAGTATCCTAGTGTGAAAGGAGGCTCCGAGACTGCACACGGACAGCCGCTGTCTGATCTGGACTACACTTCCTGAGGGTACCATGGCGACCACAAGAATAGAAGCAGGATTTTATTTTCTTTATTTTTCTTTTTTTCCCATGCTGCTGTCTGCCTCAGGTGAGTCCGGCGCATTCTCTTATTGTGGATGCAACGATTGAAACTCTTCTTCTTCTTATTGTTATTATTATTATTATTGTTATTATTAGAGGTACTATCAGAACACGTCTATTTTTTTTCATTTGGCCTCACTTAATTGTGACTTGCGAAAGGAGTGAGACAGTTGCACTCTTTGCCCCCAGCTAAAGAGGAAGGAGGTACTTACGACTCCTGAGGTCTGCTGTTGCAAACAAGCGACAATATTTCAGACAGGTTTGCGATCCTGAGTGTAAGAGGGGAGAAGCTGTGGTCTGCTCTGTGGGTGGCACACTTACTGTGGTCACAAAGCAAAGTGCTGCTCGAACAGTCCGTCCGTAAAACTACATGAGTGGGGACCTTTTTCTCCACCCTGATAAGAGCTCAGCCGCATCACCATGTGAACCTAATGAAATGATGAATCTGAGCACAGTTTGGGTCGTTATGCTTTTGGTGTATAAGGATGTGCAACACTGTGTTAAAGATCTTCAGTCATTCAGTAGGAATCAGTAATGTATGGTTTTCATAATGTGACTGATCCACTCCTTGTTTGCAGGCTTGTATCCCCAAGCAAAGAACGTCATCTGGAAATCCACCAATTTTAAAACGGTTCTGGTCTGGGAACCCAAACCATCAGCTAATTACTCTTACACAGTGGAACTGTCTCCGTAAGTACCATCAGTTCACTTACGGCAGCATGTTTTCATGTATGTGGATGTTTCAGATACACCCATCAGTCACGTCTATGTGTAACATGTCATATGTTGCAGGGTTGGTGGGAACGCACAGAAAATCCCTAACTGTATCCAGTCGTCACAAACGATGTGCGATCTGTCCACCGCCATGACTGACCCCAAAGCCTGCTATGTAGCTGATGTCCTATCTCAGCCCCCACGGGGGGTGATCCCTGAACTCTCCGAGTTTCCCCACAAAACCTCGCCAAAATTCTGCCCATATAATGACAGTAAGACTCTTTGATAATTTTTTTTATAAATCAGTAAAATGTAATGTTTCTGTTGTGGAACAGAACATAGAAATGAAAGCATGCTCGGGCAGAGCACATGAAGCCAGTGTAGGAACAGTTTTAACATGTTCGTAACACACCCCGCTCTCATGATCGCTGTCAAGGCTCGTCAGCTGCTGAACCCTCAGTGAGGATGGTGCATTTACAAAGAAGTCTCACATTCACAGTCTGGGTTGTTTCAATCATCGGTCCCTGAATCTGTAGAATTTCACAAAGTTGTTGTCCATCCAACAAATAAATGCCCGTCACAGTTTCTCTGTGTCAGGTCGGATGTCATTAGGCAGGGGTCTCAAACTCGAGTGGCCCCGTCAGCCCGACCTCCGGCCCGTACACTGACGTGAAGAAACCTAATGCAGTTTTTTTGTTAGGGGGGATTTTTTTTTGTTGTTGAGTTCAATGTTAAAATAAGTTCTTTATGAGCAGAGAGCACAAACATGCTGAGGCTGTGTTAGTGCAGTGACAGAGTCACAAACTCATGTGCACACTTATCTCTGCACTTTGATTTAAAGACGAACACAGTGACAGCAGCAGTGCTGCCACGTGTCAGACAGAGAGGACCCATGTGTTCATTTAGTCGTTCAATGAAAGGCTTCACTTAGTTAAGAGGGAGGAAAAAAAGTTTAGTCTTGTTATACAATATTTGAAATGTAAACAAACAAACAAACGCTACTGTTTTCTTGTTTTGTTCTTCTTGAACACTGAAGTGTCCTCCAATGAGACGACAGTGTCAGCAGTGGCCCACAGTGTGACAGCCCTGTCTTTAAGTGTCCCTTTTGTTCTGTCTAAAGGTCCAGAAAGCAAAAATAATGTAATATGATTATTTATGTGATCATTCAGCAAACTCAAAGAACAGATTGTTGATCATTTTATGTCAACACATTGAGAAATAAGCTGGGTTTTTTAAGCTGTCATTTCTCATTTAGTTCAGTGTAATATGGATTTTTAGCTATTGGAAGTTCAACAAAGACTTGATCACAAGTGTGATCACAAACATACATGCGCACATATCCGCCAGTTTAAAAAATACAAACTTCTCCTCCACAGCTGAAATCGACAGGCCTAAGTTCACGCTGGAGGTCAGTAAAGGCAAAGCCACCCTGAATGTGACAGACTCACCCACTGCCATCTTCAACGGTCAACACCTGCAGACTTTAAGGGACATCTTCTCTGAGCAGCTGCACTATAAAGTCACCTACTGGAAGAATAGGAGCACTGGCAAAGTGAGGAACACCCACCACAGACTGGCATCACAACAGCAGTCTTTAACTTACGTGAATGACATCACCGGGCCTTTTCCTTCTGTTGTCCACAGAAAACATCCGACTCTCAAACAAGTATGATAGAGGTGACTGGTCTGGATCAAGGGGAGAGCTACTGCTTCCAGGTCCAAGTCTACATCCCCAGCCGCACTTATGGCAAGCAGTTCGGAGACCTGAGTCACGCTCAGTGCTCAGAAGTCGAGAACCAGTCCATCTTAGATGGTGAGCTCTTATATTTCAGCACAGTACTGACCACGAGCTGCTGACACAGTAGCATTACAGCAATATGTGTGATTTATTTGTAGACCAAAAAATCGTCAGACTGCAAAAGCCAGTTAACTTGATGAGTAACTTATCATTTTGTGAGGTGAAAATAGAGTTTGTGAAAATATTACTCAATGTGTTTATTTTTGATACGGAGGACACACAAAGTTTTTAAAGATAAAGGTTGAAAAAGTATGGCTCTCTAAAATATTTGAACACACGACATACTGGTGTGGTGTGAAGGAGCTGGGAAATAGAGGTGAGGCAGTAAATAGTGCCTGGATCTGATGATAGACAGTGTTCATTACATGACTGTGACTCCATTACAGTTCAGTCTACAGAATCAGAGTGGTGGGGAGGGCGGGGCGTACTGAAGTGTGCAGAGTGGGTACCAAAATATCAGACCTTACACACAATGCTGTGGTGCTGTGATGTCTGCCTTTTGGGCCAGGGGTGCTCCAGGACCCCAGCACATCCACTTCCCACGGCCTCGTGCGGAAGTGCGTCCAGAACATGTGTACATCCGTCAGTAAATATTTGGACTATAAATTCACAGCATGTTTATTTATTATCTTAGTGAAACAGGTGGTCGTCTAAAATAACATTAAATCTACTTTTAATTCAGTTTTATTTATACAAGACATATGACCTCAATGTGCTTTATATGTGAACAATAACACAAACGTGTTAAAGTGATCATTTGTAGAGTTAGTAATTCAAACAAAAACAAGGACATCAGGATGTTTTTCCATCAGACTGTAAAACCTGTGTGCACAGAAAGAAACACTTCTGCATTTATTACTTCGAAGGTATTTGTGATGAACGTACAGCTGCAGTCAGTGTGTGCTGTGGTTGCACGGATTCTTAGTAGAAATCCAACAGCGCCCCCTTCAGGAAGCTGCTACAGTAACAGGCAATAACCCCACACATGGAGCCATAGAGAGATCACTGTGGACGGGACGTCTGTCTACAGATGTTATTCTAAATTAGCAAACAGTGAAAGTAATCACATTACTCATCACTTTGTTTTGTTTTTCAAAGTAATGCAGTATGTTAATTAATTTCTAAAGTTAAACCAAGTGTCAGAATACGTTATTAATCCTATGTGGTCACAGTGTCTCCACAACAGTAAGAACAGTGACTAAATAAATAATACAATATTTTACACAGTTACAAAATATAACAAAATAGCTCTAATTACTGGAATATTTATAGTTTATGGATCAGTTTGTTGAGTCTGTTGGCATCTGTGACCCTCCACAGAGGACGGCACTGCCCACAGCAGACTCATAGAACATCCTGAGCAATGTCTGACAGATGTTGAAGGACCTCAGAGACGACTCTGGCCTGTCCTGTAGAGGGCGGTGGTGCTTTTAACCCAGTCCAGTTGGTTTTCTGTGTGTCCTCTGAGGTATTTATGTTCCTCCACGACGTCCACATCCACCCCCTGGACTGAAACAGGTCACAGGTTTCTTGGTCCTTCTAAAGTCCACAATCAATTCTTTGGTCTTTGTCACGTTGAGCTGCAGATGATTCTGCTCACACGACATGCGTGTTACTGTGTTACACGGTACAAACTAGTTTACACCACACAGAGAGTCTGCTTGTGAACTTGTGTGAAAAGGTTCAATGTGGCTTGCACTGTAGTCTAAAGTATTCTGAGTACTTAGGACTACAAAGTACTGAATAAATGTCAGTCCATCCGTAATCCCATGTGGGTTACTGCTTAGAAATGAGCAGTAAACCTTTGGTGTGACAGACTGTGTTCTGTTTTCCACAGTGTATTCTCCTGCAGTGATCATTTCTGCCATCATCCTGATCCTACTGCTCACCGGGATCATCATCACCGTCACAGTGGTGTGCTGCAAAAGGAAGAAAAAAGCTCCAAAAGTTGACAAGAAGTGCGTAGTATAAAGTATGTGCTTCACTACACATGCATCTCTCGTGGTACGTTGAACTGGACGCATGGACATATGTAGCTCAGCATTCCTCAGCCAAACACTGGAATTTGATTTAGTTTCTGTGAAACAACCTTTTTAGAGGCACTGGGAACACGGGAAAGCACTGTTAAAGCTCTGCTACAGTATGTACTTCTGATACTGCAAATACTGCATTTCTTTTCCTGGTGAGTGGTACCTCTGACTACTATAGTTAAAATATAACAGTTTATTTCTTTTATTTAATTTTACAGTCTGCTGTGTAAATGTAAATCATTCTTATACTGTGGTGGGGATTTTATCTTGAAACACATTTTTGTGGAATCAAAATGTAGGATGTATATTTTTGTATCTGATGTATTTATTTTATTCTGTTTAACTGATATTAAAGACAATAAATATGTTACTTCATACGTTTATGCATTTTACTGGTAACAGCAGAGCATCTGTGGGCTTTGGTGATCATTAACAACACAACAACAACATTCAGAGATAAACGTTTTGCTGGACCCTGTATAAGGTGAGCCGATGCAGGATGTAACCCAGCGGTTAGGTCAGACCATCAGTTTAATACATTTGCTGCAACAGTTTTGGATTTCTCAGCTCTGACGATGTGGAGATGTCACGTTTTTTATTTACAAATAAAACAATGTTGTTATCAACATGAATACAGATAATTTATAAGCAAACACCTTCATTATGTGTTGATTTACTCAGTACATGTGTTTGTTTGTTTTTTGTTATTTTACATTTTCCTGTTTTTCTTTAACTGGTTTATTCATTTCTTCACCAGGTTAAAACTGCCATTTGTTAAAATGTTACAATTCATGTTAAAATGTAAAATAATGATGGTTAAAGGATTTAGACAGATAGTGGAATTTCTTGGAATATGTTTAACAAGTTTTAAAGAGCATTTACATTATATATGGTCCATTTTGACCAGCATCCTGTTTTATTGTGAAAAGCTCATGATTGTAAGAGGAAGTGAATGTGTTTGTGATCAGTTGCTGAGACAAGCTGTGAGGAAAGTACGAGATGTTTGTCCAAGTGTGTAATTCTGTATGAGCTGGACTATCTGCTCGTCTTGGTCAGTCGCTGTCTCTGAGAAGCATCCACCGAGCAGCTGCTCACTCTTGTTTGAGCATCAAGAGCCTGCACCATCCTGAACGTGTCCACTGATGACTCCTTCACTCAACTGTTATGATCTAGTGCATTTCACAAGGCTCCATACTGTTCCATTTGACTGTCTCAGCCACAGATGATAACTGGAGATAAACAAAGCTACAGAAAAATGACCTGGTAGCTCATAGACAACATGTCCTCCACCCTCTGGAGACATCAGAGCCTATAGAAGCCACGTCTAATATGAGTCCAAGTTTGACGTTTAAAAGACGTCCACAATGACCACATAGGGACTGTAAATAGCCGCATACGGAGGTGCTACGGCCGTGAACACTAGACGTTCAGTAGACGTCGCCTGGTGTTACAAAACAGCTGCTTCAGTGGACCAAAATCACCAGGGGTCCAAAATTTAGATATACACGACGTCCCTTTGCACAGCAGGGTAACCTGGAAAAGCTGTAACTAACCCTTTAATTCATGTGTCGAAATCAAGATTTGTCACCACCAAAATGAAAAGTTCTTTAAAGTTTTGTAAACGTCTTGATCAAATGAATTTTCTGATCTTGTAATCTGACAAATGTAATTCTGAGTAAGTGTAACAGGAGGAAGACGAGGCTGCACAGAGATGTGATTTTTCCAAGGAAAAGGACGACTGCAAATACTCATCGGTGCGACTGGACTTTAAATATTCCAAAGAAGTATTAGGGACACATTAAGAAAAAAATATTGTCAATCATTTTGAGAAAAAAGTTGAAAGTGTATTTCAAGAAAACAAGTGTTTCTATTACTTTGTGGTAATATATTGATTCCAGAGGGAACGTTGTACATGTTCTAAAGAACAAAGCTTCAAATGTTGGATTAAAGTCACACTTTGACATCAGTCACAGTCAGGTACCGTCTGAGATCACTGATATTTTTTTGATGCACACTCTGAAGTTTATCACATTATTATAGATGATTATCACCATCATCATCATCAATCACAGCATCTGATCGATAACTGATCAGGAGCTGATCGGTGCTTAATTATTTTTAAACCGTCTGTGACTATGAATGTGAAACTGTAAATTTATATTAAATTTGTTTAACTAAGCAAATAAAACAATGCTGATGGTTACAAAATAGTCACCAGTATGTTATTCTTCACACAGGCTGCTTTTCTGTAACCAAAGCAACCGTACTCTAACAAAGTAACTGTCACTGTAGTATTTAACTTACAATATAAAGTGCCTTGAAGCGACTGCTGTTGTGATGTGGCATCATATATATATCTACATATATGTATGTAGTGAACTACAAACTAATAACCACAGTTTCCCTACATATTCATATGCAAGTATGAATATGTACGCATTCATACACGCTGATATATTCATAAAGAAATGAAAAGCATTACATTTGAAACTATTATTGACCAAACAGCTGTTTAATTTCATAATAATTAAAACATAAAAAAGTTGTAATTAAAATAAAGGTTTAATATTTTACAGAATGCCAATGTAGATTACACAAAGCTGTACAGGACATGAACAAACATGGCTGCTGCCTGACTGTGACGGTTACAGATCTCTGCAGCGATGAGCGGCCTCACACTTTGCGTTTTGGCAGCTCAGCCTGGTAAACACATTTCCCATCTGTCTGCATGTAACTGACTGTCATCTGACGCTCAGTCACTTGGAAGAAAGCCAGGCCTCCTGCTGTGTGATTGACAGGACTGGAAAAGAGCTGCCAGGACGGAGGGACACTGCTAATGTGACGAGTGGAATGGTCACTGACCATCCCACTCCCGCTGACAACATATGAGCTCCCATCATCCTCTCTGATAAACTGTTGGAGGAGAGAACAGAGAAACAGTGTCTTCTTTTGATGGGTTGGATTTTCACACTTTCTACACAAAGATCAGAAACTAGTATCTCTTGTTTTTAACATTAATATGATATCATCTGGTTTGGGGCACAGAAATGTAAACTGATCAGCAATAAGGAAACACTTGGTCAACACTTCATAGCTTACGACTTACTGGTTGTCCCAGCAGTTCAGTGCGATGGACTGAATATAATGGGTGCAATGGAACAATGAATGGGTGGAGACACTTCATTTCCTTGTTTTAACTGGTGAAAGTGATATTCTTTATGTGAACATACCTGCAGATCATGATCATGGCCACACAGGTAAACTGTGACTCCGTACTTCTTCAGTAGGGGCCGTAGTTTGTCGACTAGACAGGCTGTAGGTCCATGATTGCCAATAGACCACACAGGATAATGACCAGCCACCACCACATAGTCAGACCTGCAGAAGTCAGGCAGCCTTTAAACTCACACACAGAGGGACCAGCAGCACCAGCAGAGCTAACTGGTTTAAACTGTTGGGTGTATGTCTCTTTGATGATCTTCTCTATTTGGTATTCTGTACACTGTATATTTATTTAAATCCTCATACTGCTAGTGACAAGACTCATGTTATAGTGTGGCCTATTATTTGTCACACAATTGTATATCAAACCTTTCATCAGAATCAGAATCAGAAGACTTTATTTATCCCCAAGGGGCAAATAACATACAACAGAGCAGCATAACGTTGAAGATAAGGACAATAAATCAATTTTCAATAAATCAATTTAATAAATCATAAATGTATCTTTGGTTGTATTGAGTGACATTTGTGCACATAACTAGTCAAACAAATCTGTGTTTGAATCACCTGCTGCTGGCCAGTTTAGCACTGATCCAGTTCCACTGGTTTTCTGCTGCCATGGAGTCCTCTGGTCCCACAGGCTGGACTTGGTCATTCGTGTTTCCACAGAGCACCACCGTATCAATCATCAGGATGCTCACTGATACGTTTGTGTGTGGAACAGTAAACTGAAGATCGTAATAAAGAGCTGGGTAATTCCTACAGAAATAACACATCATAACATCTAAGCAACACTGAGGTCTGGAAACTTGAATCATCACTGTTATCACAGAAATGGGTGTACGTATTCAAAACATCAGCGCACGTTTTAGCAACGTCTGAAACACGATTTTAATGCAAGGCAATAGTCACATAATAACTAGGTCAAAGGTCAAAGGTCAAAGCTGCAGGTTGGTGTAAGAAGACTGACCTTCTCACTCATATCTAAGAATGTTTTGCCTAAACCTTGTCTGTATTGCTTGATATTTACCATCGGTGGGATATGTTAGAGTAAGCCATTTGTGCTGAGATGTTGCCAATATGGTCGTGGTTTCCAGCAGTTAGGTACCACTGTATATCCAGTAGAGATGGCTGAGAGAAGACACCTTCAAATGTGTTCTGTGGAGGAGAAATACCTCACAGTTTATGTCAGTCGTCCAGCTCATGGCAGTCTAAGAAGCTTTGAAAGTACTGGACTTCTTAAAGTTTCTAGAAGATGTTTCACCTGTCATCAAAGAAGCTTCTGCAATTCTAAAACCTTAGGTATTTAAACCCAAGTGGGAGTCGCCCCTGAAGGGAGTCACTGACCCACTATGGATTTCTACAGACACAAACATGAGTGTGCCATGGGCTCCCCAGTGTCACCTATTATAGCCAACCTTTACATGGAAGAAGTGGAAAATAAAGCACTTAGCCACTGGCACAGATACATGGATGACACCTGGGTCAAAATCAGAACCCAAGAAGCAGAAGCCTTTACTGCTCACATGAACTCAGAAACACACCAGGGCAGACACAAAGGATAACTGTTCACTGTTTCTGGACTGTGCCGTGCGCATGGAGGTGAACGGAAACCTCAACACTGAAGTTTACCAGTTTACCAGAACATCTGCATCTCAAGGACAAAGGTCACTCTTTCGAGGATGTCAGTGTTCCACCTGAAACCTCTACTTATCATGACTCAGTTCTTTTATCACACCTCGATTCATGTGATGAGGCACGTGATCAGTAGTGGGTCAACAACTCTTAGACTGCGGTCTGTTAGACTTGATGGATCGCATTAACAACTGCTAGCTGCAAATAATCATGTGCAGTTCTGAAAGCAGACTATGACCTAACCTCAGCCAGCTCGGTGGCGAGTAGCCTCAGTAATAGTAATAAATCACATAGCACTAGTACATTAATGTAGTTGTAAAAAGCATGACAATAGTAATCCAAAGTATTCAGAATCCCTTACTGACATAGAGTAACTTAACAGAATACGTTACAAACTACATTTTGGGGCATGTATTCTGTAATCTGTAGTGGAATACATTTTAAAAGTAACCTTCCCAACACGGTACCAGTACTGTCGCTCCAGCCTTTGCAGGGAATATGGTGATTGTGTGTTTCTTTGGAAATCTCAAGGCACATTTTGCAGCTTTCTGGAGTCCAATAGAGAAAAACATGGACAAGCTTCCTGTTGCTATGGGTTTCGTTTGGTTCTCTTACCTATTGTGAAGTTCACATAGAAACTGTCAGTGAATAAATTATCCCTGTTGATATTCACTATAAAAAGAGTGAAGCAAGACTAGTGAGAAGTGCTGACTACAAATCTAAAACTATATTTTTGATTTGTAACATTTTAGTTTTTAGCCAAGGAAATGACATCACTCTGCATATTCCTTTAGGGTAGACTAAACTCTGAAGAGATGCTATTCATCGCAAAGTCTGCGGCTACAAGAAGAGCTCAACAGAATATATTAACAGCTGTTAATGCATGGGTCCTGATATGATATACCTTGAAGCGTGGGTCTTCCTCATCCTTGACGCCGCTAAAATAGAAGTGATCTCCGAGGCTGAGGACAAAGTCCACCCCCTCGGATTGGGCCAGTCTATCCATCTCTGCAGCAATAGCTTTCTCTTGAGCAGTGTAGTAAGGAGGCAAAGGCAGCCCACCCCAGTCTGCAAGCACCACAAAGTTCAGGGCACCTACAGACAATGAAAACACTTTTCTCAACACATGTGCACCCTCCACAGACAGATGCATACATGTGAATGGTTTTGTGGTTTAAAAACTATGTGTGAAATGCCTTAATGAAAACAAATGGTGAACATACAAACAGAAAGGCCCTGGCCAGATGGTGGATTCAAACCCACAACCTTCTTCTTTATTACTTTGGCTGGGCAACAACAGCACTAAATATTGTGGCCCCATGCTGCCCTCCAGTGGTGCCATATGACCTAAATCAGTGGTTCTCAACCGTTTCACAATGAGTACCACCTCACAAAATATATGGCTCTTAAAGTACCACCCTTATGACCGACATTAAAGTACAGTAGTATAGGCCTATTTAACAACACACACAGTTTACACAGACAGTTTTATTTCTTATATGAATGTTATTTATTTTAACTGTCATAAACAGGATGTGACAAGTGATAATAATAACAACTGTACTGCATTAAAACATTCACAGCAGGTGGAATATCCAATCTTTAAGTGATGACCTGATGAACCCTGCTTCAGTCCAAATTACTCTGCATTTATTAAGGCTGTTGTGTTTTTAACATGTTTTAATGCTTTGTATCTTGTTCTGTTTAATCTGAACAAGCCCTTAAAAACAGTCAGTGATCACTGTCGGCCTCTCTTGGTTTTTATTACCACTGTTCATTTTACAGCTCCGTTTTTAAACTCTTACAATGTACCTACACTGTAAAATGTAATTCTAGCTGTTTGTTATTTCAACATATTATTCTATATCAGTTTGACGATAGATGACTGAAGTTGTTGTTATAACATAGAATTACAAGTTAAAAACGTCCCAATTACACCAAAAAAAGCTAACTTGAAAACTCATGTCCAGCTAAATCAGAAACTTATGTGAACTTGACAATGTGGGTAAGTTGAGCACAGCAGGATTCAAAACTGCCTCACGTGACTGCTACCGAGGTGCATCATGGGGAATTGGCGGTTAACGACATGCTCACTTTACTTGGACGTTTTCTAATCGTCTTCTTTGGAATATGCTTTCAAGGTGAGTAACATTGGTTATAACTATAAGGAAAGAGAGCTACAAAAGTTGGAACATGTTTTGAATTTATGGCATGATGTGTGTTTTTCTCTTTTACCGAAATGTTTGCTTTAGCTAATGTAACTTTAGCGGACAAGGTCCAGCTTGTATGTCATGACCAAACTTGACCTAATAAACTGACATATGGCCTTTTTTATGGGTTTAATGTGGCGCTGACCAAATCACAAGTATTGTGCCGCTAGCTTTAAGGTTGTGCACTCAACCACTGTTGCGATATTAGCAAGCTAACTCAGCTAATTAATAAAGCTTATTTCATATTGTCTCTGTACTTGTAAATTTCTTTCAAGTTCACAGGCTGTTGTATTTTGGTGGAAGTTCATTTTGGCAATATTTCCAATAACTGGCTGGGTTCAAAAAGAACTTTTTGGCAGGACTCCGATGCTTGTTGTCATCTGTTTACCCCTATGTAATCACTTAAGTTGTTATTAACTGCTGCATGCTAAGCTGCAAGAGTGCACTGAGGACTGAGACAAAATATGGTCTACAAACCAGCATTATATTAGTTTTTATCAGATAGTCCTCCAGTGTGTTTATTTTTTGCTTTAATTCTATTGTGCAGTTATTTGTTACCCTGAAATGCTTTATGCTTAACAACAGCTCACTATTTTAACTTATTTTTGAACTCTTGTGATCAGTATGACTAGTTTGTGTGAGTTTCCATACTAAAAGAGCTGTAGTGATAAAATAATTGGCATCAGAGACACTGATTTTTGGCATGGTATACTGCAGAAGTTTTTTGGGTTTTTTTGCATAATTTACCTTTTAATTAAACTGCATTCTCTGTATTGTAACAAAACTAACATTGTTTATATGTCAGAAAATTAGCAAACATGAATAAATGGCGAAAACAATATAATTATAACATATATTTTTATTTTACTTATTTTAGGTCTGTGAAGCCAAACTTGATGCTGGGGATTTATTTTTGTCAGTGGAGTCAAATGGTAAGTTACAATTTGTGCATTTTGTCATACTGGAAACACCTCAGATTATATTGTAATTTAATAGCTCTGTAGAACAAATGATATAAAGATTGTAGTGTCAGGGTACTTCTTAAGAAGTAATATGGCACTATTGATGATCACATGCAGGTGGCATAAACTAAATATTCAGACGTGTTACCAACAAATGATTCATTAACAAAAGCAATGGAGCAGACTGTTTAGGTTCTTGTGGTTGTAATAACATCCATAACTGCAGGTTTGTCATTAATTTATTTTCACAGGTCTAGATGATCACTTCTGACTTTATCATTTAAATGAGGTGGACTTGCAAACTTTGCGCTCTTTTGGGTAAATTGCGCTCCACTACATATACACAGAATGTGCACAGTATTTCAGATCTAAAAAGGGAGTATGTAATGGACTCGCTGGCTTTAATGTAAAAAGCCTGTTGTGTAACTTTAATGAGGCAGTTGGACTAAAACAGTATTGCTCATCAAGGTAAACATCTGAGGAATAAGGAAATTGTTACTTGTCCTTTTACTCAGTGTTCTTTTAATCGCACATTTATTAAAGTTTTACATCACATAAGTCATTTTCACAATCATTCTACTTTAAAAGATTTCGAGACAGAGCTTATTGTTCTCTGAACTTCCTTGTTTGCTGAACGGCAGGTAAAGTGCATCTTTTTGTTTGTTTGCTTTTGTGTGTTTGTGTTTTCTCTAATGGGCCTCAGATGACCATTTGCTTAAATTTGGGTCTCAAAGAATCTTTTTTTTATTCTGCCTGTACTCCCCACCCCTCTTCTTCTATTGCTCAGGTTGAAGCAGAATTTGCCCGTCTTACATCTGTTAACCTGAAAGGGTTCCTTTTTGCTGTGCTTGACCATTATGGAGAGGTTCGTGGAGCTGTACAAAATCAAGAGCGGCATAGGAGGGCTGACTAGGCTCATAAGATGCTTCGGTGATGATGTAAGTGTTCAACTGCGAAATCTAATCCTTTGTTTAAGTTTTAGGTTATCCAGTTCAACTGATGAACTCATTGAAAGAAAGCTGATAAGTAAAGTCTGTCATCATATTTCACAACTGGACATTTAGTGTGGTACCTTTTACAGAATTTATGTATATTGGTGGTAGGTTGGATATCATATTCTACTTGAATGTCCTGATAAGCCTGATTCAAAATCTCCAATGATAATCATATATTGATGGAATTATGTATCAAAAAGCTGTGAATTTGGAGCTGTCTACATGCTTCATAAACACTGTTTAAAAAGTGTTTTTGTTTTCTTTTTGACTTCTTTGACCAGAGCCCTACACAAAGGAAGAGGACAGAGGACCTCATTTTCTAAAGGAAGATCCCTCACACACTTTCAAGACTGTGAAGGTTAGCATTGTTTCTTTTAGTAAATTTAATAATGACAGCACCACAGTGTAGCTGCAGTTTGCACATTTCATGTATTCTCAGCCAGATTTGGTTTAGAGCACAGCCAATATTTAGCATAAGTAGATTTAAATTCACACACTGGTGATGGCAGCTACATTGTAGCCACAGCCACCCTGGGGCGCACTGACAGAGGCGAGGCTGCCGGACACTGGCACCACCGGGCCCTCTGACCACCACCAGTAGGCAACGGGTGAAGTGTCTTGCCCAAGGACACAACGACTGAAACTGTCGGAGCCGGGGCTCGAACCGGCAACCTTCCAATTATAAGACGAACTGTCAACTCTTGAGTCACGATTCAGTCATCCACCCATGTGTGTGAATGACTGAATGTGTAAAGCACTTTGGAGTCCTTAGGGGACTAGTAAAGCGCTATACAAATACAGGCCATTTACCATTTAAATTGAAAATTTTGTTTGAATTCTGCAATTGAAGACATGCTCAGTTATTTATGAACATGGTCTTTGTTTAAAGCAAGAAATGGATTTGTAACATGGGGGTGCATATCTCATTCTGAAAAACTCTAACAACTAATAAGTGTTACCCAAAGCCAATCACCATCATCCAAAGCATCAGTATGGCTCTTCTTTGGAAAGACATGAATTCTTAAACACAAGGGATATTGTGTAATTGTAATTGTGTAATTTTTTTTTTTATTTTTTTTTTGTCTTTGAACCCTTTTATAGCCGACAGGTATTGAAGACACGTTTTCTAAGAGGATGAAAGTTGGCATTGCGTTGGTGAAAGAAGAAGACATCATCGATGTGTTGGTCGTCCTTGAGGCGGCAGTAATCCTGTCTAATCTGAGGGATGTCTCAAGTGCCATTTCCATGCTGATGGGCCTTCTTTTTGCCCTCAATATAGACTATCCAAAGGAACTTAAGGACATCTTTGAAGTCATTCAGAACATCCTAATGAACATTGGTGGAAGGCAGTGCATCTCACTAGTGCATGGTCTAAGAAACAGACTCTTGCAGAAAGCCATGCAGAACTGTAATTGTATGCTCCTTAGTGTTAAGGACAGTTTTTATTTTACTGTTTGTTTTTTTATTCTTGCAAGTTCTCATTCTCACTTTTGTATGTCACTAAATGACTACACTTTACATTCCAGATTAGACAATTACTCATTTGTTCATGGTTTAAGAAACTTATGTGAACAACAATATAATGCTGGACTTTGCAGATGCTTATCTCATGCAAGTCAGTAGTTTTTCCTTTGTTTTGCAATTGAGCAGACTCAAACTGATGTTTCTGAAATATTCATATTATCAAATGTTTCAGAAGCATGCACTCATTTTCAGAGATATTGGTTCTGTGGAATTTGTTGCAATTGTAAACGAAGACAAATACAAGAGTTTGATGTCTTAGTTGTTATAAACTGATCTTTACTGTCACTTATCAAAGGTTTTGTACTATTTTAATATTTCAAGTTTTATGCTAACAGGTGTGACTGAGCACAATGAAGTTTAAAAATTTTGTAAATGTAAAGAATAACTTTTCTAAAATAGCAAGTGTCCCGTTGATACATTACATTAATGCAGACTTTATGTTGTTACTTCACAAGAATCACTACTGCTCCTAGAGTATTGGTCAGAATTTAATCTTCACCCAAACTGGGCTCAAGACCAAGTTCAAATTTATTGTTTCACAGGGAGCAGCCTTTGAGTTTTGATGGATTGTGAGCCTGATGAGCTACGTCACTGATTTTTCTGTTTCTCAGATGACTAAGATGGCACAATAAATGGTGAATGTTGGGTGCTCATGAGTAATTGTCTTGTCATGTTCTTAAAACAAACTTTCTGTATGAAATGATCAGATAGACTTTAATGGAATCTGTGGGGTTTTTTTTTCTGTAAACAACAGAAAATTAATTTAAAAGAATGTAGATATTTAAACCTGAGATCTAAGATAAACCTAACAGGTAGTTTTTCTGAAATGGATGTTAGAAAGCTAAAAAAACAAAACTTAAGATGTTTAATACACATTTTTCTTTACATCCAGTCAATCAACTCTGATAATTAAAATGAAACTGATTTACAAGTTCACTCAGCTACCTTAAGGAGCTCAGTTAATTAATAAACTTAAATCAACTTAGCTAACAGATTATGTTAGTTAAGCTAAAATAGATTCCTAAGTTAAAAGAACTACTAAAGTATTTGAATTAACTAAAAAACCCAAGTCAACTGAACTAGGACAAGAGTTTAAACAATAGATTATTTTAATTTAGCTGAAAGGATTTTCCCAAGTAAAAATGACAATTAAAGGAGTTGAACTGACTAACAAATCTCAGTCAACTAAACTAAGATGAAAGTTCAGACAACATGTGATTTTTCATTAAGATAACAATTGGTTGTGTTATAAGAACAAACTCTATTTCTTGACTTAACTTAAAATTTTAAGGCAGCCCTTTACCTCATATTTTTAAGTTGAAACAACAAGTTATATTTTACAGTGTAGAGCCCAGCCCATGCAGCACTATATTAATGACTAACCTTATATTGCAGTTGTTCTCCTGTTTGGTCCGTTTACAGCATAATGCCATGCGACTGCCAGGGGCGTAATTTCCAGAGGGGTTAGGGGGGTTATGACCCCCCCATTAATCAAACCCAACCAATATAACCCCCCCAATAAAATGATGAATTATCTTGCATAAATAGGCTGTTGATTTTCTTTACTCATTTCAGTTATTACCAGCAAAATAGTTGCATGTTTAATCATTTGGGAATTTACCCAGATTTATTTATTTACAGGGGTGCACAAAAGTGGTCCGCAGGTGCGCATGCGTGAAAATCCCACTCTGGCGGACAAAAACAGTGCCTTTTATATGTACGCAAACGCGCGTTGCAACTTCTTTTCTGGTGTGCGTCTTTTATTTTGACAGCGAATGCGCACCTGTGGACCACTTATGTGCACCCCTGTTTATTTATTTAGACAGAGATCTTGATCTCCCCAATGTTCAACACAAAGTTACGCCGATGGCGATTGCATTTGTCCCTAACCATCGGGAACCCTCACGTTAACTTTTATCGAGTGGAAAAAAGTTAGCGTTCATCCTCCAGCTTCACTGTTTATGTTATGCTAACATAGCTGTGTTGCTAGCGATCACATAGCACATCATTATATACCAGCTAGCCCAACTTCAGTAACCCTACAAACGTCACTGCTGTTTAGTTTTCTGTCTTCATTTAAGTTGGAAGTGATAGCAGAGCTGTACTCTTTACTTTTTGCTGTGGCAGTTAAGCTGCTGGATTTTTGGCTTCACAACTCTTCGTGGTCCGTGGACGTCGAACCTCAGTCTGATCTTCGTGGCATTTCAGAAACGAAATACCATCATGTGGTGGCCTCGCTGGATCTGCTTTTCTGGGATACCCCCACCCACGGGAAATGCACCGCTCCCAAGGCGCTGCTGCTGCGCCGCTACTCCCTCTCTGATGCAGAGCGGGCCAAGAAACTCCTATCTCTCTCAGGCCTGGGTGATGGTACCGCTCTCGAGCTCATGGAGAGCACTCTGTCCTTGCTAGGAATGGATGATGGCGGATTTCTCTTCACTCACATCTTCCTCCGACAGTTGCTGGCACCAGTGCCAGCTGGCCTCGCCAACTCCCCGCTGCTGGCCTTGGAGGATCACCGCTCACTCGCAGAAGAACCAGATCATATTCTTCTGGCTACTAGGAGCTTTGGCATCCAGGTGAAAGTTTCGACAGCATCTCCTGCCCCCCCACCGATTCATCGATGGTGGCTGGGATTGTGGCACCGCAGCACTGCGGAAAACGGCTGTGTTTTTACCATCAGCATTTTGGCACTACAGCACGGCGCTGTCTGCCGCCTTTGCAGTTTTAAGGCCCAGGGAAATGAGCCCGCCAGCGCTCTGTAGCGGCCGCGACTGCTGGCGATATGGAAAGGTTGCTCTTTATAGAGAACTCATGCTCAGGGAGACGGTTTCTGGTTGACTCCGGTCCCAGAAGAGTCTTGAGAAGTCTCATGTCGTCTTTGCGTACCTCCACAATGGTATATTATTTAATCTAAAAAAAAAATAATGGAGATTTCCTGCGTACCAGCAGAGAGAGCCCAAGTACCACCAGGGGTACGCGTACCACAGTTTGAGAATGACTGACCTAAATAACGCTACAGCTAACGCGTTAACAAGCTAACCGCGCTAACTCGTTGATGCCGTGCAGCCCCACGCACTGGGCAATCCACGCTAACTTGCTAACAGAGATTTGCTGCGTTATTGCAGATATGGTGTTAAGGTCATTTTAAGGAGATCAACGCTGACAGCACTAATAAAAACACATATTTTGATGTTATTTTTTTTATTTAAATGGTGTGCGAAAGTCTCAAGACATCTTATTCCTTTATATTTTGCTTCCAAGGAGTCAGATTTTTGCCAGACTTTGCATTTTTCTTTTTCAACACAGCACTCGTGTGCTGGCTCATGGCCTGCCCACCTCACGTTTGGGAGATTGTAATGCCATTCTCTTTGCTCTCCTCAAAAACAAACTTCTCAGTTTGCTTCAAATGGTACAGATGGTACATCTACACAAATCTGCACCAATGACTATTGCACCCATTCTCAGCTTCACTAGCTCCCTATCCACATTGTATTCAGTACAATATTTTGGTTCTTTGACTCTGAGCTCCTTCAGCCTTAGACTCCTTCCTCTGCTCAGCTTCAGCTGCTCCTCACTTCAAACTGGAGACTTCTGGTGTCTGAGTCTTTCGCTGCGCTGCACCTTGACTTTGAAATTCTTTACCACTACACCTTCAGCAGCTCGACTCTGACAGCTCAAAACTTAACGGTTTTCATTTGCATGTCAACTTTAATCATCCTTAACTTTTTAGTATTCCTATCTTCTAAAACTGTTCTTGTTATTTTGTGTTGTAAGGTGCCAACGCTGACCTATCAGTCATTCAAGCCTTATAAAGGTACCCAACTCAAGGGATGAACCAATGATGCAACTACACTAAACACACAACTTGGTAAATACCCTGTTTTGTAACTTTGGGCACTTTATCAGCAGCCTGTCACAACAAGGAAACATAAAATAATAATAATATATATATAAGCTCAAATATAAGGCACGAACCTGTAATAATCAGACAGTCCATAATCATGACTCTTCATGTACTTCCTGTGTACACTGACAGGTCAACACACTGTAAATCAAACCTAACATTGACTGCCTAACATAGGCAGTAGCCTACCTTGTTCCACAGCGTCGAGGCCATTCCACAAGTTATGAAAGCTTAGAATCAACACTATACACATGAGCCTGTCCATGGCTTCACTGTGCTCCCCGGTTTAAAACTGAAACAAACCTGAAACTTCCTGCATCAGGCCGGGCGAGAAAAACAGGATATCAGCTGATCAGCAGGTCAAAGTACAAACTGACTGCAGTTGCTCTAAGCAGACATATTGTAAACGTGACACACTGCAGCGAGTAAAAGAAGTGCAGACCTTCATACAGATCTTGCAGTATTTTCTGCTCTGCATGAAGTCTCACTGACTGACATTTAAATGATTTTAAAGGAAGCTCTGAAGATGAACAAACCTCTCTGAAAAAAGCAAAAACATAATGAGATTAAACACCTGTGTGGGTGTTTCCTGTGGTTACAGTGTGTAACTTTTATAATACTATCATTCAAGGCTAACGATGAAAGTAATTCCTAAATTAGAGTAATTTAGAATATTGTTACATCTCTAAATAAGATTTAATTTGGAAATGTCATATTCTGGACTTGCAGCCAAAAAACATGCAGATTTGAACCATTTAACTAAATACAGGATGTGCAGAGGGATGCAGAGAGTGCTATGCTGACTGGTGCACTGACAGAGTCACAGCAGTGTGATGTTGTCACCCTCAGTGGAAAAGCAAGCCTCGTCATCACCGGAGGCTCGTCAATGCAGAGAGATAGTGATGATATTCTGCAACAATCCCATACAGCCGGGGACCGTCCATCCTCCAAGATAACCATGCTTGTTCCAATAGGGCGGAGTGAATTCACTAGTTTCTTCATACTTCAGTCATCCACTCTGATAAGCAACACCAAAGTATCAATAGCAGAATAAGATATGTGACAGTGGTAGAAAAAAAATTGGTAAGTTTTTCATGGATGCTGCACAATTCACAAATGCATTGTCCTTACAATTGTGTTACTATTTATGGGCAAATAAGAGAAACATTGTTACAACAGAAATAAAATCAACCAACACAAAGTTAAGTTCTTTAGTGGTAATTTTATGAAAAGCAATGTTTTTAAGTTCCTTAAAAATAGAGAGGGTGTCAGTGTCCTGAATCCAAACTGGGAGAATTTAAAAGGAAGCCAGTACAGGAGAAGTCTGCTCCCTCTGCTCCCTGTCAGTACTCTCACTGTAACATTTTGGATCAACTGAAAGCTTTTCAGGGAGTTTTTAGGACATCCTGTTGACAGCGATTATAGATAGAAGTAATAAACGTATGAAGAAAAGCAGTCGTACACATTTATTTAATATGCATATTCAGGTTCAGATATTTTGGTAAACGGACTGGTTCTCACCCCGTTTATAGAATCACGTTTTTCCATGTTTAACTGAGCTGAGGTAGAGATTTGGAACAAGGTTGATATGCAAGGTTGTAAAACAGCGCCTGAAACTAGGTTAAAGAGAGAGGTGGTGATCAGCAAGCAGCAGTATGGATTCATGAGCAGAAGAAGCAATGAAAGGAACCTGGACCAGCACACATGTAAGCACAGCGAGACGGTGGTGAGGCAGATGGATCACACCAGAGATCAGCTCTGAATCTCCTCGTTCACAATGACCGGTTGATGCTCACAGATGAAATGTGAGCTGCAGTGAGAGTAGAGAGCCAGGAGAGGTGGAGGTACGTGCTGGCAAGAGGATCGCTTTCAAGGCTTGATCAACCTCCATCACTGCAGAGCAGCTTTTGTTACCCATGTTGTGTTCCCCAAAAAAGTCTTTTGTAGAATTCTGAAATGTACATTATTTTTAACCTGTGGCAGTTCAATACTTAACTTTGTACCATTTCAAGCTATTCGTTGGACGAATAACTGGAAACGTTTGCCTGGTATGCATCTACGCATGTACAAACAGATCTCCAGCTCTCTGTGGATGTACAGACACAAAAATAGTTTCTAAAACTCTTTATTTCATTAATCTGAAGTGAGATAACATTAATTATAGAAAATACCAACACAGTTAAGGCTCCCCTTTACATTTTTAAAACATTAGTATAAGGTACAAACCCCCCCAAAACAAACAGGTTTCAGTCCCACCACCCACAGAATCTACATTTCATTCATGAAAATGAGTAATGACACTTGGAGAAGGGAAATGCTCAAAGTCATTATTTGCTGTTCGAGTGTGGACCAACCAGTTTTATCATCACTGACTAAAAACAGGAGAAAGTGCAGCTTGACAACCATCAGGTTCAAATGACTCTGGTCTGAGCTCCAGAACCACAGCTCGTACTGTTACCAACATTACAGTTTTTCATAAATAAAAAACGCTGCACTGAACTTCACGAGCTGCATTTTGCTTCTCCCTCTCTCTCCATTGTTTGTTTGTCTGATCACAGAGTCAAGATATTCATTCAGACCAGCTTTATAAACAAGAGCAAAGTTATGGAAAACTACAGGCTGCCGTTTGTGACAGCATGTGTTTAACATAACACAACCACAGGCCTCGATAACTTTGTCCCACAGCCACAGAAAAAGTCATTGAGCAAACTTGCTTTAACTTTATGACACATTTAGACGGCCTTTATCCTTCGGCTTGGAGAGAGGAGGGGAAACAACCAGTAATGACAGAAGCAGCAAGCAAGCACATTTATGCCATGAGAAAAAGGGTCCTTCCCCACAAACTCCCCCACAGGTAGTCGTTATAACCTACAGACCCACAGCTACATGTGAACGATGAAATGCTTGCTGGTGTTGTCACCTGTAGGTGGAGTGCAAGATGTCACCTTGGTACCACAATTGAAAAAAACAAAAACAAATAAGCCGTCATTGTGAATCTGAACCTAAACCAAGTTTAGCTAAAGGTTACCAGAGAGCGAGGGAAATCCAGAGTGAGATGCAACAAGATGTGATCTCCTGTGTGAAGTCTGTGGGGTTTGTGATGTCACAGGATCTGCCTCCTCACAAATGCTTCCATAAATTAGCTCATTAAAACATTAATTATGAGTGAAGGACCGTCCAAAGGTCAACTCAACTCTAATCTTCAGTCAGAAGCTCCCAGACAGACACATGTAAGGAGCATCACACTCACATGACGAACAGCACAGCATCGTGCTCATCATTACAAGGAAACCTGGTATTGTTATGATCCATGACTGCAGTGATGACACAGTAGCACGTGTCTACCTTTTAGTGTAAAATAGCCTAAAGGCTGGAAACCGACGTTTCGCAGTGAACAAATTATTATTTCGACAGGACAACAGTGATAAGGATTTAACAGTGAGTAGTTTTAACTGCTGCCACGAGTGCAACCCACCCACCAAACAAAAACACTACACAGAGAAAACAGGACGGGTTTCTAAATCAACAGGAAATTTGTGCCGGTGTCAGCAGCTGGTAGTTATGAACCAAACTCGACTGTTTCTTCTGTGATGGGCTTGAACTCGTAGTTTCCTCTTCCATCCATGTGCAGATAATACTACAGGACAGATTCAGAAACACAGAGTGAGTGTGGGAAGGAGAGAAATGAAGAGACCAATTGGTTAAAACAGTAACATTTACCAATACAAAGAGATGTCGTTTACAACAGCAAAGAGATCAGTTACAAATGTAACCAAGTGTCAAATGGTTAGTTCTAGGTAACAGTAAGCACTAAGATCAGCATGTTTCTGAACACACATGAAGAAGAACTGGGATGTCCTTCACTATTCACAGACACAAAGGCTTAGTTTTCATTGGTTGACTACACTGCACAAACGAATGAGTAGTAATCCAATGAGACATCAAGGAGGCTCACAAGGACAAAGTCATCTTACGCCCCACTTAGTGGCTACAGTCATAAAAGCACAAAAATAGATGACAGCACCAGCACATCGTAGCATTGACCGTTTCACTGACGTTAGCATAACGGGGACAGAAAGGACCCGAGCCCAGCTTCAACCAATAGGATTCCTCCCTTCATGATCGCGACCAATAAGATCAAGAGACTCAGCGGCCAACATTACAGTGTGTGGCACATCATCTGGTACCAGTTCTTTCTTTCTTACTCTCTACAGTTTATCAACACTGAAAATCTTAATGACTCTGCTTTTAATCATAGTGAGTGGATGAGGGGTGAAGCTTTGGTGCCCCTGAAACAACAAACCACCCTGAATACAGTTTGTTTGAAGCCTTAATCACTGAACATAACAGAAGTGTCAGTCTGAACTGTGCACAGACTCACTGGTCCCAAATCTACACAAACACTATGAGTGGTCTGCTCAGCCTCAACCAATGAAGCAGAGCGCTGAAACAATAACAGGATCTGCACTTTGAATCATAAGAACAGAACATCCAGTCCTACCTCATGATGTTTCCACAGGGATTTCCTGTGAGACACAGTGAACAAGGTGATGCCCACCTGTTGAGATAAAAAACAAACCCCCTTTTAAAGAATACCATGGTGAGATTTCGCCACATCATCTCCAACCCTGCTGCAAAAGCTCATAGTGTGTTACGGCCCCAGCAGGGCCTCCTTTCAAATGGACCTTTTCATACAGCTGACTCCCATCAGCATTTAAAGGTACTTAAGGCCAGAGAAAGGTGAGCTCTAGTGCCAGAGAGCCTTGTTGGGTTGCAGTGACCTGTGTGGTGGTTGATTAACTACCTAACCCTTTGGACTTTTCAGTTTTTTGACCAACACCTCAGTTTTGTTGCTCTCTTTCTTTAAAGGCGATAGCAGCTTCTGTGTCTCTTTGAGTTTAGTTAGTAGTAGAAACATTAATAAAACCATTTTGCCTCCCTGTGCTTTTGTTACTTTCCCTCATCCCTGGACCTTTCAGAGGAACGTACCATTGTGGATGTTGGATGGTTTGATTTTATGTAGCGACCCCCTGACAGCTGATTCTTTGGGAAATGAAGATAAATATATTAGGTGGAGTTGTCCTTGACAACCTGTGTTGTGCTTGTTAATTAAAAGTTAAGAGCTGAGGTGAAGCTGCATGCTCAGAACTGGCTGAGCCCTCTGAGGAGGTCGTTCTGGATTCAGTGACTTGACAGCTTCATTTTAGACTGACAACAGTTGTTATTCTGAAAGCAATGAACTCAGATCAAGGTCAGTCCCTGACATCACTGAGAAGTCAAATATTTAACTGTTCAGTTTCTGTAAACAGGGAAACTTCTAGAAACGAATGAATTCCAAGATGCACTTTGATATGACTGACTGAATAAATGAGTGACAGACAGATTAAACTGGACGGGAGGAGTCGTGCCAGTGAGCAGGTTCACATAATTAGTCACTCTATAACCGGCCCCAGTTCAGCAGAAAGTTTTCTAGAACTGAAAACCCAGAGCCCCCCCAACAAATGTGGAACCAGATGTAAACAAATGTGCTCATGTGCTATATTTATGTATATTCAAAGACATACCGTCCTGCAATGGGTGTAGATGTAATCCTCAACATCCACACTCACTGCACTGGTGCACTCATCCAGGATAGCAAACTGGGGCTTGTGGTAGAACAGTCTGGCCATCTATGTAAAGAAATAGATGTGTTAGGTAAGTTAGTCACTGCTGTTCCAAAAGTTGACCATTTCACTGAAAAGGATACTCAAATCAACAGCCACAGAGCAACTTCAGCATCACACTGCAGGTTTAGGTGTGAGAATAAAGCGCTCCTTCAAATGTGTCTGTTAGCAAGCAGAGAAGGGCTTGCAGACCCGACCCCGCAGAGGGTGAAAGCCCAAACTTCATGCATCTGCCAAACCATGACTGGTTGGGCCAGAAAAACAAAGGAGCGACAGTAGAGGTGACAGTGAATGAGGGAACCACACTGGCTGCAGCGTACAGTTCATTTTTAAACACATGCTTCCTCGGACATGATCAGTTTGAGACATGGAGGCAGTGTGTCAGTCTGATGGACCCACAATAGATGAGCCATTCCCTCACTGCCAGCATACTGCAGTGAGGGAATGGCTATAAATAAAGAAAGGCCTGAAGAGTTTAACACATGTCTATGGCTGTTCAGCATAAATAGGCTGGTGTGAGTGAGTCCTTACAGCCATTCTCTGTTTTTCCCCTCCACTGAGAACATCCATCCAGTCCTGGACAGTATCCCAGCTGCCCTCCCGGTCCAGGATGTGACCCAGCTGAACATTATCCAGGTATTCCTTCAGCACCTGTACACAAATATAGAGTCATACACACATACACAGTGACAGTGTGGAGGAAGTCTGCTGTGTCGTACCTGATCAGAGATGCCTTTTCTTTTTTGTTCTTCATGGGTGTCGGGGTAAATGACTTGGTCCCTCAGAGAACCCAGAGTCATGTAGGGTCTCTGGACAGAAACAGAGGAGGACTTGAATTTCTAAAGGGATGCATTAATGCCTGTGCTTGTGTTTTCCAAGCTGATCCTGAAACATGTGTCGTGGGTAACATCTCAGCAGAGACCTACACTACAAAGCAGTATTTGGGCATGAAATGAGCTCTGTTTAGATACAGGAGGCTTTAACAAACTAACGTGCTCCTGGTGAACAGGGAGGTTGTGAAAAGTGCAGGAAGCCGGCGAGACTCTGGAGTACTCTATACATAAACTCTGTGACAGTCTTGTGTTTTATCCCGTCTCATTTTTAGAGACCATCTTCCTCAACCTGAATCAGAGTTAGAGTTAGCCTAACCCAGACCAAAGCTCTGGGTTAGGCTAACACATGAGTACTTACTGAGGTCACCTCTTCAGGAGGTGATCCTGAAGATTCTCACCTGTGGGACATAGAAAAGCTTCCCTCTCTCAGGTTTTGTCAGATGCCCACCAAACAGAGGCCACAGCTAAAACACAATGAAACAAATCCACATTATAAACTCAGCTTGAGATGAAACTGATTACTGATGGTGCAGCCCTACCTCTCCCAGCACTCTGAACAGGGAGCTCTTCCCACAGCCATTGGGTCCACACACAAGAACATTAGTGCCAGACTTCACCTTCAGAAAAGAGAGAACAGCATCTACACAAAGTCTCATTAAACATCAAAACACAGGGGACAAAGCTATCTGAGCCCAGGCTGATCTCATGTCACAGTAGACAGTATCACACATACATCCAGCCCGATGCTGGACATGAAAGTTTGAACTGTATCTGCACACCACTGAGTGAAACAAGTATTTGAGCCTAAAACATGTCTTAGTACTCGATGGAGATGAGGTAATGTAAAGTACACTTTACTTCAAACGTAAGATTTCTGATCAAGAGGTCTCCATTGGGTGTTGCTAGGGGAGTATTCTCAAATCTGCAAAGGAGAGGAAAACATAAATCACACTCGATATCGTACTGACGAAGAACAAAGTGAAACCACACAAACAAATCCAGCACATACTTGATTAGGTTGTCTTTGTTAATAATTTGACCACTGCCCGGGACCAGAACCAGTTTCTCTGCAGCATCTGCTTCTAAACACAGCGGAAAAAACAAATGATGATGGCAGCTGTCGGAAATCCACTTCATAGTACAATCAGGAATCATGCGTACCCTTCTCCTGCTGGGACACCATGGTGCGCTCGTATTTGCCAGCATTTAGGTCCTTGAGCACCTTCATCAGTTCAACGATACGAGCCGTGAACCTGTCAGGGGCACACGTCAATTCAACAGATCCTCAGTGAACAGCACACCAGCTGTGCTTTGTTCTACAACTGGAAACACACTACACAACCCAGACAGCCAGAGCTCATCATGCTAATGCTGACAGCAGACTGTTGGGCCACCAGTAACAAGCAGCTACAGCCAGGCCCTGAAATCACTGGCCTGCCAGAGTTTAGCTTATTTTCATTAGTAAAGAAAGTGTCAGGTCAGAACTAGAAACTAAGAACAGACTGGAAAGAAAGCAAACGTAGGACATTCCCATTATTATCCATTTAAAGATGAGCAGTCAAATCTAAGCTCTAAAGAAATACTGGCTCAAAGCACAGCCTGCCAGTCCCCACAGCTCTCCTTCTGCAACACTCACCCTGAGAGCCGGCTCATCTCTCGGCCAGCCAGAACAATCCTGCCCAGGGCCTGGGACATTCTCAGCAGCATCCTGCCGCTCTGGTAGTAGTCCTACGAACACCAATCAGTCAAACCTCAAAGCCCAAACATTACTACAGCATTACAGTATTTTGTAAGTTCATCATGGTTAAAGCGGTTTTCCTGCTGTACGTCCTGACTGCAGCATAAACATACACTTTAAAAAAAAAAAAAAGCATTAAATCTATGTGTGAAAACTAATTATGCTGGACGCCTAACATGAGGACTGAAGGGACGCCACATTGTTGGATGGAAATGAAAATGATCAGCCTACAGAGGGCCGAGTTCAAAGACACCCTGAAAAATCAGGGCTTGGAATCAATCATGGACCCTTTCACAGATCTGGAATCAGTCGTCACGGAGCTCCTGGACAGTCGGAGGCGGAGCCTGGCAGCAGCAGACAGACTGAAACATCCCAGCGATGTTCTGATTTAGGTCAGATCACGGAGCCATTCATCCTCCAGATACTCCACACTGTTGCCGTAGGAGGCTGGACACACCAGTGGGAATTCCCATTCCATGATCCATATCACTTATCAATTCAATGCCTCTCTCATTGGCTCCGCTCTGAGAGTCAACAGCATCGCAGCATAGTGTGGAATATAATTGCATGCTGTATTTCCCCCCTTTGCTGTGATCAGTGTTAGAGTTGGTGCTCTAAAGTGTAATGCATCACACATATTGCACAGACGTGCTTACTTTAAAGTAGTCCTGTTTGTTACATATGGCAAAATGACCTGAAACGCATCCTTTCATAGTTACCATTGAATATAAACCCACAGGTCTGCAGTGCCACACACCAACAAACCTCCATCAGGACACACGTGAGCAGAAACAGGCTGCAGCCTGACTGCTCATCAGTTTGTTACCTGTGGAAGTTCAGGGTCTGGCTGTTCGGCTCAGGTCTGCAGTCGCTCAGTTAGCCAGGTGCATGTCAACCCCAGCCCAACAGCTAGGTTGGTGTTAGCATTAGCATGCTGTCTGTGCAGGTGCTTGTAAAGAGCTGAAGTTGTGTTAGCAGCAGAATGTATATTTGTCCCTGTCCTGGATGCAGTTTGCCCTTTACCATCACTCTCTTATCTTTGTTGCACAAAAGCAAGAAAGTCATGTTCACATCCACGCTGCAGACTGCAGCACGATTCTGCTCCTCGTGGCACTTGTGCTGCAACTGATTTCAGTTCAAGTGCAAGTGGAACCGATGAGCAATAGACAGGCAGACTAACAACTCCAAGGAATTCATCTACTGGGAAGCCACAGCATCTTCTAGTGGGCTGTGTGGAGCCTGACTGGCATTTGCCACAGAATACCAAAACTGACAGGTCCACTGGCACCGTGGAGTTTTCACAGGTGACAGCATGTTCACCCTGAGCATATGTGACAGAAATGAAGGATCTGGAGCTGTGGAGGATGCTAGGCTCAGCATGACAACGCTTGTTGGTGGGTGAGTGATGGTGGGAGGAGACCATCAGGTACACACAGACCTCGACTGCCATTTGGTATTAGGATGACGCCCATCGTCTGATTGCTGCTGTCAGAACTTCTGGTGCCCGATTATGACAGACCTCATGTATGCAGGCAGTTCCTGGAGAACAAAGGAACCAATACCACTGACTGGTTCCCACGATCACCTGACCCAAACTCAATGTAACAGCTGTTCATTCCGTCTGATGCTGCCAGGTTACACCTCAGACTGTACCTGTACCTCCTGCTGCCAGAGTAATATTAGAGGACATTAAAGCCCACCAGCTGGAAAAGTCAAGGTTCTTAGAGCGATGCTGACAGAAGCCCTGGTTTCACAAACACAGTTCATTATTACATTAATAGAATATATTTGTAATCTAGATTCATCACAGCTTTAACAAATGTCAGCATGGATTTATAAAGTATTCTTTTAAACACATGTTAAGTTACAGTACAGCTCTCCACACACCGCTCACCTCCAGCAGCTCCGAGTGTGTGCTGTGTGTGTGCCGTGGATGGGAAAGGTTCAGGAACGGCCGGCTAACCACCAGATATCCCACCACGGTGGCCAGATCTGCAAAGGAACAGCATGTGCACACACAGGACACACTTTATGTTCTTGGGTTGAATTTGATGAAAATGGCTTCCTTCTGTCAGTTACAGACTGTTACTGATGCTTGTTGGAGGATTGGACGAGGAGGACGTCAGCAAAACAACAACTACTTACACTTAGCAATGATACTGTCCACGACGCCCATAGAGAACCGGAAGAAGATGAAGTCATGCAGGTGGTTCACCTGGAAGAAGACATGCACCTTTGATACAGTCTGGATTACACTTCCATATTCACTCATAGTTACCAGGAACTGGAGATTTTTCCTGCTTTACTGGTTTCATCCTTCAAAAACAAAATGTTTGCATCTTCTAAGTTTCTCTACATGAGTACTTACTGAGGTCAAGCACACAGTCCCTCAGCCTGGGCTAAACCCAGGGTTACCTAAAAATGGTACTCACCAGTTTCTGGAAAATGCTATGAATGGTCTGTTTTTCCCTCTTGTTTCCATTGTAGAAGGCGATCTCCTCACTAATGAGAAAATAAATCATTAACAAACACACCAAACCTACACAGTAACAGACGAGTTACTGACAGGTTTACCTGTTGGTGATGAGGCGAGAGTTCACATAGCGGTACTCTCCCTCGTAACGCTGCTCAGTCACGGTCATCTTGCCTACTGGCCTCCTTAATCTGGTCAGGAACAGACCTGAGATCAGCAGGTAGACCATCATGGTGGCTGGACCCTAGGTGATGATGAATAAAGAGACACCAGTACACCCGAGCTTAAGATGTGCCCGCGTCAAACAATGAGAAGACTTAACAGATGTAGTAAGGAGGTGGACCCACACCCTCACTGAAGGAAATATCCTGGTCAAAAATGACTTACTTTAGTACTATTGGAGGCCAAGGTAATGCCACCTGAAGTCTGGTTAGACACGTTTTTTCTAAAGACTGGTACAACACAGTAGCATAACCTCGGGATTGTTTGAATTCAGAGGGAGAACTTTAGGTGTTTATGTTGGACCAGACAGCGATCCACCCACCGACCTTCAGCCATCCCAGGCTTTTGACCAAGCTCTGTCCTCCAATGCACATATTAAAGAAACATACACATTGACCTTCCCTTCTTTAGGCGTCTGTCAGAAAGAGTTGAAGCGTGTCTTTGTGGAAGCACATAATGGGAGCTGTGGTAACGCACAACAGAGTCAAACTGTGGAAGAAAGCTGTGTGAGGCTGGTCCAGCACACATGTACACAGATAGGTTCAAGCATCAGCTCTGATTCTCTTGTTGGACAGGTTGATGGAGGAGATGGAGATGTCAGGGTGGGGTGATTTGTAGCAGAGGGATAGCAGAAAGAAAGGGAAGCGTTTCATGATGAGGAGGAAAGTGATTTCTGCTGACTCAGGAGTCAAGCCTACAGCTGACAGTGCTGATCACAGAGATCTCCTGAGAACCAACAGGAATCATTAGTGGACACGCAGTCCATCTGGAAAGTACTCATTGTACTTGTTCCATCCCAAAATAAAAAGATATTTCTTGGAAACTGATGAATCAACTTGCTTACCTGGGCACCAATGGCACTTGTCAGTTTGAAGATGTAAAGGCCAATATCTAACAGAGGCTGCAGGACACAAACAGGAAAACCAGAGTTAAAAACAGGGAAACACCACAGGAGGCCTCACGAGTCCAGAGCTGCTGTGGTTTTAACAGAGACACCAAACAGAAGGTAACAGCTGTAGTTACAGACGCACAAACATGTCCAGCACAGAAAGGCCCCGCCCACGTGGTGGAGTGCTGCCCCCAACACTAGGGCAGGGCGATATGGCCAAAAATATTTATCACGATATATTTGAAAATTTGCGATAACGATATAACTGACGCGAGACAAAATACTTTTTTCACTTAAACAAGCAGCTGTTTTTTATGTGCATTAAAGCTGTACAACAATGTAACAGTGCAAATGCAAATTCCTCGCTGACAGTTTAACCAAAAGACATTTCCAGTGGAAACGGGCTGACATATCCTGAGCATAACCATGTATAATATCACTGAAGTTAAAAAGAGGTGCTTTGCAACATGAAACTGCAGCGTGCCAAATAAAAAAGTCAAATACGTATTTTTCAGACCATAAGGTGCACGGGATTATAAAACCAAACAGTCAGATAAGTCAAACTTTACTCAGTCTTCTTGCTTCCTGCACTTTGTACCATTGATTCATTAATGTTGAATTCTCTCACAGCTGCTCTAGTCCCATGTTCTACTGCGCCACTGATAGAGTTTAAAATCCACTTCATACGCACGTCTCTTAACAGGAGCCATTTTGGGCTTGTTACACACACACACACACACACACACACACACACACACACACACACACACCTGTAATATCACATTGAAGCACAGTACGTATCGCTCCGCGAGGCTTCTGACTACGGCAGCCGTAATGCTCCGACAATCCATCATGCCGTGCAGCTTCATAGCTTACCAAAGTCGGACTAAAATATTTTGACGCATTTCTGAGCACCGTGTAGCACATAACATCAGTTCAAGGTCAGTAAGCACAACCAGAATTCATACATAAGGCGCACTGTCGATTTTTGAGAAAATCAAAGGATTGATTTTAAGTGTGCTTTATTTTGTGAAAACAAACGGTAATAACGACGGCCCGCTTGCATGTTCTACAAAAATACGCTTTGGTGTGTATCTGAGGGAGAAAAACTCAGCCAGTTCTGCACATTATACCAGTATTACGGTGAATGGTATGATATGGCCCAGCCCTACCCACCACACTGCTGCACCCTCAGCCTCCTGGTAGGCACACCTCTGCTATTGATTTAAAAACCAGGTGACGATCTTGTTAAATTATTGCAGTCAGAGGTTTTTAGCACATATCCATAATATAAATTTGACTCTCCTGTGTCGCCTTGTTCTCCATCCACCCGCCCCACGGGGTGATGATACTCTGATGTGTACAGTGTATTTACATCCCACTCTGGCCGAATTACACCTGCATGATGGGGGAGTGCAGCTGTGTGTCAGTATACTGACTGATCTGATTTATCATTAACATGTATAGGAGTACCTTGCTGACGTTGGAGTACAGATCCACCACGCTGTTGCAGAATTTCTCCACATCCTGTGTCAGCAGCTGGTCTGCGTTGGCTACACGGTTGTCCAAGTTTCCCATTTTGTAGTAAGTGTAACCTCTAAAGAAGCAGGAAACAGAGTGAAGCAACCAACACATGTCCCAATCACACAACAGATCTAATTCACTAAGAGTTGGGTTAGAGTCCCTGTGATGGAAAAAAGGGTTGATACTGTTTGCTTTGGCTCTCCTTTGAAGTGTTACATCTGCAGGGTCAAAGTTCAGTAGTGACGAGCTGATAGTAGCAAAAAAAGAAAAAGCTGCACCTAGGGCTGCTCATTTAATCGAATTTTAATCTCGATTACGATCTGGGTTTTCAACGATCATCAAAAATGACTGAGCCGATTATTAGCACCTCCCTCGTGCTTTACTCTCGCGCTGCTCCGTGTGGCAAATCGAGCGCACCTCTCTGCGTTTCGAACACGCGTCACAACAATTAAGAGGACCCCAGGGAAGCTCGGAAAGCTAAGCAGAAGTTATTTGGAGAGGAGAGGATAATGGCTGCTGAAGAAAGAATGCCGTTGGTTGAAAAGAGGTAAAACGACTTCAGTGGTGTGGAAACCAATGTTCCCTCTAAACTGCGCACGTGCGCAATTGCGCACTGCTGGCACGGTCTCTGCGCACAGAAAATCTGCGTTGCGCACAAAAAAAAAATCTAACCTGAATTGAAATTAAAATTAAAACTTTAACAATCCTGTTTTGCAGTGTTAGTCAGTGAGTGACTGGCTGCTCCTGTATGGGATTAGAACGATGCCACCTTATCCCATAGTCCAGCCAATGATGCGATTCACATTCGTATATACGCAGCTAATCAACGTCGCTGACAGGCTATGACAGCGTCCTTATGTGCCGACACCGGTGTTTTAGCTAGCAAAGCGGCGTGGCTGATGTGCAGTGAAGCCACGCTAATGACAATGTGTCCAACCATTGGAGATGTGAGCAGGACAGACGGAACAATTGACGGACAAAGTGTGGACTTTATACCAGTTTTTAAATTGTGTTGATCGGCCACGTAAAACCAGAGTTATGATAAAAATATCTGCAATGTTTGGTTTTCTTCCTGAATACTATCGTTGTTTATATTTACTGCGGGAAGAAACGGTAAAAACGGCGTTTTATAAGGAAAACGCTCGAAAGCCTGTGAGCAAAAACAAAACCAAACCCCCCCCACCCTTTCCTATTGGTCGAAAAATGTACCGTGTCGACCAATCAAAAAATGGTATGGCAACGTGGCATCTAGTTGTTAAGAAATGGGGGGAAGTTTTAGGAGTGACGGCGGTGTTCTGAGATGTGAGAGATTTGAGACGTTTAGCGCAAATCTTGTGTAGTTAGTGTGTAGTTAGTGTGTAGTGTAGTTTTGTTGTGTGTGTCAGAACAATGAGGCGGCTGCTGAATGTTACAGGTGTTACAGCAGTGATACATCTCCTGTTGTCAGGCCTGCAGGTATCAGGCTGTTGTTCTCCTTTATCTCATAGTGGACAGAAATTAGTTTTTGGAGTGGCACAAATAATTTGTGTGGCATCAGATTTGATGCAGAACAGCTGATTGTTCTGTAAATAGTTTGAAATGTTTATTTAAAAACGCCTTGGCTGCAGTAAAAAAAATAAATAGCTGCAAAAAACTTTGTTGTTTGCCAAACTGAGTTACTTTTTTGAAGAAGTAACTATATAATTAATTGCCCAACATTGGTCATTATATACTGTATTTGGCAGACAGAGAGTTACAGACTCTCTCTCAGACCACAGACTCATAATACAAGTCAGAGCTTTATGAAAAAAAAGAAAAGAAAGAAAGTTGTGTTTTCAAAATTGGAGTTCAAGTTATTTTTACTTCCAATAGTGTTAACATACTACACAGGTCATGAACAGGATTTTTTAAATTTTCATTGTAAGTGGGCTAAAGCAGTTAATTAAAAGTCGTCTAACATAAATGTAAATGCTGTGATTTGATTATTTTAATAAACCATGTAACTTGGATGGATTAGATGCTGGCGTGACCACAGTGCACACGTCTGATGTCGCTCACAGTGGTCCAAGGGACGCTCAGGGAGTTTGTGTGTTCGCTCAGACACATGAAAGATTTGAGGGAACATTGGTGGAAACATTATGGGTTCGCGGAGTCAGACGTGGATCAAATATTGTGCAGTATTTTGAAGTTCACTAAACATAGATGTTTACATTTTTCATTTATTTTTTATATTGCAAACATTTGCACTGTAATCAGTATTTGCACACTATTTTATATTATTTTTTGACAATCTTTAAAGCCATTATTCAATACATTGTTATTGTTAAATAAATATCGTCAAATAATCCAGATCTCAATTTCAGTGAAAATAATCGTGATTATCATTTTTGCCATAATCGAGCAGCCCTAGCTGCACCCACACAGGCACAGCTTACATGCATGTTCCAGGTGTTGGTGTCAGTGACCACAGGGAGACAGAGAGGCTTCAACACAACAGCCAAAACTGACACCGTCTCACATTTGTTTCTCAGATTTAGCAAACAAAGCCACTCGTTTCATTTGAAATTGTAGTTCAACTTGAAATACACCAGCCTAACCATGCTGCTCTCAATGCACCTGTCTCACAGGCACTGAAGGTGAAACCCTCTGGACATGATGAGCACAGTATTACTGGTGTACTTACTGCAGGTACTGGTTGTAGAGATGGTGGGTTAGCCTCTCACGAAACCTCAGCTTCAGCTCATTCAGACCAAACTTTAGGAAGTTGTTCACCAAGGATATCTGGAAACAGCCAGTCACACATTAAAAGAAAGCTCCCAGGAGAACAGCGTGGCAATAACAAAGCTAGAGCTGCTATGGTGACCACCCACAGTTACTGGCAAAGGCTACGGAGCAAACTAGCATGATTTCATGAAAGCCATGCAAACTAAACAACACAATCAGCCTGGGAAGAGTCAATGCTCAGTTTATGTCAGTATGATAATTACACCAATTTCTGTGCCATAGAGCTCAACCATGAAAAGCAGTCAGTCACACAGCTGCACAGGCATTCATTCACACTGTTAGCGAAGCAGAATCATGGTAGTGTGTGTTTTTGGTTTTAAATGGAATTATTTGTCATTCCAACAAAGATGTGGGAGCATGAACTACAGATGGACATGAAATCAACGTTGGAGTGTCACAAACCTCAGGAGTTCAGAGTTCACACTTACAATTGGCATGAATTCAATAAACTTCAACAAGCAGATCTTGAAATCTTTAGTCGAACGACCAATAATTGCACTGCAAACCACAACAAGAACAAAGATGAGCAAACAAAGCCAAGGTCAGAGACAAACACTGAAGCTTGCTGTGTGCAATTTATGATGTGATACGACACAAACAGAAGGACGGTGGGATCCTGACACGGAGCAACACTATTCAATCTATGCATTTCCATGTTATTAGCTGCTGTGCACTGGACTATAGAGGGCCACCGACTCCAAAGGCTTTACTGTACCACGGCTGACGTACAGTGGCTAGTGGCATTAAATTGGATTTGTTACATACATTACAAATATTTGTCAGATCCACCTAATCGCACAAAAAAAATTAAAAAAATATCGCAACCCATACCCAAGTGCAGTGTGTGTGTGCTCGTAATTCAAAATCTGCACCAATATCAAATCTATAAGCAACAGTACTTCAGTCAAACAGCTAGACGATGCTCTTGGTCAGTTGGCTCTCTGAAAACTCCTCAGTGACTCCTGGATCAAACCATGACGCTCTCCCTGCTGCTGCCACCATGAAGAAATGGATCGAACCACAGTCTCGGTCTTTTCTTGCTTAGAAGCATCAGGCCCAGCTCGCTCTCCTGGGGTTTCTCACATTTGCAGAGTGTACATAGAACAAGTCTGCATTTGAATAATTCTCAGCTTCAGTCGCTTCTTAACAATGCAGCGTGCGACGGCTTTCACTGCTCCTAAAAAGATGTTCTCAGCCAGCAGTTTCTCATCAGATACAATCTGTGACCGGCGGCACTCGTACGCAGCGCTTTGTGTGCTAGGGTCACATGATACATGAAACGGCCCTTCTGAACGCACACAGTATCTGAAGCAGAACAAGTTCATACTACACGTCATGTCTGATCAGCTGCAGGCCGAGCCTGCTGATTCAGAGACAGCCGGCTGTGCTGCTCATTACTCTGACATGTACAATCAGACTGACACAGGCTGCTTCCAAACCAGGAGTAACAAGGCACAAGCACACACTGAATAGCATTCCAGTTAATCTATGCCAAGATGTTACACATTACCATGATGACCACAGGTCAGTGTTTTACCTCAAAAGGAAAGCAGACCTCACACAAAGCACAACAACTCCAAAGCAGATGTTAAAACTACCATGTTAATGGCTTCCCCACTTCTAATACAAGCACTTGTTGACAGTTACCCCTGGTATGACTGATATGTAGGAAAAAAAGTGCCTGTTGAATAGAGAGCTGTCTCTGCTTATAATACCACTGTGAAGAATCAAAACAAAGTTCATCAATTCCTGTAAAGACAGCAAAGCAAAATCAACGTTACATTTTCAAACTTTCATTCTGTGACTAGCAGCAGAGAAACCCGGGAACGCCACATGCAAGGTAGGGCATCAGCATCAGTGATATACACTACCCCACCCCCCATACATAGATTTATCATCTTTGTTGTGTCGTCTGATTTACTTTTGTAACAAAAACAAACATCTTATCTTAAACACTGAAGCCTGACCTTTCGATCATGGTCCCATTCTGGATCATCCACACATCACAGTAGGTTCTGGCCACCAACATGGCAGCAATAAAAATAAGGTAGCCAGCCTGTGGAGGAGAGGGGAAACAGCGCCCACAGTTAGTGGAGTGTGTAAAAGACTGCAGTCAATCACAGTTGTTTATTATCCTACCTTTGACTCTGCTCATATCTAATGAACTGATGAGATAAGACGAGAAGAAACCAGGAGCAGCCATGTGGCTGCGACCTTGACTTGTGGAGTTATTGTTTCTGTGTCAAAGGGCTCTGCTGCACACGCAATCAGAGTAACGGTTTGGAAACAGTTTCCAAGTATCTTTGAACCATTACCAGATACCAATGTTTTATGGTTGGCCCAGTCATCACTGGTCAAATAGGTGAAAGGCAAATGGACCTCAGTAATTAGGGCTGTCACAAAACTAGAATTTCAAATGTAATACCAATAACCATGAAAATGTCAGAGAGCAGCCAATCTAACACCACGGGGAGGGAAACACAGGCACAAGTACTTTTAAATGGGAGGACTGGCAACATGTGTCTTCAACATTAATGCTGACCAGAAGGAAGCAAAGATGAAGTGTTGGTATCACTACGATCTTATTATCAGGTAATTACTGTCCAAGTATCATATTTATACACATGCTGTCCACACCTGCTGTGTTTATTTCACTTAAAAATATGTGAAGATGTGAACACAGTAACCTCACTGTGACACGAACCAAAGCCGGAGCCATGGACGTTGTGTATTGTGGGATCCGGCAAGGTACTATAGATATGTGAGGGTCTGTATGGGCTAGCAAGCAAGCTGTGAAATTCTCCATGTTCTCCTGTAGTTGAGAACACAACACCATCGTCCTGAACTAACCTTTGTTGCTCCCACTGCAGACAGATTTGGATTTTTCTGTGTGAAAACAAACCAAACTATGGGGACCAGCTACACATGCAGCAACTGATACAGACCAGAGTAAAAGAACTATAGGTGTGAAAACACCAAGTCATCAACTACATATTGGAAGCTGTGATCTCAGCTCACGGCAGATAAGATGGGCACCGAGCCCTGGTAGGGTAATGGCTCTTCAGTCTCTGGTCCTTAGAAAGAAGGAACCAGGATGTGCTCACAAAGCAGTCAAGGCTTGTTTTTTACACTGTACTGGCTTTTCTGCTATTTTTTTAGAATAAAGGATGCAGTGTGTTTTTCCCCCTGATAATCATTTAACAGCGATCAGAAGAAATGTACAGCATGTCTACACTGGCGTGATGAAAGAACTGTCCACTGCCCTGGAATCTAACAAAAGCACATATATGAATAAATAAGAGAGCAGTGAGTGCAGGCAGTGTAACAGCTTGGTTCAAGTCTACTCGCTTGTCTTCACATCTTACCTCCATGCAGAAAACGCGAGGCACCAAGACCCGGAGAATCCGGAGGATCCGGAGAAAGAAAACTTTGTCCACAGCTGCCCGATCTTTTTTGCCATCCTTCTACATGAAGAGGTACAGACAAGAATTAAAGCAATTGCACCAAACTAAGTATTATGTAGACTTTGGACACTTTAAACATTCAGGTCAGGGTGTTTCAACATACCTGCGTGTTCAGCACCAGATCTGAGCTTCCTCTGAAAAAGACGGGGTTGAACGATTATCAGAAACACGCTGTTAACAGTGGCCTCCCCTGCCATACTGTAGCATGAGGCCCATTTACGGGATTCACACAGGGACTACAACCTCCGCCTTCACCGCCTCAGAGCAGTGTTACTTCTGTAAGCTTTCCCACAATTAACATTACTCACTTCACCTGCCAGCGGGTTTAATGTTGTTGTGGCTGACAGATAACTACACACACTACCTTATTAAATTATACACACACACACACACAACTTTGGCTGACAGTACGACATTTCTTAGAAAGATATAGTAGAAGACACCAAGCCACAGATTTGACAACTAAGTCGTTTCCCAGTCAGCCCAGTCATGGGTTTACGACAGTGTGTCAGGAACACACGTTACTTCTGTTTGTGTTGGGATGTATGCCGACCGAAACAAGAGGGCCCCAAAGTGCACACAGAAAACGTGCCTGCTTAGAAAACCTGAGGGAGACTCGGGAGCACCGAGGCAGCGGCAGGTCGCAGTCACCTGTCAGCATGAGCTGCTAGCCGCTCCTAAGTAGCATGACAGTCGTCGCAAACTGCTGACAACCAGCTACTGAGCGACACATAACAGCAGCCACTTACCTATTTGACTTGGTCCGCTTCCTGTGCTTCAGCAGGACTAACACAAACAAAATGCTGCCCGCTATGGAGGAGTTCCTAGCTGTCAGATATTTACTGAAACCCGCCATGACTGGGACACAACGACCGGCCTGCTCCCCACGGTCTTTCGGTCGAAGTCTTCTGCTTCTTCTTCTTCTTCTTTTTCTTGTGCTTCGGCTTCTTCTTCCTCATCGGCGGCTGACAACAAGTATAGAGATGCATTACTGCCACCTACCTGTGGCTACAATACTACTACTACTACTAATAATAATAATAATAGTAAATTGTCATTATTATTATGTATCTATTTTTACTTTGACACGTCAAGTACAAATGCATATACGAATGAATGAATTGCCAAAGAGATCAGTAACAATGAATTTAAACACGAAAACAGAGTCAGTGAATAAATGTACATCCAAAAAACACACAAATATCTATCATATCTAAATAACTATGCAAAAAATAAGCATGTGAACGAAGTGTAATATTAAATAAAAGCTGCACTTACTTTACAATAGCATATGTTTTTTTGTGTTTTTTTCATTTTAAAGTACCTGTAAAGTTTTTTATATATAAGTTAAATTATAACTTAAATTAGCTCAATTAGTTTAAGATCTAACCCTGCTTTAGACATAATAATCAATGATGGTGATAATGAGGTAGCTCTTCTGCCTTAAGCCATGTGCTTAGCCAGAGGTTGTTTGGTTTCCTTAATGTATAAAACATGACAATCATCCTGGCACTTACTGGTGTATTACTAATCTGTGCCGGGGGACTGCCAGTCACACAAAGCTTGTTATCAACTTGGTAAGCTAACCCACGGTTTCCCCTGGGGTTTCTGTCCCGCAGTCTAATAAAGGAAATATGGAATTCTCTACAAAGTAACAGGAAGCAAAGAAGCAAAGAAGGACTCATCCAGGCTGGAGAAACTAATCAGGAAGGCTGGCTCTGTGGTCTGTGAAGCTGGACACTCTGGTGTCAGTGGCAGAGAAAAGGACACTAAAGAAACTCCTGGACATTATGGACGATGCTGGGCATCCTCTGCACATGGTCGTAAACAATCAACGGAGCCTATTCAGTGACAGGTTGCTTCTCCCAGAGTCAAGAACCAACAGACTTAAAAACTCCTTTGTCCCACAGGCCATCAGACTGTTTAACGCCTCTCTGGAGGGGAGAGGGAGGGGAAACAGGGGGACAAGGGAGGGCGGGAACAACTGAGCTGTAGGTGCTTTTTTACACTGTGCAATATTTGCAATATATATATATATATATATTTTTTTTTTTCTTATATTCGACTGTGCAATAATCACGGTGCAATATACTCATTCAAATGAGCAATCCTTTGTATATTCTGTATCTATATATTTGTATATGTGTATATATGGTGTATTTATGCTAATATCCTTACTCTCATTCCCCTTATTGTATCTGTAACATGCAACTTCTTTCGATGCTTTGCTACTGGAAACTGAATTTCCCGGAGGAACCCACCCGAGGGATTAATAAAGTTTCATCTAATCTAATCTAATCTAATCTGAACTGTGCATGTTTCTGTGACAATGCAATGCATGCAGTTTCACTCAGCGGTTTTAGTTCTGTAGACTTAACCTGCACATATAAAGGGTATTCCCCCCAGGACTGAGTCTCTATCACACTTAAAACAAGCTGTAAATAAAAATGTTCTCTCAGCTTAAAGGGTTTGAAACTAAACATAGAAACATAGGCTAAATCTATCTACAAATTTGATATGAGGTCAGTGTAGGTCCATCAACGACCACGATAAGATAAGATAAGATAAGATAAGATAAGATGGCCTTTATTAGTCCCACAGGTGGGAAATTTGTTTTGTTACAGCAAAAGTGCAAAGTTATGTAGCAGAAATTAGAAAACACTGGAATGCAATAAAATACAATAAAATAAAATAAAATACTATATACAATAGAATAAAATAGAATAGAATAATATATACAATAGAATAAAATAGAAATACAAATACTATATACAACTGAGTAGGAAAATACAAAAACACAACTTCGTCAGAAGAAGAATTGCACGTATAGCAGTCTTATTGCACATGTGTGGGTTTGTGTGTTTGATCAGCTGCAAAAGTCTTTATTGTAGAGTCTGACAGCAGTGGGGAGGAAAGACCTGCGAAATCTCTCCGTCCCACACCGTGGGTGCCGCAGTCTCCCACTGAAGGAGCTGCTCAGTGCCTTCACAGTCTCATGCATGGGGTGGGAGATGTTGTCCAACAGGGATGACAGCTTAGCCACCATTCTCCTGTCACTCACCACCTCCACTGGGTCCAGAGGGCATCCTAGAACAGAGCTGGCCCTTCGGATCAGCCTGTTCAGTCTCTTCCTGTCCCGATCCTTATAGAACAACAAAATTGTTGTAAAAATGTTTTGTTCCCAACAGAAAAAACAATCAAAGAATAAATTTGCATCTTTGTGATCTAAAGAGCTCTTACATTCTTTTAATAATATCCAAAAATGTGAAGGCTACATATTTTTCAAATTTTATCTAAAACAGCCAAGAGAATTCAAAAGTTTTACTTGACACAATCAGAAACATTGTCATGTCTGAACGTCCTGCTCCAACTGTTCAGTCAAATAAAGAGTGTGAAAACTTTCTTTCTGTGTTAATAAGACCCATAATATCAAGCAAATATTAGCTGGTCATCACTCTTTGCACCAATCTCTCTGAACAGTCTCGTCAGTTTGGTTGATAAAATGAAGGCATTCTTTTGCCCACTTGACACTTTACCAACTTGACTGTTCAAAAAGGTCTCACACACCAATGCACCACTTGTTCTTAAGGTGATGAATAATTCTTTCACCTCTGAATGTGTCCCTCAATGCTGACCTCTCCCTCCTTGAGAATTTTAGGCCATTTTCTTATGTAGGTGAATATTCCGTCCTTGTACTTTTTGATCTCTCTGCTGCCTTTAACACTGTTGTTCATGGTGTTCGGATTGACTTGGGTGGCCATTTGTAGGTCTTGACTGTTTTTCTTCCAATCTCTCTCACAGGAGTTTTTCAGCCCCGGGACCTATCCATGCTCTCACTTGGGCACAAGTTCAGTATCTTCTCATATCGTTGTTATGCAGATGATATTCAGATGTACATGCCCTTCAAACCCCAGAATGTAGCCACATTATCTATACTTCAAGACTGCATTCATGTTATAAAAAAAGGATATTTTCTCTCTTTGAATACAAAAAAGTCTCTCTGATTTAAAGTTCTGATCTGTGCACCTAACACAGTAACTAAAAATCTTGGCCCACTCTCATGTTTAGTTTCCCCACTGTGAGAAATCAGCATGTTGACTACCTTTTTAGAAGCTGTTTTTGTCATCTGCAGAACATCGCCCATCTTAAATATACTGTGTGTCAAATTGAAATGGAAATGGGGTGCTGGTCCCGCAGATCGACATTTGGAGTTTTCATCTTCACTGCCCTTATCCTAGTGTGCCATCGGTGCAAATATAATTTTATCTTAGAGGACAAGGGGTTGTAATTGTGTCTTTATGGTCGCCTCCCTATCAGAGGCTGTACTTGTCCTGACGTACATCTTGGGACAGTAAAATCTGAAGTCATCCCCTGTGTTTTTGATATATTAATTTTGTATACTGAAAATTTGCCAAAGTCATATATTATGTTCATTAACACTTCAAATGATTTGCAAAGCTCCTCCAGGAACATCATCAGCAAACATCACCAACTGCTCACATCCTACCATCACAATGTCTCCAGCCTTTTAGTGGCCTGGAGGGTCTATAAATACAACAAAAAGGAGAGGAGATAGAATATAAGACTCTGAAAGGTCTTATACCTTTGCTCAGGGTTTATTTACAAAGCCTGTATTATTTTAATAATGTTAGTACAGATAGTCCTGATGTTCCCGTGTTTGTCATGGGCATCTGTGTTTGGAGGAGGAAAATGCAAGATTCTTGGCCAAAATCTCCTTCAGCTGGATGAGCTGTCAGAGTCTAGGGGAGTCAGTATGGAAGTAGCAGTGACACACCCACAGGACTCCATCCACACCCAAAAAGGGTGTCCATGAACTGAAACTTGATGTTGGTGTTAAGGCTGCACTGTCTTTGTGTGTCTTTCTGTAACAGATCGAAGAAGTCCATCTTTGACAGCACGTGTCTTCTAGGACCACTAGGACCACTCTGCAGCCATCACTGCATCTCTGATCTCTCTAAAAGATTAAAAAAGATTTATCCTCTGAGGAATTTTGGGGGAGGGGGGTAGAGCACCTAAATCCCAGTAGAAGTCAGTCTGGAGGAACATGGTCATGGTTCTGGGTCATTTGAGCCAGCATTTTGAGTTTCTTATATTCCTTGTGTAGCTTCTTGTCTGTGAGGTTGCCGTTGGGTCTCTCCTCTGTGTCGCCAGTATGTGTCTGTCATGTCGTCTGTGTTTACATCCCTCCCTCCATGTCTCGTCTCCCTTGACTATTTCTATGTTTCCCTCTTTGTGTCTCCTTCCTCTGTCTCCCCAGTCGATCATGTTCTCATGTGCGTTCCTCTCTAGTGACCATGTCTTAGTGTTTCCTGTTTTATTTTGACAGTCTCGTCTCCGGTTCAGTGTTTGGCTTCCCCTGTGCTGTTACATCTATTCGCCCCCAGCTGGGTTCCCATGTGTTTGGCTTCCCTTGTCACACCTCTGTGTATTTAATGTGTGAGTTTTTCTTTGCTCTCATGTGTCATATTCAGGTATTCATGTGTTCCATGTCCAGGCTTCATGTTATTGTGCTATCTACTGTACAATATAAAGCGCCTTGAGGCGACTTTTGTTGTGATTTGGCGCTATATAAATAAAATTGAATTGAATTGAATTGAATTGAATAGTGTTAGTTTTGCCTTAGTTTCCTCCTACCCTTTGTCTTGTATTTCTCCCCAGGTTTTGAACAAACAGCTCACCCTCAGTTACTTCATTTTGTTTCCACGTGCCTGCTTTTGGGTCCACTTCTACACAGTCTGCACCCGACAGGCAAGCAATGTTCTCCATATTAGGAATGTCAGCAAAACCAAGTCATACTTCATGAACAACAGTGACTCTAAGCTGTCACTAGCAGGGTATTTATTGTAACGAACTCACTGTTATTGCTGGTCAACCAGCAGGAAGTGAGCAGCATCTATATGCTGTGCATGCTGTTTATTGTCCCACAAACAAAAGGATGGCCATGGTCATTACTATAACAATCAAATCATTTTTAGAAGAAGAATAAAAACTAAATGTATAGAAAAGTAAACATCCCAACTCTATTACTCTATTACTATTACTAACCGATCGTCACATCATTAAATATCAGTTAACATGAGCTAACTGGAACCAGCCCACATACTTGTGCTATTGTAGCTTTAAGTTTTTATCTTCAAAGTGTAGACCTCCAACCTCCCAGTTTCCAAGGCCCAAAATGGCGGAGGGTGCAGTCCGTTCCAGAAAGAGGAGCTTTCTGAGAAAACATGACTACTTTGTGTCTTGGTTGTGTGCGGGCAGGCAGGGAGATAGGACCCAAAATGCAGGACTCCGAGGCAGACGTGAACTCAAAATACACAGCTTTATTTTTGTGGCAACAGAACAGAAGCTAAACTAAACTGAGAATACAAAAATAACCTGGGCAGGCAGAACACACAGATAACGTGAGGGTAGAAGACGTTAACGACGCGACAGAGAACAAAGGAAACACAGGGCTTATATACACACGGCAGTAATCAAGGGATGAGAGACAGGAGGGGAACACACCTGGGAGAAATCACAGCTGACGAGACAGGGGAAACGTAAACTGAGCACACTCACATAAGACACAGACCTTCACAAGAAAACAGGAAACAAGAAACCACTAAACAAAGACGCAGACTGAGAGGCAGACCGAATATAACACATAGAACTCAAACAATAATAATTATCATCATCATCAACAACAAAACACCAGAGAAACAAAATGTTCATTCAAAAATAGACCAGAACTCAGAATGCTGGGTCAATACTGACCCAGAACCGTGACACTTTGTTTCATTTGAACATAATTCATTCTAATGTGCTGAACATCCTTAAACAATATTAAAAAATTACAATACTAAGTTACTTTCAGATGAGAAGTTTAAATGAATCATTTCAGAAAGATGAGGTCTTACATGCAAATCAACAGCTGGCGTAATGCACGTTTTCCATCTATTTCCTCATCACGTTAATTAAACTTCCTGACGGCTTGTTGCTAGTATGCTAGTGCTACTATTGATGGTGCAGCTGCTAAACACGTTGGTTCATTTGACACATTTTGCTGCATCTGTATCTACTTTTCTCTCTTAGCTTTTCAGCTCCAACTTTTTGCTCTTGTTTGTCCATCTTTATCAATAGCATCTTCCCACTAAAATCTGGTCTCCAAGGTGCATTAGTGCACATGGTAGGTTAGGGGCGGGGCTGGTTGCACTGAGAGATTTGATTGGCACTCTAGTGTCAGTAATGAAAATGAACGAACGCTGTCAGAATGCCAGATTAGCAGCCCAGGCCTGGCTCACAGTAACAAAATCTGAAGGCTAAACTGGTTTGCTCATTGAAAACATTTAGAGCACTATGAAATAAAAAGGAGTCCGAGAACTATTTTAAAACTGATTGGTAAAACATATTTTAAATTCCAAACGGATACTGATCTCCTCACCTCTCACTTTGTTATTTAAAGAAAGCCTGTAGTGTCTCTGTCCCAAGAATACTCAGGTTTGAGTCATCACAATTAAAATGGCTGAAACATTTCCCTCCATGATAAATACAGAATACATGATTTAAACAAAATCAAACAACAAAAAAATGGCGATATTTAATTTTTCGAGATTCACTGGTGTTTTGAAATTCATCTAAAGGGTTTTTAACCACAAATCTTTTTTTATTTCAACTTCAATGTATTGTATTTTATGCAATATTCTCAGATTTTGCTTTTCTTACAGACAGAGGGATATAACCACATGTAGCAATACAAAAAGTCCATTTCAAGTCATTTGACTTTTTCCACAGTTAAATCCCTTCGACACTCTGAGATCTGGCTGGCTCTGCTAACTCTGAATATGAATATATGCTGCTGATATGTTTTATTTTACTCTTTTTACTCTTGACTAATCAAACTGCAGATCTAATCACTGGGATGTATAGATTTTGTTTCCACCTTTGGATCAAATTTACTAGAACAAAAAAGGATATGTAGAACAGACTAGGGGAAATTCCCACAATGCAATTTTTATAAAAACAACACAGCAAAATCTCCAGTGTTAAATTAACACTACAGAGTGTTTATATGTGTCCACACTGTGGAGTGTTAAATGAACACTTTTGACAGTGTTGTATTTTTAAAAGTAACCTAGTCAGTTTTCAAGATTTACAATGAATAAAACTGAGCAGTGCTGATTTTCTGAACACTGGAAAATAACTCAAAATGTTAGAAATATTCCAGTGTTAGAAAATCAGCACTGCTCTGTGTTAGTCATTGTAAATCTTGAAAACTGACTAGGTTACTTTTAAAAATACAACACTGTCAAAAGTGTTCATTTAACACTCAACAGTGTGGACACATATAAACACTCTGTAGTGTTAATTTAACACTGGAGATTTTGCTGTGAAGGCTGCACATTGCTAATGACCCTGACTCCTTTCGTGAGTGTTTTCTCACTGATTGGCACCTTTCACACACACAGAGTAGAAATCACTGGGGTTCTGAAAAGTGAAGTATTATATATATTAATGTCCTTCAGTAGAGGTGATCTACTGGACAGCTCACTGTGAAGGACCACTCTTTTCTCCCTTGGCCAGTCAAACTTTACTCTTTTTTCCTCCTGGGGAAAAAAATGAAGTGTTTTTAAATAGCATCACATGTGACTAATGAACAAAACATGTTAAAGACATTGCAGAAGAGACTGTCTCAGCAAGACAAATGAATTTTCAGCAGAATAATTAAGTTAATTAACAAATTAGCATGCACATCCTTCAAGTCACTGTAGTCCCTCCAGCAGGACCTCGATAAATGCTACTGTAATAAGGATGTCCTTTTCAACATGTCTTCATCTACCATTTGTAGATAAAGACAGGATAACGTGGTGTAACCCAGGTCCTACGTAGCTATGGTGAAAGCTAGAGTGCATAGTACAATGAGACTGGGCCTGGGTTTGTTGTACTGCCGTATATTAATGCCAATCCCTTCTAATTAGATTAATAAGGACCCGCACAGCACCACCCTGTCAGGTATTTAAAACCACACACACACACACACACACACACACACACACACACACACACACACACACAGCAGGGTCCACTGGCTTTTAAACACATTGAAACAGTTGAGCTACCAAACACTATTCCGTGACGATTTAGCGTCAGCATGCTTTAACATTAGATTGGTAAACAGATTAGGGTTACAGCCCAACATATTGATCCTGAACAATAAATGAACATTAGATCATGACATCCTTTATTTATTGAACTCTTAACTGTAAATAAAGTACCTGGGTAACTAAACATATGACATTTTTAAACCTTTTACCAATATTTTTACCACTTTGGTAGGGTGGCTCTTGTTCAGGAGGTAGAGCGGGTCATCTGCTGATCAGAAGGTTGGTGGTTCATCCCTGCCTCCTCCAGCCTGCATACCAAATATCTTTGGCCAAGACATTAACCCCGAGTCTCCGCGCATCCATCACATTCATCTGCAGTGTGAATGTTAGTTAATAAACACAACAGCAGAAAGTAATGGCTTGTTGAATACAGTGCTCTGGGAGAGCAGGACAGCGCTATATAAGAGTCAGTCCATTTACCACCATGAACAGCTTTTGTTTCCAACTTGTTTTCTTTGCACTCAAATGTGAATCAGGGCGGCCTGTATTTTACTCTGTGCTTTACCTTGAAACTGGAGAAAGGAATATAACCCAAATTCCAAAAAGAGGTGGGATTATGTGTAAAGTGTAAATAAAACAAAACATAATGATTTTAAAATCTCATATACCCATGTTTATTTCACCATCAAACACAGAAAACATTAGAGAGTGATATTATACCCCTTATGTCAAAAATATTCATGAGCTTTTTGAGTGTTAGTTTCTATGAATTATTCATGAGCTCAGTAAGTAATTAAATTATGATAATTAAATTATGATAATTAAATTATGATATTAATAAAAATATGATATTCATAAAATTATGATTTTCATAAAATATGCTAGTTCATTGCTTTTCTTCCCCCAAAAAATAAGAACTAATTGCTTATTTTAGAAAAGTTTTTATATCAAATAGCATTCTTTATTTTTTTAATCCATTAAAAACTTTTTCCTTTTTCCCCTAAAGAAACGCCATCTGGTGGTGGGTCAGCGCATGACAGCGCATGAGTGCACAGGGCGCGCACGAGCGCGCCTGTGTGTCTAGGCGCGCTCGTGCGCGCGCCTGACTCGGGACCGTGCTTCTGTGGGGGGCTCCGTGTTTATGGGTGAAAATGTGTTAAACCAGTATAAATGTGCTTAGTTAAACTTGTGCTTTTGTAACGTTCAGAATGGCCAGACATACAGGGTGCATGCCTTGTGGGAAAAGTTTATTTCAATTTATATGCATTTGTTTAATCCGAACAAAGAAATTTAAAATCAAAGTCCGAGTCGCAAAAAACTCTCGCGACCATAAACGCCCCGCGGCTCCCAGCGGCTTACAGCAAAAAACAAAAAAACCTCTGCGGTTTCTCTCCAAAATACGCAAAACAAAAAACCCCTAGAAATAACCTGTAGGGAACCCCCGTATACCCAAAACCTTATACTCGATAACAGGGGCAAATCCTGAAACCAAATCCTTAGTCTTTTATTCTCAAACCCCGCTCCGTGTCTAAGTTCTTACTCGCGATCCTTAGGCACATAACCGGCAAATCCTCCTGAAAAACAAAACAAAACAAAAAAAAACCTCCGCGGTTTCTCTCCAAAATACGCAAAACAAAAACCCCTAGAAATAACCTGTAGTCAACCTCCTATCCCCAAGCCTTATATTCGATAACAGGGGCAAATCCTGAAACCAAATCCTTAGTCTTTTATTCTCAAACCCCGCTCCGTGTCTAAGTTCTTACTCGCGATCCTTAGGCACATAACCGGCAAATCCTCCTGAAAAACAAAACAAACAAAAAAAACCTCCGCGGTTTCTCTCCAAAAATACGCAAAACAAAAAACCCCTAGAAATAACCTGTAGTCAACCTCCTATCCCCAAGCCTTATATTCGATAACAGGGCAAAATCCTGAAACCAAATCCTTAGTCTTTTATTCTCAAATCCCGCTCAGAGTCTAAGTTCTCCCTTCGCTCCGAGCCGCACCGGCCCGCAACCAGAGCATTCTCTTTTTCCTTCTTGTTCGTTCCCCTGCTCACCCTCGAATGCTGCCTACCTCGTTTGAAATTTGCGCCGGAGATCCACTCCGCCTCCCAGGTGCCGCCACTCAGACCGAATACCCATTAATACCCCCTTCGCCAGACCGCTTAAAACAATTAGCGGTACTCAGACCGAATACCCATTAATACCCCCTTCGCCAGACCGCTTAAAACAATTAGCGGTACTCAGACCGAATACCCATTAATACCCCCTTCGCCAGACCGTTTAAACAATTAGCGGTACTTTTACCTGTGTGCATATCAATCATACCTGGTAAACCTTACTGCCCCGCTGACAATTACATAACAAACGGGTGGATCCGTTCACACCCCGCTCACCCAATCGGATACAGGGCCGATTTATCTTCTCAGCGATAGGTCTATTCTCTCACCTGCATCAGGATAAATAATCTCACATTTCAAGTTGAATTTAACAGTTTTTCCCTCTCAGAAAAACAAGTTTTCTCCTTTTTTCACAAAACAACATGGCCACCAGACCTACCAACCTCACTGTGGTCTCTCAGACCCCCGTAACCAGCTACAGAGCCTCTGCCAAGCCAGTGCAGCTCAAACGGCTGCATCTCTGTAGGGTCCAGCCTGCATCTGCTATCCCTTTGGAGGAGAGATTCCCTCTCAACACCGGGGGATTTTGGAGCAAAATCTTTTTCTACCAGCTAAAAGGAGGTGAAAGTTTTGGTCCCCTCACACCGCGGATCGCCTTTACTTTGTCTAATTGGGGTGTTTTGAGCCTCATCGCTACACCCGAAGTGCAGAAGAGCCTGCGGGAAACGAGCTCGCAACAACCGAGAACCAGGGATCAACAACAACTCGCGTCGCTTTCCCTATGTGCATATCACTCGGTAAGTGTTCATCTTCCTCTCTAACTACATTTTTGCATTTTCCTTTTTACCATTCTGTCAATCCTTTCATTTAAAAAATATCACATTGGTTTGTAACACGTACAATACACCATCCGTCCATCCATTCGCTTCCGCTTATCCTTTTTTCAGGCTCGCGCGGTGCGCTGGAGCCTATCCCACGTACAATACACTTTAAAAATATATATAAGATCCAGTTTAACTCCCGTCAAAGCTTATACATTACATCTCTACATCACCTATCATTTTCTCATCAGGTATCTCATATCCTCTTGTTATTGTTATGTTATGCTCCTTTGATATTTTGCTAGTTTGCGTGTTTTAAAATTCTTTTTGTTTTTCTTTATATTTTTTAGACTCTCATTTAAGCCAGATGTGTTAACCTGATCCCTGCGAAACACCAGCTCTCCGTGGATTTTGACCGCGAGTGACCGGATGTTGTTTCCGGCCTGAGGTTGCCTGAAATGCCGTGAGGCTCGTTTGAAAGATTGCGCCCGAGACCAACTCCGCCTCCAAGGCGTGCCTACCTTTAGCTGCCACCAGTGAGATATCAGAGCCGGGCTCCACATATCCAATCAGGAGCACGAGCAAGACAGCTTTTGCAGACTCTCCAGAAATATACAAGTCCTTACCAACTGCTCTGCAACCCAGTGTTTCTGGTCCCCTCACCAACATCGCTTTTTGAGATATTTTTTTACGAACCACCAAAAAAGCAATTTTACCCCCCAGTACAGAAGACTGGATCTGAGGGCAGCAGCGGGGACAAATGATTGTAATGAAGCGACAGACATTTCGTGGCTGGTCTTAGATAATTGTGAGTCATTGTGTCTTATGGTGAAAAGTACATAGTTTTGCAAGAGGCATACAAGCACTGTGGAAAAAGTAATCATAAAACTGTTTTTGTGAACACTTTGCTCCCTACGTTATGCTTTTAAAATTTGATACATGTAATGTGATCATCAAAGAACATGTTCTTTTTAAAAACACTCATTCTTATGCTTTTAAACTATGTCAGATTATCATAAAACACTTATTTGTATGTTATAATGTTTTTCTTACACCATGTGTAATTTTCATTCACACCTTGTTCATTGTATCAATGTGTAATTATGTATCTTTGATAAATAAATAAAATATTTAATCCTGTATTTGTGTACTTTCTGGTGATTCAATAAAAAATTAGTCACATATCGCTCTGATAAACACAGATGGCTGAAAGAAATGTTTGATGGAGCAAAGGAAACAAGTGTCTTGCTGCTAAACTTTTAAGTCACCATGGTTTAAATGAGAAAATGCCACTAGGAACTAGCAGCCCTAAGTCTTTATGTAAACATGAAAAACTCCATATCAGTGATATCTACAAAGGTGTACTCATTTCTTTGTTATGGTACTTTACTGTTCCAATGAAACAAAAAGAAATCTCATTTTAAAGTACATTTTTCAGCCATCCTGGCCTATTTTCAGGGGCAAGAATGTTGATGTTAGACTGTGTTTTAAATCAGGTTGTGATCTTAAACTATCACAGCACTGATTTTACAGTAATGTGCAACAGTTGTAATGTCAATTAGAATTCCAAACTGGCTTTTCTCCAGTCAGTGTTATTGTGAAATTTAACTTGTTCTTTTGTGTAATTGCACATGGCCCATCAAAGGACCCCTTAGTAAGCTGTACAGCATAAGTTTTCAATTCACTTTTGTCAGAAAACTTCACAGTATGAGAAGTTACAGCACAGTTTCTCCAAATGTGTGCTTCTTTTTCAGTCAGCGTGCTTTTAGAGCATCTACATTAGCTCATGTAGTAAAAGTACAATCAGTAAGTGTACTTTAACATTTGAGATTCCGAGTGACTCTTGCTTAGATCATGTGAACAATTTCATCAACCTTTTTTTTTGTATAATGCATCAAACCTGTTCAAATCAGTTTATTTTCAATTCATATTAACTAATCTAGAGACAAGGAACTCCTTTTTAGCTTCTGTGATGCATTTACCTCTCGCACGTTAAACTAAATGTTAGTGTTCTCAGAGTTAACATGTCTTATGTTACCATCATGTATTTCTAAAACCCAGCCTCAGTCTATGCCCTATAGACTCTCACATGGAAACACCATTGATCTAGATATTCACAAATTTCATCAGGAGATTCTTAAGGTATTAAGTTTTTTTGTTTGTTTTAATGTTTTACACAAAAAACTTCACATTTTTATATTTTTAAATGAAAGTGTCATGGAAAGACATTTTTTCTTTAATGATGTTGCTGCCACATTCTCAAATACTAATTATTCTGGGATTTTATGGTCAAACTATGTGATTTTCCAAGTGTGTGTGTGTGTGTGTGTGTGTGTGTGTGTAGTAAAATGACCTTATGATGCTGTCACCGTGAATCATTCAGGATTAACAACGCAAATTGTATCGATAGCAGAAACAGTCTTAAAACTTAATTAGTCTTATAATTCTCACACGTTACCACTAGTTTTACAAGCACAGTCTTCTTCAGTTCTGTTTATGTAGCTTTTATGAAACTGATTTTCCATAGTACAAGTAGCATTTAATCTTTCTTTGCTCTCCAGTATAAATGCAAGAATTTTCAGGCTTTTATTGAAACTGTCACAAATGTAACACTCAATGCCAAAAACAGGGTTGATCAATGTTTCTATGAACACTGCTTCGTATATAAACAGCTCTGAAACCCCCTTTATTTTTCTAAAGTAATGCAGAACAGGATCTCTGTGACTCTCTGTGTCTCTAAAAATCCCAACAAAACTGGCAATCACCTTGTAGAGGAATTTCTTTCATTTATGTATTGATCACTTTGTTTATTGGTAATGCTTTTAGGTCACTGTTTTAGCATGTCTGCCTCATACTCCATTCAAACAGTTAGACACACGGTGGGGGTCTGGTAAGGAAGTTGTGGGGAAAGCAGACAACTCCACAGGAAGAGTCTTTTTGTCTTTTCTCCACTGTAAGAGATAGCAAGGGAGTGTGAAACTTTCTTTGGGGGAAAGACCAAAGGTGTGAAAACAGCTGTGTACTGCCTTTTGTTCCTGTAGGAGGTATTTAACTGAGAGCCATGCTCACCGTCTGCCCCAGCTATGGCAGTCCCTCACCAAGCTTGATTTCTGTTCTTTGTCTTGATTAAAGAATGTTAGCTACCGCTCTTCGCTTGTCTGCAGGCTCTATTAAATGGAAAACTTCCACAACAACCTCTAAACAATGGTTTATGGCTTTTTGTCACCTGCAACACCATGTAACACTTGGATGTTATCACATTTTCAAGGGTTTATGTGTTATCCTTGATCACAGTTCTAAACAAGTTAACTTTCTTAACATAAAAGTAGCCCAAAAAAGACAAATATACGTCCAGTTCTTTTCTTACTCCAAGCCTACTGATCGGAAAACATTATGTGATGCTGGAAGTTTTCATCCTATCCACCTCCAAAACAAGTTTACCTGTAAGCCAACACATTAAACTCAAGCAAATTTGTGAAATTCCTGAACAATATGCTTTGTGCAGTAGCAGTAGTACTAGAACTAGTACTAGTAGTCCTAGTATTGTGCAGCAACCAGGCTTTAAGAGTGATCACTATTCTGGCTTGCAAATGGTGAAAACATGTCACAGTCTTAGCTGCAAATCAGAAATGTTGGTAAATTTAAAAAAGGAGTTTAAACTTCAGGTTTGGCATAGACACAGACTTTCTTAATGCCACACTCAGGAAATTCACATGTTACACATGATTTAGCTCACCTGCTAAATCCCCAGAGCAATAACCCCATCAGCATCCTTAGCCTGAGTGTTGATCCTCCAGGTGAGTGAGTGGAGTTGAGTGTGTGTGTGATCAGAGGTGAAGCTGCTTTCTTCAAAGTCTCATCAACAACATCTTTAGAAACAAACATCAACAACCAGGAAGAGTCTAAAAGCACTGAAAATGAAACAGACCATTTACCATACACTGAAAAAAAGGCCATGTTGGATTTACTTGATTCAGTAGTGGACATTGGTTGCACACAAATGTTTTGCTTTGGCAGAAACTTAAACAATTGAGTTCAATCAACACAACTTGTTCATATTCAGTAAACCTGTGCATTTTGTGTTCATAAAACGCGATTGAAACATGTTTAGATGAAGTAAGTTGAGCTCTTGGAATATTTTAATCCTTCACAATTTTGTCATTTTATTTCAACACTATTCAATAACTTTTACCCCAATACTACTTGGTCACTTAAATACTACATGTTGTCTTCATATTACATAATATTCAACAAAGTCTAGATCCTGGTTACCATAAGAATTCAATGGATACCATCCTCCTATCTTTATCCTGGTTGCAGGGGGTCTGGGAAATAACGCTGAAGTGATAGGTTTCAAGGCAGGGTACACCCTGGACAGCCCACCAGTCAATCACAAACAACCATTTGCACTTACATTGACAGGTAATTTAGAATCACCAATTAACCTAACTCCAACAACTGCATGGCTTTTAACTGTGGGAAGAAACCAGAATACCCAGAGAGAAACCAGTGGAAACTAGCCAAACTGTGGATTTGAACCCAGGACCTTCTTACTGTGAAGCAACAACACTAACCACCATGCCAACAATCCAGACTTAACAGAAGTAGGAAAGCTATGATTTCAAGGCTTGATGCAGAAGTTTTTTGTACGTTTTTGTCCTTGACAGGTTAAACCACAATAAATAGCAATAGCATACACGTGGTGTGTGTGTGTAGTTGTCTGCCTCTTATAACTCCAGTGTTTTCCTGCAGTTTGACATCTTGTGAATTTCATGAGTTCAGCAACTAACCACTCTTACTAGAATGTATCATGTCATCTCATCAAGGACAAATTAAGTTGTTGAATTTCGTACAGATCCTTCATGATTTAATTATGTTCATAGAAACATGAAATTATTGTGTTTAAATTACAAGTTAGACTTTTTTAATGTAACAACCACCCAATTTACTTTTTTCGGTATACCAAAAAAAAAAGTAGAAGCGGCTGCTCGATTTGACTGAGATGGATGCCTTCCTGAAACCACGATCCAAAGCGCACGAGACTGAAAGTTATTGACTTACTTCACTCGAACATGAAATGAACAATTTAATCTAGCCTCTCTGCATATCATGTAGTTTCTACACTATATAGTTACACTTAACTTTAAAGCATGATGCACTTATGTTAAATACACGCAAGATGCTTACGTAAATCAAAGAGTTGGCCAATCCCTTTTTTTCAGTGTACCCAACACTGAGCTCCTGCACAGTCAGATGGAGTGAAACATAAGGTCCCAGTGGTGTTCTGTTGGATTTAGCAGGTGAGCATTGTTGCCAGTCAAAACTTTCTTGGAAAAGGATTGCAAGAATCCATGTAATTATTTGTTTTACTTGAATCAAATGTATTGGTTTCATTACATCAAATAAAATAATTTTGGAAACCCGTTACATCAAACAAAACTTTCTTGGAAAAGCATTGCAAGAATCAATCTCGTTATTTGTTTTACCCCATTCAAATCTATTGGTTTCATGACATCAAATAAATTGTTTATGGAAAACCGTTGCATCCAATAAAACTTTCTTGGAAAAGCATTGCAAGAATCAAACTCATTAATTTTTGTTTTCACTAGAATCAAAGTGTAATGTTTTTCATTACATCAAATAAAATATTTTTGGAAACTCATTGCATCAAATAAAACTTTCTTGGAAAAGCATTGCAAGAATCAAACTCATTCATTGTTTTACCCCGTTCAAATCTATTGGTTTCATTACATCAAATAAATTGTTTGTGGAAAACCGTTGCATCCAATAAAACTTTCTTGGAAAAGCATTGCAAGAATCAAACTCATTAATTTTTGTTTTCACTAGAATCAAAGTGTAATGTTTTTCATTACATCAAATAAAATATTTTTGGAAACCCGTTACATCAAACAAAACTTTCTTGGAAAAGCATTGCAAGAATCAAACTCATTAATTGTTTTACCCCGTTCAAATCTATTGGTTTCATTACATCAAATAAATTGTTTGTGGAAAACCGTTGCATCAAATAAAACTTTCTTGGAAAAGCATTGCAAGAATCCATGTAATTATTTGTTTTACTTGAATCAAATGTATTGGTTTCATGACATCAAATAAATTGTTTATGGAAAACCGTTGCATCCAATAAAACTTTCTTGGAAAAGCATTGCAAGAATCAATCGCATTATTGGTTTTACAACCAAATGTATTGGTTTGTTTACTTGAAATAAAACTTTTTTGGAAACCCGTTACATCAAATAAAACTTTCTTGGAAAAGGATTGCAAGAATCAATCTCGTTATTTGTTTTACCCCGTTCAAATCTATTGGTTTATATACCTGAAATAAAACTTTTTTTGGAAAACCGTTACATCAACTAAAACTTTCTTAGAAAAGCATTGCAAGAATCAAACTCATTAATTTTGTTTTCACTAAAATCAAAGTGTAATGTTTTTCAATACATCAAATAAAATATTTTTGGAAACTCATTGCATCAAATAAAACTTTCTTGGAAAAACTTTACAAGAATCCATGTAATTATTTGTTTTACAAACAAATGTATTGGTTTCATTACATCGAATAAAATAATTTTGGAAACTCATTACATCAAATAAAACTTTCTTGGAAACCCTGTACATGAAGTAGAAGGTTTTTGATGTTGTAAGTTCTGGCTTTAATATTTTCAGCTGATAAGGTGAACTTCATACAAACTTTGTGTTAAAAAAATCAAACTATGTCTCGTGAGTGTGTATTGGCGTGTATTGTGACTGCTCCATCATAATGTATGGAGCAAATGTATGGAGCAAATGTACCCCTGAGGCACAAAGGGCTCAGAGGCACATTTGGCAGCCAGGGTTAGAGCTCAGAAACGTGGAGCCTGGGGGGTTGGGGCTAACAACACTGACTGGTAAAAGAATCTAACATCCAAGTGTTACATGGTGTTGCAGGTGACAAAAAGCCATAAACCATTGTTTAGAGGTTGTTGTGGAAGTTTTCCATTTAATAGAGCCTGCAGACAAGCGAAGAGCGGTAGCTAACATTCTTTAATCAAGACAAAGAACAGAAATCAAGCTTGGTGAGGGACTGCCATAGCTGGGGCAGACGGTGAGCATGGCTCTCAGTTAAATACCTCCTACAGGAACAAAAGGCAGTACACAGCTGTTTTCACACCTTTGGTCTTTCCCCCAAAGAAAGTTTCACACTCCCTTGCTATCTCTTACAGTGGAGAAAAGACAAAAAGACTCTTCCTGTGGAGTTGTCTGCTTTCCCCACAACTTCCTTACCAGACCCCCACCGTGTGTCTAACTGTTTGAATGGAGTATGAGGCAGACATGCTAAAACAGTGACCTAAAAGCATTACCAATAAACAAAGTGATCAATACATAAATGAAAGAAATTCCTCTACAAGGTGATTGCCAGTTTTGTTGGGATTTTTAGAGACACAGAGAGTCACAGAGATCCTGTTCTGCATTACTTTAGAAAAATAAAGGGGGTTTCAGAGCTGTTTATATACGAAGCAGTGTTCATAGAAACATTGATCAACCCTGTTTTTGGCATTGAGTGTTACATTTGTGACAGTTTCAATAAAAGCCTGAAAATTCTTGCATTTATACTGGAGAGCAAAGAAAGATTAAATGCTACTTGTACTATGGAAAATCAGTTTCATAAAAGCTACATAAACAGAACTGAAGAAGACTGTGCTTGTAAAACTAGTGGTAACGTGTGAGAATTATAAGACTAATTAAGTTTTAAGACTGTTTCTGCTATCGATACAATTTGCGTTGTTAATCCTGAATGATTCACGGTGACAGCATCATAAGGTCATTTTACTACACACACACACACACACACACACACACACACTTGGAAAATCACATAGTTTGACCATAAAATCCCAGAATAATTAGTATTTGAGAATGTGGCAGCAACATCATTAAAGAAAAAATGTCTTTCCATGACACTTTCATTTAAAAATATAAAAATGTGAAGTTTTTTGTGTAAAACATTAAAACAAACAAAAAAACTTAATACCTTAAGAATCTCCTGATGAAATTTGTGAATATCTAGATCAATGGTGTTTCCATGTGAGAGTCTATAGGGCATAGACTGAGGCTGGGTTTTAGAAATACATGATGGTAACATAAGACATGTTAACTCTGAGAACACTAACATTTAGTTTAACGTGCGAGAGGTAAATGCATCACAGAAGCTAAAAAGGAGTTCCTTGTCTCTAGATTAGTTAATATGAATTGAAAATAAACTGATTTGAACAGGTTTGATGCATTATACAAAAAAAAAAGGTTGATGAAATTGTTCACATGATCTAAGCAAGAGTCACTCGGAATCTCAAATGTTAAAGTACACTTACTGATTGTACTTTTACTACATGAGCTAATGTAGATGCTCTAAAAGCACGCTGACTGAAAAAGAAGCACACATTTGGAGAAACTGTGCTGTAACTTCTCATACTGTGAAGTTTTCTGACAAAAGTGAATTGAAAACTTATGCTGTACAGCTTACTAAGGGGTCCTTTGATGGGCCATGTGCAATTACACAAAAGAACAAGTTAAATTTCACAATAACACTGACTGGAGAAAAGCCAGTTTGGAATTCTAATTGACATTACAACTGTTGCACATTACTGTAAAATCAGTGCTGTGATAGTTTAAGATCACAACCTGATTTAAAACACAGTCTAACATCAACATTCTTGCCCCTGAAAATAGGCCAGGATGGCTGAAAAATGTACTTTAAAATGAGATTTTCTTTTTGTTTCATTGGAACAGTAAAGTACCATAACAAAGAAATGAGTACACCTTTGTAGATATCACTGATATGGAGTTTTTCATGTTTTACATAAAGACTTAGGGCTGCTAGTTTCCTAGTGGCATTTTCTCATTTAAACCATGGTGACTTAAAAGTTTAGCAGCAAGACACTTGTTTCCTTTGCTCCATCAAACATTTCTTTCAGCCATCTGTGTTTATCAGAGCGATATGTGACTAATTTTTTATTGAATCACCAGAAAGTACACAAATACAGGATTAAATATTTTATTTATTTATCAAAGATACATAATTACACATTGATACAATGAACAAGGTGTGAATGAAAATTACACATGGTGTAAGAAAAACATTATAACATACAAATAAGTGTTTTATGATAATCTGACATAGTTTAAAAGCATAAGAATGAGTGTTTTTAAAAAGAACATGTTCTTTGATGATCACATTACATGTATCAAATTTTAAAAGCATAACGTAGGGAGCAAAGTGTTCACAAAAACAGTTTTATGATTACTTTTTCCACAGTGCTTGTATGCCTCTTGCAAAACTATGTACTTTTCACCATAAGACACAATGACTCACAATTATCTAAGACCAGCCATGAAATGTCTGTCGCTTCATTACAATCATTTGTCCCCGCTGCTGCCCTCAGATCCAGTCTTCTGTACTGGGGGGTAAAATTGCTTTTTTGGTGGTTCGTAAAAAAAATATCTCAAAAAGCGATGTTGGTGAGGGGACCAGAAACACTGGGTTGCAGAGCAGTTGGTAAGGACTTGTATATTTCTGGAGAGTCTGCAAAAGCTGTCTTGCTCGTGCTCCTGATTGGATATGTGGAGCCCGGCTCTGATATCTCACTGGTGGCAGCTAAAGGTAGGCACGCCTTGGAGGCGGAGTTGGTCTCGGGCGCAATCTTTCAAACGAGCCTCACGGCATTTCAGGCAACCTCAGGCCGGAAACAACATCCGGTCACTCGCGGTCAAAATCCACGGAGAGCTGGTGTTTCGCAGGGATCAGGTTAACACATCTGGCTTAAATGAGAGTCTAAAAAATATAAAGAAAAACAAAAAGAATTTTAAAACACGCAAACTAGCAAAATATCAAAGGAGCATAACATAACAATAACAAGAGGATATGAGATACCTGATGAGAAAATGATAGGTGATGTAGAGATGTAATGTATAAGCTTTGACGGGAGTTAAACTGGATCTTATATATATTTTTAAAGTGTATTGTACGTGGGATAGGCTCCAGCGCACCGCGCGAGCCTGAAAAAAGGATAAGCGGAAGCGAATGGATGGACGGATGGTGTATTGTACGTGTTACAAACCAATGTGATATTTTTTAAATGAAAGGATTGACAGAATGGTAAAAAGGAAAATGCAAAAATGTAGTTAGAGAGGAAGATGAACACTTACCGAGTGATATGCACATAGGGAAAGCGACGCGAGTTGTTGTTGATCCCTGGTTCTCGGTTGTTGCGAGCTCGTTTCCCGCAGGCTCTTCTGCACTTCGGGTGTAGCGATGAGGCTCAAAACACCCCAATTAGACAAAGTAAAGGCGATCCGCGGTGTGAGGGGACCAAAACTTTCACCTCCTTTTAGCTGGTAGAAAAAGATTTTGCTCCAAAATCCCCCGGTGTTGAGAGGGAATCTCTCCTCCAAAGGGATAGCAGATGCAGGCTGGACCCTACAGAGATGCAGCCGTTTGAGCTGCACTGGCTTGGCAGAGGCTCTGTAGCTGGTTACGGGGGTCTGAGAGACCACAGTGAGGTTGGTAGGTCTGGTGGCCATGTTGTTTTGTGAAAAAAGGAGAAAACTTGTTTTTCTGAGAGGGAAAAACTGTTAAATTCAACTTGAAATGTGAGATTATTTATCCTGATGCAGGTGAGAGAATAGACCTATCGCTGAGAAGATAAATCGGCCCTGTATCCGATTGGGTGAGCGGGGTGTGAACGGATCCACCCGTTTGTTATGTAATTGTCAGCGGGGCAGTAAGGTTTACCAGGTATGATTGATATGCACACAGGTAAAAGTACCGCTAATTGTTTAAACGGTCTGGCGAAGGGGGTATTAATGGGTATTCGGTCTGAGTACCGCTAATTGTTTTAAGCGGTCTGGCGAAGGGGGTATTAATGGGTATTCGGTCTGAGTACCGCTAATTGTTTTAAGCGGTCTGGCGAAGGGGGTATTAATGGGTATTCGGTCTGAGTACCGCTAATTGTTTTAAGCGGTCTGGCGAAGGGGGTATTAATGGGTATTCGGTCTGAGTACCGCTAATTGTTTTAAGCGGTCTGGCGAAGGGGGTATTAATGGGTATTCGGTCTGAGTGGCGGCACCTGGGAGGCGGAGTGGATCTCCGGCGCAAATTTCAAACGAGGTAGGCAGCATTCGAGGGTGAGCAGGGGAACGAACAAGAAGGAAAAAGAGAATGCTCTGGTTGCGGGCCGGTGCGGCTCGGAGCGAAGGGAGAACTTAGACTCTGAGCGGGATTTGAGAATAAAAGACTAAGGATTTGGTTTCAGGATTTTGCCCTGTTATCGAATATAAGGCTTGGGGATAGGAGGTTGACTACAGGTTATTTCTAGGGGTTTTTTGTTTTGCGTATTTTTGGAGAGAAACCGCAGAGGTTTTTTTGTTTTTTGCTGTAAGCCGCTGGGAGCCGCGGGGCGTTTATGGTCGCGAGAGTTTTTTGCGACTCGGACTTTGATTTTAAATTTCTTTTGTTCGGATTAAACAAATGCATATAAATTGAAATAAACTTTTCCCACAAGGCATGCACCCTGTATGTCTGGCCATTCTGAACGTTACAAAAGCACAAGTTTAACTAAGCACATTTATACTGGTTTAACACATTTTCACCCATAAACACGGAGCCCCCCACAGAAGCACGGTCCCGAGTCAGGCGCGCGCACGAGCGCGCCTAGACACACAGGCGCGCTCGTGCGCGCCCTGTGCACTCATGCGCTGTCATGCGCTGACCCACCACCAGATGGCGTTTCTTTAGGGGAAAAAGGAAAAAGTTTTTAATGGATTAAAAAAATAAAAGAATGCTATTTGATATAAAAACTTTTCTAAAATAAGCAATTAGTTCTTATTTTTTGGGGGAAGAAAAGCAATGAACTAGCATATTTTATGAAAATCATAATTTTTATGAATATCATATTTTTATTAATATCATAATTTAATTATCATAATTTAATTATCATAATTTAATTACTTACTGAGCTCATGAATAATTCATAGAAACTAACACTCAAAAAGCTCATGAATATTTTTGACATAAGGGGTATAATATCACTCTCTAACATTGTATATTCAAACTGAGTCATTGTATTATTTCCTCAAAAATATTAGCTCATTTTAAATTTCAGCAGCTACACAACTCAGAAAAGTTGAGATGGAGGAAACTGATGAGGTTGATTGTCCAGAGGTCAGTAACACAGCTGGATGTAAAAGAGCATCTTAGCGAGGCAGAGCTTCCCAAACGGCGAGATGGACAGATGTTTAATATCTCATCATTTACGGTACATAATATCATCAAAAGAAGAATCTGGAGAAGTATCTGTAGACAGAGGACAAGGCTGAAAATCAGTATTGGCTTTTCTTTTGGGCCTCAGCTGACACTGCATCAAAAACAGGCATGAGTCTGTCATGGCTGTTACAGCATGGGCTGCTGAAATCACTGTCTGCAAACAGAGTAAAGGAAAAGCCATGTGACTGTGCTCCACAAACACTGCTGTCTTCTCTGAGCCAAAGCTCATTAAGACTGACTGAAGCAAACTGAAGAAAACTGCTAACGAATACTGAAATCCAATGTAAATTCTTTTCCAGGCCCACTCTCATATGTGATGGACTCCACAGGAGAGGGACCGTCACAGCTCAGTCTGTTTGCAGGCCTTAGTGCCTACACTGTAAAATACTCACGCAAAGCTCTCTGTGTGGGTTCTTTCTGGGTACTCCAGGTTCTTCCCACAGTCCAAAGACATGTAGTTAGTGGGATTAGATTAACTGGTGATTACACAAGAATGTGAAGGGTTGTTGTCCCTGTGTTGGAAGAGGAAGGGGAACTGAAGAAATGTGGCAAGTCCCATAAAATGACACCCACCAAACTGTCAAATAAAGATTTTATGAGCGTAGCATGATGTCCAAGCATCCTTTAGTGGGACTACGCACAGACCAGCACCATGCACATCACTGGCACACTGTTCCCTGAATTATTACCTTTTTAATGTTCTGTCATGGAGTGAGAAATGAGAGAAATGCAAAGGCAGTACTCAAAAACAAGCAGGTTAAATTAAAAACTCAATTTGAATTAGTTTTGATTCCTCAGGGAAATATACAACACCACAATTCTTCAGTCGCTGTTGGATTTAATCTGTTCATGGAATTTCATCGTCATCAAATCCAGTGTTCAAAATGCATGACATTACTCTCATTACTAACGTGTCACAAAAGAAACACCCATGATGGATTCCATTCAATTCAATTCAATTGTATTTATATAGCGCCAAATCACAACAGAAGTTGCCTCAAGGCGCTTTATATTGTACAGTAGATCACACAATAATAGGTACAGAGAAAAACCCAACAATCATATGACCCCCTATGAGCAAGCACTTTGGCGACAGTGGGAAGGAAAAACTCCCTTTTAACAGGAAGAAACCTCCGGCAGAACCAGGCTCAGGGAGGGGCGGGGGCATCTGCTGCGACCGGTTGGGGTGAGAGAAGGAAGACAGGATAAAGACATGCTGTGGAAGAGAGACAGAGATTAATAACAGATATGATTCGACGCAGAGAGGTCTATTAACACATAGTGAGTGAGAAAGGTGACTGGAAAGGAAAAACTCAATGCATCATGGGAATCCCCGGCAGCCTACGTCTATTGCAGCATAACTAAGGGAGGATTCAGGGTCACCTGGTCCAGCCCTAACTATATGCTTTAGCAAAAAGGAAAGTTTGAAGCCTAATCTTGAAAGTAGAGATAGTGTCTGTCTCCCGAATCCAAACTGGAAGCTGGTTCCACAGAAGAGGGGCCTGAAAACTGAAGGCTCTGCCTCCCATTCTACTTTTAAATACTCTAGGAACAACAAGTAGGCCTGCAGAGCGAGAGCGAAGTGCTCTAATAGGGTGATATGGTACTACAAGGTCATTAATATAAGATGGGGCCTGATTATTTAAGACCTTGTATGTGAGGAGCAGGATTTTGAATTCTGGATTTAACAGGAAGCCAATGAAGGGAAGCCAAAACAGGAGAAATCTGCTCTCTCTCTTGATATGAAAGGAAGGTTGGAGATTGGCCTATAATTATCTAAGACAGCTGGGTCTAGAGATGGCTTTTTAAGTAAAGGTTTAACTACAGCCAGCTTGAAGGCCTGTGGTACATAGCCGATTATTAGAGATAGGTTGATCATATTTAAGATTGAAGCATTAATTAATGGCAGGACTTCTTTGAGCAGTTTTGTAGGAATGGGGTCTAAAAGACACGTTGATGGTTTGGAGGAAGTAATTATTGAAGTTAACTCAGAAAGATCAATTGGAGAAAAAGAGTCTAACTTAACATCGATGGTACTAAAAGTAGCTGTAGATAATATTACATCTGTGGGATGATTATTGGTAATTTTTTCTCTAATGATAAAAATTTTATTTGTGAAGAAGTTCATGAAGTCATTACTAGTTAACGTTAAAGGGATGGTTGGCTCAGTAGAGCTCTGACTGTTTGTCAGCCTGGCTACAGTGCTGAAGAGAAACCTGGGGTTGTTCTTATTTTCTTCAATCAGTGACGAATAGTAAGATGTTCTGGCTTTGCGGAGGGCTTTCTTATAAAGCAGCAAACTATTTCTCCAGGCTAAATGATGATCCTCTAAATTTGTGACACGCCATTTCCTCTCCAGCTTACGAGTTATCTGCTTTAGGCTACGTGTTTGAGAATTATACCACGGAGTCAGGTACTTCTGATTTGAGGCCTTAGTTTTCACAGGAGCTACAGTATCCAGAGTCGTACGTAGTGAGGAGGTAAAATTATTAACAAGATAATCGACCTCTGTTGGAGTAGCGTTCAGATAGCTGCTCTGCTCTATGTTGGTACAGGGCATTGAAGATGATAACAGTGGGTGGATTACATTCTTAAACTTAGTTACAGCACTTTCAGAAAGACATCTACTGTGATAAAGTCTACTCTCCACTGCTGTGTAATCAATTATTGTAAATGTGAATGTTATCAGGAAATGATCAGACAGCAGAGGGTTTTCAGGAAACACTGTTAAATGTTCAGTTTCTATGCCATATGTTAAAATGAGATCTAGAGTGTGATTAAAGTGGTGGGTGGGTTCTTTTACATTTTGAGAGAAGCCAATTGAGTCTAATAACAGATTAAATGCCATATTGAGGCTGTCATTTTTAGCATCTACATGGATGTTAAAATCACCCACAATAATTATTTTATCTGAGCTGAGCACTAAATCAGATAAAAAGTCTGAGAAATCAGAGAGAAACTCTGTGTAAGGCCCAGGTGGACGATAGATGATAACAAGTAAGACTGGTTTCTGAGTTTTACAGCTGGGGTGGACGAGGCTAAGCATCAGGCTTTCAAATGAATTAAAAGTCTGTCTTGGTCTTTGGTTGATTAATAGGCTGGTGTGAAAAATTGCTGCCACACCGCCCCCTCGGCCTGTGCTTCGAGGTTTCTGGTAGTTAGAATGACTCGGGGGTGTTGATTCATTTAAACTAACATAATCATCCAGCTGCAACCAGGTTTCTGTAAGGCAGAGTAAATCGATTTATTGATCAATTATTAAGTCATGTACTAACAGAGACTTGGAGGAGAGAGACCTAATATTTAATAATCCACATTTCACTGTTTTACTCTTTGGTTCAGATGTGGATACTGTATTGTTCTTTCTTTGGGATTTTTTATGTTTAAGTTGTTTGTTGCTGGTTTTTAGTTTGTTTTTTGTCTGTTTGGGAGCTGACACAGTCTCAATGGAGATGGGTTTTTGGGGGGGTAGCAGGAGGAGAGAAGCTGCAGAGAGGCGTGTAAGACTGCAACTCTGCTTCCTGGTCCCAGCTCTGGATACTCATATTTTGGGGGGTTTAATAAATTGGTCCATATTTCTAGAAATGAGAGCTGCTCCATCCAAAGTGGGATGGATGCCATCTGTCCTAACAAGACCAGGTTTCCTCCAGAAGGTTTGCCAATTATCTATGAAGCCCACATCGTTTCTGGGACACCACTCAGACAGCCAGCAATTTAAGGAGAACATGTGGCTAAACATGTCACTCCTGGTCTGATTGGGGAGGGGACCAGAGAAAACTACATAAAAAAAAAACTAAAGAGCTTTCTCAAGAGCTTCACAGCCTTATTGCAGCAAAACAACCTGATTGCACTGGTTACAGAAGAACCAGTTCCCAGTGAGCACTGTTGGGATCACAATCTTCAAGCTAGAGAAAGACCTGAGCCAGTACAACCGTTTCCAAGAAAACAACAAGTGATGTGTTCAAGTGCCATGGCCTGTATGCACGCTCACCACGCAGTGCTCAGTAGCTGAAGAAAAGGTGTGTTGTAGTGCTGAAAGCTTCTTAAACAACATTTAGTCCAAAACTGAACTCTTTTGATGCCACAATACAAAAGGTGAAAAGACACTGCATATCACCCATAAACACGATATTAACAGTGAAGTCTGGAGGTAGGAACATCGTGGTGTGGGCCTGTTGTTCAGCATACGTCACTTGCACGATCTGATATCGTCGTGTTGGTGTTGTTCCCAGATCATCATACTAAATGTTGTTCCAGGATCAACATTGCAAGTGACCAATCAGGATGTTGTGACATCATACTTTTGCGACTTTGGGAAAAACCACCATAAAACGAGAAACTGTACTTAAGCTGCGAGAAACCGCCTCTGTCCATCGATCAACGCACCCTGACCCTGACCCTAACGGTAAGCAGAATTGATATTGTCCTTGCAACATTGGAATTTCATAAATGCACGAATGGCTTGGCGCGCAAAAGAATAACGTCACAACAATGTGATTGGTCACTTGCAATGCTGAACCTGGAACAACATTTTCATGATGATCTGGGAACAACACGACGATATCAGATCATCCACATCACTTCATCTCATTTACTTGGTCAAAGGCTTTCTCTGCATCAACACACAGTATAATCTCTGGCTGCACAGAGAGAGCTGAGGACAACATTCAAAGAATCCACGTCTTCATATGATAAAAACAGTTTGTCCTGGAGATATTATAGAGGGAAGCATTTTGAGATGATTTGAACCCTCTGGGGTCCAGGGCTGTCTTTAAAAACTGTTTTCCTCGCCTGTTTGGTATCATTCTTTTCAGTACAACCTCACATGACTGAATTTACGGTTGTTGTTTTTTTTTATTTTGATATGTTGTATTAGCACAATTGATCTAAAATCTGTCAAAAAAAAAACATAAAATCAGAGTAGAAACAAGTTATACTTTTTACTGTAAAAACCACAAACATGTTTAATGACTCATAACTTGAAATACAAATAGAAACTGTACATTTTAAAAAACTATGCACAAGTTTTAAAACAACACAGTCACATGCAGCTATTACCTAAAAATGCAGCCAAGGCGGGGGTTTTTTTTCAAACTTTTTACAGAACAATCAGGTGTTCTCCATCAAATAAGATTTTTTTTTGCTTGGAGGCCTGGAGTGCCTGGGCGTGCTGTTTTTAGAAGACTTATTTGTATAGTATTCAGGAAAAATGATAACAGTACCCTGTGTCGTATATTGAATTTGGGTACTGTTGCACTGTGCTGCATCATTGTAGGGTCTACCTTACCATGTTTCACATTGAATGTGGAAGAAGAAACTAATGTGGTTAGGAGGGACTTTTTATTAAGAGTTAGTTACTGTCATTATAAATGGCCTGGATGGCATGACAGGCCACTCCAAATAGTTTCTGGTTATCCAAAGTTAAGAAGAGACAAATGTCATCTACTTTGTGCAGAGAGTATCAGTTCATACATATTTAATATCCAGTTCTTTCTTTCCTATGGGCTTCCAGATAGATGAGCATTGCATTCATCAAATACACGTTGTAGTTCAGGCCTGTCATGTTGGAGGGCCAATCTAAATGCTGTCTCTAACCAAAAAGGCATAATGAGTATTTGAATCTGTTACACTGATTGTAGTATGGAATAGGAATAGGTCATGGATGACAATTCAGTTGGTAAAATACTCTCTGTCCAATTTGAGGATGCACTAAGATAAAGATTTCTAAAACATTTCCAAAGAATTTGCACTTTTATTTATAATGAGTACATAAATATATACCCTGTTACTAAATTCTGCTCACCACAGTCTTTTTACCAATACAGTAAAGATATTGGCACATCAGACATCACTTTCTGGCACAACTACGGCTCTCGTCTGTGTCGAGAGTTGCACCTGATGCATGGATTCTCTGCGGTCCAAAAACTATGTGCAGATCAAGTTGAAATTCACAGCAGGCCAAAACGACCCTTAGGCTACCAGTCCTCTGATGGCCAGTCCACCACTGGTTATATGTATGTGACAGCACGTTGCAAGGTGTAAGCTAGACAGCTGACATGAACAAGTGCACGACTAACTTCAGCTGATTGTGTGACTATAGCAGCTCAATGTGAACTCTAAAAACTCAGATCAGTATCCACTGTGTTAGGAGCACAGGGAAAGAGGCACAGGCAGAGTGATGCAGAGAGAAAAGAGGGATACGAAGCTAGTTTGTGTGTGTGTGTGAGGGAGAGAGAGAGTGAGGACTAGGACATCAGCAGATGGCATCAGTGTCTGTAAGGCTGCAAGAAGAAGAAGACGGTAGCAGGGGAAAGAGGGAGGAGAACGTGTTTGCTGTTCACTGCCTGTCGAGATATTTGGAGGCTTCAGGACGATACCTTTTAAAATTTAACAACAGAGCTGGGTGAGCCAAGTTATTTAGTGCGTCACTGAAAAATAATAATAGCCTAATAATAAAAATAGGTAAGCCGGGTAATTAATTTTAGCTGTATCTATCACAACTGTTATTTTCGCATGATAAGGACTTTTGTTATATCCCAGTTTTTCCTAATTGTTGTGATATCTTGCACAATGATATTATGATGGTTCTTATGTGTACAGTCAAATTTTCTGCTAAAAATCCAAAGTTTTGTTCTAATTTGGGGATTTTTATCCTCTAAGGTTTAAAGCCTTGTATCTAATTTTTCTTTCCCCACCATTAATGTGCAGGACAGCATGCTGACTTTGCCATTTGATGAACAGTCCTCCAATCAAACCATCAGTTCATTAAGGATGAGTTGGACCTCTAACAAATTAGTCAAATTGATTAAGCCAGAGATTGACAGAGTCCTAGAGGAAAGCCTTGAGACCAGGAGGGAGGATGAACTGAGGAATGCTGAAGTGAAGGAGGAGGAAAGTGAAGCAGGAGATCCAGCTTGGCTCAGAAGAAGGGCTTCTCAAAAAAAGAAACTGAGCCACTCTCGCCTGGACCGGGTTCGACTACGACGGATTGAAGCGAATGCGCGGGAAAGACACCGTATGCATGGACTTAACAATGCATTGGACAGCCTGAGAAAGGTGGTCCCCTGTTATTCCAAGACACAAAAGCTGTCCAAAATAGAAACCCTCCGCTTGGCCAAGAACTACATCTGGGTTCTCAGTGAGATCCTGAGCACTGGCAAAAGGCTGGACTTGCTCACATTCGTCCAGACTCTGTGCAAAGGTCTCTCTCAGCCAACCACTAACCTTGTCGCTGGCTGTCTCCAGCTCAACACCTGCAGCGTCATCTCACAACCCGACGAGGAGTCATTGTCTCTGTACGCAGCCTATCATCACCATCCTGGACCCGAGGCTGGGGGCTCCACTACAGCGGGTAGCGGTAGGTCTCTGCGACCCTTTGGCTCTTTCTGCAGCCCCTTTGAGTCTCTAAACGACAGTTCCTCTCCAGAAAGTTCTGGGTCTCTGGATATGGGGACTCTCAGCCCACCCTTCAACTTCAGTGGGCTTTTCACCCTCAAACACGAGGAACCGGTTGACTACCGAAGTTGTCACAATGGTCTCCGCTATTGTCCCATCAATCAGGGCTGCAGCTCAGACCTTGGTCCCTATGACATCCAACTCCGGGGACAGTTTTACCAGGTGCAGGGGGAATTAAACAAGCCTTTCCATAATTAATAAACAGCATATAAATGGATGTGTTAAGAAAGTCAGTACTGGCAACAATAACGGGGAAAAAACAACTAGGGCCGCATGATGAGAAAGCAGTAAGTCATCTTCATTGAACTGTCTGGGGACAACAACCTGTAATGTGACAGACACAGACAAACACACACACACAAGGAAAACATGCAGAGTCCCATAATAATACTAATAATAATACTAATAATAACAATAATAATAATAATCTGTGTTAGCTGCATAATGATTTTTTCTTCTTGTGGGCCAAATCGCTGAAGGTTTTATCCAAAACACATGAATACTTTTAAAATATCAGGGCATTTATCCAGAACTTTGCTCCCTGAAACTACATTTAAATTGAATGCACAGCCATTTCTATGCTGTTTTTCCTGCAGCTGTCATGTTGGACGAACAGAAGAAATGTGGTGTGATATCGTAATCCTCATGTTTGCTGCTGCTCCCATTCCTCTCTGTTTTGCTTTACGTTGTAAATTATTATAAGGATGTCAAATGCCTTTTGTAGGCTGTGTTTCTGTAACTCCATTTTGTTTGTTTTTAGCATCTACTGGGTGAATATTTGATGGTGAGCTGTTGTTCTGCACTACATCTTTACCACATTTGTCACAGCTTTGTTTTCACTGACAAATACATGATAAGAAATAATATTCTGCTGATGACAACAAGTCTTTATGAGTGTTCCATTAATAATGTTTGGATTCAGTGTGTTACACAACGATGAAAGTGTCAGTGTTTCAGCAGCTTTTCACAGCCAGCCTTTTGACTTGAAGCAGGTATACACTGTGTATATGGACGTGTATACTATGTTGAACTATGTGTACTATTTACTATCATTTAAAGTCTTATTATGTTCCTTGTGATTGATGTTGTGATTTGGCACTGTGTTAAAATTAAATTAATTTGACCCAAATAAATGTAATAACAATAGTTACTGTTTACTTGAGCTTAGCATTAACAATTATATTTGAAGTCTTGATTCTTAAATTCTGCAGATGCAGACATTTGGCAGATTTGGCTGTAGTGGTCAAAGGGAAGATTTACATGCAAGGTCAGCACTTTGAGTGAAATATAATTGTTAACTGGTGTTATGTTAATAAAACTCACATATCATAATGAATTGCATTTAAAGCAGTATGTGACTAATGTCAGATTTTACAGTGGTCATGCACTAAACATTGACGATAAACTTCTTCCCAGCTGTTCACATGCTCAATACATTTAATGAACAATTTCCTCTTCCTGCAATTTTTAAATGTTCCATCTATAGAGGGAAGACTGACAGGGACAGCTCTACTACACAGCTCATTATAGGAGCTGTGTAGTAGAGCTTCAATGTAATCAAGTGATTCAACTAAAACCAAGCGCAATATAACAGATGTCAATTGTTTCCTAAATGTATCGATTTGCTAGTATTCAGTACTTGTTTCCATGGTAAAGTGTAGTTTCCACTGAACAGACCAAACAGAAGGACAAATAAATGTTTAACTAAAAGATTTTTTTGTGTATTATTCCAGCAGGTAGATGCTCACTCTTTGTGGCCACAAGAGACAGTTTTTTTGAACTGATAAATTCCAACAGTGGCAGATAGGAAATTTACAGTCCACATGAGACTGTGAGAGAAAGATACAAAGATTCTCTTAACCCGTCTTTGAAGAATCATTTGCTTTCCTTTATAGTCCCGTGTAACAAGCAAGTTCACAGATAGAAAAATGTGTGCAGACTCAGTGTTCGCTTCTTCTTTTAGCATTTAAGATTTTTGCCACAAATTGAGGATCACAGACAAAATCAGACACTGAATATCCTCTAGGAAATTCCTAATGATCAGCTTTTGGATAAGAGAGTTACTGTGAAGCTCAATGTAGGGATTTTAATTTTATTTAGATGGTTCAAGATGCTAAACCTCTGAACACAGAGGCCCTCATGGGATGTGGCTGCAGCAAGTTGCACCATGTTAACAGTCAGTCAACAGGTGATTTGCATTTTATATCCGAGTCACTTTGGGATGAATTCTCCTCCCTCTGCACCCAGAAGAAGTCATCCTGTTTCTGTAGTTGGCACTGTCCCACATTTTGTTTTGGCAGGATTGTCGTGTGGAATCCTGTAAAGGTTTAGAGAAACACTGGGGCACTGTTACTATTATAAATTTAAACTACTTCCAGCTTCCATCACACATCCACCCATCCATGCATTCATGTCATCATTCTTCACTTCTGTTTTAACTTTTCAATTTTAAGCAATGGAAAAGCGTGATACAATCTTAATCTTGTGTCTTTGTCTTAGAAAAGCTAAGCTTTTTTTTTTTTGTTATAACAACTTAAATATTTATCCAAAAAAGGGGAAAAAAAGTTTGCTTTGTCTTTGTTTATCATGGATTAGGATGCCAATCCAGCAGTATTTGAACTACAGGGGAGTAAGAGCCTGGCTTTTAGTATTCCACTTTATCTAATTTGAAGAGTGTTTGAAGTAATATCAATCAACCCACTCCTCCATGGTCTGGGATCAGATACAGCACCAGGTCTTGTCAAGAACATCGTTTCCTGATATTTTGAACTACTCAATAGATTAGCAGCAACTGCAACGCAGTATTCAATCAATCAATCAATCAATCAATTTTATTTATATAGCACTTTTAAAAACAACAACTGTTGACCAAAGTACTGAACAATAAAATAATCAGATAAAATTTAAAAGGAAAGTAAAATGAAAGATAAGCAAATAATGAGAATAAAATAATGACAGACTCATACAGAATTAAAAGCTAAGGAGTAAAAATGGGTGTTTAAACGAGTTTTAAAAGTGATGGAGAGGTCCTGATATGTAAAGGCAGACTATTCCACAGTTTCGGAGCAGTCACAACAAAAGCCCGATCTCCTCGAGGCGAGATGACTCACGGAAATCGCACGGCCCATGACAATTCTGTTTATCACAGGTAGCAGGTAGTAAAGGGTTTAAAGTTCACATCAGGCCAAAGGCTTCCACCTCCAAGGAGATACATAAATGAAGTATACTGTAGATGGCCCCATGTACAACCAGTTGTTCACATGGGGATAACACCACCTTTGTGGAGGGTTCATTCAGCAGTTTACTGAAAAGCCCGCTACAGCGCCTGTGGAGGAGCTACACTGGAGACCTGTCTGATGACGGATGGGGAAGGTAGCCAGAAGTGTGGTGCTACCAGAACATTCTGTAGGAAGTGCTGTTTGTGTTTATTTGTTTTATCTTTGTCTAAAATTTAAATTTGTTTGATGGTCTGAAATATTTGAGTGTTACATATCACAGAAAGCAAGAGGTAATGAAACTCAAGGCTGTGGCAGCTTTGAGCCTCTACAACTCTTTCACAGATAATTATCACATTTGCTGCTCTTACACACAAAGTACACAAAAGAAGACCACTGTGTAAGCGACCTAGCGGCTGTCACAGCATGTGGCTGAGTTAACACTGTCTGGCATTAATGACAGCAGAGGTCCCACTAAGCTAACACAGTAGTAATAATGAACGTGGGACTCATTTAACATATGAGCCTGTGAGAGCTGTCAGTGTGTAAAATCTTTGTAAAAACAAAAGGACATAGTACAAGATCGAGGTAGCTGAAGACAATCAATGATCCACAGCGAGGTAATACCTAACAAGAACAACAGAAACCCTCATCGGGCAGAATGCTCCTTATTTTGGGCTCTTTCAGAACATATCTGTTATGTGTAACTACGGCTGGACTCAGAGAGTCTCAGAGAGCAGAACACACGGAGACACGAGGGTTTGCAATGAGGAAACGTATTAACAGTGAAGAGCTATTTACAGGCACAGTGTATTTACAAGGCAGGATGTGTATAGAAACGCAGAGCCGGGACGAGCAGGAAAAACTCACACTGGTGGCGCACTGGATTTGGTACAATCTGACAATATGAATTCCGGGAAGTTATTAGAAGCCAGACTGGGCGGCACGGAGAGTGCGAGAGGTGGGATGCTGGGATGTAAACTAAAACTCGGTTCAGCCCCAATAAATATGATCTCCACAGGCTGTAGTAGGCAGGCGAGCAGGTACACAGGCACACCTGAAAGGACAATACTCAGACACTAGACATGTGTCCGCAGCTCCTTACGAACGCTTCTGATAAATAACAGGTGTGCCAGAGGCTCAGTGAACCGCCGCCCACCTACCTGTGCCAAAAAAGGAGACACAAAACCAGACAAAGACAAAAACAGCACACAACAATAATCCGGCTCCTAATAATATCATGTCCTTCTGTTTATTCAGCTTTACAATGTGTAACTGTTTTTCAGCTTTGAACGATGTCACTCAGCATAAGTAAATTCAGAGCCACCTCTAGCCCGCTCCCACTCCCCACCCCTCTGCATGCACACACCACCCCAAACATTAATGGACAACAAAGGTGTTGTACAAATAAACTTCATTTTGTTTGACTATAACTAACTTTCAGTAATAATGTTAGTAACAAACGTAAACTGTAATATTTAAGAATAATAACAATATAATAATGTTATTAGTAATAGCAACAACAACAGTAATATATACCATGATAGTGAACTAGTGCACTTACATTTGCCAGGAGGCCTTTTTAAGGGTCTTGAAAAGCCTTTTAAAGTAGTTGCACATACAAAACCCCTGATATCATCTTGATGATATCATAATGATTTTGTTATTTTTTTAATAAAATATCATGTTGTTTCACAGCCAAAAAATTGTGTAACAACAAAATGGTGTGCACACTTTTCCTTCTGTCAATCTTTGATCTGATTGGTTGGCCGCTAGCTTTGTCTTTGGGCCACAGATGATCCAAAAGGCCCATCTGGCAGCCTTCTCAGGGTGCTGATTAGTAATGGATACAGTCCACTGTATCCTTCCCACTGCCTATACCAACTCCCTTGGGTGTCTTGTACGTGCCACCCACTTACAAGCTGGGCACATGGCAGCCTTTTCTGAGCAGCTTTCCCCCAATAACCACCGACACACATAAAAACATAAATAACAAAAATTAAATTGTTTTCCAAAAAAAATTGGTTGCTTCTCTTCAAAATACAGGTTAACCAGCTGCGATAACTCAGAGCTCACATGGTTAACTTGACTCAGCAGCGGTTGAGTGCTTTGATATGACCCACCAGGTGGTATCAGTGCATCATTTTTGTTTTCATTTCTTATTTTTCTTTCATTTTGTAATGTTTTGATTGTATATTTTGTAATTTTTGTAAAGCCTCACGTAATTTTGGATCCTTGCACATCAGCTTTGTTTGATTTGTTTGTTTTTTTACATTTCTGACTGAACTTAACCTGCTCTCCCTGGGTTAAACAGCAGTGGGTTAAAAAGCTGAAAGAATAAGAACTTAAACTGTCTTATAGAGCATAGTTTTTCTCTCAAACACACCATTCATTTGGCTGTGTTGGTGGTTCGTGTTTTGTGTTTTCTCTCTCTTAACATATTGTAGTTTGTAAAATCAGTTGTTTTGCTGCTAATGACCGGTCTGATGCTACCAGTATGTGTGAATGTGCACAGACAGACCAGGAAACCCTGGGCTGACTCGTTAGGTAACAGGTCTCGTGACCACTTACCCCAACTGCTGAAATTAGAGTAAATGAAGCCATACGGGTATTCTGTAGCTACTACTCTGTAGTAGAACCCTGTAAAAAGTATCCTTCATTAGGAAATAGACAGAGATTAATTTACAGATTACTTTAGTTACCCTGAGACAGTTTACATGCTGTGTTTTGTGGAAGGTAGCTTCATTCAGTCCTGCAGGTGTCTTGTTAGTTCAAGAATTATGTGTGATTTTAGACGTTTTGGTGACACCTAGTGGTAAAAATTAAAAAAAAAAAGAAAGACATTAACTTAGGGTGCTATCAAAGGTTTCTAAACTGAGTAAAGGCACCTGGAACTATCTGTAACAGTCATAATAAGAGTTACTTTGTTCTTTACTGTCATCACCGTAGGACACACTCAACATTGTTTTTATGAAAGGGAAAGAAATATAAAAAATGAAACAGTTTCGAGTGATACTGTCTGTAATTGTCATTTTTTTCCGTTTCACACCATAATGTGATGATATTCAAAAGCAGGCTGTGAACATTTAATCTGGCTTTATGAAAGGCAGGAGTTACACAAGATAACCTCTCCACCAGGAAGAGGGAATATATGCGGGATTATGTCAGTATAACAAACATTTTCACTATTTATTCCTGATTAATATGTTAACAGGATATAATGAAGATATAGTTTTCCCTGATAGTTTTCTTTTTTATGACGTGCTTAAAAAAGCACAATAATCTTCAGGACTCTACTGTTACCACAGCAGACCCACATCAGTATCATTCTCTGTTTTGAAGGCGTCTGCTGTGCACATGGATTTTCTGTGCTTCTCTTCTCTTCACGGTTATCAGGAAAGGTACATTTTTGGACTGCATGCATTGTGCCTTTTAATTCCCATTTCCTCTTTCTAACTTTAGGGCACACATTACTCATAAAACTGCTCATAAAAGAAAATCACTTTGCATTTTAAAGTCAGCCTATCAGCTCTTCCTGCCTGCTGAGGCCTGCTGCCATTAATGTTCATGCAAAGTGTCCCTGATAGGAAAGCCACTTTGCAGAGACAACCCGACATGCTACTTTACTTTACCAAAACTTTTCTTTACCGCCCCCCCAAAAAACACAACAATATTTCAACTTCCTATCAGCAGGAAAATCAGAAACATTCAGAAACATTTTGTAAAAACTTCTATTTTTATTATAAATATGTAAGAAAAATTGTGTATGTTTCTGTTCTGTGTCCTGTCTACTGTTTGTTTGTTTGTATATGTGTCTTTTTGGCTGCTGTTACAACCAAATTTCCCCTTGTGGGACAATTAAAGGATTATTCTATTCTATTAGGACATAAACTATGTAACCAGCAGAGGAAGTAACAATTAATTAAAAAATAAACAAAACACTGATGAGAGCGAGATCGTTTCACACAACTGCACGTTTTGCACAATTATATATTTTTTGTAACGCTCTTAGAATAAAGCTTTACGACATATCTTGGGGAGGAGTACAAAGACATTTTCTTAAATTTTCATGTGGATGTACGCAGGCACACACTGATAAAATAAGAGCAGGAAGTATTCAAAGGCATTAACCGCTCAACCAGGAAACAGTATTTCCTTGTAGGGCTGACAAGTCTAACCAAGTCATTTGCATGTCTCTCCTTTGCTCAGTCATGTTTACAGTGTGGGAAGAGAGCGCAATGAAAACTGCTCTCTGTGCTGATCCAGTTATAGGCTGAACTGTCTTGGTGCTGGTTCCACAACAATGTGAAGCCTGAAATTCACACTGGTAAGTCATGTGTACATCAGTCTATAATTTTGTATACTTCATACTGATGTTTTGAAGTTTCTCTCTGCAGTTGTCTCCGTCCTACCTTCCTTTCATGGCGTTTGAAGGAGCTGCGGCCAAAAGGGCCAAACTCATTGCATCCAGGGTCCACTGGGGAAACACGGGCCTATGTGTTTCCATTATAGACCAGGACACTCACGGTATGGAAACTAAGTAGATGCACTTTACATACCAAAATTAAAGAATACTAGTTGTTTGCCAGTTTTATTCTTGTTTGCCTTAAATCTCATGTTGCTAATATAAAGATAACTAAAGATGAATTAGAATAATAGTTTTCCAGATTATGCTTTACTTTTCTGACATGTAACCCACAATACGACCAAGTTGTTTCCAGAAATCGCCACATGCTTTTTATTGTATTAGAAACTATGTCTTTACTGTTAAAGTGTAAATTTAAAATGACCATGTCAGTTCAACTGTTACTGTTATGGTGCAATCTGTTAGTGGAAGCTTCCTGCTGCTGTCTCATTGTGTTTACTGTTAGTGGTTGATTGTCAGTGGTTCCTTTATAATTTGCTTGTCCACCACAGGAAATCCAAGTCAGGACAGTATTGGGAAGTGGCTCAGCACCAATGTCACCCAGTGAGTATCAAGGCATGAATATAGACTGCTTTGTCATTGTAAACAGTTAGCAATCAACCTCTAAGATTACAAAATGCCACTTCACTTATTTGTAGTTTTGTCACATTTTAACTTACCACGCAACCCAATATCATAGAAAAATGTATAATAAACACAGCATTTCACGCCTCTTCAAAACACGAAATGTACATGCCTGCAGAAGTTGCATTACCAGCAGGGAGAGATGATATATTTAAAGCCAAGAAGTCAGTGAACAAAAGCATATGAAGGGGTCCTCATTGTCAGAAACCATTAAGCTAAGGGACTGATATGTACATACATGTAAATGTGATAATAATGTCTGTAATAAAAATGTAATAATGCGTTCCCATTATTATGTTCATGTTGGCTTGAAAAAACATATCTCCCTCTGCTGGCAACATACTGCAACTTCTGCAAGTGTGTCCATTTCATGTTTAGAAGAGGCAAGGCGTGCCTATTACACGCTTCGCCGTGATATCGGGCTGCACCACGTACTTTTTCACACGCCTAGTTGGGAACTGTTAAGCCCAAAATACAATTATTTTTTAAAAATTACTCATCTAATGAGTAACTAAGCTAGACAGCAAAATTAAGGGTTCAAATAAAACATTTTGGAGTCTAAATTTTACCAAATAGTGAATGAAAAATATTTTTTTCTTTTTAAATCAAATCCCAATTACCCAGAAAACGTGTGTTTACTTGGTCACACCCTCGGGTGGTTTGTAATGATTCACAGAAAGTATCCTGGACTTGGTCAGCTCTTCTCTCAAGAGAAATGTAACATTTTTGTATAATGTTGAAATATGAAATAAATCCTTTTATGGGAGAATGTATGTGAAGACCCACTTTACTGATTTACTTGGCTTCATACTAATGCAAGAGGAAAGGTGATCATTGTAACCTGTAAGTTGCCAACAACACCAACAGTTTTATGTGTTCTTCCAGACAGTACAGACAGCTGGTCAGGTCTGAGGACTGTTTTTTAAGAGATAACGAGTTTTCATTGGGGCACTGCGCAAAAATGTGAATTAAACAAGGACAAAAGATGAACTAAGTCACACTGATCAATATGATTTCAAGATGTCACCTCCTAACATCATTGTTGTTCTGTTATGCTAAGAGCACATTTTAAGAAAGTTCAATTTTCCGGAATACTTTACAGTTCTAAGGAAATAAACACAAATGTTTCCTGTGGATGGTAGTCAGAGTTTCATTTTGTGCGTCATAGTTTTTATTTAATTATTTGATCATGAGAAACATCCACATCCTCAGGTGTACTCAAACTCTTGACTAAAGTGGAGTAAAACACGAGCAAAATAATTTTAAATAAAACGATTTACTATTACTACTATACAGGTATTTACTATTTAAAGAAATATTAAATACTTGTATAATTTACCTCATTTTTGTCATATTTTTGGAGGAGATTGAAGATGAAGATGGAGCATACTGTTGCCACCCTTCAGACACACCCAATGTTTATAAAGGATGGTGCCCAGGACAATATTACCGTATACTGCCCACATTATGTGTGCTTAAGTGGACTACTTATGATGTAGCGACTTGGCTTTATTTTATGAATGAAATAAAAATATAAATAGTTTATTTTTAGCATGAAGACGAGCTGCAGGGTTATTTTAAGAGCATTTTTAGAATATGGTAGGTGGTGATAGTAAACGTATCCCCAACCCAAACCGACTCAGTGTAATGTTCTCAGAAGTGATGGAAACTTACCTCTGTGTGTGAGTACTCTGTTCCTCCTTCTCATAAAATGTGACCTGTGTTTGCAGGGAAGATGCAAAGCAAGAGCCACTGCAGGAAGACGCAGGTACGAACAATGGGAATCCTTCTGTTTCTCTTTTGGTTGTAAGCTATTTCACGCCTTCACTCTGGCTCAGCTGTATATTGTTTTATTCTTTGTGTGACTTTGTGTTACAGAGTGGTGAGTACTTTGTCTGTTTGGTTTAGATTGTTTCTGTAGTCATCTAGAGACCTTTTAAATGAGGCAGAGCGCTCCGCCTGCAAATACGAGCAGAAAATGTTGGTTATTCTATCCTGTAGAGTATACACTGCAAATCCTACATAGACGAAGCTGTCTGATCAATAGATGTTGTTCCTGCTGTCGTATGTTTTTTATCCAGTCTATTTTAGATGATCCAGTCTAAAACATCCTTTGCTGTTTAATGTTTTAATGAGTTTTTTATACAAAACGGTTGCCACAGTCATCATTATGCTTTTTACTGAAGACTAAATGTATAACTACATTTGAACTAAAACTGAAAATTTGGTGCCTTGGAAATTAAAAGCTGTACCTACAACATGCATACTTTTATGCATGTTGTTGTGGAGTAGCATGAATTATGTAAGCCATACGCTTCTTGCCCCACCCCATCCTGAGGCAAGCCTATTCAAACAGCATGCAAATAGTGGTTGAAAACACCATGGGAACAACAAATGGTCCTTATGCCTCTTTCCCACTCCGGCTCCTCGCCCTGAAGAAAAACATCCCAGCTGGCTATTGTGTCTGTAATTCAAGGCACTGTTGTTTTTTTGTTACATGTGTTTAAATCAAAAGAACCTCACACTATTTTTGACTATAAAAAGTCACTCAGACCACAGTGATTCTGTGGATTTTGCAGAAAGATGAGTTTGGGCTACAATACTTAGAGAAGAAAATATAACTTTAAGAGAATAAAAAACACTGGTGACTGGTCATTCGTTCCATTATTATACAACAATCATGAACTAGAAAGCGAAAATTTCAGAAGAAATTTCAAGTGTGCCTATGCCGCTGCTAATCAGTGTAGTTTGCCATTCATACGGCTACAGAGAGCAAAACTCAGCAGAGCAGCCATTCTCCACCATGAACTATGGTAAAAACAAACACCGCTCACGCTTCACAGATGACAGCTTACAGTTTTGTGTAAAGATAAAGGTACTTCGTACAGCGCCGATTTGCAGACGCTGTGCACACAGGTTCATGAGCAGAAGTCCCATTGTACCACGGCAGACCCGACAATGTTTGCACGAACACGCTTTGAAGCATTACGTTATGGACCACTTTTCACACATGGTTGGTTTACCCACACAGCCGGCTGTAGCTTTTCAACTCACAGCCCTACTCCCTAATGGTCCCTATGCTTTCCTACACAAAATAAAAACCAACCAAAAGACAATTCACTTACCTAACTTTCTAACGAAAAACAGGAGAAAACTTAATCAACAAAAATGGCTTCTCACACCTACTAGGCTGCTGCAGTGAAGAATATGAACAAGGTGAACAAAATACACGATTGCTACTTGACAAAACTATTTACAACTATTTACAAAATTGAGGTACTAATGCCAGACACACACATGAGGTTATACTTGCAAAGCAATTTGGCAAAGACACTCTACACAGCAACGAATCACAAACACAGGTTCTTTGTTGGATGGTGGAGGTTAGGGGAGAGAAGGGGCCAGGTGGCTGTCATCTGGTGGTTAAATACTGGAGGTGATCAACCAATTATCCAATCCGAGGATAGGCAGAGACTCCACCCAGCTACTCAGCAGGCACGCCCAGGTGTCCACCACCTGAGAGAGAAAAGGGGAAGAAACCCACAGCCATCCTCTGGTGGGAGGAGTCACACATAAAACAAATACAACACTGGATCATAACAACAGAAACCTCTGAATCTCAGCTAAAATGTCATATAAACCATTTCTACAGCTAAAAAAACAACAACGAAAACAAGCCATGATTAAACGAGCAGTTACGTAAATGTGCACAAGTCTGCTAAACAAACAAAACTGAACCAGAAATCCTCCAGACTTCATGTAACCGGCTAAAGAAAGGCTGGTTATCTTCCAGAGCTATCACCGATTCCAAACACCAAGTTTCACCACACTACGACTAAAATTCACTAAATAAGCCTCAAAAGAAGACCATAGAAACACACAGCGGCGCAAATGCGCTAAGACAGAAATTGGCTTACCGTCCCGATTTCCTCCGTTATTTTTGCTGGTAGCTGGTAGCCACATGATTATCAGCAGTTACCACGCCTACCTAGCCGCATCAGAGCCGTTTTCGTCAACAACCTCCATTTTAGACGCACCTACAGACACATGACTGGACAGACGTGACATGCAGTAAATCTGGGCCCACGTGGGTTTTGCCCTTGCAACGTCTGATTGGTTGAAGTAACGTGAACGTGGCATCGTTACTGTGATTCTATTGGCTCAAACGATTAAAAAGAGGTGTCAATCATGCAAATTAGCCAAAAGAAACCAAAGTTACAGCCCCTCAGATTTTAAAGGGCCAGAGGCCAATTAAAAGCTCCATGCGCACGGCAGAAAAGGGCCATTGCCATGTAAATGTGTGGTTAATTCTTCAAAAAATATATTTAAAAAAAAAAAAGCATTTTTAGGCCTGTTAATAAAATTAATCAATTTCTGCTCTTAAACACCTAAAAAATTCAACTGGCATGGTGTCCAATTGTGTGCCAAAATTGGACATTTTTGTACAACGTCTGGATATTCATGTATTGACAGGGCTGTAATTTTTCACTGTTTCACTTTACAAACATAAATCTTTGCACAGATGATGTTTATATGTTGGTTACTGAATTTCTGTAATGAAATGTGAACTGAGGCATATTTTTAAAAGGGTTATATGGTAAAAATTTAAAAAAAAAAATTAGGCAAGGATAAAATCTACTTACTTTTTCTGTGTTCCAGTCTCAGTAACTTTGACACAGTAATAGCTGCTTCAATATTTGCACCTCTGATGAAATTTCACAAGTGTTAGCTTTATTTTGATACCGAGATTGTAAGCACAGAGTTTGTAATTGCAGAGAAATAATCAATTAAACTTGGGCATTGCATTTTTGAGCAGGAAGCTCAGAAACCCCTTTGGGGCTTAAGAGGCTAATCTCCCATGGGACTTTCAGATACAGACGGACAAAGTGCTAATGGCTAACCAACCAGACATAGTGGTGGCCGACAAGCAGAGAAGGAAGGTCGTAATCATAGATGTAGCTATACATGGCGATAGCAAGATCAGGAAGAAGGAAGACTAGAAACTCAAGAAATACCAAGGTCTGAGAGAGGAGCTTGAGAAGAGGTTGAGAGTAACAGTGGCAACAGTGGTCCCTGTAGTAATCAGAGCACTCTGGGCAGTGACCCCCAAACTGGGTGAGTGGCTCAAGCAGATCTCAGGAATGACATCTGACATCTCTGTCCTAGGAACACAAAGATACTGCGCACACTGTGATACTTTTTCTTAAGTACTGGTCAAAAGTGTTCCAAGGAAGGAACAGTGGTGAACAAGCGAAAGGGTCATGAGTGGCCAAGGCTAATTAAAGAGCAAAGGCTGGTCCGTATACAACTGACAAGTTACTATAGCAGCTCAAACTGATGAAAGAAAGAAGGTGACCTCATCTGATGAATCACATTTTCTTTTACTTCACGTGGAAATGAATCGAATGAAATGAATGTTTGTAAAAGACATGGCACCAGGATGCACTATGGGAAGAAAACAAGCTGGTGGAGTCAGTGTGATGTTTATGTATGGCTGGGAGTCCTTGGCTTCAGCCATCCATGTGGAGGTTTCTTTGCCATGTACCACTTACCTAAGCATTGTTGCACTATTCCATGGAAACCGTATTCCCTGATGGCTGTAGCCACTTTCAGCAGGTCATTGTGCAAATTTCCCACGAGTGGGACTAATAAAGGTTATCTTATCTTATCTTATCTTATCTTCCACAAAGCATAAATGTCCATGGAGGCTACAGCCCACAATTCACAGGACTGAAAGGATCTGTTGCTAACATGTTAGTATCAGATACCTCTGCACACCTTCAGGGGTCTAGTGGAGTCCATGCCTCACTGGGTCAGGTCTGTGTTAGCGGCTAAAGGGGGACCAACCCAATATTAGGGAGATGGTCATGATGTTATGCCTGATGACTGTAACATAGTTTACAGTTCAGTTGTACAGTACATTTACATGTACCATGTTCAATTTTAAACAAAAAATAAGTTATATTTAAATGACAATTAACCTCCTATATTCAGGAGGAAAAATGAACCTTTGAGCTTGACAGAAATAATGATTTGATTCATATTGCAACATGGAAAACATTTAATTGTGAGATTTTTTCCATTTCGACCCGGCCCTGTGAAAATACTTACTGTAGAGATGTAGACATTTTTGTGATTTCATGTTCCAATCAGTGAAACGGTATACTTTTATCTAAGTGTATTTGCTTTGGCTGCATGGCTGAAATAGAAAATGGAAACTGCATTTACACTTTTTGCACTTTTCTAAATGTCTAAATGACCATTCAAAGACATTCTTACTGTAAACACCTAATCTACCTCCCATTAATGGCCAATTAAAAATCACCAATTAACCTTACATGCATGTCTTTGGACTGTGGGAGGAAGCCAAAGTGGATGCTTGTATAACATTCATTTTCTCTTGGGGTTGTCTGTAACTCTTACACACAACAGGCCCTGACACTGTTGATGCACATTGCCATAGTATTTTCTGGTTCTCATAATGCTGTATCCCATTTCCCCTTTAGGGCCTCTGCAGAGGAACCCCAGCAGTGACGATGACTTGGCGCTGGGTGTAGAAGGTAAATAGTGTCATTTCCTGGACTTGTAAGGCAACATTATCAGCAGGGATTCCTTACAAGCACACTTCCGCAAACAGAGCTTGCAGTTTAGGAAACTAAGTCATTGATTAATCTTTCAGTGTATATCTTTCAACACCAGCAGAAAGTTGCCAGAATATCTTGTGTATTTATACTGAGAGACACAGAGTTGCTGTGGTGTGCAAGTTCACACTTCACCACAACTATCTCAGTGTTTAGCTCATAGAAATCAAGACAGACTTCCTTGAGTACAGATTTCACCATTTTCAAGTTAGAAGTTTAGTCACAAACATGAACTACAGTCATCATAAAAAAAATCTGACATTTGGTGTACCAGGATATAAAAAAGGGTCATTTATTCGCTGCCAAGTCTTAAAATGAGGTAACCTCAGAGAAGCTATAAGAAGGACATCATCATCATATCAGTGTAATGGTGTATTGACTTTTTTCACACTCTGCGTTTGCATTTTGGCTTCATGTGTGTTAAATAAACAATGGGACGGTGAAATATGTAGTGTGTTGTTGCCCATCTGAGGTAAGACTGCACACATGATTTTCTATTACAGACTGATTATTAAAACCATGTCCTGTACTTTCTTTTTATTATGTGTGTTTGCACTGTTGTCTTGATCTGCGGCTCATTTGCTAATGACCTGTCAATCAAAAGTCAGGAAGTTGGCTTACTCGTATAATTATTATCATCAACATGGTTTATTCAGTATAACATTAAACAAACAACTAAGCTCATAAAATCATCATAAACGGCTTTACTGAGGTTTCAAAGCAAGGAAGCTGAGGATATAATGATCAAAGAGCTACAGACCACCTTTGGACTGAGCATTACAACACATGGAAATGACTGTTTCTGACACCATGCCAGAGTGAAATGGACTCCTAGTCTGGGAGAGGGAGGCAGGGGCAAGTGCCAAAACTTAAACATCCTCCAGAAGAAAAAAAGGTGGGAGGGTGAGGGACAGAGAGAAACACTTTCCTAATATAGCTCAGGGACTTTTGACAGCAGACCTTTACAGGTTGTACCGACTTTCAACGAGCAGCAAATGGAGATGTGTTGTTTCTGCCTTCCTGATGTTTCTGTCTGTGTTTATGTCATTTATAGCTCCACATACTCCATTTGCTTTGCTGTTTGGCTAACATGACCTTTCTTCCCTGCAGCGTCTTTATATGCCAAACAAGGAGTGAAGACGGTCCAGGAGTTTTTGCGGTAAGGAGATGGCTCTTGATCATTTTTCTGTCAGTCATACAGAACCACACAGACAGCAGTAGAGATGGAGTCTGTTGTGACACAGCACAGTGCTACATTTAAAATGTATTTACAGAAGAATACGTCATAATCAGCCAGCATAGACGGATGAGTCTGTTGTTATGTTATCAGTGAAGGTGATTTGAATATGAAAGTTTTGATCTTTTTAAATCAAAGACTAACTATTGATGATGCTTTTAGAGGTTGGATCAAATTTAATATGGTGAAATTTAAGGTGGAAACTAATTGAGGTATGTGCCAAAGTTTAATTTCTCCATGAACAATATTTTAGGGTGCACAATAGCAATAGTAAGATGTTTATTATAGTTCAGAGCTAAGGAGTTTCCAAATCTGACTATAACCGACCCGGTGGCATGGTAATTAGCTCTGTTGTCTCACAGCAAGAAGGTTGTGAGTCCGGCTGTTTCTGTGTGGAGTTTGCATGTTATCCCCATGGCTGTGGGTACTCCGGCTCCCTCCTACAGTCCAAAGACATGCAGTGCTGAACCTAAATTGCCCATAGGTGTGCATGGTTGTCTGTCTCGTTGTGTTAGGCCTGCGTCAGGCTGTCAGCCTGTCCAGGGTGTACCCCGCCTCTCGCCCATTGCTAGCTGGGACAGGCTCCAGCCCCCCCCTCAGCCCTGACAAGGAGAATGGATGGATGGAACTATAACCTACTAAAAACTATAAAACTAGGAATTTTTTTTAATAAAAGCAAAGACTTTCACGGTTTAACTCAGTGCCAGAGAGAGGCTGCTACAAACACATATTACATAACTTTCAGTTGAAGCAGACTATAAGATATTATATATCATTATATTAAGTAGAGCTAATGCTAAGTGGTCAGTGAGTGCCACTTCAAAACTGTGCTTCATTAGAATTAATAAAACATGTTACAGTGATATTGTCTGTTTTCTGTGCATAAAGTTAAAAAAAAACATATTCAGGCAGTGATACCAGCATCTAAAACTACAAATATAGTTGGACAACTACAAGTAATATTTACTAGGCAAATAAGCTTACTCTCCCCCTCTGCAAAGCACATAGTTTGCATGGAAAGTAAAAGGATCATGGAAAAGCTATTAGAATGCTTGACAGCTGTACAATAAATATCAGCCAAGAGCAAAGGGATCAAAGACAACAGGCTAAATCGGGTAGTGATCACGAAAGACCAGCAGAAGATGTGAGTGCACAATTAAAGGTGTTTTTTCTCTTTTCTTTCTCTCTTTTAGTCTTGGCAAACAGTATGATTAGCAGGTCTGGACTTTGAGAGTTTGGGATTGTTGCTTTTGGCAGCTTAAAATATTAATCAGACCTAATATGGTTGAAATACCCAAACACTGTACTCTAATGTGACTTGAATGTTTCCAAATAAGCATAATAAATAAAATATAACTAAATGTAGGTATCTATCATAAAGTTTGAGCCTTTAAAAAATATAATGCAATAATCCACACATCTTGCGATTTACTGTGTGACTAGTTGATGTATTGTGTATCATCAGGTGTCATTGTCTCGTGGTTACCACCTGGTTAATCATGAATATGTAACTGAGTGACTTCATCTATAAAAGCTTTTTAAGGAAATGTTTTTAAACTAGAGCTGCACCATCGTCGCTAATTCAGATTTGAACCTGCCAAATCAAGTTTTGCAGATTCTGATTTCCTTTCTAAAAGGTATAACTGACAGCATATGCAAATAAAACCTCACTTTTCTTCAACAGAAGAAGGTTTCATAATAAAATGAGTTATTAAACTTTGTACTCTCTTTCAAACTGCAATAAGTTACAGTATCTTATCTCACATACAGTGCTCTACTGTACTTCTATTTTATTTTAATTTTTTGTATACTTTATTAATCCCCTGTAGGGAAATTACTCTCTGCATTTAACCCATTCACTCAGTGAGGCAGTGGGCAGCCACCAATCCAGCCCCCGGGGAGCAGTTTGTAGGGACGGTGCCTTGCTCAGGGGTACCTCAGGGTGGCCGTTGATCATGGTGTGAACGGTCTACCTACTGAGCTATCTCCTCCCCACTTTTATGCTAAAAAATCAGAGGATTAATTTAGCACTACACAATCATGTGGCTTGATATTATCTGTCTTGCTGAAATAAGGAAGGCTTCCCCTGTAAAACAGTCCTGTGACATTATATGAACAAAAGCATTGGGGGAACCTGCAGGATCCATGGAAACCCATGCCATGGAGCTCTGGGCACAGAACTTTTATTCCAATGCTAATGCTAAAGGAGATCTGGAATTCTGCAAGTGAGGAGTCACCAAGTGCAGGCCGACTTGGAGACTCCTCACTATAACTAACTGGCTGAGCTGATGTGGTTCCTAAACACTTTGTTACCAGTTAGTTGTTGAATGTCTAGGATGGAGAAAATTCAGTGAGCTCTTTCGAATAAGTCATTCTGTCACAAATGTTTTAAAGGCACACTGCATAGCATGGTGGTTGGTTTTATAGACCCATGGCAATGGGAGAGGAAACACCTGAATTCAAAGATTAAGTGGTGTGTCTGTCTATTTAATATACGCTGCTCTAAAATCCATGTTTATTATAGTGTGTTAATAGGGCTTTCACAGATCCACTAATCCACTAATCATCAGTGATGATTCTTAGATAAATATAAATTACTCTGACAGTTGGTACGGATTCAGGTCGAAAAGATCAACATCACTGGCATTAACGGAGTCAATCGAGGAGATTACAAATGCTATAGATCAAAAACAGTATGCAGCTGGATTGACACAATCAGTCATGACATATTAATCAATAAACGGTAAATGGTACGGGATAAGGGGGGTTGTACTGCACTGGGTGAAAAATTATTTAAGTGATAGGAAACAATTTGTGAAGCTGGGTGACTATTCTTCATCATGCTTGGACATCTGGGTCAAAAATTGTTTATTATCTATATAAATTATATTTGTAAGGTACCTGATATATTAAAATTAGCATTATTTGCAGACGACGCAAGTATTTTTTGTTCGGGGGGGAATCTAAAGGAGCTGCTGGATATGATCGGACAGAAATGTGCAAAATTAAAAAGTGGTTTGAGATAAACAAAGTGTCACTAAATCTGTAAAACTGCTGATTCATGGTGTGGAGATTGAAAGAGTTCTTAAATACAAGTTTCTTGGTGTGATAATAGATGATAAAATAAGATGGAAGTCTCATATAAATAATTTACATAACAAAGTTTCAATATTAAGTAAAGTAAGACACATTCTGCACCACAAGTCACTCCAGATTCTCTATTGTTCATTGATTTCACCATCTCTGCATTACTGTGCAGAGGTTTGGGGCAAAACTAATAAATGTTCACTATCATCAACCTTAATATTGCAAAAAAGGGCCATAAGGATAATCCATAAAACTGGTTACAGAGATGATACAAATCCCCTATTCTTAAAATCAAAAATGCTAAAATTTACAGATCTGGTTCATTTTCTCATGGCACAAATTATGTATAAAGCAATAAACAACCTACTTCCTGACAATACTCTGTTTTCTAAAAGGGAAGGGGGGATTAAATTTAAAACATCCCTGTATCCGTACAACACTAAAAAGTGATTGCACCTCTGTGTGTGGAGTGAAGCTGTGGAACAGACTATGTGAAGAACTGAAGCGACGTCCCAACAGTACCTGAATGTGGTTTTTGCAAAGCACAAGGAGGAGGCAGGGCTGTGATCACCATTTTCACAACAGCGATGTGTATATGTGTGTTTGTGGGTGTGTTTATATATATATATATATATATATATATATATATATATATATATATATATGTAAATTTGTACATTTTTTAACGTGTTACTGGGGTTATAAAAATAAGAATAATAAATAAAGAAAGAATACATGTAAGAAATTGTAATGAAGAATTTGTGATGGACCGAGCATAAACAGGAAGACAAAGTGCAGACTATGAGTTATAGTGGAAAGGGGGGTGGGATTAAATAAGCCTGGCCTTCTTCCTACTACATTTTGAACATGTAAGTTATTTATTATAATTTTTTGTTTTCCTTTTGTTTTGCTTTGTTTGTTTGTCACTTTTTTCTCTCTTGTTGTTCTTGTTATACTATTTTAACATGTTCAAAGTAAAGATTCGACACAAATGGTGGCTTTTGAACTGAGGACACAGCGATGATTAAAAAAACAACAACATTTTGATTCAATAAAGAACAGTTTTCCTATAGTAAATAACTTGACTTGATATGTTATTTTTGAAGGCAAATTGTGTCATGGTCCTGGGTCATTTTGATCCAGCGTTCTTAGTTGTCTTGTGGGTTTGCATTTTGTTATTTCATTATTTATTCTACGGTTCTGAGGTTGTTCAGTTTAGTTTGTTGGATTGTGTCTCCACCCTCTGTGTCTCCCTGTGTGTCTGTGTTTTTGTTGTGGTGTGAGTTTTTGTGTCGTGTTTCGTGTTTTACTCTGTCATGTTTTCCATGTTTCCCCAGCGCGTCATGTCCGTGCTCTCCCTCATGCTTTCCACTCCCACATCATGTTTCCTATTTTATTGTGAAGGTCCTGTGTTTTCATTTCATTCTGTTCAGTCCAGCCTCCCCTGTCTCGTTATGGATTTTCATGTCAGCTGTGTTCCTCGTGTGTTCTCACTTCCTTGTTATCCCTCTGTGTATTTAGGTCAGCGTCTCCCTCAGTCTGGCTGCACACAGCTGTTTCATGACAAATTGAAATCATGAAACTAGTTTATCAGTTCAAATCTAATATTTTAAAATACTGTTAAGTATCCTCAATTTATATATAAATGTATTAAATCAAATAAAACCTCATGCTTTGATTGTATCATACAGGTGGAGTAGCTCAGGTCCAGCCCTTAGTAGGTGGAACAGCTTCAGCTCAGCAACTTCAGGTCACTCTGGACCACTCAGGTTAAACACTGACCGACACACAACAGAACTATACAACTGGAACTATTTTAATCGGTTCTGAGCAATTATACCTTCTCATACTTGCAGTGTGATGGATGTACTTAACCTATGGAACGACGACCCAGAAGAGATTCTCTTGGACCTGGGCTTTGGCTGTGATGAACCTGACCTCTCTGGACGCATTCCGGCACGATTCATTAATTATCAGTCTCAGGCAAGAGGAATAAATCTCCAAGTGTTTCTAGAGGCTCAGAAAAACCGTCTGGACCTGGAGAACCCAGACGTCAGCAGTGAGTCCAACTGATTCCTTTTTTCTTATATAAAATATTGAAATTTGGTCTCAAGTATTTGCTTTCATACTGTCACAAGAGCATCAGTGAGGTCCACACTAATGGAGGCTGATGAGATCTGGTTCACAGTCAAGCCCCCATCAAACTCAAATTTTTGATAGAAGTGAAAAAACAAACAAAACCCTGTTTTCAAAAGTATTTTGAAGGCATCAGACTTCAGTGCACACAAGGAATACTAAATTTGTGCTTTGTACAAATACAAAAACCAATGGAGGGACATTGTTTTTGTGACGCTATACGTTGTACAATCAAGTCCATATTTCTGACAACAATACTTTCTTGCTTTTTTCTTCCTATCTCAGATCGGTTTAGACAACTTGAGGTTCTACAGCAGGTCACTACAGCATTCTCCAGCTTTATAGGATCTTCCTCCTCTCCAATGAAAGCAACACAAGGAAAAGACCTGCCCCCTGAGGCCCAGGAGAGGAGAAAGCGCATGGGAATGCTGTTCAGACGAGCATCAAAAAAGTCACTTGGCCAAATACACAGGAATAAAACCCATGGCCTGACTATACCTGCTGCCAACTGTGTTCCTGCATCTGAGTCACAACAACCCACACCCAGCCCTAGAGACAAAAACGTCTGCTTAAAAAGAGTTAAAGCAGGCTCTCTAGAGACTGCGTCTCTGAGTCCTTTGGCAGAGGAACAAGGAAATGATCCAGACCTTCAATCCCAACATCCCTTGGTTTATTTACTATCCCAGGAGGGAGCGTTCAAATCTGCACCCCTGAGAGAAGGTCACCCCTTGGCAGCTAAATCTTTTTTACAGAGGAAGAAGAGCCAAGGACAGATCAGGGAATCATTTGAAATGGAGGAGGCAAGTTGAAGGCAACACTAAGTCTGTTATAGAACAGAGAACCCCTTAAAACCTGAAATATGAAAAAATTGACAGTTTTTTTAAACAGAGAGTTTAGTGAACTATCTGACAATTTTGTTTACAAAATTAATTACATATTAATTTCCATATATGACTTTTAATTTGTATCATTTATGCTACATCTGGTATTTTTTTAAATAATTGCTTAACAATGTGTTGTGCAATTTAATTAGGTTTTTCAGAGGGAAAAAACACTCAGGATGTAGAAGTCTCAAAAACTCACAAAAAACTGTATCTATCAAATATGATACAATCGGCATTAAGGGGTTGTTCGTTAAGAGACCATTATTTTCACTGCTGCCATAGACTCCAGCCTGCCCACAACCCTGAATTAGATAAGTGGAACCTTGAGTCTAGCCTTCAAATGATTACCTTTGTTCATTACATGATTATATAGAGAAATGTCAAAGTAAAGACAAAATTATTTTAGTGCCACAGCCACCAGCTGTGGTTCAACAGACAGAATTGATCATCTACTAAATGGAAGGTTCAATCCCTAACTTGGTGTGAGACAGGACTGATAAAGGAGCTGATATGCAAAGGGAAGAATATGACACTCCCATTACACTAGAACAACCACTCCCTCCAAATGATTTCATACATTGGAATTTATTTTAAAACAGTAACTGAATATAATTATAAATATATATATATATATATAATTCCTGCAGATATTAAAATGCAACAATCTATTAACTCTTAAGGGTCTATGTTGTATATCTAATATTTTTCCTTCTGTGTTGACTTCCTGTGAGTTTTACTAATCATACACATGTTATATTTCATATCTCATTCTAGATACAGAGCTTTGATGAAAGCAGTGTCGCAGTGAGCTACGTGGGAGGAGCAGAAAACTTTGGTTAGTAAAACTGTACAATTACAAAGTAACAAGACTGTAGCAATTAAAGAAATATCAGCAAAGTTTTCTCTTCATAGAAGTAACATGGAAAGAGGACAAAGTGGATGCTTCATTCAGGTGCTACATGATCTGTTAAATCTCTGCATACCTTCTCATTCTTTTCCGCAGTGCTGTTTTTTATTCACTCACTATTTTTTATTCAGTCCCAATTATAAAAGGATAAAAACTTCCTCATACATGAAACATCTGGGATTCTTTGTAGGTATGTAATTCATGGACATAAACAGAGCACAAATACATTATTTGCATGCAGCTTTACCATCATGGAAGAGTCTACCATGATCCAGATATGCAAAGTTGTTACAGGCTTTGGTCATTTTCATATTTGGATCATTGCTGTCAAACCAAGTATCACATCAATCGTCATCATGTTGTAATTGCAGCATTAATATGTGATAGAGGGAATTTTATTGCTTTGCTCTCTTCCACCCTCAAGTGCAGAGACCAGAGCATGTTTAATATTTACACAGTTGTGTTTTAGGTACATCTAATTAAGCTTTTGCTTAAAAAGCATACACTTGACCATACTATACTTCAAATACACTTGACTTATACTTGAACCTACACTGAAGAGCTTGAGATGTTATCCAATTATAGACCTATATGGTAAATGCTAAATGGGTTGTTTTTTATAAGCACTCAAACCACTTAAGTTTCCAACTTAACTTTCATGTTTTTTTTGTTCCTGGAAAAGCTATTACACTTACATTTTCATTGGTCTAAAGATTAAACAAGCACTAAGCAGCACTAAGAGGAACTTCTACAAGATCTTCGCACAACCCAAAAAAATGTATCTGTCTTGGACTTGACCTGCTTTATCTGTGATACAATCATATCTGGCCCACGAGATAATTTCATATGCCAAGGCAGACCTTCCGAAGACAGCAAGTGTAGTGGTACAGGCCAGGTACACAGAAAGACGGGGAGGCGGATTTAAATGCAAGCATGTCAGGAAAAAAGTGGGGAACTGAGAGAAAAATGTAAAATGAGCAGCATCTGGCTGCATTTCAATGATACTGGAGACTGCAAAGCGGGGTGCAGAATTTATAAAATTAGGAACTGGATGAAGTCATACCTGTGTTTATTTTCAGCCATTTTTATTGTGGAGGACATAAGGTTTCAAACTTGTCCAAGGCTTAAACCTCATGTGTGTTCTCCCATTAAGTCAAGTCAAGTGGCTTTATTGTCATTCCAACCATGTGTAGTGGTACAGTACAGAGACAACATTCCTCCAAGACCATGGTGCTACATATCAACACAGGAGAACATAAAGTGCAATGTGCAAAAATTGCAAAAAAACAAAGTGCAACCCCCCCCCAGTGCAATAGAAATGTGCAAAAAGACTGAGTATTGTGTAAAAAGTAACTTGGTGTATGAAGGTGTGTGTGTGTCGGCCCAGAGTGTTCAGGAGTCTGACGGCTTAGGGGAAGAAACTGTTTCACAGTCTGGCAGTGAGGGCCCAAATGGTCCGGTACCTCTTGCCTGAAGGTAGCAAGATGAAGAGTGTATGTGAGGGGTGTGTGGGGTCCTCCACAATGCTGGTGGCTGTGCAGATGCAGTGGGTGCCATAAGTGTCTGTGATGGAGGGAAGAGAGGCTCCAATGATCTTCTCAGCTGCTCTCACTATCCGTTGTAGGGTATTGCGATCCGATACGGTGCAGTTACCATACAGACAGTGATGCAGCTGCTCAGGACGCTCTCGATAGTCCCTCTGTAGAACGTGGTGAGAATAGATGGAGGGAGATGGGCTTTTCTCAGCTTCTGTAGGAAGTAGAGATGCTGTTGGACCTTCTTAGTCATGCAGCTGGTGTTGAGGGACCAGGAGAGGTTCTCCACCAGGTGGACACCAAGGAATTTGGTGCTCTTGACGACCTCCACAGAGGATCCATCGATGTTCAGTGGACAGTGATCTCTCTGTGCTATCCTGAAGTCAACAATCATCTCTTTTGTTTTGTACACATTCAGAGACAGGTTGTTGACTCTACACCAGTCCGTTAGCTGCTGCAGCTCCTCTCTGAATGCTGACTCGTCATTCTTGCTGATGAGACCCACCACAGCCGTGTCATCAGCGAACTTAATGATGTGGTTCGAACTGTGCATTGCTGCACAGTCGTGAGTCAGTAGAGTGAACAGCAGTGGGCTGAGCACACATCCCTGAGGGGCTCCAGTGCTTAGTGTGCTGGTGTTGGAGATGATGTTACCATTCCGGACTGTCTGAGGCCTCTCTGTCATACAGTCCAGGATCCAGTTGCAGATGGAGGTGTTCAGGCCCAGTAGGCTCAGTTTTCCAATCAGGTGCTGAGGAATGATTGTGTTGAATGCTGAACTGAAGTCTATGAACAGCATTCGTTGAGGCAGGACACTGGGGACTTTGGCACAGGAACGATGGTGTTCGCCTTGAAGCACATTGGGACAACAGCAGTGCTCAGGAAGAGGTTGAAGATGTCAGTGAGGACATCAGCTGGTCTGCACATTCCCTGAGCACTCTCCCAGGGATGTTATCTGGATCAGCAGCTTTCTGTGGGCTAACTCTGCGAAGAGTTTTCCTCATTCAGCAGAGGTCAGCGACAGAACCTGGTTGTTGTGAGGGGGGGGGGGACTTCCTCACCAACACATCATTCTGAGCGTCAAACCTTGCATAGACGTTGTTCAGCACATCTAGTAGGGAGGTGTGAAGAAATGTTATTATTATTATTATTATTATTGTTATTATTATTAGGTGTTGCTTCCTGTAGTTGGTGATGGCCTGGAAGTGGCTGTGGATTCTTCTGCCATGCGCATGCTTCACTGCTCTGATGGCTTGAGACAGTTTGGCCCTCGCTGTTCTCAGGGCCGCCTTGTTGCCTGCTCTGAGTCTCGAGTCTTTAGCAGGTCACGCACTTCTGCAGTCATCCACGGTTTCTGGTTGGAGCGTGCTATGATAATCTTGGAGTCAGTGACGTCATCGATGCACTTGCCTGTGTGCTGGTCACAGATGATGTGTTCTCCTCCAAGTTGGTGCAGTCGCCATTTCTTGCAGCTTCCCTGAACATGTCCCAGTCACTGTGCTCAAAACAGTCCTGAAGAGCAGAGAGAGCTCCTGCAGGCCAAGTTCTCACCTTTCTCAGAACCGGTTTCCAGCGTCTGACAAGCGGTCTGCATGCTGGAATTAGCATAACAAGTGGTCTGAGTATCTGAGGTGGGGGCGAGACTTTGATCTCTACATGCTGAAATTTTTGTATAAACAACATCGAGCCCATTTTTTCCCCTCATCGCAAAGTCCACGTGTTGATGCAATTTCAGAAGCAGTGACTTGAGATTTGCGTGGTTGAAATCTCTGGTGATAATAAACAGTCCATCGGGTGTGAGTTCTGCAGCTCGCTGATTGCCCCCCTTAGCGCTAGTGCTGGGTGGCATTTACACTGCTGTAATGAACACAGCAGTGAATTCCCGAGGAAAGTTAAAAAGGTCTGCATCTAACAGTCATAAACTCTACCAGCAATGAGCAGTAATAAGAAACGAGCACAGAGTTCTTGCACCATTCCAAGTTCATGTAGACACACAAGCCACCACTAGGAGTCTTACCGCACAGAGCTGCATTTCTGTCTGCACGAAATGAGATGAGCCCGTGTAGCTGAATGGTGGTGTCTGGAGCTCTGTCACTGAGCCATGCTTCTGTAAAAACAAAGATGCAGCAATCTCTAAATTCCCGCTGTGTGGTCTGATCACTGGACAATAAACTGGACTACATCCGACTACAACAGCAAACGTTTGAGAGCAGGATAGATGGGAGAGCTTGGATTTAAGCTTAGTAGTAAATGCATAAAAATAAGTCTCAGTTCAGTATTGAGCATTAATAATAATAATAATAATAATAATAATGATACTATTTCTTAACTTGTTTGATCTGCTAAGTTTTACAGCATTTCCTGCTGATAAAAATCTACCCTATGGCCATTCATACTACACAACGTAATTAAGCAATAAACAATTAAATGACAGAAACGTTTCTGTTTTTCATTTTCTACTACAATTCTACTACAAGATCAAAGTGGTCTGGGGCATCCATTGTCAAACTGGGGGACTTCGGTGTGATGACAACTGGAGGGATGTGATTGGGAGGAACAGCTTGCCTAATCTAAATCCTGAGCGTACAGAGTCTCGTCTCTATTATTGAACCTTTGTGATTCTTTCAGTTTGTCTATAATAAACATTATGTTTAGCTTAAGGGCATTTATATAAAGTAGGGCAGTGAAGGGAGTACTTTGAGAATCTCCAAAATGCCTTCCTGGAAGGAAGCAAAGACCAAGGATAAGTAGGACATCTTGCACATTACTGGGAATGTATAAACTTCAAAGGGAGTCCCTACTGTGGTCACAAAACGAGGTGGAGTCTAACCAGTAATTTTCTGTCAAAGACATTGTTTATTAACACATAGTTGGTCACAAGCAATACCAGTAACTGACTCCAGGATGAACCAATGCCAAAACAACAAACAAAAGCGGCTACCTTTCAAGGAGCTGTGCTACCTTATTCCTATGTGACAAAAAAATAAGGAAAAAACTAAACAAACAGAAGGCATATGCTAAACCTAACTCCCTAAATGAGCAACAGGAGAACAAGTGTTCAGAGCAAAAAAGCAGTTCACCTCTTACGTTTCAGTGATCTGTATATATACACAATGAGAAAATTAAGCTATTTACAAGGACTACTAGCAACAAACCAGCTAACAGACACAAGGCCAAGCAAAGCTAAGGGTCTCTCCACAAGGAACAAGAGAATAATGTTGCTGCTGTCATTTGCTGCAAGGGAAAAGCTGTTGGGGACCGGGATTTTTGACATGCCCATATGTTCATAGTACCAAGTGTCATGGATATACATGGATTCGACCAATCTGGAGTAAACCTGCAAAGAAACTCAAAGTTTGTGAGGTCACAATCTTATAAAAAACAGCGCACAGAAAAAAACACACAAAAAGCTACAATGAACAAGGGTTAAAAACAATTAAATCCATTATATTCAGCTCCATACAATTATCGCAGCAATTCAACTAGCATGTGTTGTGGTCATGTGTTGTGGTCACTGCAAACAAAAACCATATGCAGACTGATCTCGGTTCATTCTATGACCTCGAGCTGTGGGTGCTGATGAAAAGAATGAGACTATATATGCAAATTTCTTTCTCTGAAGGGTGTCTGAGCCTGGGGTAGGCACTGGACATGCTGGAGAGATTGTTTCTATTAGCTGGCCTGGGAACAATAGAACTCAAGAAAGTTTGGAATAAAAAGTACATTTTCCACAATGGTTTAACATTGTTTTTAAAACTTTTTAAATTCCAGTGTTGAGACAAATACCAGAGATTTTGATAAGTTGTGGATATATTTCCATGTCCTCTTTCTCTTTGTCTTCTCATTCCTCCTTCATATGTTTGAGCAGTGAGAGGTTTAATGCGGACCAACAGCTGCCAGTCAGACAGCAGTGGCTTTCTAGAAGAACCCTTTATACCACTGGTCCCTCATTTGGCATCATCAGGATCTGAAATCATCAAGGTCTCCTCTCTTGTCAATGCAGTCTCACTTTTCTCACAGTCTTTCAAGTTTATTGAAATGCAGGGCACTACCCTAATTCATAACACTGACACTAGATCATAGAGTATACTAAGTTGCTATTTAGTATATTTAGAGCATTTGAACGTTTAGATGTTTGACTGTATTTCCTGTTTGATTTCAGGCTCGTTCAGGGTTTTCAGAAAGGAGTGCCGACAATCAGGGCAGTGAGAAACCAGAGTCTTCTGCTTTTTCTCCTCATACTGACAAATCTCCCATCCCTGCCTCAACAATGACCTCTTGTGGTGTTAATAAATATCTCCCTTCCTCACCCTGTCCTTCACCAGATTCTACTATAGAATCGAGCTCGTCCATAGCTTCTGCCTCACTGCCTCTCTCAAGTTGTGACCTGCAAATTGCAAACACTGAAAGAGCACCAAATCAGGATCAGTCTCCACCCGCTTCAATACAAAGTTCTTCTTTTGGTGCCATATCGTCTCAGCTTCCCACTTCTCCTCATTTACCTCACTCTGCTAATAGTGAAATCTGTTCTCCACCCACGTTGGTCTCTCCCAAATTAATCAAGTTAATCTCACAAACTCCCGAAAGCAACAAAAACAAATCTTTTCTTCCAGATTCTGATGGAATAAGTTTTTCAAAGTCAACTGCTGGTACACAAAAGGAAGAGGATGAAAGTCTCCCTTTGCTCTCTTTTCATTTGGACAAAGCTAATCCATCAGCACCACCTGTTTTGGACTTCTCAAAATTAGAGGAAGGTTTTCCCACACCTTCCTCCCTTTCTTATAAACTTTACATCCCAGTTTGTCAGCCTGATGTGTCATCACAATCACATCATCAAAATGATCTCATAGACCCAGCTTCAGGAAAAATTTCAGACCAGTCAGAGCAGGTTGTCTCTGAACAGCATAGTACAGTCTTACCCCCAAAGAACAGACAGCATTCTCACAATGATAACAATGATCTTGCTCTATCCTGTCAGATCCAAAATGGTACAAATGCCAAGATGAATGATATACTGTTGGAAAAATTTCAGAGGAATGAAAAACAACAGGAAGAAAGTGAGGGACATGGTCCCCAAGTTTCTCAAGAAGCTGTCGTTTACATCTCAGACACAGAAACTCCCGCTAATCTATCAGAAGGTTCTGCACCTTCACCTTCTGAAGTAGAAAGCCAGTCAGAAATGGATACACTGGTCAACTCCTCTATTGTGCATGATGACATGTCAGCAAAGACAAAACAAAACGATATTAGAAAACTCTATCAAAAACACGTTGCTGGTAAAGAAAGTGAATCACCCGGGAGTTACATATGTTTACACGATCAAGTTGCACAGGCACACAGCAGAGATGAAGTAAAACCCAATAATCTCATTGCGATTGAGAACTTAGATCTGGTATTTGAAACCTCAGTAGATGACTCTGATAATGAGAATATAGATTTAGATGACTTTTTTCAGCAGCTTGATACTGAAGGGCGAGTCTATTGGGCAGAACCCATCCAGTTGTCCAATCCAACCCCTGAAGCGTCAGGAAGCTTTGAAGCCTCAGACGGATCTCCTGGAAATCTTCCTGTAGATTCATTTTCTTCCACAGGCAATGCCATCCCTTTACCGTTGTCATACTCAGCAAACACAGACAGAGGCCAGACCTCAAGAGCTGCAAATGGCTCCTTGGATGTACCTTCCTCATTGACATCCACATCCCAGTCTGCAATCCTGAATGTCAGACCATCAAATCGTTCTGTTTCAGTTCAAATGCCGTCATATCTGTCTTCTCATATTGTCCACAGAAAGGATGTTCCATACACTCCTGAGTCAAAAAGCACTCGTCTCCCTATCATTCTACCTTTGGACACCTCCAGCCCCTTTCGTGCTGTCCAGTCATGGACAGACCTGCAAATTCAGCGCAATACTCTGACCAAGAATTTATCATATGGGGCTCTTCATGCTGTTCCAAACAAAACGAATTTGTCCATGAGTTGCCCAGGAATGACACAAAAACCAGCACATCAAGAGCTCTTCTCTTCATCTCCTTCTTTCTTTCACCTGTCTAACAATTGGAAATCACAGGAGACTATCCCTGAGATGGCTATAAATTGTAAGACAGAGTCAGTATCTGTAGATACAGGATTGTGGCCGGATGAGCAGGAAGAAGACATGAACAGAAATGGAAATGAAACTCAGAAGAAACTTTGGGAGGGCAATCAGCAAGACACCATGGCATGCTGCTGCTCCTGTGACCATACCTGCTGTATTCACAAGAGTAACAACAAGGAACACACTTTCGGAAACAGTCCTGTGAGTAATACCACACTGTCCAGTGTATCCTAACTTTATTTTGTGTACTTAGCCAAATAGATTCATGTTGATACCTTCATAAAAAAATACACACCCTTTTACTTATAACTTCAGTTGCTGGACTACATGTATTTAAGCACCACAGTGAGTAAGGTTTGGTTTTATTTTATGTCTATAGTCTTACAGTTTTTCAGGTTCAGACCAAGGCCGATAGGCAGTGACTGATGGAAGTAGTTTAGAATTTGAGTTCCAATCAGAGCTGAACTTTTAGGGCCCGAGGACTAAAGTTATTGGGACTGCTGTCCCTCATCCAGCACTTCCCCGCAGCTGGTACTACCAACAGAAGGTTCTTATGACTGTGAGTTTGTCTGTATCAACCAGTTCTTCCACATTAAACTGTTCAATAAGGTGCACTGGGCACACAGGGAAAGTAGGAGCAGGGATGGTTGCATTAAGAAATTTGATTGGGCAAGAATGGGCTGCTGTCAGTGCTTGTGGGGCTGGTGTGCAGCAACCCTGCAATCTAAGCGAAACCTATTTATTTATTTGCACGGCTAGAATGGGACTGGTAATTTTGTTTCAGGCAGCCCTTCGTGTTTGCTCAAAAAATCAAAACTAAACACAAACAAACAAAAAAAACCCATACTGCTTCACTCCTCCTACACTTCTCCACATCTGGTGCTAAAAACAGCAGCCTCCTGTGACCGTGAGGGCTGGTTACTAGTTGTTGCTGTTACTACTGTTGACAGTGCAACATCACCAACAGCTCCACCTTTTTGGCCGTTCTTTCACACTAAAATCTGTTCTACAAGGTGCGTGAGCACACAGCGAGGATAGGGGAGCGCCAGGTTGCGTTATGAGATCGGATTGGGCAAAAGAGTGTCAGTAATGAAAATGAACAAATGGGCTGCTGTCAGCGCCCGATGTTGCACATCTTTCATTGGCCCAATGCATTCAACTCATTGGCCTAAAAGTGGGTCAGCCCACTGGGAAAATACCCGGTATGCCGGATAACCAGCACTGTTTATTAGGGATGGAAATCAAGAACCGGTTCCAGAAGCACAATTCCTTGGAATTGTTAGGCTGTTTGCCTATCAATCTTGCTTATTGGTTCCACTACAACTAGCTGATTTGACTTCATTTGTCAGAGGAGGAAAATGCTAGTGTATATGGACAACTTTTATTTTTATTGCACAAAAGGATGTGAGCGATGGTAAAGCGGAAGCTGCCTCCACGACAGAAACAGCTGCATTATGCTGCTAACATAACTTTGGCTTTTTGCAAGCATCTGCACAGACAGCATGCTAATGCTAAGATAGCAAGATGGCATGCTAACGCTAAGCTTTTGCTTTGTGGTGTTGGACTCGTGTAAATGGACTGATTCTTATATAAACGGACTGATTCTTATATAGTGCTTTTCTACTCTCTCTGAGGACTCAAAACACTGTATACAACATGCCTCATTCACCTATTCACACCTACTCATACAAGCACTTCTATACTCAAGTGCAATCTAACCAACATTCACACACATTCACACTCCGATGGACGCAATGGAGAGCAAAATTATAAAATGATAGACCCAAATACTGAGATAAAGATTATATGTGCGTCTTCATTAGGATAGGGATTTGTGTTGGTGTGTGGGGCGGTAGCCTCAGGTTTAAACTGTTAAATGGTAATTTTGAGACAGTTATTTTGGTCAGCTATTTTAGTGAGTAACATTAAAAGTTATGTAATGAGTAGTATATTAAATTACTTTCTCCTTGGAGTAATTGAGTAACATATTGTTTTACTTTTAACAAAAGTGTTCTTTGTAATATGTTTTTTAGTAACGACCCCACATGCAGAACCATTTGACCACAGAGCATGAATCTAATCTGCATGAATCTAATCTGCATGAATCTAATCTCTAATCTCGGCCCACAAATTTGCATCAGCCCACTGGGCAACTGCTCGGTATGCCAGATTAGAAGTCCAGTCCTGGAAAGGTCTACTGTGTATACACCAGTGAGTAATTAGCTAGCTATTACACAAGAAAAGCTTTTTCTGCCAACTGTAGTGTAGCCAAAGAGAGAAAAATCCAAATTATGAAACAGACAAAAATACAACACTAAAGAGACACTTGAGCCATGCAAATATCCATATATACTTATGTCTTGTTAAGAAATAATGCTCTCTGCTGTGTCACTTGTGCAACTGGATTATTACTAACAGACTATAATTAATATTTAGTAACATATTTGATAACATATCCATCAAAGGTATAATGTGTTTTATAAAACAAACCAACCTTAAGCTGTGTGAAGGTGTGTTGTGGTATCTGGCAGCGAGATGTTAGCAACAAATTCTTTAAATTCTGTAGGTTACAAGGTGGGGCCTCTTTGCTGGATCAGACTTCTTGGTCCCATCTATTGCCAAAGAAGTCTTATCCATGGAGGCCCACATATGCTTGATTGGACTGAGATTGGATGATTTGGAGGCCAAGTCAACACCTCAAACTCGTTTTTGTGCTCGTCAAACCATTGCTGAACCATTTTTGCTTTGTAGCAGGGCACATTATTCAGCTGAAAGAGACCAAGAGACCATAGTATCCAGGGAATACAGTTTCCATGGCTCATGTGATGAGACTATGATCAATAGTAGGTCAACAACCCTCTTTAGTGACAATTCTCACTGGGGCCTAAACACCTGGGACTTTCTACCATTTGTTGTTAGAACTGAAGAAGCTTATCGGAGAGGTGAAATGTCTTCGACAGATAGATGTTTTCTTTTTTAATGGTAACTGTGTCTTTGTTCTCTATAGTACTCTCTGGATGAGCTGGAGGAGATGTTGCTGTGTCTGCAGCAGTTTTGGTCTGTGCTAAGTAACATGGAGGAGCAACTCTCTGAAGACCAGGCTGCTGTGTACAGTTGTCTCTCTGACCAGGACAGGTACAAAAATATTTTATACATTTCTATTTGGAATCTAATGTGTTCTGGCTACAGGCGCAACCAAAGTCCTTTCAGAAACAGGTTTTATCAGTTAGCAGTCCCCGTCTAGGAATAATAATATATTTTGTTATTTAAAGTATTCATTTTTGAACCTTAATTTATTATGAAAACTGCACGTATAGAATCAAAGTCAAATCTGGCAAAAACATTAGTAAGGGTCCCAGACCTTGCAAAAAAGTGAGGTCCTAAAAGCTTTTTCCACACATGGTAGTTACGTTTCTACTGTTGTAGAATTCTTTGAGTACGCTGTCAGTCTCTTGGAATTTCTCTATTTAGTTTCACAGAGGATGCAGTAGACGTATAGCTTTCTCATAGAATCAGTGAGTGAGGTGCTAATAAAATTCTGACCGTCTGCCCACCTCAGAATCAGATTGTTCTTTTTACACATGGTATATGTAGTATATTTTATCTTCATACTATTTTTTTCAAGTTATAGACCCTGGGAGTTCATTAGCATAGGTTGTAATTTAGCAGTTTTAAATGCTCACCAGTATTTATTTATTTGAGCATTTTCTGGATCCTTGGCCAATATACTGAACCCCGAATTGCCCCAGATTCAATTCAATTCAATTCAATTTTATTTATATAGCGCCAAATCACAACAAAAGTCGCCTCAAGGCGCCCAGATGCATCCATTGGAGTGTAACTATGAGTGTACACTTAAAAAACACTCACTGGTTTTTGGTCCGCATGATAACCAACTTTGAGCATTAGCATGGTGATAATTACCATACAGTTTCATGCACCCAACAATAAATGTGTGTGTGTGTGTGTGTTGTGCGTGTTTAGAGAGAAGATTCGGGACATCGAAGAGCTGAGACGTGCAGTAAAACAAGAGGCTGGGGAGCTGGAGAGGCAGTTAAAAGAACTGGCCTATGAGTATGATGAAAGCTTGAAAATGGTAACACATTTAATGAAAACAAAATTCATCTCCTGAGACAGATAGGCAGGCCGATATAATTTTGTTTTTTTTAACTTTATGTTTTCTGATTCTGTGTTTTGGAGTAGAAGATGCACAGATTGTTGGATGAACAATCTCTCCTCTGCTCTCAACTTAAAGTCTTTCTACCTGGAACAGTCCCCACATCATCATCTAACCCCATGCCCAACAGGACAGTAGCCACTCAGTGCTCTTTGCTACCCTTGCTCACCGCAGCTGACATACAGAGTAGCCACATTTCTGATTGGAAAGGCTGGAAGACTCTGAAACCTGGACTGGATTCCAACAGACAGTCAGTTCCTGGGTCTGAGAGCATCTGTGATGGTCAGGGCGGTTCTCCCACCAAAGCAGACAAGCTAGATATAGTAGGCTTCTTGCAGAGAGTAAGAAAAAAATCCCATTTTTATCTTCTTATGTGTCGATAAATCCTGCCTGCCACACAGCCGAACTGTGACAAAAATCATGGGTTCTGTATCTTCGGCTGCCTGCACTACGAGCTCACTACTTAAATTTAACCTGATTGTGAAATAGAAGATGTTTCTAAACTGTCCATGTGACTAATTATAAGTTGACAAATTAAAATATGAGTCTTAAACTAATGTAAACTTTTCAGAAAATCCACATTTTACATGCACTTCTCAGCTTATGAGGCATTTTTTAATTTAAGATGGTGCACCGGAGTTTGACATTAGAAGTGTCTGAACTAGTGACATTTTCTTGAATCCTAGAAAACTGACATAATGATTTACAATATTTACATGAATGTGATCTCGCTTTTTTACTGTAGATTGTGTATCCTGTGTTTCAGCTGAAGGAGACTTTGCATCATTCTGTGAACACAGACTCATCAGAATAAGAGGTAAGATTCAGTTGCAGAGCTTACAAACTTGTCAAAAGACTTTTTTTGTTTTGTTTAGTTAATGTGCTTTCTGCAAACTAGTAGACCACTAAAGAATCGTCACCCTGGATGTAGCCACAGGTTGTCTCAAATGTTTGTGAGACAACCTGTGTGAGCTAATGTTTCTTTGGGTTATTTTCAAATCCAGCTGTTCATTTGTAATAACTTTTATGCCTTCCTGTTTTACAGGTGTCAGGAACATTGTGTGATGTGCACCTATGTTTTGTCAATATTCCATTCTTTCAAAGCCTTATTGTATGAGATGTGCAGTTTTAGTGTTTACTTAGTATTTCTGTAATTTTTTGAGTCTCTTTTACTGTTTGTGTCAGTATAATGGGTCTGCTAACAAGACAACCAAAAGAAAAGAACGTGAAAAGGCATAGCATATCAGGTTTTACAAGAATAATGTTTCTTTTTTAAGATAAAGCATAGCAATATAATTGTGACTTAATTCATTAAATATAGTAATGTTTGGTAAGTTTTACACCTTAATTACATTAAAACAATATACCTTGGAAAAGTGAAACACATTTGTGTGATTTGTGCATTCATAATCTCTGTGAGTCTTTATTTTGTGTGACTTCAGACTGGAGCAGGATGTACCAATTACTGGAGTACAATCCTGAATAAAGACTTCTGAAGGTTTTGATTTTACTAAAGGATCGAGAGCAGGGCTGTGCAGAGATGTTTGAAAGTTAAAATGGGGCACATAGACCCAGGCTGAATAACAACAACCCACATTCATCAAGAATCAAATATGGAATCACATCATACTATATCATTGTCACCAGGTGGGGACAATGCAAAGCAAATGTAGCCTATGTTTTACCTGATGGGTACAATGTTGCTGTTGAAGAGTTGCTGCTCCTGCTGCTGATAGTGCTGGAGGGCAGGGCTGTGCTGATTTGAGCCTGTAGACATTAAAGAGTCCACAGGAGAGATGGTAGCTGATTAAAGTGTGATTAAGTGTTATGAGATAATAATAAAATGCAAATGGTAAATGGCCTGTATTTGTATAGCGCTTTACTAGTCCCTAAGGACCCCAAAGCGCTTTACACAACTAGTCATCCACCCATTAACACACGTGTGATGGCAAGCTACATTGTAGCCACAGCCACCCTGGGGCACACTGACAGAGGCGAGGCTTCCAGACACTGGCGCCACCGGGCCCTCTGACCACCACCAGTAGGCCACGGGTGAAGTGTCTTGCCCAAGGACACAACGACCGAGACTGTCCAAGCCGGGGCTCAAACCAGCAACTTTCCGATTACAAGGAGAACTCCCAACTCATGTCCTTACAGAGCATGCCTGGACAATGTTATATCATCAGTAATATTTTTTTTTTAAACGTCTATACACATAAAACACAAACACACATACAGTGACATTTTAGACCTTCTCTAGAATACTGTATATACTATAGAGATGGCACGATACCACTTTTTTATGTCCGATACCGATACCGATATCATAAATTTGGATATCTGTCGATACCGATATGAATCCGATATAGTGTGTTTTTTAATCAATAAAACTGTTTTTTAATATCTTGCTGCATTTTGTACAAGTTCATACTCCAGTTTAAATAAACAACAACACTAAAGCTATTCTGTTATACCTGTATGTAAAAAATACACTGCACCCAAAGTATTTCATAGTTCAGCAACACTGATCAATCTAATAAACTTAAACCTGCTCCATCCTCCCTATTCTGGTATTTTAAAGAGTACTTAGCAGAAATATTAAGCAACCTAACTAACAGGGTTGCAAACTCCCAGCAAAAAAAAAAAAATAGGGAACCCCCCCCACCCTCCACCTCATGATGCTTAATCAATGTAATCAACTTTAATTTGATGCAGGGTGAAAAAAAATGCACAGAAATAAATTATTTTTCAAGAATAATTAAATAGATTCAACATCTTTCTTCAACAGAATTGCAGACTGCACAGATGGTACCTTCCCAAAGGAAAAAGTACTATAGCTTACTAGGGTATATTAGACCTAACAGTTACTATATACAGTAATGGACTTCTATACATTTTACATCAGATTAAAACTTTGGTTGTAAGATTCAGATAATTATTTATTAAAAGCTAGACATTTTAAATGAGAATAAGAAAGAAAAGTATGTCTTTGTGCCCCCTTTTCCCTGTTCATGCCCTATCGGCCCCCCTGGCTACACTTTGCTAGATCCGCCCCTGCACAGTTACCAGCCGTCAGCTACGTAGAAAAGGATCCTGGTGTAGAAAGTAATATTAAATACATTCTAACAACAGCTTATCAAGCTTAAACGTGCTGCTGTTGTTCAGCCGCTGGTTTCCTCTTTCTGGTGCAAAGTGGGCCAAAAACAAAGAAGAGAGACGGACTCGCGACAGAAAAGCCGATCAGCTGATCATTGATCAGTTTCATGATTGAAGTAGCAGCAGGAGAGGGAGAGAGAGAGGCAGTCGCTCCATATATCGGTTGTTAAGCTTAACGTGGGAACGCTTTACAAACATTCAGAGATGAACTTAGACACTTGCTTTACTTCTCTCTGGGATAACTTCCTCGGAGATGAAATGCTGGTTTGGCAGCGAGGCTACAAATACACACAGCCGCTCTATCACGTGAGCACACTGCTCCGACGTGCTACGGTTATGAGCCGAGTTACGCGGTGTCGCAAGTTTTGTGAGGTGTTTTTTTGATATTTAATGGATCGGATTACATTTTTTATTTCTCGCCGATATCCGATCCAGTAATTTAGGTCAGTATCGGACCGATACCGATACGTAATATCGGATCGGTCCATCTCTAATATACTATGGCCACAAGTTTGTATTGTGGTGCTGATCCAGAATCCTACCCTTATTATTATTTATTCCTAGTGCTATAATAAAAAGTAATGAGAATAAAAAATAAAGCATTAACTATAAAATAATGTATTTATGATGATTTAATTTGTTAGACTATCCACTCTGTGCAGGCAGAAATAAATGTTTAAACTGTAGACATAATATAATTTTGCTGCTATTTTGCTGCTCAGCATTTTGTCATATGTTAAATATAAATCTAATGTAAACTGTTTCTTAATGTTTTTTCCCATCAGGAAAGGGGCAGATGCCCCTTACTACATAAACATCTTTATTAATTTAAATTCTGTAGTTTTATGACACAAAAACCTAAAACTAGACATTAGCCCCTTTCCAACATTCACCAACAGTGCTACATACTTCTCTCTCTTTACCTGGACAGTGCTTTCCTGCACCACCAAAGGGCTCCACAAGCAATGGCTGTTTCACCCTAGCAGCACCAGTTCCTGTCCTCCTCTTCATTTCGTCTCATCATAAAGTCCTCGTCATATTCTGTGATATCGATATATCAGTATCAATGCACACACCACTAGTCCAGAGTGTACCCTGCTGCTCACAAGGCTCCAGGCACCCCGTGACCCTGATAAGGATAAGCCAAAGAGAATGGAAGGATGGATGGGTACAAGATGACCTTACTGCACTGGGGGGCCATGTGCCATAACTTTAATTAAAAATGTTTAGATTAAGACGTGTTTACCTACTCTTCAGCCTCCTTTAGTAACCATACTTGTAAGAAATGTAGCCTATTTGCAGATCTGAAAGCCAGGGTGTCGCCTTGAAGCGACTGTTGTTGTGATTTGGCGCTATATAAATAAAATTGAAATGAATTGAATTGAGAACGTTTTGAGCTACATCGTGGACCTAAACATCAACGTGCCGCTCTCCGTGTCCCACAGGCTGGTGGCAACCTCTCCTTGAGACTTGTAAACACCAGCCAAGATCAGCAGGCTCAAGTAGGTGAGCAGCTCTGTCTCACCCATCCCTCTCATCCTCTCATCGGTTGTCGTATCAGTCATCCCTTTCATCAATATTTCTTGTCCTCATCCTAGTCGTCCTCCACTTTTTCAGTGTTCCCATCCGTATCTTCGGAGGCCCTCTGTGTTTGTGTGCTCGAGAATTACGTCTAGGATATCCCGAGTGAGGAACTGGCGGAACGTGGACTCCGTGATCCGTGCCGCTGCGTAATTTGTGGGGCTTCCCCTCAGTGACTGACTTTGAGTTTGAGATTATGTTTGGGACTGGGGCTGGGATGGGCTGGGACAGTGAACGACAATGGGATGCCATTATTGTTGCTGCTGCCGCTATGGGCCCCTCTTGTCCTCTGTACATGATTGAAGACCAAGATATGGCCCTGTTCTTGGACACGAACATCTCAGGAGTTGTTGCACCTGTCGTGGTCTCGCATTTCCTGTTGCTATTGTGGCCTTGTTATTCTTTGTCGAGGCGTCAAACAGGTGTTTGCAGTTCTTTGCATGCTTGCAGAGTGGAACACATTGCTAGTAGTGAAGTTTGTTGCAGCGTTGAACGAGTTGTTATTGGAGTTCATCACTGAGTTGACCGCGTTACACTTGGTCTTGTTGTTAACTCTCCTTTTGTCCAGCAAGTCCTGAAGGAAACACAACAGCTCCACTACTGAACACTAAAAAGGGATTACCCGCTTTTCATGGCACCACCCTTTAAAAACCCACCATTTACTGTTGTAAATGGAACGGGTGGAGGAGGCTCTAGCATTCTGAATGGTTTCAATAACCTTCGAAGGCATGCCTTCCGCATTTAAATTCCACCTTTCACGGGCCAGGCCCAGAGAGCGACCTGGTCAGGGTGAGGATAGTGTATCTCCCCACGTGCCTGAGAAGGTCCCTGCGGATAGCTCGTCCACCAGAAGCTGGCTGATTTCTGCCATTCTGTGTTTGGATGGCCACCGTGGAGCTATTAAAAACAGTGACAGCCCCGATCTCTCACTCTGATTACTCCACACATTCGCTGAACACCCTCGGAGCTAAGGATAGCCCGAATGGGATAGTTTGAAACTCGTACGCTATGCTCTGATAATGAGATATTTCCTGTGTGGAGGATAAATGGCGATGTGAAAATATGCGTCTGAGAGGTCAATTGTAACAAACCTATCGCCTCAGTAAATTGAGCGACAGAGCATTTTGTGTGTGAGCATTCTGAACATGTACTTTCTCAAATGCTTGTTTAACACACGCAGTTCCAGGATAGGACGGCGCGATGTTCCGTCCTTTTTCAGGATGAGGAAATAGCGGGAGTAAAAGCCCTGCTGAGCGTCTTCGCTTGGGACCGCTCTGATCACCTGTTTGGGTAACAGGGAGGATATTTCGTCCTCCAGGACATTTGCTGAATCGCCACTGGCCACTGAAGTTAACACTCCGCTGAATCTCGATGGTTTTACCGCAAACTGTAACACTGTAACAATGGGAAACGGTTGACAAGACCGAGGGATGAACTGCGGATGTGCACCACCACTTCAGCCGAGCTAAGAGAGGGTCCCTGAAGACGGGGTAGTATGACATCACCCCTGTCTCCCGGAAGGAGTTGGGGCTGTCCCCCTCAGGAAGAGTGGGGACAAAGAGAAATAGCAGTGATTTTCTTTTGTTTTTTTATCATGAAACTGGGGAGACATTCTGCCCTCGGCAAACTGCCTGACTGCAGAAATGCACATTTTATTTCTTTTGTTAACCCCAAAACACAGTGAAGTGCCTGGTGACTCTGGGCAGTGCTTGGTGACACAGACAGAAGTGCTTAGAAGTGCCTGGTGACACTGCGCCATTTGTCCACACGTCTGTCCTCCCTGAACTGGAGGAGGAGACTGAGAGGGTGCTCCTGGTGAACTGGAAACTTCTGGAGACCCTGAACCTTGGAGTGATTTGGTTGCCCCTTCCAACACCTTCCTTCTTTTTGGGTGAGAAGAGAGGGGTGACACAGAATGTTGCCAGTGTGCGAGGCTGTAGGTTTCTTTTTCCCCTCTCTGGGTTGTGACGGCTTGCCCCAAGGTTTTTGGTTTTCTACTTTGACCTGTTGGGCAGATGGCAGAGCCTCCCATTCCTCTCTGCATTCTGACCCCACTCTGTCTCCCTCTCACAGCTGCTGCTGTCAAGCCAGCTCTTGACACCTGCTGGGGGTGTGGTTTAGGTTTTCTTAGTAAGCAGAGATTGAATGCTTCTCTCTCCTGCTTTCTGCGGGTGCTTGTCTCTCTCATTCTCTCCAGGGCTGGGCCAAAGAGACCCTTGGTCGGGTCACAGGCTGCATCCATGACCTCAGCCTTCTGAGCATCACCTAAGCCTGACAGGTTTAGCCACAAGGCTCTCTTACCCGAGACCGCAAGGCCCATTACATGCCCACACTCTTGGACTGCTCCCCTGGAGGAGCGAAGAATGAGATCATTAACCATGCAGATTTCATCCCAGAGGGCTGAGTTTGGGGAACACGAGCCCATGTCTTCCAGAATTTCTGCCTGATATGCTGATAGCAGTGTGACTGCATTAAGCGAGCATACTGACTGTGCAGCATATTTGTACATCCTTTGATAAATAGATGCCGTGAGGTGAGACCTCATACAAATTGCTGTCCACCAGGAGTGCCACTTCAGCCCCACTCGCTGGCCTGGACTGCAGGGGAGGAAAGGTGGCGTCATCCTCCTCCCCATCCTCCGTGTCCTCTAGGTTGAAGAAAGACATTTGTTATACTACTTGTTACGTTACTCTCATGTTACTTACATATTAAAATGATCTGAACACTGTCTCATAATTACCAGTTAACAATATAAAGCTACAGGCTACAGCCCCACACATCAACACAAATCCCTATCCTAATGAGGACACACGTGATGTTTCTCTTAGTACTTAGGTATGAACACAAATCAAAGATGAAAACCAGCACAAAGAGACTTGAAACTGGTCGTCATGGTGATTCTACAGTAGAAACATGAACAGATAGAAACAGAGGCTGCAGCTTGACTGGTCATCAGTTTGTTACCTATGGAAGTTCAGCAGCGGCTGGCTTCGCTGCAGATGATGGCTCACTTCACTTCACGGTCCTGGGCTTGGGTCAGCAGTTCCTCAACTTTAGCGTCACTGGGGGTTCTTGGCTAGCTTAGCGTTAGCATGGTGTCTGCAGGTGCAAGCAGTGTTAGCAACATAAAAATTGATAGCAACAATTGACAGCAATTTTTCAGGCACAATTTCACCTACTTTCACGGTGCACGGAGAAAACAAAGATCTGATGATATGAAGACTCCAGCAACACTTGAAGTGATTGTGCTTAACTGTATGAAGCTTATTAGACATTATGAAACAGATGATATCCAAAAGCAAATTTTGCAAAAGTGCTTAAGATACTTTTTAAAATTATCTTATCAAAGCAGGGGGAGAGAGAGAGGGGAAGACATGCAGCAAAGGGCCAAGGGTCAGACTCGAACCGGACCTACTGCATACGGCACACGATCTCACCCACTGAGCTAAACCCGCGTCACTTTTCCAATTAGTCATTCAACCTCCCGAGCTGAACACATCAAAGAACAAGTGTCAAGATTTGCTAGGCAAACCATGTGGAGATGAGAGAGTGGACCCAAGCGCAGACAATGATGCAGGAGAATGCTTTAAACTGAAAACAAGCCTTTATTTGTGGCTGTATGAAAACTCTACAAAAGCAACCAGCCAAGGGGAACAGAAGAAGAACTAACAAAGCCCTAAACTGGAAACAGCTAAACATGAAACTGGAAATATAGAACAGGTTGTAAGTTCAGGATGGAATAAGTACAAATGAGTTTGTATATATGTTTGCTACAAAAAGGACCAGAGAGGACCACTACTCCTTCAGCACACACATGGTCACCTGTAGCCATTATCAGTTAGCTGTGAACATCCTGGCATTACCACAAGTTTACCTCAAGTTTAGATTAACATTTGGGGCGACCGTGGCTCAGGGGATTGGGAAGCTCATCTGTAACCGGAAAGTTGCCGGTTCGATCCCCTTGCTCTCTCTGTCCTGGTTGTCGTGTCCTTGGGCAAGACACTTTACCCTACAGCCTACTGGTGTTGGCCAGAGGGGCCGATGGTGCGATATGGCAGCCTCGCTTCTGTTAGTCTGCCCCTGGGCAGCTGTGGCTACAACTGTAGCTTGCCTCCACCAGTGTGTGAATGTAAGAGTGAATGAATAGTGGAATTGTAAAGGGCTGGGGTGCCTAGAAAACCGCTATATAAATGCAATCCGTTATTATTACATTACTTCAGTTTCTAATAATTTAGTAATAAGTGTCTTTCTGTCTATTTACTGTGTAACAAGCACTCCGACTCTTAGCCCTGAGTTCAGCAGGGATGTGGCCAGTTTACCAAGTCACTATAATTCCTCCACCAGAGCTCAGTACAGCGAGGTCATAGATGCCTATGGCACACATTACATTCGCCAGGTGAAAACACACACGCTGTTAATTAGACTATTTCAGTAGTAAAAACACTTTTTATTAAAACGTTGCACTACATTAAAAGTTCATCTTGGTGGTCGCCTTAGACGACTCACAGCTGTGGGAACCCATTTATCCAGACTGATCAGATTCTCCTCAGATGAGGTACATAGAGAACATTTGCCTGCACACAGTCACCACACTGCATATTTCTACTCCATATCAATATCATCTTACTATTCGTCACTGATTGAAGAAAATAAGAACAACCCCAGGTTTCTCTTCAGCACTGTAGCCAGGCTGACAAACAGTCAGAGCTCTACTGAGCCAACAATCCCTTTAACGTTAACTAGTAATGACTTCATGAACTTCTTCACAAATAAAATTCTTATCATTAGAGAAAAAATTACCAATAATCATCCCACAGATGTAATATTATCTACAGCTACTTTTAGTACCATTGATGTTAAGTTAGACTCTTTTTCTCCAATTGATCTTTCTGAGTTAACTTCAATAATTACTTCCTCCAAACCATCAACGTGTCTTTTAGACCCCATTCCTACAAAACTGCTCAAAGAAGTCCTGCCATTAATTAATGCTTCGATCTTAAATATGATCAACCTATCTCTAATAATCAGCTATGTACCACAGGCCTTCAAGCTGGCTGTAGTTAAACCTTTACTTAAAAAGCATCTCTAGACCCAGCTGTCTTAGCTAATTATAGGCCAATCTCCAACCGTCCTTTCATATCAAAAATCCTTGAAAGAGTAGTTGTCAAACAGCTAACAGATCATCTGCAGAGGAATGGCTTATTTGAAGAGTTTCAGTCAGGTTTCAGAGCTCATCACAGCACAGAAACAGCTTTAGTGAAGGTTACAAATGATCTTCTTATGGCCTCTGACAGTGGACTCATCTCTGTGCTTGTCCTGCTAGACCTCAGTGCAGCGTTCGATACTGTAGACCATAATATCCTATTAGAGCGATTAGAACATGCTGTAGGTATTACAGGTACTGCACTGCAGTGGTTTGTATCATATCTATCTAATAGACTCCAATTTGTACATGTAAATGGAGAGTCCTCTTCACACACTAAGGTCAACTATGGTGTTCCACAGGGTTCAGTGCTAGGACCAATTCTATTTACGTTATACATGCTTCCCTTAGGCAGCATCATTAGAAGACATAGCATACATTTTCACTGCTATGCAGATGACACACAGCTCTATCTATCCATGAAGCCAGGTAACACACACCAATTAGTTAAACTGCAGGAATGTCTTAAAGACATAAAGACCTGGATGGCCGCTAACTTTCTGCTTCTAAATTCAGATCAAACTGAGGTTATTGTACTCGGCCCTGAAGATCTTAGAAATATGGTATCTAAGCAGATTCTTACTCTGGATGGCATTACCTTGGCCTCCAGTAATGCTGTGAGGAACCTTGGAGTCATTTTTGACCAGGACATGTCCTTCAATGCACATATTAAACAAATATGTAAGACTGCTTTCTTCCATTTGTGCAACATCTCTAAAATTAGAAATATCCTGTCTCAGAGTGACGCTGAAAAACTAGTTCATGCATTTATTACTTCCAGGCTGGACTACTGTAATTCATTATTATCAGCATGTCCTAAAAACTCGCTGAAAAGCCTTCAGCTGATCCAAAATGCTGCAGCAAGAGTCCTGACAGGGACTAGAAAGAGAGAGCAGATTTCTCCTGTTTTGGCTTCCCTTCATTGGCTTCCTGTTAAATCCAGAATTCAAAATCCTGCTCCTCACATACAATGTCTTAAATAATCAGGCCCCATCTTATCTTAATGACCTTGTAGTACCATATCACCCTATTAGAGCACTTCGCTCTCACACTGCAGGCCTACTTGTTGTTCCTAGAGTATTTAAAAGTAGAATGGGAGGCAGAGCCTTCAGTTTTCAGGCCCCTCTTCTGTGGAACCAACTTCCAGTTTGGATTCAGGAGACAGACACTATCTCTACTTTCAAGATTAGGCTTCAAACTTTCCTTTTTGCTAAAGCATATAGTTAGGGCTGGACCAGGTGACCCCGAATCCTCCCTTAGTTATGCTGCAATAGACGTAGGCTGCCGGGGATTCCCATGATGCATTGAGTTTTTCCTTTCCAGTCACCTTTCTCACTCACTATGTGTTAATAGACCTCTCTGCATCGAATCATATCTGTTATTAATCTCTGGCTCTCTTCCACAGCATGTCTTTATCCTGTTTTCCTTCTCTCACCCCAACCGGTCGCAGCAGATGGCCCCGCCCCTCCCTGAGCCTGGTTCTGTCGGAGGTTTCTTCCTGTTAAAAGGGAGTTTTTCCTTCCCACTGTCGCCAAAGTGCTTGCTCATAGGGGGTCATATGATTGTTGGGTTTTTCTCTGTATGTATTATTGTGCGATCTACTGTACAATATAAAGCGCCTTGAGGCGACTTTTGTTGTGATTTGGCGCTATATAAATACAATTGAATTGAATTGAATTGAATTGAATAAGAACATAAGTGATGTTAATTAACATTTTTTGCTGACAACTGAATAGCGACATCAATCTTATTACATTTGTATATAAATGCAATGAGCTTACTCCCTCCCAAAAGATATTGTCTCAGTTGTTCTACTGACCAAAGTGAAAGAAACCATTGTACCATATCTCTGTTATTGGCTCACAGTCCATCAGGAGCTCTCTCTGCTGTGCTGAAAAACTTCTAGCTTTTGTCGCTGCCATTTCCATCATCATCAACAACAATAAACAAGAGAGCACTAACACATATTTTGTCAAAAGTGTTTCCTTGTCTGCCTTCATATGCATATTAGTTTCAGTGACGTCCCATTCTTAATCCATAGAGTTTATTATCATGTCACCTTGACTCCCATACTCCAACGCTTAAAATGTGGAAAGAAAGAATGATTGGGAACGTTGCTTGCGAAAAGATATTGGGAAGGTTACGTCATGTGACTGAAGTTTCGTTTGAACACTGGGACAATTTTTGCACCTACATGTCTGCCTGACTTGGACATTTGAGCTTAATGCCACAGATGTTAAAACCTCAGTTTTTTTGGTTTTTTTCTTGTTTTTCTTTGATTTTTGTTTGTTTGCTTCTTGTTTTTGGTTGTTGTATTTTTGCATTTGTTGTTATAAAATACAAAATCTAATAAATACTTGAATTATAAAAAAATATATATCATGTCAGCCCACCTTTTGCAGCTCTAATGGCTAGAACTCTATAGGTAAGGCTTTCTACAAGCTTTAGGAGTGTGTTAATGGGAATTTTTGATCATTCTTCCAGAAGCACATTTGTGAGGTCAGACACTGATATTAGATGAGAAGTCTCTGCTCTAATTCATTGCAAAGGTTCTGTCAGGGTGAGGTCAGGACACACTGTGTAAGCCAGTCAAGTTCTTCCAAATCAAATCAAATCAAATCAAATCACTTTTATTGTCACGTCACATGTGCAGGTACACTGGTACAGTACATGTGAGTGAAATTCTTGTGTGCGAGCTTCACAAGCAACAGAGTTGTGCAAAAATACAATAACGTAAAACAAGCAAAATATAAAAATGGCTAATCTAAAAAGTAATAAATATATGTACAATATATAAAGGTATACACATTACTGAACGTGTGTACTAAATATGTTTTTCTGCGTGTGTGTGTGTGTGTGTGTGTGTGTTTGTGTGTGTGTGTGTGTGTGAGTGTGTATATACATGTTTTACAAATGAAATAAAGTAAGGACCGGATGCTGCAGAACCTCCTTCCTGATGGAAGTAGTCTGAACAGTTTGTGGCTGGGGTGACTGGAGTCCTTGATGATCCTCCCCGCTTTCCTCAGGCACCGCTTCCTGTAGATGTCTTGGAGGGAGGGAAGCTCACCTCCAATTATCCGTTCAGCACACCGCACTACTCTCTGGAGAGCTTTGCGGTTGTAGGCGGTGCTGTTGCCATACCAGGTGGTGATGCATCCAGTGAGGATGCTCTCAATGGCACAGCGATAGAAGGTCCTGAGGATGCGGGGGCTCATGCCGAATCTTTTCAGTCTCCTGAGAAAGAAGAGGTGCTGCTGCGCCTTCTTCACTGTTTTGTTTATGTGTACTGACCACGTAAGATCCTCAGCCAGATGTACACCAAGGAAGCGGTAGCTGCTCACTCTCTCCACAGCGGCGCCGTTGATGGTGATGGGGGTGTGTACTCCTCTGCACCTCCGGAAGTCCACTATCAACTCCTTTGTCTTTGCGACGTTGAGGGTGAGATGGTTGTCTTGACACCAGTGGGTCAGGGCGCTGACCTCCTCCCTGTAGGCCGTCTCATCACCGTTGGTGATAAGACCCACCACTGTAGTGTCGTCCGCAAACTTCACAATGATGTTGGAGTTTCTAGTGGCCGTGCAGTCGTAGGTGTAGAGTGAGTACAGGAGAGGGCTCAGTACACACCCCTGTGGAGCACCAGTGTTCAGTGTGATGGGGGATGAGGTGGTGCTGCCCAGTCTGACCACTTGGCATCTGTCAGACAGGAAGTTAAGGATCCAGCTGCAGAGGGAGCTGCTCAGTCCTAGATCCTGCAGTTTCCTGTCCAGCTTCGAGGGAACGATGGTGTTGAATGCTGAGCTGTAATCTACAAACAGCATTCTCACATACGTGTCTCTCTTCTCCAGGTGTGACAGGGCAGCATGGAGTGTCAGGGCTATGGCATCATCAGTGGACCTGTTGTGGCGGTATGCGAACTGTAGAGGGTCCAGTGAGTCGGGTAGTGCGGAGCAGATGAAGTCCCTGACCAGCTTCTCGAAGCATTTGCTTTCCACACCAAACTCACTCATCCATGTCTTTATGGATCTTGCTGTCTGCAATGGTGGTCAGTCATGTTAAAACAGGAAGGGGCCATTTCCAAACTGTTCCCACAAAATTGGGAGCATAAACTGTCCAAAGTACCTTAGTATGCTGAAGCATCAAGAGTTCCTTTCACTGGGACTAAGGGGCCGAGCCCAACTCCTGAAGAACAACCCCACACCATAATGCTCCCTCCCCCGAACTTTACACTTGGCAAAATGCAGTCAGACAAGTACTGTAATTCCTTACAGTAATTCCAAAATGCATGTAGATTAAAGTAAACTATTTTACCTGGATATGATAGTCTCTGATGAGCCTAAGGTGCAAAACATGCCGGCGACGACGATAAAGTTTTTCTAGCTCCTCGAGAATTAAAAATGTACCAAAAAAACTGAGAGACATTTCTGGGTCCATTTTAAAGTTTTTGCGCTGTGGCGGTAGCGACTGGAAAAACACGGAAGTAAGGGCAGACTTGAAATAAGGTTAGAACAGTGGTTCCCAAACTTTTTTTGCCAGGCCCCCCTTTTTTACAAGAAAAATGTTCGCGCCCCCCCCCACAAACACATCCTCCAAACACACACACCCATATTTTATTTACAAACTCCATTGCGGTTTATTTCACACCTCGAACATTTAGTAAACAATTAAGCAAATACAAGTAAACGGCAATAAATTACAGGTAGTAATAAAATATACTACTAACTCTTTTACGCTGCGTCCACACCTACACGGGTATTTTTGAAAACTCAGCTGTTTCTATGCGTTTGGGCTTTTCGTCAACACATAAACGGCGTTGCGATTCACCGAAAACAGAGATTATTTAAAACTCCTTTTTTGCGTTTACGTGTGGACGAGGATTACAGAGTTCGTCACGCAACGTCAAAGGTATGTGCCTCTTTTCACGTCACGCTGTGCGCCACGTTATTGTTTACATGAGATGAATTGCAGAATGGCAGATAGAGACAAAATACTGTTAATCTGACTATCTGCAGGTTTTACATGCTTACATATACACACGCAGTTACTGTCCCTCCATTTAGAAAGGCAGAGGCGTCACGGTGTCATTATTTTACGTGTAGTTGTTTTTTTCCCTGTGTAATAATATTCAACATTGCTGTCAATACATTTTTCAAAAAATGCCTCTCTGTGCAAAATGGGTTCAAACACATAAACAGCTGTGGGATACTGTTTGTCCGTGATTTGAACCGGGGGAACAAATTACGGCAGGATCAGCCTGATATTATTTGTATCCCACTGTAACTTTACTGCATAAAGAGCTAACATGTCCAAAATGTCAGGAGTAGTTAGTTATTACAAGAAGTGTTTGTGAACTAAAAATCAAGAATTTGGGATCCTGTTTGTCCATGATTTGGAGAGCCCAGCGCTGCTCCCGATGCAGGGAAACTAATTTTGCAGGGGAGACCTACCTTGGCACTTGTGCAGGTGAAGCCAAAGGGAAGATATGCTTCACCATATTTTCTAGTCTTTGGCTTCGAAGGAAGTTGGTTTGCAAACATATTTGGCGATGCTTCATCTCCTGCTTTGCGTTTGTGTGGGAGCCCCGTCAAAAACCTGTCCATTAGCAGTGTCCAAGCGCTCTTTTTTTTTTCTTTTCATACCGCGCCCCCCTGCAATGGCTCTGCGCCCCCCCTAGGGGCGGGTCCCACACTTTGGGAGCCTCTGGGTTAGAAGACTGTCCAATCCAGTCTTTACGTCTGACGTCATTAGCTGCGTCCGGGCCCAAACTCCGCTGCAGGTCCCTAAGTCAAACGAACACTGCGGCATCACTGAGAGTTAAAAACTGTCTAAATTCCTTCATCTTTAATAAAATGATCAGCGTTGCTGGGTTACCAAGTGTAACGATTAAGTTTAACATCCAGGCATCCATGAAAACAGAATTTATTAAATTTACCTGAGTTAGAAGTTAGCAGGAAGTTAGAATAGAATAGAATAGAATTCAACTTTATTGTCATTGCACATGTACAGGTACAGGGCAACGAAATGCAGTTTGCATCCATCCAGAAAGTGCTTTAGCCGTGATATAGATATATTACATACTAGCTCGCTAGCTTCCACCTAAACATGATATAGCATGTTCTGACTGAGAGATTTCTGAAACATTCAAACGTACAGCTCTGCTATCACTTCCAACATAAATGAAGACAGAAAACTAAACAGCAGTGACGTTTGTAGGGTTACTGAAGTTGGGCTAGCTGGTATATAATGATGTGCTATATGATCGCTGGCGACACAGCTATGTTAGCATAACATTAGCACAGTGAAGCTGGAGGATGAACGCTAACTTTTTTCCACTCGATCAAAGTTAACGTGAGGGTTCCCGATGGTTAGAGACAAATGCAATCGCATGGCAGGATGCTGTAAACGGACCAAACTTCAGTCAGGAGAACAACTGAGATAATCCATCCACAATACCAGGTTAGTGATTAATATACTGCTGCATGGGCTGGGCTGTAGTTACATTGTAAGGGTTGAAAAACTGAGCTTTAAAATGATTAGCGGTAATAAAAACCGAGAGAGGCCGACACAGCCATTATGTTTATTTGTGTCAGCTGTTTCCTCATGTGTTTCTACTTCCCCTGATCACCTCCTGTGTGTATTTAGTCTATGTGTTTTCTTTAGTCTTTGTCAGTTCTTTGTTTTGTTTCACGTCTAGCCATGTCATGTCACAGATATCATTGTACTGATCAGGATCATTGTCTTGTTGGGTTTTCTGTCATAATCCACAGTCGCATGTACCTGGTCAGCTTCATGTCCATGTCTCCTGTCACAGTTTTCATAGTTATTTAGTTATTTTCCAGTCATCGGTATGCCCGATGGTGATTTTTTGTTTTTTTATGGGCTGATGGTGGGTTGTTTTTTGGGTTTTTTTGAGAGGTGGTGGATTGGCCAGATGCTGGCCGATGTGTAAAAATAACTCAGTTGTTTGGTGGTGGCTGTGGCGGAGCTTCCACTGAGGCCAGCGGGTGGATGAGGGAAAGGGGGAGGCAGGAGGAGGAGAGACCCGAGGCGGCCGCCGGTCCGAGTGTCAGGTGAACTGAACTTCAGGTAAGAAGTTATGACCTGCAGTCTATCTGGGTCAGATATAAACCAAGTTTAGGTGGAGTTTATTTTCGGTATGCTGACATTTTCGTACTGCGTGCTAGCTAGCATGACGGAGTTTCTATACAGCTGGGTGGGTGCTATGTTACTGATAGTGAACTTTATTTTATTCATAAGGTTAGTTAGTAGAGTTGCCAACCGTTCCGTAAAAAACGGAATCGTCTCGTATTCAGAGAAAATATGACGCGTTTTTTATTGAGCTGAAAAGGAACAGTTTCTCCCGGACTTCAGCTAGAATGGAAAAAGACACAAAGCTGGAGTTATTCTGTGTCTTTACACCGTCAGCTGCCTCTTCTTCTCTCATTCTCTCCCCCTCCCTCTTCTGTTGCTACTTCAATCATGAAACTGATCAATGATCAGCTGATCGGCTTTTCTCTCGTTTGTTTATCGCCCACTTTGCGCCAGAAAGAGGAAACTAGCGGATGTCACGCGAACCAACAGCAGCACGTTTAAGCTTGATCAGCTGTTGTTAGAATTTATTTAATATTAATTTCTAGTATCAGCTGATGTTTGCTGGAGCCACAGCTGTAAAGCTGCTGGTCATGATGTCGGTTTGGTTATCTGGTGAGAGGGAAACATGAAGATGAAACCAGGAGATATCCTTACTGAATCATCAGAGCTGAACAGGTGATGGAGAAACAGGTTTACCTTTTAGGTGACATGGATGAGTTGAAGTTATGAACTGTTTCTGAGAGACAAATAACACCAGGATCCTTTGTAGCTGACAGCTGGTAACTGTGCAGGGGCGGGTCTAGCAAAGTTTTGCCAGGGGGGCAGGTAGGGCATTAACAGGGAAAGGGGGGCACAAAGAAATACTTTTCTTTATTATTCTCATTTAAAATGTCTCGCTTTAATAAATAATCATCTGAATCTTACAACCAAAGTTTTTATCTGATGTAAAATGTATAGAAATCATATACCTATACATATACCAATAAGATAGCGTACATCACTGCCACAGCAGCGTCTGTTTTCATTCAATGGCTTTATGGCTTTTTCCTATAATACCTGGTGGGCCGGTCTCTAGTCAAAATGCCGGGGCCGATTTTTTGTCCCAGTCCAGCCCTGGGCACGACATGCAGTGAATTAATCTGAGAAGGTGCATTAAAAAATAAATGGCCGGGCCAGCAGTGCACATGGCAAATCAGCTCGCATAGACACATTAGTTGTGCCGCTTCTTAATGACGGTATCTTAGCTAACAACCCCAACTACCAGATTCAACTTGTAACTGGCTAAAAATAACTTAGCCTACCGGTGAGAGGGACGTTGCTCGCTGGCAGTTTTTTTCAAGCGATGTTGAAATTTCCACATTCCGACACTGCAAATACTTCAGGATCCGTAGACTCGAGACAGAATTCACAATGCACTTTCGGGACTTTCAGGTGTATGGACCAATGTTTTCTTTTCTGATCAAACCAGAAAGCTTTAATGAGCAGCTGGGTTTGTCTCGTATTAACTGGCTGAGTTAATGCGACATTGAAATGCAGCTGATTGAACTGAAAAGCTCGACTCTGTGGGGGTCAAAGTTTGCAGAACTACAGAGGCAGCTGGAATCCACAGCTGTGCGTGCTCATGGAGCTTTCATTGTCACCTGCTGGACATCACTACCTGACAAGTTTAACTGTCTTCAGAACATTGCAGAGGCCTTATTGACAGTATTTGGCTCTACATATCTGTGTGAGCAGATTTTCTCTCACATGAGTGTCCTCAGGTAGCCGTCTGAATGCTGGACACTCGGAGACCTGTGTCTCTGAGTGGGAGACCAGAGATCACATTAACATGTGTATCTCTGTATTAACAAACATACCATATTGGCCCAGTTTATTTTTCTTATCATTGTTGTGAGGAGACCATAAATAGCATTTGCATTTTCTGTTGTACAGTTCATTTGCTGTTATGGAGTTCTTGTTATGAATAAAAAGTGTCTTTTTTTGTTTCAAAATAGCTTATAACTATTCGCTGATAGCTGCCAACATCTGCGAACAAATATAATTCTATAAAGTGGTTCTATATAATGTGTAACTGTTCATATAGATAGAGAAATTTATTGCTAATGCAATCATATGGCACACTGACTTCTGAGGAAATTTTACATGGCACTCATCATCAGAAAGGTTGCCGACCCCTGGTCTACACCCTAGGACATTTTGCAGGAAATTTTCAATAACCCCTGAATTAATATACACTTCACAGGTTCACAAGTTTTATGACATGTAGGCCTACCATCACAAGCTCTTCTCTTGGCATATGTTCCTTTTTAATCGAAATTCCACTGAGCATCTTATGTTTTGTCTTCTAGTTCCACTCCTGCCTGTCGACTGGCTGAACAGCCTGAAGGATCATCCAGATGTTGCTTCCTACTTTCCTCGCTCAATGTATCAGCTGATGCCGAAAGGCACAAAGAAGGCAGGAATGAAGGCTGCCATAGAGCAGTACATAGTGGATAACGACGTGAGTAAATCACACAGTGAATCCTAACCAGGATTCCAACTACTGTCCTCAACACGCCTGGAGGGGGAAGCTAACTGTGGAAATCATCCGAGCCTGGACTCTGAAAGGAGATCATGTTGGCCCAACTGACAGGTGAGAAGAGCATGGTCAGGGATTAGGATTTAGAGATAGTATATACAATCCACAATATTAATGTTCTTTGTGTCTTTCTCCTAGTCACGGCTATGCTAAACTGAGGGCCATTTCCATCAATCAGCAGACTCATTTGATTGAATCAAATTATCCCGGGTGGAATGCTTATTTTAATCTTGGACAGGTCAGTGAACCCAGACTACATGTAAGGTCAAAGGCCATAATTAAGGAATTTTAATACCATTCTAGCAACAGACAGACTGCAGGTTTGATGTACTGACTTCAATTTTTAGAACTTGGCACTACTTACATCTTTAATATACAGTTAACTTTAACTGTTTTTAAACTGAGGTTATTTATTTCTATTTGGTTAGGTTTAGGTGGAACTAATTGTATGTTAATCATTGTAATCAGGTATATTTAAAATTTTAAGGTAATGACTTGGGTTAATATGAATGCTTTAATAATGTCAGCGTCTGTAATAAAGCACTGAATGCAAATCTTGCACATTTCCCCCTTATTTTAAGTAAGAAATTGGAATTGAATTACCATTGTCTCTATTGTTTATAGTGCAAAATCTCGAGCATATTATCAGTAGGTCAGCAGTATATTAAATCCTATATGCTATTTATGTGTATGTTGAAGTATGGGACGAGGATCTGCTGTATGATGATTGTCTGGGATCATGTGACACGTGTCCAACTCAGAGGCCACATATATTTACAGCTGACATTGGTAGCTATGAGTTCAAGGCCACTCACAGGAGATTGGTGTCACCAGTATAAACCATCTCCATAATGAGAAATAGATTTTGGGGCTGCATGCCTTTCATCTATAATCAAGTGTGATAAATATGCTGATCTTGTAAGAGTCACATGACTGGTGGGTTTTTACTTTCATTTTCCTCGTATTACGACATGTCAGTTTTTAAAATTTGATCTTCTTTTTGTTTGTCATCAGTCAGTTATTTTTCATACACACACACACACACACACACACATATATATAGAGAGATATATCTATATATATCTCTATATATATACAGTGGCTTGCAAAAGTATTCGGCCCCCTTGAACTTTTCCACATTTTGTCACATTACAGCCACAAACATGAATCAGTTTTATTCCAGGTGAAAGACCAATACAAAGTGGTGTACACGTGAGAAGTGGAACGAAAATCATACATGATTCCAAACATTTTTTACAAATAAATAACTGCAAAGTGGGGTGTGTGTAATTATTCAGCCCCCTGAGTCAATACTTTGTAGAACCACCTTTTGCTGCAATTACAGCTGCCAGTCTTTTAGGGTATGTCTCTACCAGCTTTGCACATCTACAGACTGATTCTTGCCCATTCTTCTTTGCAAAACAGCTCCAGCTCAGTCAGATTAGATGGACAGCGTTTGTGAACAGCAGTTTTCAGATCTTGCCACAGATTCTCGATTGGATTTAGATCTGGACTTTGACTGGGCCATTCTAACACATGGATATGTTTTGTTTTAAACCATTCCATTGTTGCCCTGGCTTTATGTTTAGGGTCGTTGTCCTGCTGGAAGGTGAACCTCCGCCCCAGTCTCAAGTCTTTTGCAGACTCCAAGAGGTTTTCTTCCAAGATTGCCCTGTATTTGGCTCCATCCATCTTCCCATCAACTCTGACCAGCTTCCCTGTCCCTGCTGAAGAGAAGCACCCCCAGAGCCTGATGCTGCCACCACCATATGTGACAGTGGGGATGGTGTGTTCAGAGTGACGTACAGTGTTAGTTTTCTGCCACACATAGCGTTTTGCATTTTGGTCTCATCTGACCAGAGCACCTTCTTCCACATGTTTGCTGTGTCCCCCACATGGCTTGTGGCAAACTGCAAACGGGACTTCTTATGGTTTTCTGTTAACAATGGCTTTCTTCTTGCCACTCTTCCATAAAGGCCAACTTTGTGCAGTGCACGACTAATAGTTGTCCTATGGACAGATTCCCCCACCTGAGCTGTAGATCTCTGCAGCTCGTCCAGAGTCACCATGGGCCTCTTGGCTGCATTTCTGATCAGCGCTCTCCTTGTTCGGCCTGTGAGTTTAGGTGGACGGCCTTGTCTTGGTAGGTTTACAGTTGTGCCATACTCCTTCCATTTCTGAATGATGGCTTGAACAGTGCTCCGTGGGATGTTCAAGGCTTGGGAAATCTTTTTGTAGCCTAAGCCTGCTTTAAATTTCTCAATAACTTTATCCCTGACCTGTCTGGTGTGTTCTTTGGACTTCATGGTGTTGTTGCTCCCAATATTCTCTTAGACAACCTCTGAGGTCGTCACAGAGCAGCTGTATTTGTACTGACATTAGATTACACACAGGTGCACTCTATTTAGTCATTAGCACTTATCAGGCAGTGTCTATGGGCAACTGGCTGCACTCAGACCAAAGGGGGCTGAATAATTACACACACCCCACTTTGCAGTTGTTTATTTGTAAAAAATGTTTGGAATCATGTATGATTTTCATTCCACTTCTCACGTGTACACCACTTTGTATTGGTCTTTCACGTGGAATTCCAATAAAATTGATTCATGTTTGTGGCTGTAATGTGACAAAATGTGGAAACGTTCAAGGGGGCCGAATACTTTTGCAAGCCACTGTATATATACAGGGTGGGCCATTTATATGGATACACCGTAATAACATGGGAATGGTTGGTGATATTAAAGTCCTGTTTGTGGCACATTAGTATATGTGAGGGGGCAAACTCCTCAAGATGGGTGGTGACCATGGTGGCCATTTAGAAGTCGGCCATCTTGGATACAACTTTTGTTTTTTCAATAGGAAGAGGGCCATGTGACACATCAAACTTATTGGTAATGTCACAAGAAAAACAATGGTGTGCTTGGTTTCAACGTAACTTTATTCTTTCATGAGTTATTTACCAGTTTCCCTTTGTTCACAGCCATTGACATGTTGTAGAGGTTAACACGTGAGGAGCGGATCGAAATTGTGTTGATATCTGGTGAATGCAGTAACCGGGTCATTGCAGCAGATTTCAATGCAAGACACCCTACGAGACCACCCATCTCCCATGCTACAGTTAGCAAACTGCTTGCTAAGTTCCGTGAAACTGGTTCAGTGTTGGATTTGCCAAAATGTGGACGCAAGAAAACTGTCACTAATGAAGAAACATCAGTGGCTGTCCTAGCTTCATTCAGCAAGAGCCCAAAGCGTAGCACTCGCCGCATGTCACTGGAGAGTGGCATTAGTCGAACATCCCTTCGGCGGATATTAGCTACTCACAAATGGCACCCTTACAAACTCCAGCTACTGCAGCAACTCAACGAGGATGACCCAGATCGGCGCACAGAATTTGCAGAATGGGCAAAACAAAAATTGGAACAGGACCCTCAGTTCACGCAGAAGATTTTGTTCAGTGATGAGGCAAACTTTTATGTGAATGGTGAAGTTAACAAACAAAACCACCGCTATTGGTCTGACACTAACCCACATTGGATGGATCCCTCCAAGACTGTTGGAACAACAAAAGTGATGGTTTGGTGTGGTATATGGGGTACAACGATAGTGGGTCCATTCTTCATCAATGGAAACCTCAAGGCCACTGGATATTTGAAATTGCTACATGATGATGTGTTTCCCTCTTTATGCACTGAAGCTGGCACGTTCCCTGAGTTTTTCCAGCAAGATGGTACACCACCACATTATGGGTGCCAGGTCCGAGCATTCCTAGATGAACAGTTTCCTGGAAAGTGGATTGGTCGTCGTGGGCCAGTTGAATGGCCCCCAAGGTCTCCCGATCTGACCCCTTAGACTTTTATCTTTGGGGTCATCTGAAGGCAATTGTCTATGGTGTGAAGATACGAGATGTGCAGCACCTGAAACTATGGATACTGGATGCCTGTGCTGGCATTTCTCCTGTGGTGTTGCTATCAGTGTGTGAAGAGTGGGAGAAGAGGGTTGCATTGACAATCCAACACAATGGGCAGCACATTGAACACATTTTATAAGTGGTCAGAAACTTGTAAATAACTCATGAAAGAATAAAGTTACGTTGAAACCAAGCACACCATTGTTTTTCTTGTGACATTACCAATAAGTTTGATGTGTCACATGGCCCTCTTCCTATTGAAAAAACAAAAGTTGTATCCAAGATGGCCGACTTCTAAATGGCCACCAAGGTCACCACCCATCTTGAGTAGTTTGCCCCCTCACATATACTAATGTGCCACAAACAGGACTTTAATATCACCAACCATTCCCATTTTATTACGGTGTATCCATATAAATGGCCCACCCTGTATATATGTGTGTGTGTGTGTGTGTGTGTGTGTGTGTGTGTGTGTGTATAGGTAGACTTTTTCAGATTATACTTGATTTCAGTTGTACTAAAATTGTCAAATACATGTAACCATTTTTGCTTACTTACCTTCTCAAACAAATAAAAAACATGGTAAAGCTAAATAAGAAATAAAAGAAGTAAATCTGTTAACACAACAAGAAACCTTCACATAATATTCGTCCAACAAATAAAGAATATTGTACTTCATGTCAAGTGCACTCGTCTGGATATATACAGAAAAACTACCATAAATCCCGGACTACAGAGCGCACCTGATTAAGAGCTGCATGCTCTAATTGTAGAAAGAAAATCAATTTTGTACTTGTACAGGCCGCACCGGATTTTAAGCCGTATGTGTTTCACTTGTAATATGAGATATTTACACAGAAATATTACACGTGAGGATTTTTAACGTTTAATTTAATCCGTAAGGTAACATAAACATGGTAACATAAATGTTATGGTAGCATACAAAAATACATACTGCAAATGCTTTTTTTCCTCGAACAGCGCCTGTAACACGGCTACCTTTAAGTATACGTACGTATCGGTAACACACAAATTACGTTGCTTATGGTTTTTTTACGGAACAGTGCACAAACAACATTACAACGTCTCTTAACAACCGATAAAAATATATACCGTATATATACTACTTATCATTTTGATTGGTCTGTGGTGGACCACTGGAGGCCTCCACTCACACCCAGTTCTCAGGAAGTGTTGTTGCTATGTTTTGGAGGGAAAAGTGTTCAGTTGTGTTGTGATGAGGAATAAACGAGGAGTGTTAATCGAGAGCTCTCGTGTCATCTGTGTTTACCTCCACATTGGTGACCCCTGACTCAAACATGCTGCAGTCCGATGGTGGCACCGACTCCGCTCTGGATGCATCAGCAGCCGCCAGCCCTCTGCCTCCGGCTGCAGCTGCGTTTGCTGTGCCGCTCGAGCTGCCGGACTTTTGGCTTCACGATCCCCCGTCATGGTTCGTGCACGTGGAGGCTCAGTTCGCCCTTCGTGGCATCTCGGTTGACGACACGAAATATCACCAGGTGGTGGCCTCTCTTGACCCGCTAGCCAGCCGTCGTGCGTTGACTCTCCTCCGGGACCCACCCGCCCGAGGGAAGTATGCCGCCCTTAAGGAGCTGCTTCTTCGGCGCTATGCCTTCTCCGACGCAGAGCGAGCCGAGAAGCTCCTCTCCCTCTCGGGCCTGGGTGGCGGTACGGCTCTCGAACTGATGGAGCGCATGCTGTCCTTTCTCTGTCCGGACGACGGGGGATTCCTGTTCGCCCACATCTTCCTCCGACAGCTGCCGGCGGCCGTGAGAGCCGGCCTCGCCAACTCTCCGCTTCTGGGCACGAAGGATTATCGCTCCCTGGTTGAGGACGCGGATCGTATTCTCTTGGCTACCCGCGCTTTCCACGATCACGACCTAGTTCCAGCCTTGCCGGCGGCGCCTTCTACTTCCCAGCTGACCTGCCCCGACGTGTCCGCTCCTTCGCTGGCGGCAAAGGTCGCGGCACCGCGACACCGCGGACGGGACCTCTGTTTCTACCATCAGCGTTTTGGCCCCAGAGCGCGCCGCTGCTTGCTGCCTTGTGCTTTTCCGACCCTGGGACACGGGCCCCGACAGCGCGCTGTAGCGGCTGCGACCGCTGGCGACAAAGAAAAACTGCTCTTCATAGAAGACTCGCGCTCCGGGAGACGTTTCCTGGTCGACTCCGGCTCCCAGAAGAGCCTCCTTCCCCGTCCGGCGCCGACAGTTTAGCAGCGGGCTGCGGACCGCAGCTTATTGCGGCTAATGGCTCTCCCATCGCAACGTTCGGGGAAAGGTTCGTGACTGTTTGTTTTCATGGTCGGGATTTCCAATGGACCTTTGTTGTTGCCGCTAGCTCTGTACCTATTTTGGGCGCTGATTTTCTTTGTGCTCACGGACTGCTGGTCGATGTCGCTAACAGACGGTTAATCGACGCCCAGTCTTTTTCTTCAGTGCCCTGTTTCACTCGCGCCATCAAGCCCCTGAATCTGGCTAATTTGGTGACTTCTGGGAATGTTTTTCAGCGTTTGCTCTCTGAGTTCCCTTCACTGACTGTTCCTAATTTCTCAAACACGGCAACGAAGCACGGGGTTGAACATTATATTCCGACGGTCGGTGCCGCCTCGACCCCGCGAAACTCTCCGTCGCTCGGGAAGAGTTTGCCGCTATGGAGCGCCTCGGCATTGTGCAGCGCTCGAATAGTGCCTGGGCCTCTCCGCTACACATGGTGCCCAAGTCCGACGGTCGGTGGCGGCCGTGTGGGGATTTTCGCCGTTTGAATAACGTCACGGAGAACGACCGTTACCCCATTCCCCACATACAGGATTTTTCCGCCCACCTCGCCGGCACCTCGATTTTTTCTAAAATTGACTTGGTGCAGGGGTATCACCAGGTTCCCGTGCGCGCCGAAGACGTCCCAAAAACTGCCGTTATTACCCCTTTCGGCCTGTTTGAATTTTTGCGCATGCCGTTCGGCCTGAAAGGCGCCGCCCAGACTTTTCAGCGGTTGATGGACTCTGTCTTGCGCGGGCTGCCTTTCGTCTTCGTGTACCTTGACGATATATTGGTGGCCAGCTGTTCTGAGAGTCAGCACGCATCACATTTGCGTCAGGTTTTCCAGCGCTTGGCGGCACACGGCCTGATCGTCAACCCCTCCAAGTGCCAGTTCGGCTTGCCGGTTCTGGATTTCTTGGGCCACCGCATTTCCGCTGACGGTGTGGTTCCGTTGCCGGACAAGGTCCGGGCCGTTTCGGCTTTTCCGCATCCCGCGTCCATTAAAGCGCTGCAGGAGTTCTTGGGGATGGTCAATTTCTACAACCGCTTTCTCCCCAGAGCTGCGCACCTGCTGCAGCCTCTCTATGCTGCTTTGAAGGGTAAAACTGCTAAGGACCCGATTGATTGGCTCCCTGAACGCATCCAGGCATTTTCTGAGGCCAAGGCCGCGCTGGCAAACGCCGCCCTGCTGGCCCACCCATTTCCGTCGGCGGAGATTGCGTTGACCACCGACGCATCGGACGTGGTGGTGGGCGCAGTGTTGGAGCAGCGGGTCTCCGGTGTCTGGCAACCGCTTGCCTTTTTCAGTCGCACGCTAAGGGACAGTGAGCGCAAATATAGCGTTTTTGACAGGGAGTTGCTGGCCCTGCACCTCGCGACCCGGCATTTTCGTTTTTTTCTAGAGGGTCGGAGTTTCACCGCGTACGTCGATCATAAACCCTTGACATTCGCGATGTCCAAGGTCTCTGACCCGTGGAGCGGGCGCCAGCAGCGCCAGCTGGCAGCCATTTCCGAGTTCACAACTGACATTCAGCACGTGGCTGGTAAGTCCAACTGCGTGGCTGACTGTCTATCCCGCGCGCTGGTTTCTCCCGTTTATGTTGGCATAGACTTTGACGCTATGGCCGCTGACCAACGGGCGGACCCGGACGTCCTTACCCTTCGGTCTGAGCAAACGGGCCTTGTACTGGAGGACAGACCCGTGTGGAACGGCGGGCCTAGCCTGCTTTGTGACGTTTCCACCGGCCGACCACGCCCTGTAGTTCCACTTTCGTGGCGTCGTCGTGTTTTCGACTCCGTACACGCCCTCTCTCATCCGGGCGTCCGGGCCTCGGTCAAGCTGGTCAGCTCTAGGTTCGTTTGGCCGGGCCTTCGTAAATCGGTGAAAGACTGGGCAGCAGCGTGCATCCCATGCCAACGCGCTAAGATCCATAGGCACACACAGGCGCCCCTCGAATCCTTCCGCGTTCCAGGGAGGCGTTTTGATCATGTACATGTGGATCTGGTTGGTCCCCTGCCGCAGTCACAAGGTTTCACGCACCTTTTGACTGTGGTGGACCGCACAACCCGCTGGCCTGAGGCGGTGCCTCTGGCGTCCACTACAGCAGCAGCAGTGGCCAGGGCATTTTTGTCAACGTGGGTTTCGCGTTTCGGTCCCCCTGCCGACATCACCTCAGACAGGGGCCCCCAGTTCGTTTCCGAGCTTTGGTCTGCCATGGCTGACGGCCTGGGCGTCAAGGTCCACCGAACCACTGCGTACCACCCGCAGGCCAATGGGATGTGCGAGCGTTTCCACCGGTCGCTTAAGGCCGCGTTCCGTGCTTCTCTGACAGATGGCAACTGGGTTGACCGCCTTCCATGGGTTTTACTGGGGTTGCGCTGCGCGGTTAAAGAAGACCTCGGGGTTTCCCCGGCTGAACTTGTCCTCGGTCAGCCCCTCCGGGTCCCCGGGGAATTCTTGCCCGAGAGCCCACCCCCGTGCTTCGCTCCCTCTGTGCTGTCTCTCCGTCCCCGAGAGACTCGTTTTCTCTTCCTGGCCCAGTGCACCATTGTCTGCCCGACACCTTTGTTCCGAGGTTGTTGGACTCTTCGCAGTTTGTTTTCGTCAGGCATGACGCTCATAGGCCTACGCTGCGTCCACTGTATGACGGCCCCTTTAGGGTTATTCAACCGGGCCGGAAGCATTTCCTTTTGGACTTTGGGGGTCGTCAGGAGACTGTTTCTATTGACAGACTTAAGCCGGCACATGTGCTGCAGGATGATCAGTTGGTGCCGGCTCAGGCCCCCCGCCGTGGCCGCCCGCCTTCCACTGGACTGGACAACCCTGCTTCTTCCTCTGGGAGCACCCCCCACCTGGCGGGGCCCGAGCTATCTTCAGCTTCTCCTGGCCGCCCATGCCAGCCTGGTCCTCAGGCTCGTTTCCCCTCAGCCAGCTCTCCACCTCCCCGGTTCAGCCGTTCTGGACGTTTGATTAAAGCGAGGGTTCTGGACTAGGGGATGACCCTACTGGGTGTTCGGGGGGGGGCATGTGTGGTGGACCACTGGAGGGCTCCACTCACACCCAGTTCTCAGGAAGTGTTGTTGCTATGTTTTGGAGGGAAAAGAGTTCAGTTGTGTTGTGATGAGGAATAAACGAGGAGTGTTAATTGAGAGCTCTCGTGTCGTCTGTGTTTACCTCCACAGGTCTACTGTTACCAGGCAAAATGTTTTTGGGCGCATGAAAAAAAATAGGCATTAGCCGCACGTCAGTATAAGCCGCAGTGTTCACAGTGTGGGAAAAAAGTAGCGGCTTATGACCCGCAAACTACGGTAAATTAGAAATTTCTGGGGAAAATATTTTTAAACTCAGCATCTGGTTATTTTAAAATTAGTCTGAATAAAGTTATATACACTCAAATTTATAATGTGATGAGCACGACAAGTTTTGGTTGTAATGAATTACAAGAAGTACTCAGATTACGTTTTTACACTTAGTAGCTTTTTGTGGCTGCTCCCTTACTCACAAGGGATTACTACAGCATGTGGCTGATGTTTGCTTTTGGTTTCCATCAGATGCTTTTCCTGGCTTTCCCAAAAAGTATTCCATATAAATCAATCAAATTCCACTCAAGGGATCTAAGGAATCCAACTCTAAATGCATTAGAGAATTAAGTGTATTTTATCCCAATGGCAATAGTGCTCTCCCAGTATAAATTCACACTGAAGACGAGAATACGCACTTGATGTCACAGATAAAACATTAAAACCTAATTAAGACATACACACATAGAGGAGACAGGGATGGGCGTGACATACAGGTGCAAAACCACCATATATGATCTTCTGTCATTATTTGACTAATTTTAAAGATTGGGTATCCAATTAATCAGGCATGTAAATAAAAAAAGAGAGAGACAGGTCAGTGCATAGGGCTAATTACTATGTACAGCTTCTTATTAATGGCAAGAAAGTGAAATTGCAATAATCTGAAAATACAGATTTATTCTTTCAAGTGAATCTATTAATCTCATTGATCATTCCATTAATCACTCTACTTCCTACATTCTACTAGAGTATTTTGCCTGATGTACAGTTCAAGCTGCACCTTTTTAGTCTCATACTGAGTCTTGATACAGGTACTGTACTCAGCTTCAGCTCCTCTCTCTTTATGGCTGCTCTCGGTTTATACCAAATTTATTGTCTCATTGGCTTTGTGACTCTGGTTTTGACTTTAAATCAGTGCAGAAGAAACTTGTTACTCAGTGCCAGCAGGAGTGAAATTTGCTGATACGAGTCAAGAGGTACAAGAAACGAGTTTGTGTCAGAACCATGAGGGAGCCTGGAGTGACTGGAGCCTTCCTTTGTACTTCCTCCAGCTGTTACACATCATTTTAATGTTTACATGGTTAAATATGATCTGTAATCTTGGAGTCATTTTTGACCAGGATATGTGCTTCACAGTGCACATTAAACAAATACGTAGGACAGTTTTCTTACATTTGTGTAATATCTCTAAAATTAGAAACATCCTGCCTCAGAGTAATACTGAAAAGCTTGTTTATGCATTTATTACTTAATGCTTCAATTACTTCTCTTGTAATTTATTATGATCAGGCTGGCTTAAAAACTGTCTGATTATCCATTCACAAAGAATAAATCACATTTTCTAAATCCTTTCCAACTTCGCTGCTCCATTATATATACATTATATCCTGTCACCTGTCAATCTGTTGGACACTTCCTGTAAATTAAGACGACTCCACTTAAACTTGTAACTGATGATCATACAATGTAAACAGATATTCCCTCAGCTGAATGTATGGTTGTGTTGCTAACTTTGAAGAAATGGAAATGCTAATTTGAATGTATAGAAAAAGATCATCCATCCATTAATCCATCAACACACCCTCCATCTGTTAAATGTACTAAATCAGCATTGTCAGCTTCAGTCTTTTCACAGTTTTCAGCTTTCAGGTTGGTTTCTTTGTTTTTAAGATGAGGCGTACAGTTGGGGCTGGATTAGCTGAGCTTGAATCCTCCCTTATTTTGCTGAAGCTGCTCGAGGCTTCCCATGATGCACTGAGTATTTGGTCTTTATTAAACTCGTTTCACTCTGTCTGTTCAACCATGCTTTCCATGTGTTCCAAAATAAAATTTTTGTTATTTTGAAACAAAGTTTCAATAATTTATGTATTTATTTTTACTGTGGACCACTTGCTTAAACAAGAAAAAAATGTAGTGTAAAGTCAAGTCAAGTCAAAGTTTATTTCTATAGCACATTTAAAAGACTAGTGTACATCAAAGTGCTTCACAATAAAACCGCAATGCAGGCAGAACAAAGAACAAATTACAATTATACTTAAAATTGCATTTACATGGTGTAGTGCAGGCCGAATGAAAGTCAAACTAATTTGTTTCAAAAGCTAAGTTAAACAAGTGTGTTTTTAAATGGGATTTGAACGATTTCATTGATTCTGATGTACGGATTTTGACTTGGAGATTATTCCAAAGTGAAAAATATCTAATCTAATTAATTACTTGGTGTAATATGAATGGGAGAGGTCTCTATCAGTGGGGAAATCTGATAAAACTTTAAAATACAGTTATAAGTCCAAAATCTGTGCCCTCCTTCATATATTCATATATTCTAAAGCCATCAAGTGGGCCATATTGGAGTCTTTGCCAGGCCGATTCTGGGCCCTGGGCCTTAAGTTTGCAACCCCTGACCTACGTGCTTGAAGTACACCCACATCATCTCAAAGCTGGACGTAGATACGGTGACATCATAATCTGGTTTCTGACGTCTCATTTTGAAGCCTCGAGATTTTCACCATCACTACTTTCAAGCAACCGGATGAACATAAATACAGAGTTAACGTCGGAGTGCTGCAGTTTAAATGGTATACATCAGAGGTAGGGAACATCCGGCCCGGAGATCATTTCTGTCGGACCGCAAAGCAATAAAATGTTTATATTTTATAAATACACTTATAGCATGAATAAATAAAAAGTTCATGAAAAAAAATATCGACAGCTGTTGAGTTAGTTAATATGTACGCCCTCATTTGTCATCTGTCACGACACTCTTCTGAGTTTGGTTGCTCAACAAGCAGCTTTCACACGACCACAGGCAGACAGAGAGAATATCACCCATGCAGGTTTTGTGGTGAGTGCGTTAATAGCCAAGAAACTGAAACCTCATGAAGAAGTAGAGTTTGTGAAGGAGTCCTCGGAGCTGCTGCAGAGCTGCTCGCCCCCGACAAAGTGCAATTATTTCAAAGCGTGAGTGTCATGGTCCTGGGTGTTTCCCAGCCGTGACAGTCAGCTTGTCTCGAAGAACTGTGTCAGACAGGATTACTGATATGGCACAAGATACTGGAAAAACACGGAAGGACACTGCAAGAAACTTTGAGTATTTTTCTCTCGCCTATTTTTGTACATGGGATTACGGGCGACTGTGGAACGAAGGAGGAGTTGCTGTCTTTGCAAGCTATGCACGGCACTACTAAAGGTGAAGATTTGTTTGAACAAGTTGTTGTGGCCATGAACAAATTTGAACTGCCATTTGAAAAGTCGAGTGGGCTCGCCACTGATGGAGCACCCACAATGGTTGGCGCAAAGAAAGGATTGACTGCATTAGTCAAAAAGAAACGAGCCATCTGAGTCTGGATGCAAGTGATTTAGTTGTATGCCACTGCGTCACACATCAAAGAGTCTGTGTGCACATTCGTGTCCAAGACAAACAAAAGCAGAGGGCTGAACAACCGTCTGTTCAAGGAGCTACTCAGTGAGCTCGAGTCAGAGTACAGCCATCTGGTTTATCACTGTGAAGTGCAACGGCTGAGTTGTGCAGATATGCTTGCACGGTTTTATACACTGTGGGAAGAAGTCAGGCACTTCATGAGGGGAAACCTGTCATTGAGCTCAGTGATGGCAAGTTCCTCAGTGATCTGGCTTCATGGTGGACATCACCAAGCACATGTCAGAGCTAAACATCAAGCTGAAGGTCCCAACCGGCTCATCAAATCTCTGCTTTCAAATGTGGAATCATTTGAAGTGAAGTTAAGGCTGTGGCAAGGACAACTGGAAAAGGGAAACACTGTACACTTTCGCACCCTGCAAGAGCAAAAGCCTGACGTTACATCTGAATATGCCAGTGAGTGTGCAAAACTCATTCACGCAGGAGAGGTTTCAAGCTGTGAAGAATATCCAAAAGGAACTGGACATGTTCGCTACGCGGTTTAATGTGTAACCATTTGATGTGTCAGACACTTTCCAAATGGAAATAATTGGGCTGCAAAACAACCACGAGCTCAAAGCTAAGTACAACATCCTCTCTCTGCTGGACTTTCACAAACTGTATGTTCATGCCAAGGATTTTGCCATCCTGAGGACACCTGCCCTGAAATTTGCATCTCTGTTTGGGACAACGTGCCACTTTGAACAGTTCTTTTCAAAACTGACTCTCGCAAAAAGCCGCTTCTGCTCAAGACTAACTCACCCAAACTTGGAAAAGCAGTTCCGAGCATCATCATCATCATCATCGTCATCATCATCACAGCCAGCTGACATCACACAAAAGAAACAGTTCCAGCCATCTCATTAGGTGAGTCTGACGAGCAGAAATGCAGCAGTCATGAGGCTTAGTAACACAGTAGTTATAGACTTTTCTTTTTGGAATTTCTAGGTATGTGTTCAGAGAACTATATAAAACTTGGCCCTTCATATGAAAAAGCTTCCTCACCCCTGGTATACATGAACCTGTCGTGTCAAACTGCTTTACCTAGCGAACTGTTAACCAGGACATAAAGAGCGTAAGCACCTGTAACCTTCTATATTACTAGATGTGTCGATGTGCAGAATATTGGCAGTGTGAATGTATTCATGAGGATGTTGAGTGAATAGATAGTGTGTTAACCAGACTTCTTTAGTGCACAGACAGCCTGCAGAATGCAGCCGCACTGAACTCTTACGCTTGTGTTTGTGTGTTTGTAGCGCTAATGAGCTACTAAAATAAGTTATTTCAAACTTATGCACAACTCAAAGTGCTTTTGTGTCCAAGTGAAATGTTGGCGCCATTTCTGAGGTGATTCATGTACACTGTAAAACCCAACAGTGCATCTTACTAAAAGAAGTAAGTTCTTCTTACTCAGTTCTGAAAAATAGTTAAAGTAACTTTCATGAATTGTGTTAGGTAGACCCAAAAGTATACATATGATATAATAACTTTATTGTAATAAGTACACATGATGTTTTTGTAACGTTTTAAGTACTGTTGCTTTAAACTGTTTAAGTTGTGCTAATTCATTTGTATTAGTCATCATCCACAGCCCTGCCCCCAGTGTTTTGCCTGGACTGTCTGGAGAAATTTTGCGAGAGTGGAAAGTACAAGATAAACGTTATTTTTATGTTTTTCTGTTAATGCTTACTTCTAGCATACAAAACGTACATTTATCAGACTGCTTTGTTTTAGTTGTACTTTGTTGTAATTTATCAGACTACTTTGTTGTAGTAGCTATATAGAAAAACGTAACTTAGCTTGCCAGCACACAATTCCCGCCTAGCGCTGTATGAAGTCTGCCTTCACAATTTAAAAAATTAACGGTTGGTGGCTTGTTTCAATCAAATAGTTGGTAAGTAGTCTAATTTTTGCAAACTGCATGGCACAAAACTTTTGGTAAAATCAGTGTTTAGGCTTTTCTGACTCTGAACTTTATCAAGTTCAAATGTAGCCTACTTTTGACACAGTGAAAATAGTAGAAGATTTATTTAGTGTTAATTTTAAGAGTTTAGTGGACAAGTTTGCCTTCACAAATTTTAAATATGATGGTTAGCGGCATTTTAGTCGTGAAATAATTTACCTTTTCAAAGCTGCACTGCACCAAACCTAAACGTTTCTGACTCTGTACTTTCCAAGGGTTAGCCTATTGTGTACTTCACTTGTGTAAAATTGCTTTATTATTTTATAACATATAGAGTAGTTGACCAACCTGAATTGAAAATGAGCTGTAGTGCAAGAATAAATCTTACTGTTTTCAAAGCTTGTGTTATCCAGGTTGACTGTTTTTAAGTGAAGTAAAAGTCTAAAAGTAAAAACTGTTCTGCTAGCTTTCTGTTCTCATGGCTTTTGTGTTATTACAGTCTGATGATTGAAGGAGCAGTAGCATGCCGAGAGATCATCCAGCACTGCACTAAAGACAGTAAAGGTGATTTTAAAACGATTTGGCATCAAAATGTGGAATTGCAAGTTGTGTAGTTTTTCTACTGCCATAAAAGTCATGTTGTTGAAGCATTATCAGCTCAACCATGGTCAGTACTCCACAATTTCACCCTTACCCTGTCTCTACAACACCTGCATGTGTACATTTAGTACATTTAATTCATTAAAGATGCACATGTCAAGAATGCACACTCCCACGCAAAGAAAAGACGGTTCTTATCTAGATTTGAATAATTATGGATTTTGTTGCCCTGTGTGTAATTTTAAGCAGCCATTTATTGAAAGCCAAATGTTTATCCATCTGAGAGGGCATTTAAAACGAAAAGAAACTGTTCCATGTCCTTTCAAGAACTGCAATTTTAAAACCAATGTATACTCAACCTTCAATGCCCACAAACGCAGAGACCACCAAAATTCAACAAGTTACGATGAAGGCATTGTGCAAAGTGTTATAAATGTAGAACAAAAAGATGACATGCAACTTGATTCAATAGAGTCATCAGATGACAATCAAGTGGCATCCACCAGTGAGATCAGTGCAATTGAGGGTTTAGATGAGCAGTTGCAATACAATCTGGCTGGATTTTTCTTGAAAATGCAGACCATTCTCCATGTGTCCCAGAGAGCAACACAGGAGATTATTGAGCATATTGATCAGTTGTTTTTGTTATCACAACCTCTGGTTAGAAAATCAGTTGTAGATATACTGAAAAAGCACAACTGTACATATACGGACAAACTGGTGGATGAGATTTGTCAGGCAGTTTCTGATAGTAATGTTTTACATAAATGTGTCACATCTGAAGGACCACTATCTACAGCAAAGAGGAGGAAATCATATTACGAAGCAAATTTTCCATATGCCAAACCTGTGGAGTATTTAATTGAATTGTCAAAGCACACTTATATGTATGTGCCTATTCTCACATCTTTGCAATTGTTGTTGAAAAAAAATGATGTGCTTGAAGAAATTAAACAAGCACCCACACAGATTCCTGGACATTTCATGTCATTTTGTGATGGATCCTACTACCAGGAAAATGTTCTACTGTCACAAGAGGGACAGAAATTGTCAATAATACTTTATGTGGATGATTCTGAAATCGCAAACCCACTTGGTACCTCAAAGAAAATACATAAAGTCTTTGCAGTTTATTGGACACTGGCAAACTTTCCAGTTAAATCTCGTTCTGCTCTACACTGCACTCAGCTTGCTCTGCTGTGCAATTCCAATGATGTGCGCCAGTTTGGGTATAAGGAAATGTTGTCACCACTCTTAAATGATCTGAAAACTCTTGAAGAAGTAGGTGTCTACATTGAGACTCTTGGTGAATGTCTTAAAGGCACTGTCTACTCTGTTGTGGCAGACAACCTTGCTGCCCATGGACTTGCTGGTTTCAATGAGAGTTTCAGGTCTACATATTTCTGTAGGTTTTGTCATGCCACCCAAACAGAAATGCAAACAGAAAATGCTGTTACAGGGAATTATGCAATGAGAACAAAAGATGCTCATGATAATCTTGTGCAAGAGCTTCAGAATGATGACATTGAGGAAAACTATGGTGTTAAAAACACCTGTGTTCTTTCTGATCATCTCTCTTTCTTCCATCCTGTCACAGGCTTCCCACCTGACCTCCTACACGACCTGTTTGAAGGTGTCGTTCCAGTGGAGTTGGCACATTGTTTAAAAGGTTTGATTTCTAAGAGATATTTTACCTTAGAAGACTTAAACAGAGCAATTCTGCGCTTTCCATACCAACATTCTGACAAAGTTGATCGCCCTCATCCAATACCCTCAAATTTTGCCAGGCGAGGGACCATTGGTGGGAACGGGCATGAAAATCATGCCCTTCTTAGACTGTTGCCTTTTCTCATTGGCTCCAAAGTTCCAGAAAGAGACACTTTTTGGGAAGTGCTAATGGATTTAAAGGACGTAGTTCAGCTTGCCATGTCTCATACTTTTAGTGACGAGACCATTCAGTACATGGCCTGTAAAATATTAGATCACAGACAACTCTTTCAGGAAGTGTTTCCTAATGTTCGATTCAGGCCAAAGCATCATTACATCGAGCATTACCCGCACTTAATAAAGTGCTTTGGTCCCTTAGTTCATCTTTGGACAATGAGATTTGAGGGAAAGCACAAGGTTTTCAAAAAAATAATTCATGACACTCACAACTACAAAAATGTACTAAAAACTTTGGCAGAGAGACATCAAAGCATGATGGCATTTTATTTGTCCTCATCAAAGTTTTTCAAACCACCTGTGCAAACATCCAAAATGGAGTCTTTGTACATTTCATCATTACCTGCAGATACACAATCATTTATTTCAGGTATTGCTGACAGTGACACAATATATGCAACAAAAAAGGTTACAATTAATGGCACAAACTTTGCAATTGGCATGTTTGTATGCACAGGTGCTTATGCTGCATTGCCAGAGTTCAAAGAGATTCTTAATGTACTGCTCATCAGAAACAACATTTATTTTCTCTTGAAAGACTATGACACTCATTACGTTGAGCACTTGCGTTCATATGAAGTAGCAGAGAATCAACAGAGGGGTCTCCGTCACAGTGTAAAATCTCTGTGCCAACTGTCTGACCACATGCCGCATTTTGCTTACAAGATAGCAAATGAAGTCATTCTAACAACAAACCATTTCATTCCAGTGTCTGACTAAAGTAACAGAACTGAGACATCAGCTGATTCCACCAATTTGTGAACCAATGTAAAAGTAATTCATCTATTCAGTTTTTTGTATTCACATAAATGTTTTTATACTTTTGCACAATTAATATTTTGTAAATAACTGTAAACACAAACATGCATTAAAATGCCACTATAATATGTGAAACCTGTCTGTTACAGAAATAAAAAATTCAGATGGAGGCAACAGGAATATTGAAGCTAAGGGTCATCCTTGATAAGGATAACGCTGAAAAACTTATTTTGCCATCTCGTCCAAACAGTGTGCAAGCCCTCATAGATGAGATCAAATCTAGGCTAAATTTTACCTTCGACTTTCGGCTTCAGTTTCATGACCCAGATTTTGATAATGCCTTGTGTAATTTGGTTAAAATAGAAGACCTGCCAGCTATAGCATCTGTTAAAGTTTAGTTGAGCTGGACCGGATTTCAACGAGCACTGATGACACAATCCTTCAGACTGATAGCACTGATACCATAGATTCACCAGAGCGTATTAGTAGATGGCCAGAGGTTTTTATTGTTCCGCCATTTTCTTATGAAGTGGAACATGTATTAAGAGAGGGTAATGCAGCATTTGATAAAGATGGGAAAGTAATTACACTGACACGAGATCAAAAACACAACATACTTGAGACAATGGGGGAAGAAATCTACAAACTAAAAGCATACCCTAGTACAACACAAATTGGCAAGGCTGCAGAAGCTTTAGTTAGAAAACATCCCTGTCTGAAAGAGAGGAATTCTGACACTGGGTGGGAAGGGTGGAAGAATAGCCTGAGATATAAAATGGGAAACCAAAGAAAGAAGTTGGCTAAAGCTGGCATCATGGATGTTGCTGTGAATGCTGGAAAGCGCAGCAGAACAAACCCAGATGGAGCTTCACCAAGGGCCAATATTAAAAGACCTAGGAGAGGTGAGGTCAACTTCCTTCCTTCTTATCCTTCTGGAGAAACAAGGGAGTCTCTGGAAACCAGAAGACTTGAGATGGTAGAAGAGTTCAAGAAGACCTCAGCAGGAAGAGACATCCCTCTCATTCATCAGGATATGATGCGGACTTTTGCACTCCGGCGTGAAGAGATTGTCACAACTTCTCCTCCTGTATCAGAGCTCAAGGACAGATGGCCAGCACTCTTTCATGAGACACAGGTAAGTACAACTACGTATATAACATTTACTGCTCATATAGTATGCTGTGTTTTGCTTATAATATTTTTGGAATTCTCCTCAGCTCTACTTTGAATTTCATCGGATCACCAATCAGAATCTGCCACATGTGTTTTATGCTGCAAAAAGAGGAAAACTGGACGGGTCGGTGAAAGGATGGAGCAGCTTTTGTTGGCATATGGAAAACAGGTATTTAAAAATACTAATTATTATTCTGCTTGCTTGGCAGTTGCCATTGTTATGTTTATATATATATACATTTATTTATTTGTTTATTTATTTATTAGGACAAAAACGACATCTATGCAACTAGAACAGCAGCTCTGGCTGGCCTACCAATGTACCTCAAGGAGGATTCTTCAGAGATTTTCAAAACATGCAAGGTACTTGGGTATTACAATAATTTGCACATTGGAATTTAAAAAAGGGTGAAAGGAGTTTATAAGTCATCTGGACTTGGGTTGAAAGTTGAAGACGTGAAGTTGAATGACTTATAAACTTCTTTCATCCTTGATTTGACTACCTGGATGAATGAAAAATGAACCTTCACTGTCAACTTAAAACATGTTATGATATATAGAATTTGAAAAACTGAAGAAAGGTGCCTGACCATTTGTATTTATGCTTTTAACAGAGATATTACAGATGAATAATTGTGCACTCTGTATTATATCTTAGGATGAAATTGAGTTCTATGAAGCCACAATTGCTCTGGTTGCTGATGTCGATGAAGAGGAGGTGCCTGGAGGAGTTCCTTTCTCACCACGCCAAGTGTTCATAGTACTTGAAGATCAGGTTGTTATGACTCATCACTCATGGACTGATGCACTGGTGTGTTTGTTTGGGCTAATCTATGCTCTGCATCTGAGCTATCCTGAGAAGTGTACTGGCTTTTTTGAGTTCATTCAAATAGTGTTGCTGAAGCTAGACGATGAGAGAAAGCAACTAAAACCAAAATTGCAGACACTAAAAAATGAGCTTGTGTAGATGATGTTTGTTTTTCACTGTCAGTATATTCGTGCTTTTTCAGTTATCTGTGAATGGCTTCAATAGTTTTATTTGTTCAGGGTAATTTGCTTTCTAAAAAGCAATGTGGAGAAAGCTAAGAATAAGGAGACAATCCATATTTGACGTTTTGTTTGTGATTGAAAAAAATCTTCACATAGTGTGTAATCTTAAGCTTATTTCCAAAAATATATTTTAGTTACATGGAAATCTTTTGGGAGATAACTGATAATTAGTCAATATGTACAGTAAACTTTCAAGCTTTATTTTTTAATTGTGTGATGAGTGCCAGTTCACTTGATTCGAGGTCTGGGCAAAACTGTTGAGAAGCCACAAATACCTTTGAATATTCAAGCCATGAATATTTTTTGTTAGTGACATCCTTAGTTCAGCTGTTTTCTATAGTTGCATTGCTGTAGTGCATGTGATTTCATTATTATACTAAATGTTACTTAAAATTGTGATTGTTATGGCTCTAATTGCCTCTAAACTATTGTTTTTTATGATGTACACCTATGTATCAGGTCTACATTACTAAATTTGTGTTTTGTACATTTAATCGATTTTCAAAATGCTACAAAAAACATTCAAAATTCCCTAAAAGCGCAAGTTTTAAAATGCCTAATTATTTGTTATTTGATAATGGCTTTAGCAGTCATAGTTTATGACTGAAAGTATGGTTGTATTCATTCTGTATTTTCTCTGCAGTTAAAGTTAATAAAAACTGAATGGAAAGAATAATAGCTTGGTTTTGTGTTAATAGTACTTGAACCATTTGGTCCAATCGGTTTCCCCAATTGGATTAAGTTGTTTAAATACAACTATTTAAGTTAATTTAACTTAATTTGAATATGAGCATGTAACACTTTAAATAAGTTTGAATAAATACAGCATCTTAGTACAACAAATTTAATGGTTTAAGTTAAAACATACTAAATACAATGAGTAAATAAACATAATGCATTTGAGTTACATTATCATATTTGCTTTGGGTTCTCAGGACTCAAATAAAGTACTTAAATAACCCAAAACTGTTTAAGTTATAAAACTTGAATCAACTGGTGCAATCGGTTTCCCCAAATCATTTGAGTTAACTTAACTTGTCAGGTTTTACAGTGTAATAATAATGGATTGCATTTATATAGCGCTTTTCAAGGCACCCAAAGCGCTTTACAATTCCACTATTCATTGACTCTCACCTTCACACACTGGTGGAGGCAGCTACAGTCGTAGCCACAGCTGCCCTGGGGCAGACTGACAGAAGCAAGGCTGCCATATCACGCCATCGGCCCCTCTGGCCAACACCAGTAGGTGGTAGGGTAAAGTGTCTTGCCCAAGGACACAACGACCAGGACAGAGGGCCCGGGGATCGAACCGGCGACCTTCCCAAACCCCTGAGCCATGGTCGCCAATGTAGTGGGCAACATGACCAAAATGGAGAAGTGTTAACTTTGATGGAGATACACCGACTCAGAGGTGTTGAAGCCAAAATTCCAGGTGGAATTGTCACAGCATGCCAATCATTAATCAAACTAATTACAGGATACATGGAAAATTTTGCTAATGATAAAGTGCACTATTTAAGGAAAATGTTCAACTGTGGACCCAACAACAGGTAGCACTGATGAGAGTGAAGTTGAAGCAATGGCAATGGTGGAAAACAATCTGTTTAGCTGAAAGATACATGTCGAGAGAAATAGGGGAGCTCTGCAGGGTGAAATTAGCAGGGTGTGTCAAAGAAACAGAACATGGCAAAGTCAGCTGACAGCTCCATAAAATGTGTTTCCTACAGCAGCAAACAGGCTTCAAGAAGTAAGGAGAAGTTTCAAGATCTGTGGGCCAGTCGGCCTCTTGTGTAAAGGACACAGTGATGCTGAAGTCATAGAGGCTGTGGTCAGTTCAGTCAGCCCAGGTTTCAGTATTCCTGACATGCGTGAGATAAAATGTGACCTCACTCCCCCTTAGTTAAAGGAAATAATGAAAGCGCATCAAAAATCTCCTGACTTAACTCTTTGTGCTTGCATTGGGATGGCTCTCAGGAAGGGATCAGTGCAGCACTGTACCACTGACAGTGAGGAAAGCTGCTCATCATTGATTATGGGTCAAGAACTGCTCCAAAATCTAATCACCACCTCCATTGCTGAAAAGCAGGCAATTTATGAAAGATTTTGAGAATATATGTATTCTGCCCGTTCCATTATTTTATGATACAGGCAATAATTTATGAACCCTGTCTGTCTATCCTATGAATTCTAGCCAAAACCACCTGAGAACATTCACATGATGGGGTGAGCAACCAGTGTGCAGAGCACAGCGATGAAGACGGAGAGGGACAAGTTTCAAGGAAGAGGAAATCGCTTCTCACCCTCCAGGTGACTGCACACAGATAAACTGAGACATATGTGAAGCATACAGTGGGTCTGTGTGATGGTTTATTGGGTAGAAACAGGCTCTAAACCACGGCTGTTTTATACTATTATATTTGGCCTCCGAAATAAGTTAAGTTTTACAGCTTTCCTAGTGATAAAAACCTCCTTTATTGTCATTCATTCTACTGTTGGGATTAAATTATTTGAAGTGCCTCAATTCTATGCTTTGGATTAACTAAAATGCCATATAACCATATAGTGTAGTATTAAGTGGACACGGCCCTGAAAAATAAAGGCATCAGACCATGTGTCCTTGGGGGGTAGAAAGCTGCAGACTCTCGCTCACGCTTGCCTGGGAAAATGTAGATAAGAGGGGACCATCTCTAGTAGAAAGTTACTGAGACACTGTTGTTTAGAGTAGAATGAGAGAGCTTCTGTAATACAACTGTCAGGAGCACACCACCATTTTGAGATCCACGGCAGCGTGTCATGCAGGACGCATCTCCCTTCTACAAGTAATAAAGTGTTAAATGGTCTACTGAGCAGTGTTTTGTCTTCCATCAGATGCCTCTGAGGAATCAAAAAAACACGGTGAAGTGTTGATATTTAACACTACACAAAGTCATCAAGCAAATAACAATTAAATGACAGAAAAGTTTTTACTACAGAAATTTCTGTTTTTTTACCACTACAGTTTAAAAAACGAAAGGAAAAAACTGTCCAGTCTGGGCAGTGAGCTGTCAGGGATTTGTTTCTGTAATTTTACACATTTATGTCTTACGATTTAAGTACAAAGAGTCGTGCCAACAGATTTCTGTCTTTGTCACAGCAGCTTTTTCTTTGTCATGTAGAAAAACAGTTAAATATGTCACTTCTTTACACTGACAGAAAGGGGAGTTTCATTGGTCCAGCCCACTGAAGTTTAAAGTGGGCTATATGTGCCCCGCCATGTAAAATGAGTCTAAATCTTCATGGTCTGAGAGATGTAGCCCACAAGAATGACTGAGGAATCAGGGCTGGACTGGGAGGAAATCGGCCCTGGAATTTTTGGTCTAGGTGGCCGATCATGATCACTCCAAAGAAAGAAAGAAATACATAAAAAATCAAATCAACAGTGGTGTCAGAAAGTGTCACACTGTTCAGATCATCACATTTAAATATTACACAACAACAACACAAGTAAACACAAAATGCACTTTCTAAATGAAAATGTTTATTATTAAGATAAATTAACTGTGGTGTGTCACAGACCAGAAGATCCTCAGAAGCCAGACATCATGCCGGCATCCTAAGAAAATCAGACACAAATGAATTGAGATCTGTCAGTGTGGAAAAGGTTATAAAGCCATGTCTAAAGCTATGGGACTCCACCAAACCACAGTGAGAGCCATTATCCACAAATGGAAAACATGGAAACAGTGGTGAAGCTTCCTAGAAGCAGCTGGCCGTCCAGCCACGACGCATCCAAGTGGTCACCAAACAGCCCAGAACGAAGAGCTGCACGACCCACTCGTCTCAGTTAAGGTTCATCACAAGGGGGAAGTAACAAAGTACAAATACTTTGTACTCTACTGTACTAAAGTATAACTTTAAGGTATCTGTACTTTACTGGAGTACTTTTTACTTTTCCTCAATACATTTTAAACACATGTCTGTAATTTGGACTCCTTACATTTTCTCGTTACTTTTGGTTTAACACATTTGCAGGGAGTTATTGTTTTTGTCACTCTGAGCCTTCAGTCCTCTTTGAAATAATCACCAGGGGACGTCACATACAAAGAGATGACGTGTGCCATAGTAAAGGGTCCAAGTGGGCCGCTGTGTGGTTTTGGTTTTTTGGCACAGCTCTGGAACGACTGCAGGTGTCTGTAAGTTGTGGTTGCTGTACTTCAGCATCTAACGAGCCCTACAGAAGACGATCAAGCATAAAGGGAGTAACATGTTGTGGCAGGTAATTTCCAATGCAAAGTTTCTATCAGCTCAAGAAACATCAGCAAACACACAAAATGTTTTTGTGCAGTGTCTCACAGCGTGTTGCTAGCTAAAAGTCCAGCTGCTGTATTTCACAGGGACAGAAACGAGTTTGAGATAACTTCACTCAGAGATGGAGAAAGAATACAGGACAGGAAGAAGAGAGCCTATATTTGATTGATTGATTGATTGATTGATCATACTTTATTCATCCTGAGGGAAATTGAAAGTAAGGACTGCTCAGTGGGATTTGATGTCAATTTAAAGCTTACATGGAAGTCCTCATGTTCTCATATTGTGAAACACGTTGCAAAGCAAACTAACTGTGTTATTTAAAGACCACATGAAAATCCTCTGCAGGTTAGTGCAGGATAATCAGGTTAGTTTACAGTAAAGAACTGTGTGTGACTGATGCACAATGGCTGTGGTGCTATAGTGGTCTGTTACATCAAGTGTAACAGAGATGAATATGAATTTCAGCTGGTGATGCTTAAATGTAGAAAAAAGACAGTGTAAACAGCGTCCTGTCAGTGTAGAGGGTGGAAATCAGCCAGGACAGCTCATGAAATACCTGCTTACATCTTGCTGATTTCAGTTGTGTAAATCTACAAAGAGCCACTACAGCTGATTTTAGGGTTTCCCCACCTGCTAAATCACACTGTAAGATGGAAACCCTGCTGAGCAAAAGGAACAAAGGCTGCTCTCAGTTTTGCCAGAAAACATCTCAATGATCCCCGAGACTTTTGGGAAAATACTCTGTGGCCTGTTGAACTGCCTCTGCTGCTCGTCTGCAGAAGTGACGAGTATCTCAGCCACACACACAGTTAGCCTTTCGTTCTCATTCAGACTGTATCATTGACTTTAGGATCTGTTGTTTGATCTTTTCCTTCCATCTTTCCTGGTTTATTTCTCACAGATCTCACTTGCTACAGTGACTACAATAAAAACATCCCATTTGTGGAACAGCACATATGTGTCTGATCACTCTGCACTGCACGCTCAACACAAATTTCACCGCCAGTAAGGACCTCAGTCACAAAGAGAAAACCTCAACACATAATATACACAATACATAAATCCCAACTGTCATAATGTGCACCAAAAAGGGATTAATACTGTTTTTTCTCAGTCCTTACAGCGCTTTCTGTCACTTAGAGCCAGTTAATGTCTCCAGACCAGCCCTAAAGCAGTGCTCCCTGATCTCTGAAAATGAATCCACTGTGAGTGTGTGAACAAATGTCATTGTCTTTAAGCCCCACAGATACAATCATAGTCTAACTGTACAATGCAATGTAGTCCAAATAATCCAGCACATATACAGCAGTTAAGAAAAGAGACAGAGGGGTCAGTGAGCACGGACCTTTAACAATGCTCCATTTTAGGTTTTATCTTTTACCAGATTCACACTCTTATTTTCTGTGTTCATGTATTTTAAGTGAAATTAAAGCTAATTATAGCTTAATGGCAAGAAAGTGAAAGTGGAATGTGCTAAAAATAGAGAATTATCCTTTTAAGTGAATCTAAATATTTTCATTCCTCTGTCTAAAAGAAGCTTCATCTCCTCTCTCTGTTTATACCAACTCTATTGTCTGATTGGCTTTTGGAGACTCAGATTTGAAGCCAAACAGAAAAATCGATATTGTTTTCACTGAATGTTTTCTAACAGTAAATATTTTTCTAACATTTGTTTCCAGTTTCCGTCCTTCCATGTGTTGTCCCTTAATCTGAACTGGAACCAAATGAAGCAGAGTGTAATCACCTCCTACGAGCCATCCTGTCACAGTGAGTGGAAGCTACAGTATCATATACTGGCTCTTTGTGATTTACAATGTGAGCTCTTCATGGTGGCCTAAACAAACTGTGTGCATGCTCTTGTTGTTAAAGGGAATCATCCTGCAAAGCCACAAGTCAGCGTCACCTCTGTTTCCTGCTTTTCCAAAGTGAACAGTCATGAAAAGATCAATTCATATTCATCAATTCAATTCATACAGCAGTGAAGTGCAGTGGAAGCAGCAGGATCAGTCATGGATGCACAAGTTTGTTTGTTTTGTGGAACCACAGGGGAGCCTGGAGTGACTGGAGCCCCACTGGATCATCACCAGTAGGAAGAAAATAAAAACAACCATGTGGAACATTTTTGTAGAATTGTTGCAAATTTTCCAGCACACACTGGATGTGTTCTGGGAATGTAGTTTCTTGCAACGTGTACTCAGATATTTATGCAATACTTATGTAAGAATGCTGTTTGTTGACTTCAGCTCAGCATTCAGTACAGTTATTCCCTCCAAGCTGGTCACCAAACTTGTGGATCTTGGACTCAGCAACTCCATCTGTACCTGGATCATGGACTTTCTGACCAACAGACCCCAGCATGTTAGGCCAGGCCATAACTGCTCTACCACCATCACACTCAACACTGGCACTTCACAGGGCTGTGTGCTGAGACCATTCCTCTATGACTGCAGACCTAGGGTACGGATCCAACTCCATCATCCAGTCTGCAGATGACACCACAGTGACTGTCTCATCAGTGACAATGATGAGTCTGCTTCAGGGAAGAGGTAAAGCACCAAGCTGTGTGGTGCTGACAATAACCTGCTTCTGAATACCAGCAAAACCAAAGAGCTCATTGTGGACTTCAGGAGGGAGAAGCGAGATACCCGTGTCCCCATCTACATAAATGGCACAGCTGTTGAACGGGTCTCCAGCTTCAAGTTCTAGGGGACCCACATCTCTGAGAATCTGTCCCGGTCAACTAACACCTCCAGCCTGGTCAAGAAGGCCATCAGCGCCTTTTTTTCTTTAGGATACTGAAGAAGAACCACCTGTCCAACATAGAACCAAGATGGCGGCGCGTGAACAACGCGAGGCTCAGTGTCTCTCCAGAATCTGCTATTTAGCGGTTTTTTATCTACTTTTAACCGGATTATTCATCCAGAATTGCTGTGCGCTGCTGACCTACAGCAGACAAGAGATTCTGGACATCTGGACTCATAACTCCAACAGTCTTATCGCCGATGTCCGACTCATCCCAGAGATCTCCAGAACACCGGAGGCTGCCCACTCTCCCCGGCCGGGCGGGAGTGCACGCAGACGGCGCCGAGAACGTAAACAAAGGTGAGGTAGGCGCAGAGGGCTACGGGCTAAGCTAAAGCTAACACCACACCGGCTGCCTTTACCCAGTATTTTCCTCGCCAATGTCCGTTCTCTGGCAAACAAAATGGATGAGATACGACTCACTAACAACAGACGGATTATGGACTCAAATGTCATGTTTTTCACCGAAACATGGTTGAACAACAGCTGCCCGGACAATGCTATCGAGTTAGCAGGACGCCACACACACCGAGCCGACAGGCTAGCAGATGACTCCTGCGACCCTGATGAAGGCCACAAGCCGAAACGCGTTGGTCAATTATTAAAGCTGTTCTTTGTTTCTCAAGTGTTGCTGGAGTTCCTGCTTTTTTAGCAGATGACTCCGGCAAGACCAGAGGTGGAGGTTTGTGCATTTATATTAACAATGCTTGGTGCATGAACTCCACTACTACTGAGAGTCACTGCTCACCTAATGCGGAGTTTTTAATGGTCAAATGCAGACCTTATTATCTCCCCAGAGAGCTCACTTCTATCATACTCACTGCAGTATATATCCCCCCCGACGCTAATGCTAGGTTGGCCATGAAAGAACTTTCTGCAGCCATTAACAAACACCAGAATAAACACCCCAAGGCTGCTTTTATTGTTGCTGGCGACTTCAACCACACCAACTTAACACTAGGTTTACTAGTCCTAGTCCTCCCCAGATTCCACCAACATGTCTCCTGCCACACCAGAGGAGACAAGACTTTAGACCATGTGTATTCCAACCTGGCTGGAGCCTACAAAGCCACACCCCTCCCCCACATTGGACAATCGGACCATCTCTCCCTGTTCCTCACACCTAGCTTTTCACCACTCATCCAACGTGTGAAACCTGCTGTGAGGACAATTAAAGTGTGGCCAGAGGGGACAGACGCAGTGCTCCAGGACAGATTTAAAAACACAGACTGGAATATGTTCACCCACACAGACCTGGACCAGTACGCCTCATCTGTACTGGATTACATCTCCGAAACCACAGACAGTGTCACCACCCAAAAACGGATCACCATGTACCCCAACCAGAAGCCTTGGATGAACCGGGATGTTCGTCTCCTCCTGAAGGCCCGCAACACCGTCTTTAGGTCAGGAGATGCACACGCCTACAGTACAGCCAGGGCTAATCTAAAGAAGGGCATCAAAAAAGCCAAACACCATTACAAAAAGAAGGTAGAAGAACACTTCTCCAACTCCAACCCCCGACGCATGTGGCAAGGACTCCAGACCATTACAGACTACAGGACCACCAAACCCTCCCCCGCATCCTCTGATGTCTCCTTCCTCAATGAGCTCAACAACTTTTATGCTCGTTTTGAGCGAGGGAACCCCACAACCACAACCAAAACAGACACGACGCCAGACCACCAACCTCTGACTCTCTCCCCCACCGATGTAGGAGCGGTGCTGAGCATGATCAATGTCCACAAGGCTGCAGGTCCTGATGGCATCCCCGGGCGTGTTCTCAGAGCATGTTCTGGGGAGCTTGCAGGAGTGCTCACAGACATATTCAACCTGTCCTTGGCCCACGCTGTGGTACCGGCCTGCTTCAAATCCACCTCCATCGTCCCGATACCCAAAAACTCCAACCCATCTAGCCTCAATGACTACCGCCCAGTAGCCCTCACCCCCATCATCACTAAGTGCTTAGAGCAGCTGGTCCTAGCACACTTCAAATCCTGTCTCCCCCCCACCCTGGACCCCCACCAATTTGCATACCGCCAGAACAGGAGCACAGAGGATGCAGTCTCCATCGCACTGCACTCTGTCCTCTCACACCTGGACAACAACAACACCTACGCCAGAATGCTGTTTATAGACTTCAGTTCAGCATTCAATACAATCCGCCCCTCACAACTCATCAGGAAACTGACAGACCTGGGCATCAGTTCCCTCATCTGCAAATGGTTACTGGACTTCCTGACCAACCGCCCACAGCATGTCCGGCTGGATAACCGCTGCTCATCAACAATCACAATGAACACCGGTGTACCACAAGGCTGTGTGATGAGCCCTTTCCTCTACTCCCTCTTCACCCATGACTGCAGACCTGCTGATGGTTCCAACACCATCATTAAGTTTGCAGATGACACCACGGTGATTGGCCTCATCAGTGACAACGATGAGACTGCCTACAGGGAGGAGGTGGATCGTCTGGCTGAGTGGTGCAACAGAAACAGAGGGTCGTGAAAACTGCCCAGCGCATCGCCGGAGCACCACTTCCTGCCATAAAGGACATCTACAGGAAGCGGTGTCTGAAAAGGGCTGGGAAAATCATCAAAGACCCCAGTCACCCATCACATGGACTCTTCACCCTCCTGCCCTCTGGGAGGCGCTACAGGAGCCTCCGGACTAAGACCACCAGGTACCGGAACAGCTTCTTCCCCACAGCTGTCAGACTCCTGAACTCTGCCTCCTGACATCTGACCCACGTTAAACTCATGGACTGAACATACACACACCCACAACCACCTACACACACACACAATGGACAACCGTACCCTCAAACACACAATAATAACATGGACTGAACCACCACTCACAACCACTAGCACTTTATATAGCCTCTGTAGAAATTATCCACATATCTCACTTATCTTAACTGCACTACTGTATAGTTCTGTGTAAATAATCATTCTGTACATACAATAATTTTTAATCCTACAACTGTTTATAACTTGCATAGTTCACATTTCTGTATAACTGTATATCTCATATTTCTGTATAGTTTTTATTTCATATTTATATCCTGTTCATAGTCTGTACATAGCTTGTACTCACTACAGCCTGTACATACTTATAGTTATAGAATATTCATAACATACTTCATACCATGTACATTATAACATTCCATAATAGACCCATTTCTGTAATATACTTACATATCTATATTATTGCTAATATATATTGTAATATATCTATATCACGGCTAAAGCACTTCTGGATGGATGCAAACTGCATTTCGTTGCCCTGTACCTGTGACATGTGCAATGACAATAAAGTTGAATTCTATTCTATTCTATTCTATTCTGTCTACTGACATACTGGTTAACTTCTACCGCTGTGCGATAGAGAGCATCCTGACCAACTGTGTCACAGTCTGGTATGGGAACTGCTCTGTTGCTGACCGCAAGGCACTGCAGCGGGTGGTGAAAGCCGGCCAAGGCATCACAGGGACTCCACTTCCTGCCATTGAGGATGTCCACAAGAAGAGATGTCTACGCCGAGCACGCATCATTCTCAGGGACTCCTCTCATCCTGCCTCCAGCTCCTGTCCTCCAGAAGGCGCTACAGGAGCCTTCAAACTAAAACCAGCAGGTTTAGGAACAGCTTCTTCCCCACAGCTGTCACCCTACTGAACTCAGTCCCCCGCTGAGCCTTTCCATCCACACTCACTGAACCCTTCTACACTCCTCCTCCCAGTGACCGTGATCATTTCATTCTCAACATTCACCACATGCTCACATTGGTTACTGCTATAGTTTTAGGACACTGACAGAGTATAGTCTCTGTTATAGTGCCTATTATAGTCTGTTCAGAGAGCTATGCTTCCACTGCTGTAGATATAGTCATAGCACTCTGTAGATCTGTTTAACTCACACTGATACATCTGTATATATGTAGCACATCTGTATATTTGTTCATGGTACAACTGTATATCTGCCCGTCTGTACAGCAATATAGAACATCTATATGCTATACATTTGTCTGAACTTCAGCTGTATATTTGGTCTCTCTGTTCATAACTATTTCACCATTTATACTACCCTTATCTGTATATATCAGTACATCTGTATATTTGCTCTTATTGCACTTACTGATTAGATGCAAACTGTATTTTGTTACCCTGTATTTAGACATGTGTAATGACAGTAAAGTTGAATTCTAAATGCTATCCTAAACATTTAAACAAAAGCAGCTACACAGCTACAGGAGTTTTTAGAAGTGATTTTTAGAAGGCCAGTAAAGAGAGCATGGAGACAGATGGAGGATGCCAAATCCACTGAATCTACACACTTCCTGTTTCCACCTCATCCTTCCAGTGCTCTACTATACTCTCTGCTCTCTCTACCACAACTGCCTTTGAACTTGCCTGGGCCAGGTCTGAGTCCAGCTTTGCCAGGTCACATGACACAGGGGTGTGCTCTGATGTCAGCAGGCAGGTCAGTGGAGCCCTCTGGTGATGGATATATGGCAGTGAAACAGGAGGAGGCCTGAGAACAGACAGCAGACTTAACCAGCAGGACAAAGTAGCATGTAGTACTTGAAGGACTCATCACAGCCAGTCAGTTCTCAGGAAAATGGAACATCACATAAATATTTCTCTTCTTTGATTTTCATCAATATATTTCCTTTGATATATCTTCTGTCAATATTTATTGCTTATTAGAAGCTCATAGGCAGTTCCTGTCACTCTACAATAAAATAATGTAAAGGCTGCCCTCTCTGCCCTCCCACTAGCTGACCTAACTGACACAAGTAAACCGTGCTAAGATACCCTACAAGGACTAAGGTTCTTAGCCACATACATATAGATTTGCGTGGCTGTAGAAATCCATGCCATGAAGCTCCCAGCGCACATTTTTGATGCTTCTGTCTGTGGCAGAGGTTTGGAGGTTTGGAGCAATTTTGAAAACACTGGAACATTTTTTATTTTGCTTTCTATGCTAATAGGCTGATGGTGTATATCTTACCCTGGGTGTGTTTAATAAAATTAAAAGTGTTGCTCACACACATAAAGAACATTAAGGTTAAGTAAAGATTAAGTAAAGGATAGAGCCCAGAACATGATATTTTGAACCAACTTTGAATAATTAAGGGAACAATAGATGAACACAGTAGATTATTGAGGTGTAGCAGAGAGAGGCGTTTTGTTTTCTATCCATTACAGGAGAAGATTCCAGAACCACAGCGACCACAGGGGTGGCGAGAATCCAGGAAGCCCCAGACCGACCGGAACCAACCAGAAAAAGAAGCGCAGAGCACAGAGAAGCACAGTTCCAGAAAATGTGTTGTTTAGGAGACTAAAAGCTTGTTAGATACAGGTTAAATGTGACCATAAAATAATAAGGAGCAATGATAGGGACTTTAGTAATAGTTTGCAGGATTTCTATGTTATGTAAATTGCCCACACACAGTGTTCAGGCCGGATGTGCGCTACCCGTTAAAGGGGGCGAAGAAACCAGGCCTAAGTTTTAAAGAGGAAACAGGTTAACTTTATAGAGGCTGTTTCCAAAGAGTGACAAAAGTAATGTAGGCCCGTTTACCAGAAAAAGTTAATTATATTTGATTGGATTCTACCGTGAGCAGTGAGCGAAGTCAGAAGTGGGTTTAAACTGGGATTCTACTTAAAAAGTAGTTTACAGCCTGGCGCAAACGTGAGGTGCTGTCTAAGAGCTTGATCTTTGTTATATTTTAGCTATTATTCTCACATGAAAGTAAAACTTAATGGGATAAATTAGGAATTATGTTGTGTTTCTTGGGGAAACACAAAAAGGGGGTGAACTGTCATGTAATTAATATATATTCTTAATGCTTATTTTCTGTTTATATTGTTTTATAGAGCCCAGTGTAGGAAAACGCCCTTGTGAGTTAGAATGTAGGCCAAAAGTCACAGAGTAGACTGCACGTCTTGTGCAGAGAACAGGAAGTTTCAGTGCACAGGCATATTAATAAATCAGACACAGAAAAGAGGAACTTGTTCCATATTTTGTATCGAAACTATGGGTGACGTGTTGAAAAATATATATAGCGAGACAGGCTCCTGATGCCCCAGACGTGAGCTGGCGTTTCTGTGTGTGCTCAGTCTCCATTTTCCGGAAAATGTAAAATTAAAGATCATTTTTTGAGTTAGACCATTCGGAGCCGTGTCTTTCTTTCCCGAAAAGAATACAAAGAACTGGAATTTAATAAAACAAAAATTCCCACCAAGGCTTTTCAGTGTGAAATTTAGTATGTAGAGAAAATACCTGTGCCAGGTTGTCTCCATCTAGTGGTGAACATGGCCTTACCACTACATCAGGTGAGTTTTCTCTGTGCACAGTAACACAAAACTGTGTCGCTGTGGCTCCGGTGGTAGAGCAGATCAGCTACTGATCGGAAGGTTGGTGGTTTGATCCTTGGCTTTCCTAGTCTGCATGCCAAATATCCTTGGGCAAGATACTAACCCCAAGTTGCCCTCTGATGCGTTCATCGGAGTATGACTGTAGTTTAGTTTGCACTTGAGTTTAGAAGTGCTTGTATGAGTGGGTGTGAATGAGGCATGTTGTATAGAGCGCTTTGAGTACTCCGGGAGAGTAGAAAAGCGCTATGTAAGAATCAGTCCATTTACAAAACTCATTTAACAATGCAAACTATTTAAAAAATGATGTAGGCAGATCAAGACAATGTTACAGATTCAGTAAGAACGGAAGTTTATCGCAATCCTTCAAATATGCAGGGCGTCACACTAACACAGCTGCTTATGTCCAGCATCGCTCTGTTATTATCAATTTGATTCAAAATGTGTCCAGCTTAATGTCTTAAACTAAACTGGCATTAAAGTTTCAATGAACTAAAGTGGTCCCCCTGAGTCAGCACCCAGAAAGCTTGTATCTTTTAAAAATGTGGCCATAAATACGAGCGCTGCTAGGATCTTAAAACACTGGGACTACATCCAGATCTGAAATCTTTGGAAGTTTCACTCAGTAACAGCACCTTTTTAATATTATTGACTATATTTTATAGTCACATTTATATAAAATGTCAAACATTATACGTTAGCTAAAGGCTGACATCACAGAATTATACTGAACAACAATGCAATTTGAGTTCTTCTTGTTTGTACTATATATTTGATTTATTGTAAGCAGTGGGAGTAAAACCTAAAGAAAAAATAGTAAAAATATGAATGAATCTCTGCTCTTACAGCTTTTATTGTGCTGTGATGTCTCCTTTGAAACTGTCCTCTTGCTCGTCTTTTGGATGCTCACCTCTTCTTCACCTTTCCTGTTCCTTTCACCAAACTGCTGCACTCTTGTTCTCTGCTCTCGCCTCCAGTTCTGGTTAGAATTAGAAAGCAGTCAGCATGTGCCAAACAAACTCCCCCCAAATCGATCATGTTTGATATGATGATGAGGTTTTTAACATCTTATTTATCAAATTATTTAATACACTGTACCAATCAATTATTAAACAAATATCATGCCATAAGAGCTAAATGGCCATCAAAGAAAATCCTTAATGCCTAATACAGGACAGGCCAACATTTAATGCAGCCACAGATGGACATCAGTCAGCTTTCTGCACTTTCCATCTGATCACATCTGTCTTCAAAGTCATGTCACTTCCTCTTTGGTTCATTTATGTTTACTTTTAAATTTGCAGTTAAAATAACTTTAGTGACATGGTGCACAAATTATTTGCTGTGGACTGCTGGCTTATCTTGGTTACTTAAGTTAGTATTTTTAAAGGTGCAGTCAGTCATTTTTTAGGTTATTTAATAGAAAAAAATGATCTTGTACTCATAAACAAACATAGAATAGTAGATAACAATGAGACATTTTTAAATGTGTCATTGGTCACTGCTTAATTCCTCATTATTTAAGCATTACTCATCCTTAGGATGTCATTTATAAATACAGATATACATTCTTAGAAAGAACCACTTCTGAGCCTGATCTCCTTACTCCAAGGAGCTTTTCTGAGTTATCATTGTGCCAGAGGAGGAGGGCATCCACTACTTCTTTCATTTCACCTGAGTTCACCTGTGGGAAAGCACAGGGCCCAATCCCCTGAATATTTATTTGAATTCAGGAGTACTAGGGAAATAATCTTGAGTAATTACTGACTAACTGACTAAAGCTAATGAACCAGAGAAATTGTAAACTCTTAAACATCCCAGGGATATCTGAACTTATGTCTGCACCTTCAGACTCCAGATATGAAGGATCATACCTGTTTTACCTCCAGTGTTGTGCCAAAAAGTCATTGTTTGCCAAAAAATGATTTCCAATGTCTTTACTTATATTGGTAAACAGACTTTAGGGAGCATGATTTACAAAAGGGTATATAACAAATTTAATAATTACCTATTTCTTCAAGTATATTTATAACACTGTGTTATTGTAACTACATTAAAAATCAATCCAGTCCTTTTGGGCCACTTAAAATATGTTTAGAGAACTATTATTATATTTGTTGCAATTTCTGCTGTCCTCTTGGCCAGATTACTCTTAAAGTCATTTTAATGTCAAATTAATGAATGAGAAATAAAAATCACCTCCAAAAACTGATTGCAGCTTCTACCTTGAGACAGGAATGTTGTTTGTGGTACAAGATGACTCGATATCAATCATGATGGATATCTTTGACATACGTTTCACATATTACATAGACCAAAAAGTTGGCTATAGCAGTTTAAATATGATCAACTGGTTTTTGACAAATACCGGAAATTAGTTTATGGCAGACATGACTTTTTGACACAACACTGGCTAACTGACAACATCTAGTTATAAACTAATATTACAGTTGAATATTATTGCACCTAACCTTAGGCTCCAGTATTCTAAAGCTCACACTTTCCCTCTGATAAACAATATGATTATGTAACAAATATGTCAGCTTACCAAAGAATAACTGAAACAACATCTGTAACAAGAAAGGACAATTTATTCAGGGTGTTACAGCATTTTACCACCTGTGTCCAATGTCTCATACAAATTTCTGGACTGGAGCACGTACGACCTTAAGAACTCCAGGACTTCACCACAGCCTCTCTCACATCCGCTTTACATGTTTAGTTTACAGGAAACTTAACTAACACTGGGTGAATATGTTTGTAGCAGGATAAAATTAGGGTCCCTAATATGAATGGGATTTAAACAGGGAGAAAGAAGAAAAGCATTGGCATCAGTTACCAACACTTCACTTAATATCAGATTGAGTCTCACTTGTGTTTAACCCTGGAATATGTGAACATATTACTTATTGAGTCCTTTCTCAGGCTACGTCCACATGTACATGGGTATTTTTGAAAACGGAGATTTTTTGTTTTCGTTATTTAAAAAACTCCCAGGAACAGGCCGAAGCAACAGGTGGCGATATACTCCTAACCTGTAGAAATGTTGGCCAATGAGAAGTCTAGAAGCCTGGGTGGGAAAGAGTAAACAAAGATGGGGCGTAGAAGCAGAACTGAGTCCTATGTGTGGAGGGACAGTAACTGTGCGTGTACATGTAAGCATTCAAACACTGCAGAGAGTAAAATTAACAGTAACAGTATTTTGTCTAAGTCTGCCATTGTAGAAATTCATTTCACCGAAACAATAACATGGCGCACAATGTGACGTCAAAAAAGGCGCACACCTTTGACGCTGTGTTTTCTCCGTTTTCCTCTTCCACGTGTAAAGGCAAAAACGGAGTTTTCGAAAATCTCCACCCTGGCAGGAATTTTTATCTCTGTTTTCGTGTGGTCCAAAGGTGCAAACGCATATAAAAATCGTTCTCAAAAATACCCGTGTACATGTGGACATAGCCTCAGTCCATGAGTTGTAAAACCGCAAGATCCTCCTTCCGCAGTAAGAGAATGCGTCTGTGGCAATAACCAAAATGTATGGGCTCAAATTGTGGTCATAAATATTTTGTACTTATAAATCAGTATAAATCAAAAGCGCCCCTCCGACAGCCAAACCCATCTGTTCTCTGATTGGATAGTTAAATTTGTGATTGACATGACATTGACCAATCAGATGAAAGGAAGAAAAATAGGGTCAAAATTCGTACTTGTAACTTGAAACTTGAGTGCAGAGTTTCACATGTATTTCACACACAAATCTTTTTTACACATACACAATCTTTTTACACATACAAATCTTTTTTTACAAGTACAAAACTAATTTACAAGTACAACATATTTATGACCACAATTTGAGCCCATAAAAATGTCTCCATATAGCCTTTGTAAATAAGAAAATAGCTGGCCAGCAAAATTTTAAAAAACACGACTACTTTAAGGGTACTGCGTGTACAGATATCACTGCTGGCTCACACAAGCTTGCTCTGACACAGCTACAGACCTTGGCTGTATCCCAATTCAGGGTCTGCAGCCTTAAAGGCTGCATTTTAAGGCCGATTACATCACAGCGACGCGACGAAGGCTGTCCCAATTCAAAGGCTGCTCGAAATGCAGCCCTCAAATGCATCCTTCATTTCCCTGAATTTTAAGGATGTGGCGGTGTAGACTTCATGGCCCAACATATCCCACAATTCATAGCGCGGCAGTCGGTGTGGATAATTTTGCCACAGATGGCAGAAGCGGAGCGGCGAAGAGTAAACTGTTAAAAGTAAGTACTGAATAATATGTCACTTATTTATGTGCAAATGTTTAATAATGAGGAACATTAAAACATTACTGTTGGCCACGTGGCGGCAAAGTTATTTGCCATTAGTGATGTTTGTACGTTCAGCGTTTACTTGGTTTTAAAGCCTTTAAAATAATAGTCACATCTCTGTAATATAGTCTTACAGAGATGTGATGATTTTATGGATAATTAAAGTCAGTCATATATCCACAAACACAACAAGCTGAAAGTCAGTGATGCTGCTCGGTTTGCAGTCCTGAATATGACGGCACAAGCAGGATTCACTGCACTGTTAATGTTAGCTATGTTATATTGCTGCCTCTGTTCGGTGGTGTCGAGCCAAACGGACTTTAACGTGTGTTTGAACGAGCTGACGGTTCACTCGTTAAGCTGAAAGAAAGATGCTTTAATCACAGGAGTCACACATGTGTCCACTGGACCATCTGGGAACTCTTCTTGTTTAGCACTCGTAATAACACAAACACTAAATCCTCCTTCTCTTGTGCTGTTTTGTAGCAGTGTGTACACCTGAGACTGTCACCTGTCTGTCTGTCCTGCACTCTCTCTCTGTTTCTTTCTCTCTGATTGTGGAATAAAAGTATGAACATGTGTTTATAAGTTACACTTGTGTTTGAATCCTGCAGCTTATCACACATTTGATTTCCATGTGTGACAACTGCAAGTGTCCAGAGTGAGGACAGACTGAGGGACCCACTGCTGCACATCATCTGTGAGGCTTTGCACCCCTGATGATCCACCAGGACAAACTCAGCAGTGTGTGAGGACGAGGAGGAGGAAGAGCCAGCAGCAGCTGACAGATGGAGAGGATAGACAGACTGTTCCCTGTTTGTGAAGGACTGCTAGGAAAGTTTAACATAACTAATTGTCTGTCCTGAATCAGTCTTATTAGGTAATGTTCAAATAATGTTATCATCCCAGTGTTTTCAGTGTGGGAGAAAGTACTCAGGGCCTTCAAGTTACACACTATGAAAGGCAGCAACAAGTTTAATATTCAGAAACCTAAAGTATGTATCAGCAGCAGAATGGAGCTAAAAATAAATGTTTGTTTCAGTTCTATGAAGCTTTGAGTATTTTGGATTAGTAGTACTGCTGTGTTTGTTGCATCATATTGCTGTAATTGTTTATATGCTTTATATATTCTGAGGTAAGTTGATCTATAGTGTTACATCATATTCTATAAGGATGTTATGTGTTTGTAGACTTTCTGCCCAGTTTGACCCATTTAGCAGAAGTCAGCCTGTTTAAGGCTCTGATATCTATTCTGTATGACTTAAAGCAGTTATGACATGGTCTGATTTTCTCACCCAATAAAGGAATATTTAATATATCAGTCTGATCTTCATTCTATCAGAAACAGTTATCACAGCTCGTACATTTCTTTTTACACATATATGTAAGCATTGAGCCAAATTTAGTAATGCCAACATACTGAAGGAACAATATTTGTCTCTTATATATAATACATCTGTATATACACTGTCAAAGATAATTGTCTTTGAGTGAAGATTTAAGGTGATAGGACATATAAATAACTGTAACTTGAATCTTTACTGAAGCTCAGTATTTGACACAGAGTTCACTCACATGAATTTCACTCACATGTGCTGTACCTGCACATGTGATGTGACAATAAAGGTGATTTGATTTGAGAGTTCAAACTCACTGCTGTAATAACTAATAATGATTAATATAATAACTATAATATTGGCCATATCATATTTACACTGACTTTAGTCTCATAAACATTAGCTAATTGTTATTTACTAGCTAATTCTAAATGACTGTTCAGTACAGATATGAAGCCCAACATCATGTTTTACAGTCCTGTGGTCTCACCCTCAGATACTTATCAAATCACACAAATTTCATGTAGAAACAAACAAACAAATGAACAAAATATGTTCTCCTTCATTTCTGTCAACCACACGTTTCCAGCTATCATGGTTGCAAGGCAACCTGGGCAGCGCGACGGAGGCTAGACCGTCCCATTTCACAAGCCTCGCACTTCCGGCCTTAGCGGTCTTTAAGTACGCGGCCCTTGAGGATCGTTGAGGCTGCGTACTTTAAGGCTGCAGACCCTGAATTGGGATACAGCCCTTGTGTGCTCATAGCCCTAAGCAACAACAGTGCAGTCTGCTAGTTCAAATGCACAACATAACATGGCTGCTAATTTTCAAGCTTACTAGCTTATTCACGATTAGCACACTAATAATCATTAACCACACATCATAACATAACCAAACGATAACATATGGAAAGAAACAATATACGTATAAAACACAAATTCTTACCTAGCAGTAGAATGAATAATCAATATTTTAAGGCTACTGCATGTACAGATATCCCCGCTGGCTCACATAAGCTAGCTCTGAGACCCGCCATGTCAACTCCCCCAGTTGACTGTCACCAAAGAGTCGTAAATCAGCGGTATTGTAAAACTTAAAATTATTCCAGGGCATGTTATAACAAAACACCAAACAGATGTACTGGATATTAAACGGTGTTAAATTAACACAGGATTACAATTACAGGCTCACATCGTCACATCGAGACTTTATTCATTAGACATTAGAGTTCAACAATGTTACATACAGTTGAAACAGCTTCACTAACGCCAGCCAAAACAGGCTAACAGTATATAAGAGCACAAAAACAGCCGTGCTTATCCACAGCTCGACATATCCTCAACAACTCACCTCAGTATGGCTGCTATCGGTCACCTTTTAACTCTGTCCGTCTTACAGCCTCTTTTAGAAATTGAACGCTTACGTGGCACACTATACACATATACAGTATATTTATTTTACTTGGTTTTAGAGCTGGAATATTTATATATTAACTGAGCATTAGCTGCTGAGCAGCAGGGCTCCAAAGCGTCCCGCTGTAACCATGGTTACGCAGATGCGTTCCGACCGTGACGTCACGGAGGAGAACGTGTTTCAAACTGATACCTGGATCAACCTGGTAACAGTTTGAAAAGTGCCAACTTTTATTGGCACGTTTCTGCTGAGATCCGGAGCTCGACTCTCTGGCGACCAGGGATAAGATGAGTTGCTGTGTTTTTCACTGAGAAAAACTAATTAACATGGAATAACGTCAGTCTTCGATGGAAAAAAAGATGCAGGCAAAAGAGGACAGCAGATTTCTTCAAACAGTAAGGAGCTTCTACCAAGTGATATTTCTTTAAGGGAGTTTATCTGTGGATGTGTGCAAATGTATGTGCATTCATGTGTGCCTGGGTGGAGATCTGAGGTTGGCTGGTAGGGTGGACCTCTGCGCATAATCACATGTGTGTGCAAACATTTCTTGTTTGGATTTCTTGGAATTTGATTTCTTTACGGGAGTTTATCTGTGGATGTGTGCAAATGTATGTGCATTCATGTGTGCCTGCGTGGAGATCAGAGGTTGGCTGGTAGGGTGGTCCTCTGCGCATAATCACATGCGTGTGCAAATATTTCTTTTTTGGATTTCTTGGAATTTGGTTTCTGTGGGGTCGTTGATCTCTGGATGTGTTCAAATGTATGTGCATTCATGTGTGCCTGCGTGGAGATCTGAGGTTGGCTAGTAGGGTGGACCTCTGCGCATAATCACATGTGTGTGCAAACATTTCTTGTTTGGATTTCTTGGAATTTGATTTCTTTAAGGGAGTTTATCTGTGGATGTGTGCAAATGTATGTGCATTCATGTGTGCGTGCGTGGAGATCTGAGGTTGGCTGGTAGGGTGGACCTCTGCGTATAATCACATGTGTGTGCAAACATTTCTTGTTTGGATTTATTGGAATTTGGTTTCTGTGGGGTCGTTTATCTGTGGATGTGTGCAAATGTATGTGCATTCATGTGTGCCTGCGTGGAGATCTGAGGTTGGCTGGTAGGGTGGACCTCTGCGCATAATCACATGTGTGTGCAAACATTTCTTGTTTGGATTTCTTGAAATTTGGTTTCTGTGGGGTCGTTTATCTGTGGATGTGTGCAAATGTATGTGCATTCATGTGTGCCTGCGTGGAGATCTGAGGTTGGCTGGTAGGGTGGACCTCTGCGCATAATCACATGTGTGTGCAAACATTTCTTGTTTGGATTTCGTGGAATTTGGTTTCTGTCGGGTCGTTTATCTCTGGATGTGTGCAAGTGTATCTGCATTCATGTGTGCCTGCATGGAGATCTGAGGTTGGCTGGTAGGGTGGACCTCTGCGCATAATCACATGTATGTGCAAACATTTCTTGTTTGGATTTCTTGGAATATGGTTTCTGTGGTGTAGTTTTTCTGTGGATGTGTGCAAATGTATGTGCATTCATGTGTGCCTGCGTAGAGATCTGAGGTTGGCTGGTAGGGTGGACCTCTGCGCATAATCACATGTATGTGCAAGCATTGCCATGTTTGATTTCTTGGAATTGGTTGATTTTGGGAGGTTATTCTGGATGTGTGTAAATGTACGTGCATTCATGTGTGCCTGCGTAGAGATCTGAGGTTGGCTGGTAGGGTGGACCTCTGCGCATAATCACATGTATGTGCAAGCATTGCCATGTTTGGATTTCTTGGAATTTGATTGATTTTGGAGGTTTATTTCTGGAAATGTACGTGCATTTATGTGTGCCTGCGTAGAGATCTGAGGTTGGCTGGTAGGGTGGACCTCTGCGCATAATCACATGTATGTGCAAGCATTGCATGTTGGATTTCTTGGAATTTGGTTGATTTTTGGGAGGTTATTTCTGGATGTGTGTAAATGTACGTGCATTCATGTGTGCCTGTTAGAGATCTGAGGTTGGCTGGTAGGGTGGACCTCTGCGCATAATCACATGTATGTGCAAGCATTGCATGTTTGGATTTCTTGGAATTTGGTTGATTTTGGAGGTTATTTTGGAAATGTACGTGCATTCATGTGTGCCTGCGTAGAGATCTGAGGTTGGCTGGTAGGGTGGACCTCTGCGCATAATCACATGTATGTGCAAGCATTGCCATGTTTGGATTTCTTGGAATTTGGTTGATTTTTGGGAGGTTATTTCTGGAAATGTACGTGCATTCATGTGTGCCTGCGTAGAGATCTGAGGTTGGCTGGTAGGGTGGACCTCTGCGCATAATCACATGTATGTGCAAGCATTGCCATGTTTGGATTTCTTGGAATTTGGTTGATTTTGGGAGGTTATTTCTGAAATGTACGTGCATTCATGTGTGCCTGCGTAGAGATCTGAGGTTGGCTGGTAGGGTGGACCTCTGCGCATAATCACATGTATGTGCAAGCATTGCCATGTTTGGATTTCTTGGAATTTGGTTGATTTTGGGAGGTTATTTCTGCATGTGTGTAAATGTACGTGCATTCATGTGTGCCTGCGTAGAGATCTGAGGTTGGCTGGTAGGGTGGACCTCTGCGCATAATCACATGTGTGCAAGCATTGCCATGTTTGGATTTCTTGGAATTGATTGATTTTGGGAGGTTATTTCTGGAAATGTACGTGCATTCATGTGTGCCTGCGTAGAGATCTGAGGTTGGCTGGTAGGGTGGACCTCTGCGCATAATCACATGTATGTGCAAGCATTGCATGTTTGGATTTCTTGGAATTTGGCTGATTTTTGGGAGGTTATTTCTGGAAATGTACGTGCATTCATGTGTGCCTGCGTAGAGATCTGAGGTTGGCTGGTAGGGTGGACCTCTGCGCATAATCACATGTATGTGCAAGCATTGCCATGTTTGGATTTCTTGGAATTTGGTTGATTTTTGGGAGGTTATTTCTGGATATGTGTAAATGTACGTGCATTCATGTGTGCCTGCGTAGAGATCTGAGGTTGGCTGGTAGGGTGGACCTCTGCGCATAATCACATGTATGTGCAAGCATTGCCATGTTTGGATTTCTTGGAATTTGATTGATTTTTGGGAGGTTATTTCTGGAAATGTACGTGCATTCATGTGTGCCTGCGTAGAGATCTGAGGTTGGCTGGTAGGGTGGACCTCTGCGCATAATCACATGTATGTGCAAGCATTGCCATGTTTGGATTTCTTGGAATTTGGTTGATTTTTGGGAGGTTATTTCTGGAAATGTACGTGCATTCATGTGTGCCTGCGTAGAGATCTGAGGTTGGCTGGTAGGGTGGACCTCTGCGCATAATCACATGTATGTGCAAGCATTGCCATGTTTGGATTTCTTGGAATTTGGTCTGAGGTTGGCTGGTAGGGTGGACCTCTGCGCATAATCACATGTATGTGCAAGCATTGCCATGTTTGGATTTCTTGGAATTTGTTGATTTTTGGGAGGTTATTTCTGGAAATGTACGTGCATTCATGTGTGCCTGTGTTGAGATCTGAGGTTGGCTGGTAGGGTGGACCTCTGCGCATAATCACATGTATGTGCAAGCATTGCCATGTTTGGATTTCTTGGAATTTGGTTGATTTTTGGGAGGTTATTTCTGGATGTGTGTAAATGTACGTGCATTCATGTGTGCCTGTGTAGAGATCTGAGGTTGGCTGGTAGGGTGGACCTCTGCGCATAATCACATGTATGTGCAAGCATTGCCATGTTTGGATTTCTTGGAATTTGGTTGATTTTTGGAGGTTATTTCTGGAAATGTACTGCATTCATGTGTGCCTGCGTAGAGATCTGAGGTTGGCTGGTAGGGTGGACCTCTGCGCATAATCACATGTATGTGCAAGCATTGCCATGTTTGGATTTCTTGGAATTTGGTTGATTTTTGGAGGTTATTTCTGGAAATGTACGTGCATTCATGTGTGCCTGCGTAGAGATCTGAGGTTGGCTGGTAGGGTGGACCTCTGCGCATAATCACATGTATGTGCAAGCATTGCCATGTTTGGATTTCTTGGAATTTGGTTGATTTTTGGGAGGTTATTTTCTGAAATGTACGTGCATTCATGTGTGCCTGCGTAGAGATCTGAGGTTGGCTGGTAGGGTGGACCTCTGCGCATAATCACATGTATGTGCAAGCATTGCCATGTTTGGATTTCTTGGAATTTGGTTGATTTTTGGGAGGTTATTTCTGGAAATGTACGTGCATTCATGTGTGCCTGCGTAGAGATCTGAGGTTGGCTGGTAGGGTGGACCTCTGCGCATAATCACATGTATTGTGCAAGCATTGCCATGTTTGGATTTCTTGAATTTGTTGATTTTTGGGAGGTTATTTCTGATGAAATGTACGTGCATTCATGTGTGCCTGCGTAGAGATCTGAGGTTGGCTGGTAGGGTGGACCTCTGCGCATAATCACATGTATGTGCAAGCATTGCCATGTTTGGATTTCTTGGAATTTGTTGATTTTTGGGAGGTTATTTCTGGAAATGTACGTGCATTCATGTGTGCCTGCGTAGAGATCTGAGGTTGGCTGGTAGGGTGGACCTCTGCGCATAATCACATGTATGTGCAAGCATTGCATGTTGGATTTCTTGAATTTGTTGATTTTTGGGAGGTTATTGGATGTGTGAAATGTACGTGCATTCATGTTGCCTGCGTAGAGATTGAGGTTGGCTGTAGGTGGACCTCTGCGCATAATCACATGTATGTGCAAGCATTGCCATGTTTGGATTTCTTGGAATTGATTGATTTTTGGGAGGTTATTTCTGGAAATGTACGTGCATTCATGTGTGCCTGCGTAGAGATCTGAGGTTGGCTGGTAGGGTGGACCTCTGCGCATAATCACATGTATGTGCAAGCATTGCCATGTTTGGATTTCTTGGAATTTGGTTGATTTTGGGAGGTTATTTCTGGATGTGTGTAAATGTACGTGCATTCATGTGTGCCTGCGTAGAGATCTGAGGTTGGCTGGTAGGTGGACCTCTGCGCATAATCACATGTATGTGCAAGCATTGCCATGTTTGGATTTCTTGGAATTTGGTTGATTTTTGGGAGGTTATTTCTGGAAATGTACGTGCATTCATGTGTGCCTGCGTGAGATCTGAGGTTGGCTGGTAGGGTGGACCTCTGCGCATAATCACATGTATGTGCAAGCATTGCCATGTTTGGATTTCTTGGAATTTGGTTGATTTTGGGAGGTTATTTCTGGATGTGTGTAAATGTACGTGCATTCATGTGCCTGCGTAGAGATCTGAGGTTGGCTGGTAGGGTGGACCTCTGCGCATAATCACATGTATGTGCAAGCATTGCCATGTTTGGATTTCTTGGAATTTGGTTGATTTTTGGGAGGTTATTTCTGGAAATGTACGTGCATTCATGTGTGCCTGCGTAGAGATCTGAGGTTGGCTGGTAGGGTGGACCTCTGCGCATAATCACATGTATGTGCAGCATTGCCATGTTTGGATTTCTTGGAATTTGGTTGATTTTTGGGAGGTTATTTCTGGAAATGTACGTGCATTCATGTGTGCCTGCGTAGAGATCTGAGGTTGGCTGGTAGGGTGGACCTCTGCGCATAATCACATGTATGTGCAAGCATTGCCATGTTTGGATTTCTTGGAATTTGGTTGATTTTTGGGAGGTTTTTCTGGAAATGTACGTGCATTCATGTGTGCCTGCGTAGAGATCTGAGGTTGGCTGGTAGGGTGGACCTCTGCGCATAATCACATGTATGTGCAAGCATTGCCATGTTTGGATTTCTTGGAATTTGGTTGATTTTGGGAGGTTATTTCTGGATTCTGGTAAATGTACGTGCATTCATGTGTGCCTGCGTAGAGATCTGAGGTTGGCTGGTAGGGTGGACCTCTGCGCATAATCACATGTATGTGCAAGCATTGCCATGTTTGGATTTCTTGGAATTTTTTGATTTTTGGGAGGTTATTTCTGGAAATGTACGTGCATTCATGTGTGCCTGCGTAGAGATCTGAGGTTGGCTGGTAGGGTGGACCTCTGCGCATAATCACATGTATGTGCAAGCATTGCCATGTTTGGATTTCTTGGAATTTGGTTGATTTTTGGGAGGTTATTTCTGTGTGAAATGTACGTGCATTCATGTGTGCCTGCGTAGAGATCTGAGGTTGGCTGGTAGGGTGGACCTCTGCGCATAATCACATGTATGTGCAAGCATTGCCATGTTTGGATTTCTTGGAATTTGTTTGATTTTTGGGAGGTTATTTCTGGAAATGTTACGTGCATTCATGTGTGCCTGCGTAGAGATCTGAGGTTGGCTGGTAGGGTGGACCTCTGCGCATAATCACATGTATGTGCAAGCATTGCCATGTTTGGATTTCTTGGAATTTGGTTGATTTTTGGGAGGTTATTTCTGGAAATGTACGTGCATTCATGTGTGCCTGCGTAGAGATCTGAGGTTGGCTGGTAGGGTGGACCTCTGCGCATAATCACATGTATGTGCAAGCATTGCCATGTTTGGATTTCTTGGAATTTGGTTGATTTTGGGAGGTTATTTCTGGAAATGTACGTGCATTCATGTGTGCCTGCGTAGAGATCTGAGGTGGCTGGTAGGGTGGACCTCTGCGCATAATCACATGTATGTGCAAGCATTGCCATGTTTGGATTTCTTGGAATTTGGTTGATTTTTGGGAGGTTATTTCTGGAAATGTACGTGCATTCATGTGTGCCTGCGTAGAGATCTGAGGTTGGCTGGTAGGGGGACCTCTGCGCATAATCACATGTATGTGCAAGCATTGCCATGTTTGGATTTCTTGGAATTTGGTTGATTTTTGGGAGGTTATTTCTGGAAATGTACGTGCATTCATGTGTGCCTGCGTAGAGATCTGAGGTTGGCTGGTAGGGTGGACCTCTGCGCATAATCACATGTATGTGCAAGCATTGCCATGTTTGGATTTCTTGGAATTTGGTTGATTTTTGGGAGGTTATTTCTGGTAAATGTACGTGCATTCATGTGTGCCTGCGTAGATCTGAGGTTGGCTGGTAGGGTGGACCTCTGCGCATAATCACATGTATGTGCAAGCATTGCCATGTTTGGATTTCTTGGAATTTGTTGATTTTGGGAGGTTATTTCTGGAAATGTACGTGCATTCATGTGTGCCTGCGTAGAGATCTGAGGTTGGCTGGTAGGGTGGACCTCTGCGCATAATCACATGTATGTGCAAGCATTGCCATGTTTGGATTTCTTGGAATTTGGTTGATTTTGGGAGGTATTTTGTGGAAATGTACGTGCATTCATGTGTGCCTGCGTAGAGATCTGAGGTTGGCTGGTAGGTGGACCTCTGCGCATAATCACATGTATGTGCAAGCATTGCCATGTTTGGATTTCTTGGAATTTGTTGATTTTTGGGAGGTTATTTCTGGAAATGTACGTGCATTCATGTGTGCCTGCGTAGATCTGAGGTTGGCTGGTAGGGTGGACCTCTGCGCATAATCACATGTATGTGCAAGCATTGCCATGTTTGGATTTCTTGGAATTTGGTTGATTTTTGGGAGGTTATTTCTGGAAATGTACGTGCATTCATGTGTGCCTGCGTAGAGATCTGAGGTTGGCTGGTAGGGTGGACCTCTGCGCATAATCACATGTATCTGCAGCTTGCCATGTTTGGATTTCTTGGAATTGGTTGATTTTTGGGAGTTATTTCTGGATGTGTAAATGTACGTGCATTCATGTGTGCC